>NC_139001.1:64235980-65435980 GCF_964374135.1 Grampus griseus
TTCCAATCCATGTTTTTCTCATCCTTTACAGATCCTTTTCTCACAACTTCTAACTCAAATCTCTCTCCCTAGCTACCAACATGATTTTTAATATATGAAACTTAAAATTTCAAATGGGGAGTGAAAATATGACACTCTGACATAAAGATTATTTTGAGCTAAAGGCACATGAAAAGAAACAGAGACACACACAAAAACCCTTTCTGTCCTCTCCCTCTCTATCAGGAGGGGAAGGGTGATTTTTAATCATGGGAGAAAACTCTAGATTCTTATCAGCCCAGAGACAGCACTGAGAGGAATCTTCATAGCAGACCTTACTAAAACAATCCTTATCTTCCATGGGCTTCCCTGTATATTTATCTTTCCGCAGTTTGTTAGAATCTAAACCCCTTTTCCTTTGTCTTGTCACTTTTCTAAAACCTTATCGTTCTTTGTTCAGATGTTATATTAACCCCAAGTCCTAACCACCCCTTTGAGATCTTCATCACTGAACTCTTTAATAAGAGCACACTTTAATAAGTTCTGGTTTTCTCTTGTTAATCTGTTTTTATCAGTCTACTTTCTTGAGCCTTAGCTGAAGAACCCAGCAGGGTAGAGGGGGAGATTATTCTTCCCCTACAATGCCAAGTACATTCTTTCAGGTATACTGATAATCAAGTTTTAAAATGTTCAAACATCCCAGATGATGTTCACACTATCTGGAGAAATGCACACTTTGAGGTGTTACTATATTAAGATGGACGTTGAAAGTAGAGTAAGATAAAAGTTATAATAGTTGTAAAAATATACTGGTGCACTGTAATTTACCCTTTAAAAAACATTTCCTCAGCCTTCTAACATCCCAGAGAAGGGGTATTTGATTGTTTTTAACAACAAGAGAAAAATAACCTTGACAAGCAAGAGAGAGAGAGAGTGGAGAGTGAGGACGAGGGAGGGAGAGAAAGAAGGGAAAGAATTTCTTAAATTTCTTCTCAAGAATGTCTAATCCTGAAAGTGATTGATAGATCATAGAATTTCTCCTTTAATGTAGAGAAGATTCTCTTTTTGCAACTATATCATGAAGCTTATAGTCATATGGTAGAAGGAAGAAATGACATGGGAAAATAAAAGAAATGCCTGCTTCTTGCCATTTAAGGGACAGTGGGTAAAAAAAGCAGAAAAAACAGTTATAAAAGTGGTGAGGGCTTCCCTGGTGGTCCAGTGGTTGAGAGTCCACCTGCCGATGCAGGGGACACGGGTTGGTGCCCCGGTCCGGGAGGATCCCACATGTCGCGGAGCGGCTGGGCCCATGAGCCATGGCCGCTGAGCCTGCGCGTCTGGAGCCTGTGCTCCGCAACGGGAGAGGCCACAACAGTGAGAGGCCCGCGTACCGAAAAAAAAAAGTGTCAGACCCCTGAGCCATAATCTTGCTCCTTTAGCTGAAGATGCAGGTGTGTTACAGAAATTTAGGGCAACACTAAGAGCAGAGGAATTCTTGTCTCTCTCCCTGACGGAAAGAACGTAGTATGGGAGCTGCCTCAATCCAATCACCAGGGTGGGATGGAATGGCCAAGCATAGAGTCCATTCTAGCCTCATGGCTCTTCCCACATGGCAGGGATGCTGACTGAGAGCCAGTGGGCCTCCCTGGAGAACATGGTGAAAGCACAACATGAATATGAGAGCTGGCCAGGGATCACCCCTGGGCTTTGATACACACAGGAGGTTAGAGAACGGATGTACCATTCTCTAAATTCAGCACACGTCCCTGTAGAATGCCCAGAATGAGCCTGAATGGGTCATTTATTTGTAGACACCTGCCAGCACAACCCCAAGGACCAGCACGGTGCCTGGAGGACCCCTCCTGGCCAGTGTTCTAGATCACCTAACCCTTCCATAGTCCAAACCATCTTAGGAAGGATCAGAAAAAGAGAAAATGTTGAAACTAAATAATTTTTCAAAAGAAACAGTTAAATCTAGAGAAACTAATTATTGGCTCAGGCTATGTTTGGACTAACGTTCGTATGTCTCTACTTTCTTTTATTTATTTATTTAATTTATTTATTTTTGGCTGCATTGGGTCTTCGTTCCTGCGCACAGGCTTTCTCTAGTTACGGTGAGTGGGGGCTATTCTTCGTTGTGGTGCACGGGCTTCTCATTGCTGTGGCTTCTCTTGTTGCAAAGCATGGGCTCTAGGTGCATAGGCTCAGTAGTTGTGGCTCGGGGGCTCTAGGGTGCAGGCTCAGTAGTTGTGGCGCACGAACTTAGTTGCTCCGCGGCATGTGGGATATTCCCGGACTAGGGCTCGAACCCATGTCCCCTGCATTGGCAGGTGGATTCTCAACCACTGCACCACCAGGGAAGCCCCTGTCTCTACTTTCTACTCCTTAGAAGCCAGTGAAAGAGCTAAGAGTCTCTGTACAGAATAATGGCACTATATTTTCTTGGCACATCTGAGCATAGTGTGTGAAAATTTATGATGCCATTACAGTATTAACCACAGAGTCAGTTTCATAATACATATTACTACTGCCAAAAAAACCCAGTATACCCACTCAGTCTAAAAACCCACGGCAGGCAACAACACTCACTTTTCAGGGCCCTTAGAAATTTTTTTGCTCCGGGGTGAGTTTGGAGAGAATGAAATCCCCATGTTGGCTAAAAGAAGAGGACTCTAGCCAGATTTCAAGATAATTAAACTGGTCAACCAGCTCCAAGACATTATCAGCTGCTGTTTTAATTGCTAATGAGATAGTCAGTTTCTATAATCTGGGAGATGGACCAAAAAACACGGGCTTGGTTTTCCTTTCGTTTTACATCAGTTCAGTGGAGAAGAGTGATCCTTCCCTCTTGGTACTCTCGCTCTACAAGCTGCTGATAACCTGTGGCAGAGAGGGAGCCCTGCTCTACCACCATGACACACACGTACAGAAGGAAGCACATTGGGTTCGACGATTATTAACAAACACAAACATAACGTAGACCTAAGAAATTATTTCTGGGCATTCTAATCTGCAGGACCCACGTAACTCCCAAAAGACAAATACATAAAGAGAAAGGGTAGCTACCTTCTTGACGGAACAGGTAATCAAGAGGATGTGACCTCTGGTTGACCCTCGAGCTGGACCTGGGCAATCAGAGGTTCCCCACCCGCTCCCCTGTCCTACCGTTCAGACAGTGGGAGCTGTTCCAAGGACAGAGCCTTGAGAGTAAGGCGTTGCTGAGATCTTCTGGTCTGAATGCATGACTGAACATGGTTAATTAAGGTCTTTTTATAAACTTTTAAGATTCTGCTGGGCAGGTGTGATGATCTACTCATCTTGCGACCACCGAAGTAAAACCTCACAAGTAAGTTTCCTTGCTTATTAAACCTGCCACCTACCCATCTGGAGTGGCCTCTTTCTTCGGTTTCTCCTTGCCCTCCGTGTACAGGGGCCAGTTTGTGATCTAACACTTCTGGAAATATTTAGAGTGTGACTCCTCAAAAAATTTGCAAACCCCTTTACGGTTTTTCCAAAACCTGTGTTCCTGAAATTAATATTCTGATTTAATAGATGTCATGTTGGTCTTGCAATACAGCTCTCTGTCATTACTTTGTTATTCATGACTTTCACTTGATATAATTGCACAAATGACACAGGAAGCTTGGCAGGGCTGGAATTAGAAAACACCTGGTTCACAAGAACTATGAGATCTAATGATGTCCAAATGCATCTGCTTAAGAAACATTCTAAAGCAACAGAAAATCCAGCAGAGATATTTAGTCTGTTTCAGTATTCAAGGCAAGTATACTTCCAGTGAATTAAAAATCTCACAGGAAGAATAAGGGAATGATTATAAATTGTTGACAAAATTAATAATAGAGCAGTCAGTTGGGGAAGCATAATTCTAATGATTATTGGCAATTTATTCTAACATTTCTAAGGCATAATGCCCTTAAACATTTTGTATGTACCTGTACTACAGCATATATTATATTGAAATTACTTATATACATAGCGATTTCCATAGGTAAAAGTAGGCATGTTTTGGACAGGAGAACTGTTTTAAAATCTTTTTACAGTGCTGGAATTCAATCAATGCTATTAAATGATAACAAATGATCCTTTACTCTGTACGAATGGAAAACCTTTAAGATGAATTAAATTGAAATACTATGGAATAATTTAAAAAGTTTATTAGGATGAAATGTTTTGTAATAAATAGAACATATATTGAGGCTACGATGAGGTGAATGCGGAAGGTGAGTACAATTTATAACAAGAGATTTAAAAGGCCTTTCTGATGCCCCCCCCATTTTTTTAAACCAGATATATAATAATAAAAACTGTGAATATATATCAGTGTCCCTACAGACCTCCCTCTTTAAACCCTTGAAGGCTCCTCCCTCATACTGGCCCATCATTGAAAGGCTATAAGGCTTCTAGAAAGACCTCTTATTCTATCTTCATCTGGGACCATTAGTGTATCCTTCAAACAAGACTACAGAGGTTTGATGAACAAAATCCGATCCTTCCCTACCCCCACCCAGTAAGCTTTTAATCAGTTAAAATGAAACTAATATAATTGAAATGAAATTTGCAAAAGCTTATTAATATGGTGATATGCAGTATTTCTACAGGGTGGCTGGGTAGGGAGGATGCAGGAGCTTCTGTCTCCTTGTGAAGGTAGATATAATTTCTCACTGGGGCTAAAATGACTTTCTCCTCAGAGTCCCAAGGCTGGGGAATGTTATACAAAAAGGGAGAGGTGGAGTTGGGCCTTCGCTCCTAAGATCAAGAAAAGGAAAGAAGAATGGGGCAGTTAAATGCTCACTAGACAAGTCAGAGGAAGGAGACAGTGTTGGATTAATGGGCTACTTCTGTCTTAATGACTGGGTTTTATTTGAAAGAAACTAAAACAATATATGATTCTAAAAGCATTTTTGTTTCAATTTCATCATCTAAAAAGATTACAAAGTTTACTCTTCTACTTTAAGTAAAAACAGAAACATATTTTAAAAGTTATCCTTTCTTAAGAATTTGCAATACAATACTGAGGAACTATGTCAAAATATCTTTATTTTATTCAACACCCTGCTTCCCCAAATTGTAAAGATGATGCAAGAATGACCGAAAATTGTGAAGAACTGATCTAACTTGTTGCTTGTAACAATTTAAGTTCAGTTACAAAAAATTGAGCTCCACTATTTTTCAATCATGTACTATCAATAATATATGTAAAGGCTAGAAACTTGAAAGAAAAAAATATTTATTAAAAAAATCCCTAGCCCTGTCATTTAGTAGTTGGTTTTCAATAACATATTATGTAAAGGCTAAGAACTTGAAAGACAGAGATATTAAAATCTAATCTCTGACCTCTATGAGTGCGCGAGAGAGACAAAGAAAGCAATAATTATGATAAACTAGGATAAGTACTACGATAAAATAATCCTAAGGTACTGAAGCACCAGAAAAAAAGGGCTTCCAATTCAGCTAAATTCCTTCTTTTCTCAGCAGTGCATCAAATGGCCAGTTACAATAGTTTGTATGAAAAGCTTCCTATTTTTGAGGACTTTAACCCAGAGGTTATCAATTCTTACTGAGCACCAGTATCACTTGAGAATATTTTGAAAATGTACCTATGTCCAGACTGTTCAGGCTAGAGAGAAATCTAGAGATTTCTAGAGATTTAGTTATTTCGGGGTAGAGACGGAGCACCAACATTTAAAGGAAAAAAAAAAAATTTCCCCAGCTGATTCTGCTGTGTGGTTAAGGCTGAGAACCACTTCCGTCTCCAGGTTTCTCTGGTTACTATGCAAAAATTTAAAAGAGAATAGTTCAGGGCAAGAGTTGTTTTTCACAAAATTTCATTTTAAGACAGGAAAAGATTGAAAAGAGGATCCTGAAACCAAAATTGGGGTCATAGGGTTAAACAAATTCAGCATAGGACATGTAACATTAACAGAGGAAGGCAAAATCATGCTGCAAACTAAATTAATTCTCTGAAGACTTATTAGTAGGAAGAAAGTCAACGAGCAATGTAGAAAATGATTTAAGCCCCGCCACTGCCATTTTATCTAGGGGCAAACTCTGTCAAAGACTATTTAGTGGTTTGCCCTATTACCACAAACTTATCACCATCTGTTCCTTTTGTATGTTCCTCTCTTTCTGCTGAAAAGAAAAGCTTCCCAGTATATTATTAGGTTTCCTATTATATACATTCAATCCTGTGGCTTGAATATCACAGTTTTGCAATTAGAAAGCAGCATTTTTGCCCTCCAAATGTCCCCACAACACTCAGTACTTGTTAACTTCCATAGCATCACTGATTTTTAACTTCTGAGATTTCCCCGAAACACGCTGAAATGAGAAAAAAAAAAAAAAAAGATTGTGTTAAAGCTTATGAGCGTACCTTCTGACCCAGGCTATTTTTGTCTCTTCACCTTTATCAGAATACCTGTTATGATCTTAAGAGTACTCTTATTAGAACATCTGATTTCAGTTGCTCTGTTGACTGGAGAAGCTGAAGATATCTGTGCGTCATTTTCAAATATTAGCTTTTTCTCCCCTGAAAAACTTCAAGGAAAATTTTGTTGGAATATGTTGATGCAAATAGGGAAAATCTTGGTTTAATGCTTATTTAGACATCATTCTGGTGGCATTTTAAAATTCAATTTCTCATTAGAGGAATAATGTTAACGGAGAGAAAGCGGGTCCAGGGGACTATGTGTAGATACAACCTATTGCTACCACTGCATTTTGATTTGTCCTTGCAGATACTCAGAATTTTTCATTAACCAAGTTTCCACAACTGGAATTGGGCAAATCTTCCTCTTATTCCATTGAGATGATTTGGCTATGTTCTTTCTTCCAGGGAGCTAGGCCAGGTAATATATGAATGGCCCTTTCCATAACTCAGTGCTGTGCTTTACAAGCATACAAGAGTGATAGCTCACATGCCAATATAATGCTAAGCACTTATAAAAAGACAAAAACAATAAAATGCATTCACTAGTATTTCTATTGCTTAAAATCTATGGTAGAGAGATTTGCTTTCTTCCACCTCATGGGCAAGAGCCCCTCCCCAAATTCCTGAGTTGATAATTTCAGTGGGGGAGGCTCCCGTGAAAGAAGCCTTAGCTGGGATAAGTGCCCTTTTCAACCCAGCATGACTGAAGACAGAGGTGGGGAGAAGACTGAGAAGACTGGGCGTGGGAGGACCGCATGGCCGACAGGGTCTTGGTGCTCTGGCTGGGTGTCAGGCCTGAGCCTCTGAGGTGGGAGAGCCGAGTCCAGGACACTGGACCACTAGAGACCTCCAGGCCCCACATAATATCAATCAGCAAGAGCTCTCCCAAAGATCTCCATCTCAACATTAAGACCCAGCTCCACCCAATGGAGAGCAAGCTCAAGTGCTGGAAGCCCCGTGCCAAACAACTAGCAAGACAGGAATACAACCCCACCCATTAGCAGAGAGGCTGCCTAAAATCATACTAAGTTCACAGACACCCCAAAACATACCACCACATGAGGCCTTGCCCACCAGAAACACAAGATCCAGTCCCACCACCAGAACACAGGCACCAGTTCCCCTTCAACAGGAAGCCTACACAACCCACTGAACCAACCTCAACCACTGGGGGCAGACACCAAAAACAACGGGAAATACGAACCTGCAGGCTGAGAAAAGGAGACCCCAAACACAGTAAGTTAAACAAAATGAGAAGACAGAGAAATATGCAGCAGATGAAGGAGCAAGGCAAAAACCCACCAGATCAAACAGATGAATAGGAAATAGGAAATCTACCTGAAAACAAATTCAGAATAATGATAGTAAAGATGATCCAAAATCGTGGAAGTAGAACAGAGAAAATACAAAAAATGTTTAACAAGGACCTAGAAGAACTAAAGAGCAAACAAACAATGATGAACAACATAATAAATGAAATTAAAAGTTCTCTAGAAGGAATCAATAGCAGAATAACTGAGGTAGAAGAACGGGTAAGTGACCTGGAAGATTAAAGAGTGGAAATAACTGCTGCAGAACAGAATAAAGAAAAAAGAATGAAAAGAATTGAGGACAGTCTCAGAGACCTCTGGGACAACATTAAACACACCAACATTCCAATTAATGGGGTCCCAGAAGAAGAAGAGAAAAATAAAGGGTCTGAGAAAATATTTGAAGAGATTAGAGCTGAAAACTTCCCTAAGATGGGAAAGGAAATAGTCAAGTCCAGGAAGTGCAGAGAATCCCATACAGGATAAATCCAAGGAGAAACATGCCAAGACACATATTAACCAAACTATCAAAAATTAAATACAAAGAACAATATTAAAAGCAGTAAGGAAAAAAACAACAAATAACATACAAGGGAATCCCCATAAGGTTAACAGCTGATCTTTCAGCAGAAACTCTGCAAGCCAGAAGGGAGTGGCAGGACATATTTAAAGTGATGAAAGTGAAAAACCTAAAACCAAGATTACTCTACTCACCAAGGATCTCATTCAGATTTCACAGAGAAATTAAAACCTTTACAGATAAGCAAAAGTTAAGAGAATTCACCACCACCAAACCAGCTTTAAAACAAATGCTAAAGGAACTTCTCTAGGCAGGAAACACAAGAGAAGGAAAAGACATACAAAAACAAACCCAAAACAATTAAGAAAATGGTAATAGAAACATACATATCAGTAATTACCTTAAATGTAAATGGATTAAATGCTCCAACCAAAAGACACAGACTGGCTGAATGGACACAAAAACAAGACCCGTATACATGCTATCTATAAGAGACCCAATTCAGACTAGGGGCACATACAGACTAAAAGTGAGGGATGGAAAAAGATACTACATTCAGTTACAAATCAAAAGAAAGGTGGAGTAGTAATTTTCATATGAGAAAAAGAGACTTTAAAATAAAGACAATTACAAGAGACAAGGAAGGACACTACATAATGATCAAGGGATCAATCTGAGAAGATATAACAATTGTAAACATTTATGCACACAACATAGGAGCACCTCAATACATAAGGCAAATGTTAACAGCCATAAAAGGGGAAATTGATGGTAATACAATAATAGTAGGGGACTTTAACACACCACTTTCACCAATGGACAGACCACACACAAAGAAAACAAATAAGGAAACACAAGCTTTAAATGACACGTTATTCAAGATGGATATAATTGATATTTATAGGGCAATTCATCCAAAAACAACAGAATACACTTTCTTCTCAAGTGCTCATGTAACACTCTCCAGGATACATCATATCTTGGGTCACAAACCAAGCTTTGTTAAATTGAAGAAAATTGAAATCGTATCAAGTATCTTTTCCGACAACAATGCTAAGGAACTAGGTACCAATTATAGGAAAAAAACTGTAAAAAATACAAACACATGGAGGTTAAACAATATGCTATAAAATAACCAAGAGATCACTGAAGAAATCAAAGAGGAAATCAAAAAATAGGTAGAAATAAATGACAATGAAAACACGACGACGCAGCAAAAGCAGTTCTAAGAGGGAAGTTTATAGCAATACAGCACTACCTAAAGAAACAAGAAAAATCTCAAATAAACAACCTAACCTTACACCTAAAGCAATTAGAGAAAGAAGAGAAAAATTCCTCAAAGTTAGCAGAAGGAAAGATATCATAAAGATCACATCAGATAAATGGAAAAACAAAAGAAATAACTGAAAAGAAATGAAGGAAACAATAGCATAGATCAATGAAACTAAAAGCTGGTTCATTGAGAAGATAAACAAAATTGATAAACCTTAGCCAGACTCATCAAGAAAAAAAGTGAGAAGACTCAAATCAGCAGGATTAGAAATGAAAAAGAAGTAACAACTGACACTACAGAAAAACAAAGGATCATGAGAGATTACTAAAAGCAACTATATGTCAATAAAATGGACAACCTGGAAGAAATGGAAAAATTCTTAGAAAAGCAAAACCATCCAAGTCTAAACCAGGAAGAAAGAGAAAATTTGAACAGATCAATCACAAGCACTAACATTGAAACTGTGACTAAAAATCTTCGAACAAACAAAAGCCCAGGACCAAATGGATTCACAGGTGAGTTCTATTAAACATTCAGAGAAGAGCAAACACATACCCTTCTCAAACTCTTCCAAAATACAGCAGAGGGAGAAACACTCCTAAACTCATTCTACAAGGCCATCACTCTGATACGAAAACCAGACAAAGATGTCACAAAAAAGAAAACTACAGGCCAATAACACTGATGAACATAAATGCAAAAATCCTCAACAGAATGCTAGCAAACAGATTCCAACAGCACATTAAAAGGATCATACACCATGATCAAGTGGGGTTTATCACAGGAATGCTAGGATTCTTCAATTTACGAAAATCAATCAATGTGATACATCATATTAACAAACTGAAGGATAAATATCATATGACATTCTCAATAGATGCAGAAAAAGCTTTCGACAAAATTCAACACACATTTATGATAAAAACTCTCCGGAAAGTAGGCACAGAGGTAACCTACCTCAACATAATAAAGGCTGTATATGACAAACCCACAGCCAACATCGTTCTCAAGGGTGAAAAACTGAAACAATTTTCCCTAAGATCAGAAACAAGACAGGTTGCCCACTCTCACCACTATTATTCCACATAGTTTTGGAAGTTTTAGCCACAGCAATCAGAGAAGAAAAAGAAATAAAAGAAATCCAAATTGGAAAAGAAGTAAAGCTGTCACTGTTTGCAGATGATATGATACTATACATAGAGAATCCTAAAGATGCTACCAGAAAACTACTAGAGCTAATCAATGGATTTGATAAAGTAGCAGGATATAAAATTAATGCACAGAAATCTCTTGCATTCCTATACACTAATGATGAAAAATCTGCAAGAGAAATTAAGGAAACACCCATTTACCACTGCAGCCAAAAGAATAAAATACCTAGGAATAGACCTACCTAAGGAGACAAAAGACCTGTATGCAGAAAAGTATGACACTGATGAAAGAAATTAAAGATGATACAAATAGATAAAGAGATATACCATGTTCTTGGATTGGAAGAATCAACATTGTGAAAATGACTCTACTACCCAAAGCAATCTACAGATTCAATGCAATCCTTATCAAACTACCAACGGCATTTTTCACAGAACTAGAACAAAACAGTTCACAGTTTGTATGGAAACACAAAAGACCCCGAACAGCCAAAGCAATCTTGAGAAAGAAAAATGGAGCTGGAGGAATGAGGCTCCCAGACTTCAGACTATACTACAAAGCTACAGTAATCAAGACAGTATGGTACTGGCACAAAAACAGAAAGATAGATCAATGGAACAGGACAGAAAGCCCAGAGATAAATCCACGCCCATATGCTCGCCTTATCCTTGATAAAGGAGTCAAGAATATACAATGGAGAAAAGACAGCCTCTTCAATAAGTGGTGCTGGGAAAACTGGACAGCTACATGTAAGAGAATGAAATTAGAACACTTCCTAACACCATATACAAAAATAAACTCAAAATGGATTAAAGACCTAAGTGTAAGGCCAGACACTATAAAACTCTTAGAGGAAAATATAGGCAGAACACTCTATTACATAAATCACAGCAAGATCCTTTTTGAAATAAAAGGATCCTTTTGATCCTTTTGGAAATAAAAACAAAAAGAAACAAATGGGACCTAATGAAACTTCAAAGCTTTTGCACAGCAAAGGAAACCATAAATAAGATGAAAAGACAACCCTCAGAATGGGAGAAAATATTAATCTCCAAAACTTACACACAGCTCATGCAGCTCAATATCAAAAAAATAAACAACCCAATCCAAATATGGACAGAAGATCTAAATAGACATTTCTCCAAAGAAGACATATAGCTGGCCAACAAACACATGAACAGATGCTCAACATCACTAATTATTAGAGAAATGCAAATCAAAACCACAACGAGGTATCACCTCACACTGGTCAAAATGGCCATCATCAAAAAATCTACAACAAATAAATGTTGGAGAGGGTATGGAGAAAAGGGAACCCTCTTGCACTGTTGGTGGGAATGTAAATTGATACAGCTACTATGGAGAACAGTATGGAGGTTCCTTAAAGAACTAAAAATAGAACTAGCATTTGACCCAGCAATACCACTATTGGGCCTATACCCTGAAAAAACCATAACTGAAAAAGAGACATGTACCACAATGTTCACTGCAGCTCTAATTACAATAGCCAAGACATGGAAGCAATCTAAGTGTCCATCAATAGATGAATGGATAAAGAAGATGTGGCGCATATATACAATGGAATACTATTCAGCCATAAAAAGAAACAAAATTGAGTTATTTGTAGTGAGGTCGATGGACCTAGAGACTGTCATACAGAGTTAAGTAAGTCAGAAAGAGAAAAACAAATACCGTATGCTAACACATATATATGGAATCTAAAAAAGAAAAATGTTTCTGATGAACCTAGGGGCAGGAGCGGAATAAAGACACACACGTAGAGAATGGACTTGAGGACACGTGAGGGGGAAATGTAAGCTGGGACGAAGTGAGAGAGTAGCACTGACATATATACACTACCAAATGTAAAATAGATAGCTAGTGGGAAGCAGCTGCATAGCACAGGGAGATCAGCTCCATGC
The DNA here is from genome assembly GCF_964374135.1 of Grampus griseus. Taxonomy (NCBI): domain Eukaryota; kingdom Metazoa; phylum Chordata; class Mammalia; order Artiodactyla; family Delphinidae; genus Grampus; species Grampus griseus. The sequence goes on from NC_139001.1 coordinate 64,248,585, forward strand.
TTTGCGACCACCTAGAGGGGTGGGATAGGGAGGGTGGGTGGGAAGAGCAAGCGGGAGGGGATATGGGGATATATGTATACATATAGCTGAGTCACTTTGTTATACAGCAGAAACTAACACACTCTTGTAAAGCAATTATACTCCAATATAGATGTTAAGAAAATCTATGGTAGATAATATGGCAAAATGAGGAGAATGAGGAGTGTGTTCCAAATCAAAGAAGAAGAGAAATCTGAGGAAAAAGATTTTAATGAAGTGGAGATAAGCAATCTGTCCAATAAAGAGTTCAAAGTTACAGTTAAACATGCTCACTGAACTCAGGAAACAAATGGATGAACACCGTGAGAATTTCAAGAGAGAGAAAATATAAGAAAGTACCACACAGAATTTATAACTGAAATTAAAAAAACACTTACAGGGTTCAACAGCAGACTGGATGAAGTAGAAGAATGAATCAGCAAAGTGGAAGAAAAAGCAGTGAAAATCACCTGCATAGAGCAGCAAAATAAGAAAAAAAACTTTTTTAAGTAATGGTAACTTAAGAGACCTTTGAGACAACATGAAGTAGAACAACAGTTTCATTATATTGGTCCCTGAAGGAAAACAGAAAGGGCCAGAAAAATTATTTGAAGAAATAATGGGAAGAAAACTTCCTTAATCTGGGGAATGAAACAGACATCCAGGTCAAGGAAGCACACAGCGTCCCAAACAAGACAAACTCAAAGAGAAGCACACGCTGAGACACATTAAAATTAAAATGACAAAATTTAAGAATAAAGAGAGACTCTTTTTTTTAGTAGTGCATCAGTATATTTATTTTTATTGAAGTATAGTTGATTTACAATGTTGCGCTAGTTTCAGGTACACATCAAATTGATTCAGTTATATAATATATACATAATGCATACGTGTATGTATTATACATACATACACATGTATGTATTACATATATATTCTTTTTAAGATTCTTTTTCATTATAGGTTATTGAAGATATTGAATATAGTTCCCTGTCCTATATAGTAGGTCCCTGTTGTTTATCTATTTTATATATAGTAGTATGTATCTGTTAATTCCAAACTCCTAATTTATCCCTCTTAAACACAGCAAGACAAAAAAACTTATATGTAATATGTAATGCTGCTTTTAAGATTATTACTTCTTGCATATAAGACAAAGAAGGACACCACATAATGATAAAGGAGTCAATCCAGCAAGAAGATATAATATACATGCACCCAACACATGAGCATCAAAATATATAAAGCAAATAACTCTGTTATCAGCAGATTTTTCAACAGAAAATTTACAGGCCAGAGGGAGTGGCATAACATATTCAAAGTGCTGAAAGAAAAAATTTCCACCCCAGAATTCTCTACCTGGCAAGGTTATCATTCAGAACTGAGGAAAAGATTAAGAGTTTTACAAATAAGCAGAAGCTAAAGGAATTCACCATCATTAAACCAGCCTTACAAAAAAATGTTAAAGGAACTTCTCTACACTGAAAAGAAAAGGCACTAATTAATAATAAGAAAACATACAAAAGTAAAACTCTCACCGGAAAAGGCAAATATACAGTAAAAGTAGTGATTCAATCACTTATAAAGCAAGTATGAAGCATAAAAGTCAAAAGTAGTAAATGAAACTAAAATTATAATTAGTTAAGAAAGCATAAAATAAAAACATGTAAAAGGTGTCATCAAAAAAATAAAATGTGGGTGGGGGAGTAAAAATGTAAGCTTTAGTACGTATTCAAAGTTAAGCTGCTATCAACCTAAGACTGCCATATACATAGGATGTTATATGTGAATCTCATGCTAACCACACACACACAAAAAACTTATAGTAAACATACAGAAGAAAATGAAAAAGAAATCTAAATATAACACTAAAGAAAGCCAGCAAACCACAAGAGAAGAGAAAAAGAGAACTAAAACAGCTCCAAAACAATTAACAAAATGGCAATAAATACATCCCTATGAATAATTGCTTTAAATGTAAATGGACTAAATTCACCAATCAAAAATATACAGTGGCTGAATGGATAAAAAAGAAGAGACCCATCTATAGACCCATCTATATGCTCCCTATATATGTAAGAGATGCACTTCAGAAAAAGGACACACACAGACTAAATGTGAAGGGAATGAAAAATATACTGCATACAAATGTAACTGAAGAGAAAGCTGGTATAGCTATCCTCATACCAGACAAAATAGACATTAAAATAAAGACTGCAATAAAAAACAAAGAAGGCACTATATAATGATAAAGGGGTCAATCCAGCAAGAATCTATGCCATTTATAAATATATATGCAACTAACATTTGAGCACCAAAATATATACATCAAATATTAATGGACCTATAGGGAGAAGCTGAAAGCAAAACAATAATAGTAGGGACTTTAACATCCCACTTATAACAATATACAGATCATCCACACAGAAAATCTATAAGGAAACATTGGCCTTAAACAACACATTAGACTAGATGAACACGAGATATATATATAGAACATTCCCCCAAAAGCAGCAGAATACACATTCTTCTCAACTTCACATGAAACGTTCACCAGGACAGATTACATGTTAGGCCACAAGACATGTCTCAATAAATTCTAGCATCTTTTTCAATCACAGTGGTATAAAACTGGAAATCAATTATAAGAAGAAAACTGGAAAAACCATATAAACATGAAGATTAAACAACATGCTGCTGAACAACTAATGGGTCATCGAAGAAATCTAAGGAAAAGTCAAAAAAATATTTTACCTACAGACAAATGAAAACTGAAATATGACATACCAAAATGTATGGAATGCAGTAAAAGCAATTCTAAGGGGACAGTTCACAGTCATCAGGCCCACCTCAAGAAACAAGAAAAATCTCATATAAGCAATCTAAATTTACACCTAAAAGAACTAGAAAAAAAAGAACAAAAGGAAATAATAAAGATCAGAGAAGAAATAAATAAAACAGAGACTAAACAGACAATAGAAAAAGATCAGTGAACCTAAGAGCTGGTTCTTTGAGAAGATAAACAAATGAACAAGCTTCCGCTAAACTAACCAAGAAAGAAAGATAGAGGGTTTAATAAACTTAAATAAACTTAAAACAAAACTCAGAAATGAAAGAAGACAAGTTAAACCCATACCACAGAAATGCAAGGGCTCATAAGAGAATTACTATGAACAATTATATACCAACAAATTGGACAACCAAGAAGAAATTTCTAGAAACATACAATGTACCAAGACTGAATTATGAAGAAATAGAAAACTCAAATAGACTGATCACAAGTAAGGAGATTGAATCAGTAATTAAAAGCCTCCCAACAAACAAAAGTCCAGGACCAGATGGCTTCACTGGTGAAGTCTTCCAAACATTCAAAGATGATTTGATACCTACGCTTCTTAAATTCTTCCAAAAAACTGAAGAAGAAGGAATGCTTCCAAACACATTTTAAAAGGCCAGGATTACAAGGCCACATACAAGGCCAGGATTACCCTGATATCAAAAGCAGACAAAGACAGCACATAAAAAGAAAATTACAGATCAAAATTCCTGATGAACATAGATGTAAAATCCTCAAGAAAGTATTAGCAAACTGAATTCAGCAATACATTAAAAGGATCATAAACCACAATCAAGTGGGATTTATTCTGGGAATGCATGGATGGTTCAATATCCAAAAAATCAATGTGATATACTACATTAACAAAATAGGGACTTCCCTGGTGGCACAGTGGTTAAGAATCCACTTGCCAATGCAGAGGTCATGGGTTCGAGCACTGGTCCGGGAAGATCCCACATGCTGCAGAGCAACTAAGCCTGTGTGCCACAACTACTGGGCCTGCACTCTAGAGCTCGCGAACCACTACTGAGCTCCCACGTGCCACAACTATTGAAGCCTGTGTGCCTAGAACCTGTGCTCTGCAACAAAGACAAGCCACCACTATGAGAAGCCTGCGCACCACAATGAAGAGTAGCCCCCACTCACTGCAACTAGAGAAAGCCCGCACACAGCAACAAAGACCTCATGCAGCCAAAAATAAACAAAATAAAGGATAAATATCATAAAATCATCTCAAGAGATGCAAAAAAAAAAACACTTAACAAAATTCACCATTGATTTATGATAAAAAGTCTCAACAACGGTGTATAGAAGGAATGTGCCTAAACATAATAAAGACCATATATGACAAACCCACAGTTAACATCATACTCAATGGTGAAAAGCTTAAAGTTCTTCCTCTAAGATCAGGAACAAGACAAGTATGCTCACTCTTGCCACTTTTATTCAACATAGCCCTAGCTATAGCAATTAGGAAAGAAAAAGATCAAAAGGCACCCAAATTGGAAAGGGAGAAGTAAAACCATCACTATTAGCAGATGACATGATACTATATATAGAAAACCCTAGACTCTACCAAAAAAAATTGTTAGAACGAATAAATGAATTCAGTAGAGTCATAGGATATAAAATCAATATACAAAAGTCTGTGGCATTTCTATGGACTAATAATGAACAATCAGAAAGAAATTATGAAAAAAATTCCATTTACGTAGCATCAAAGAGAATAAAATAGCTAGAATTAAGTTTTTTTTTCATTTTAACATCTTTATTGGAGTATGATTGCTTTACAATGGTGTGTTAGTTTCAGCTTCGCAACAAAGTGAATCAGTTATACATATACATATGTTCCCATATCTCTTCCCGCTTGCGTCTCCCTCCCTCCCACCCTCCCTATCCCACCCCTCCAGGCGGTCACAAAGCACCAAGCTGATCTCCCTGTGCTATGCGGCTGCTTCCCACTAGCTATCTACCTTACGTTTGGTAGTGTATATATGTCCATGCCTCTCTCTCACTTTGTCACAGTTTACCCTTCCCCCTCCCCATAGCCTCAAGTCCATTCTCGAGTAAGTCTGTGTCTTTATTCCTGTTTCACCCCTAGGTTTTTCATGACATTTTTTTTCTTAAATTCCATATATATGTGTTAGCATACCGTATTTGTCTCTCTCTTTCTGACTTACTTCACTCTGTATGACAGACTCTAGGTCTATCCACCTCATTACAAATAGCTCAATTTCATTTCTTTTTATGGCTGAGTAATATTCCATTGTATATACGTGCCACATCTTCTTTATCCATTCATCTGATGATGGACACTTAGGTTGTTTCCATCTCTGGGCTATTGTAAATAGAGCTGCAATGAACACTTTGGTACATGACTCTTTTTGAATTATGGTTTTCTCAGGGTATATGCCCAGTAGTGGGATTAGAATTAAGTTTAATCAAGGAAGTGAAAGACCTGTGCATTGAAAACTACACGACACTAATGAAAGAAATTGAAGAAGACACACAAAAAATGGAAAGATATTCTGTGCTCATGGATTAAAAGAATTAATATTGTTAAAATGCCCATAATGCCCAAAGAAGACACACAATAAATGGAAAGATATTCTGTGCTCATGGATTAAAAGAATTAATATTGTTAAAATGTCCATAATGCCCAAAGAAGACACACAATAAATGGAAAGATATTCTGTGCTCATGGATTAAAAGAATTAATATTGTTAAAATGTCCATACTGCCCAAAGCAATCTACAAATTCAATATAATCCCTATCAAAATGCTAATGGCATATTTCACAAAAGTAGAACAAATAATTCTAAAATTTGCATGGAACCACAAGAGATTCCAAATAGTCCCCCACTCCGAAAAGTCTTAAGAAAGGAGAACAAAGCTGTAGGTATCATGCTGCCTCATTTCAAACTATACTACAAAGCTACATTAATCAAAACAGTATGGTATTGACACATAGCTCAACACAGAATTAAGAGCCCAGAAATAGGGCTTCCCTGGTGGCATAGTGGTTGAGAGTCTGCCTGCCAATGCAGGGGACACGGGTTCGAGCCCTGGTCTGGGAAAATCCCACATGCTGCGAAGCTACTAAGCCCGTGCACCACAACTACCAAACCTGCGCTCTAGAGCCTGCGAGCCACAACCACAGAGCCCGTGTGCTAAAACCAGTGAAGCCTGTGTGCCTAGAGCCCATGCTCCACAACAAGAGAAGCCACCGCAATGAGAAGCCTGCACACCGCAACGAAGAGTAGCCTCTGCTTGCTGCAACTAGAGAAAGCCCGTGTGCAGCAACAAAGACCCAATGGAGCCAAAAATTAATTAATTAATTAAAAGAAAAAACAAAAGAGTCCAGAAATAAACCCAGCCATATACAACAATTAATCTATGACAAAGGAACAAACAATGAAAAAAAGAACAGTCTCTTCAGTAATTGGTGCTGGGAAAATTTGGACAGCCATGTTAAAAAACAAACAAAACAAAACAAAAAACCTAGACCACTATCTTACATCTTACATCACTTACAAAAATTAACTCAAAATGGATTAAAGACTTGAATATAAGACCTGAAACCATAAAAATTCCTAGATGAAGACATAGATGGTAACCTTCATGATATCAGTGTTAGTAACGTTTTCGTGGTTCTGACTCTAAAGGAAAGGGAAACAAAAGCAAAAATAAAGAGATGGGACTCCATCAAACTAAAAAGCTTCTGCACAGTAAAGGAAACCATAATCAAAATGAAAAGGCAACTTACTGAATGGGAGAATATATTTACCAATCATATATCTGATAAGGAATTAATATCCAAAATATGTAAAGAACTCATACAATTCAACAACAAAACCAATCCAATTAATAAATGGGCAGAGGACCTGAATAGACATTTTTCCGGAGAAGACATACACACAACCAAGAGGCACATGAAAAGATGTTCAACATCTTAACTAGGGAAATGCAAATCAAACTCATGAGACATCACCTTACACTTATTAGAATGGCTATTATCAAAAGACAACAAATAGCAAGTGTTGGAGAGGATGTGGAGAAAAGGGAATGCTCACACTGCTGGTGTGATTGCAAATTGGTGCAGTTACTACAGAAAACAGTAAAGAGATTCCTCAAAATATTAAGAACAGAACTACCATATGATCCAGCTATTCTACTTCTTGGGATTTATCTGAAGAATATGAAAACACTAGTTCAAAAAGATATATGTGTCCCTATGTTCACTACAGCATTATTTACAATAGCCAAGATATGGAAACATACTAAGTGTCCATTGATGGATGAATGGATAAAGAAGATGTAGTATATATAAACAATGGAATACTACTAAGCCATTAAAAAGAGTGAAATCTTGCCATTGCAACATGGATGGACCTTGAGGGAATTACGGATGGACCTTGAGGGAATTATGCTACATTAAATAAATCAGAAGGAAAAAGATAAATATTGTATGATTTCACCTATATGTGGAATCTAAAAACAAATACAAATGAACAAAGGAAACAAAACAAAAATAAAATCACAGGTACAAAGAAGCGATCAGTGGTTACCAGAGAGGAAGGAGAATGTGAGGTGGGCCAAAGGGGTGATAGGAGTCAACTGTATGATGAGAGATGGTAACTAGACTTTTAGGGATGATTACTTTGTGGTGCATTCCGATGTTGAATTATAATGTTGTACACTTGACATATATATACATATATATTTTATATGTTGTGTGTATACACATATATTTTTAAAGAATGCACTTAAATGAAGTAACATAGCATGCTGCTTGATATTTCTTCCAAAACATGTAGCACCTGTAGGAAATTCATTTCAATGATTGTAATCCCTGAAGCCATATTCCATATGAAGAAACACTGCTATGTTATATATAAATCAGAAATATGATTGAGCTTAAAGAAGTACAGGTGAATCAGGAAAAGGAACATATTCATTATGAAAGACATCATGAAGCACAGTTAAGTGATTAATGCACATGGATTGATTATTGAAAGCAATGCCTATTGCTCCACCATTGTTAAGCTTCAGAATATGTTTCCACCACTTTATACAGATGCTGATGATCAAAATAAAAATAAAGGTGTTTGTTTTAATTGATTAGTATATCATTATTAATCTAGGCCTAGCTTTCCATTTTATAAAAAGAGTACCCTGAGACACAAAGAAGGATCTTTTTCAATGTAACTGAAATTCTGTTAGTCTCGGTATTAAAATTACTGTTTCTTGGTTTCAATTGAATCGTCTTCCCATCATACAAGTCTTTCTATATACCAGGCATTTGTTAACTATTGTAGTGGAGTGAGTAGGGTGCAGAGGAAGTGAAAATATTATATATCATACAGAGACAGAGGAGATTTCATAATTGCCCTTTGAGGTTATTAAGATCTCACACTCACTGACACCAAAGAGCCATAAGCTTCACACGCTGTTTATATGACTAAGTGGTTGCCTGTTCAAGAACAGAGTGTGTAGTGCACGAGGAGAGGAGGGACAATGACAGGATGAAAGTCCCTGAGTACATTAAGCCTGGTGCTCCTGGGGACCTGGAATAATGGTTGATAGGAAAATCAGAGGTATGATTTTTTGTTGCTGTTGTTTCCTCCAGCAATTTCTCCTTACTAACTGTATGATCTGGAGTTTAAGGATAGGTATCACCATACAAATTCAGGATGAGGATTTTCACTTATGGGGTTTATTAAAAGTAGATTATTTAGAGATAATTATACATGGTTGCAGGGGCAACTGCAAAACAAAGAGATATACAGATATATTTCATGGGTATCCTAGAAATGAAAAATGCGAACTCCTGCTTTTTAAAACATCTGGGAAGCCATGAAAGTCAAGTTATAATAATGATAAGAAAATGACTTATTACATTGGTTCACCCTCCTTTATTCTTTGTAGGTGGGGGATATAGATATACAATGAATGAGATAATTGAGTAAGCCTGCAGATTGCCTATATAAAACTTCAATTAAGAGGTGATTTGGAGAAAGGCATTGTTAGTGTTACAAAAGTGTATTTCAGAAGGCCATTCCATAGTATCTGTCATGATATTCTTATACACAAGATTGAGATGTGTGAGCGGAACCATAATCTGGTTAAGCAGATGTAAAGTTGGTTGAACCACTGTATAAAGAGTTTGAGATTAGTGGATCAGTTTCACCCTGGCAAGGAGACCCCTGTTGCTATGCCAAAGAGCTGTGTACTCTGTACTCGGCCATGTCTCACGGAACATTATTGTGAATGACTTGTATGAAGATATAAAGGTAATACTGTCATATTTGCAGATCTCACATAGCTAAAAACTGTAAAACAACATCAGGATCTAAAGTAAATTGACAGGCTGGAATGATGGGCTGACATTAACAGAAGTGTGTCGGGTTCTGAGAGAGACCATATCCAGGCTTAAACCAAGATTGCACAGTCAGCTCTTAACAATCCAATCCATGATATAAAAAGAATAAAAGCAATCCTAACAATGTCAACTGTTATTTAAGCCCTTACTATGTACGGGTACTATTCTACATGTTTTCCTGTACATTTAGTCCTTAAAAAAGGGCTATGAGATAGTTACTATCATTCTCACTTTACAGATAAGAAAACCAAGGCAAAGAGAAGTAAGGCTACTTTCTATAACTCACAGAGCTTACAGAGCTCTACTCTATCTAGAGAGGTGAGAATAGAGCACAAGGCATCTAATTCAAGAAGTACTATGTCACAAATCCTGCTCTCAGGTTTCAAAAAAACGAATACATAGCACAGGTTGCTAGGGAAGATATTTTTAACAGCCCATAAGTGAAAATTTTCTTTGACAGAGAGTTCAACACAAGGCATCAGTGTTTCCAGAATAGTTAATGGCATCTCTAGCAGCATTTATGGAAGAAATGTATCTAGAACATGACAGATAACATTCTTGTTCTTCCATATGGTGTCATCCTACTTCAGATTCACTCATGATATAACTTTATGCTCCCTGCACTTCCTGCATTTATATTGACACTGATAAAGGTACCTGACTCATTAATGAAGAAATAATATGAAACAAAATATAGCATAATTTGAGCTCAAAATACACAAATTTTTTAAAACTGTGAGCAATTTTTCAGAAATCAAGTTGATAATAAAGTGAAATCTAGATAAAGCAAAATTGAAACCTGTGACCTAGTCCGTTTATTTCTTTTTCAATCACATTAACGTACAAGTACCACACAGTCAATTGGACCAGAGTCATTTGGGTGAACTGGGACAATCTTCATGTTTCTCAAAAAACCAGACTGTCAACATTTACCTCATTTGATCACATAGTCCCTAATCTTTCTTTTCTTTTTAGTTGAATGCTACTGGTTCAATTATACTAAGAAAAAAGGAATTGGACCTACATATAGTGGGCTTCAATCCACTCTGAATATTCCGGTTAAATGATTTTAGTTTTGAATTTGAATTCAGGACTGGATTGCTTAATTCTCTATTATCTACTTTTTGAAGTTATTATTTAAATGCTAAATGCCCTATAGACTGTTTATACAGTATTTCTATGTAAATACAAAGCTTATATTTTATGGCATCAAATTTGAAATTTATACGTTTTCTCTAATATTCTGAGGACTGATGAAACCTTGAATTCTATAAACAAAATAACGTTGCAAGCAAATTCATAAAGATTCTAGAAGCAAAATGAAATTCAAGTAATCCTTTCAACTAGGAAGCTGTACTGCATTCCATTCTGCTGCTCTTAAACACCCTTTTTTTTTTTTTTGTCGCTTATAAACAACAGAAATTTTTTTCTCACAGTTCTGTGGGCTGAGAAGTCCAAGATCAATAAACAGGCACATTAGTGTCTGGTGAGATATAGCCTTGCTTTTATAAACTTGTATGTCAAATAATTTATACAATAGAAAAAGAAAACTCTAACACAGAGTTCAGACTATGCATAGAATGCACAGTAGCTTCATTTCTTGATCTGCACCTTGTCAGGCTGTGTTTACCTGACAATCTTTTTTCCTCCCTGATAAGCTGATAGTCATGCTCAATACACTTCTTCCATATTATTGGAACTGGTTATTTTTGAAGCCCATTCCCTTATACAATGAACTTCAGAAACTATACATTGAGTGAAAAATTAAGTACAATTGTCTATTTTTAAACATGAAGACAATGCTAATTACAATTCTCCAGATAAACATACATAATTATAGTAATTACAATTCAACAATAACTCTCTGGTACTTACTATTATAAACTCATAAACTATTATTCAGTACCCTATAAAATTCAAAATCTAATTGAAAGTGCTAGTTTAGCATAATTCCCACAAGCCATCATCTTTAATATTCTGGAATGAATGAGGTTTTGGTTGAGCTATTAATTGATACTGACAAGCAATAACCACTGGAATGAAACTGCAATTATGAGTGTCAATTAATCACATTCGCTGTCATCTCTGGTGTCAAACAAAATTCCATAATATTCTAAATAGTTTTTAAAAGTTTATACCTTTTATGTTTCAATTCACTAAATGGAAACCAAAAGCACTGTCCTGGGAATCTCAAATAACATTCAAAGTATATTTATGTAAAATATGAACATTGTGTTTCTTAGTTTAAAAAGCTTTTCTTTTTCATCCAAAATTATTTTTAGGATAAATCTGTGTCTTTGAAGACTAGTAAAAGCACCTCATTCCGCCTTCCACCTGCCTTAACTCAGTGCATCTTTTTGACTCATAGATCACCCCTGGATGCAGCAGAAATTGCACATGTAGAAGAAACTGAGAGCAGGAACTTGAGTAAGCATCATTAAGGACTTGAGATAATTTGAAAGTGAACTTTTAGAAGCTTCAATTGATCAGTGTCTCTTTGAATCGGGGCAAAGGGGCAGGAGGATTTAATTTCCTTTCCCTCATTATTTCTAATTAACAGGCCAACTAGTGATGTTCCTTCCCTCTAATCTAAGGCATGCATACACCAGCATCATTCACCAACCAACCAAGTCTGTTCAAAAGTCATTGGAAGGCTCCTTTTGGCACTGAGGCTACGACCTCAAGACTAAAATGAATGTATTTGCTGTAAACTGAGGTAGGCCACCTACCAGATGATCACACAAATGGCAGTGTTAACAACACAAGATCCAGTCCCAGACAAATAAAGCACTCTGTGCAAAGTGGAGGTTGTGACCTCACTAGCTGGATGTTTACCAGATATTCAAGCAAACATACAGCCTTTACTTAAATATTCACAAATCCCAGTCCTTGGTTGGTTGGTGAGACATGACTATAAAGAGAAAGACTTGTTTCATTTTATATGCTTAGATTTTATGTCAACTTTATTGTACTGGGATAGTTAATCCTCAACGAACTAAGAAAGGAAGTAAAGCATCTGTTCACTCTAAACTCTGAATCTGAAAAATGTTTCCTGGAAGGGTTTTCCATAAAGCTGAACGTGTTAACAGGTTAAAAATAAAGGATTTATGCCCTATGATTAAAAATCTTGACTAGACATAGCAAAGTTACTTATTTAGAAATATTTTTTAATGCACAGCATTCGTACATTTTTCATAGAATGTTACTAAAGTGAAGAGACTTACTGCAAGCAGACACTTGAAGGAGGAAAGAACATTATACTAATTGCCTATACTTATTAATAATGTAAATGGAATGAGCTTCGCTTTAATTATTCTGTTTTTCTCTTTACTTCTGTTTCTACTAATTGCATTTATGTTCACTATTGACTTACAATAACATGATGAGGTAATGGTCAAGACTTAGATTCCACACTGTTTCCAAACTGCATCAGTGTAATATGACCTTTTCTGTTTTGTTATTTATGGTTCTGACACAGTAGGTTATGGTATCTTTTAGTTTGTTTCTTTCAAAAGTTAAGTTCTGATTTTGGATTCTTCTCTTTCTCTTCTTGTCTCCTATTGTGTTAATTGTAATTTTATAAAATTTCAATATCTGAGTTACTCAATTAGCAGGTCAATTATTTTCAGTTGTCCGGAATTACATGTTTTGGCTAACTCATGCTGGCAGGCATACTGCAAAGAAAGCTTGCTTAAATTCAGAGTACTGCCACAGGAGTAGTTCTGAAATTCTTATGGTTGATTACAACTGCTAGTTACTCTTGACCTCCAAAAAGTCCAGGTGAAAAAGTCTTGTTCCGTAGCTTGGAAAGTGGGGACTTAACTGAACCCTAATCCAGGCACCAGATCAGACTCCACGTGCTCCTGGAGGAAACTCTGCAGCACACCTCTCCGTGAGGTGCTCTGGGTAAGATTCAAGGGAGCTTTATCTTCTTTCCTAATTAGGTACCAATCCTGTCTTTGTTTTCTTTTCTTTTTTTTTAAAATTAATTTTTAAGTATAGCTACTTTACAATGTTGTGTGAGTTTCTGCTGTACAGCAAAGTGAATCAGCTATACATATACATATAGCCCCTCATTTTTGGATTTCCTTCCCATTTAAGTCATCACATAGCACTGAGTAGAGTTCCCTGTGCTGTACAGTAGGCTCTCATTAGTTATCTATTTTATACATAGTAGTGTCTGTATGTCCATCCCAATCTCCCAATTCATCCCATCCCCCCTTCCCCCCTTGCTATCCATATGTTTGTTCTCTACATCTGCGTCTCTATTTCTGCTTTGCAAATAAGTTCATCTGTATCATTTTTCTAGATTCCACATGTAAGCGCTATTATACAATATTTGTTTTTCTCTTTCTGACTTACTTCACTCTGTATGACAGTCTCTAGGTCCATCTGTGTCTCTGCAAATGGCAGTTTTGTTCCTTTTTATGGCTAGAAATATTCCATTGTATACATGTACCACATCTTCTTTATCCATTCCTCTGTTGATGGACATTTAGGTTGGTTTCATGTCCTGACTATTGTAAATAGTGCTGCAATGAACATTGGGGTGCATGTGTTTTTTTAAATTATGGTTCTCTCCGGGTATATGCCCAGGAGTGGGATTGCTGGGTCATATGGTAGTAGTTTTGTTTTTAGTTATTTAAGGAAGCTCCATACTGTTCTCCACAGTGGCTGTATCAATTTACATTCCCACCAACAATGTGAGAGGGTTTCCTTTTCTCCACACCCTCTCCAGCATTTACTGTTTGTAGATTTTTTGATGATGACCATTCTGACCGGTGTGAGGTGATACCTCCCTTTAATTTTGATTTGCATTCCTCTAATAATTAGTGATGTTGAGCATCTTTTCATGTGCCTCTTGGCCAACTATATGTCTTCTTTGGAGAAATGTCTATTTAGGTCTTCCACCCATTTTTTGATTGGGTTGTTTGTTTTTTTGATATTGAGCTGCATGAGCTGTTTGTATATTTTGGAGATTAATCCTTTGTCAGTTGCTTCATTTGCAAATATCTTCTCCCATTCTAAGGGTTGTCTTTTTGTCTTGTTTATGGTTTCCTTTGCTGTGCAAAAGCCTTGAAGTTTCATTAGGTCCCATTTGTTTATTTTTGGTTTTATTTCCATTACTTTAGGAGGTGGGTCAAAAAAGATCTTCTTGTGATTTATGTCAAAGAGTGTTCTGCCTATGTTTTCCTCTAAGAGTTTTATAATGTCCAGCCTTACATTCAGGTCTTTAATCCATTTTGAGTTTATTTTTGTGTATGGTGTTAGGGAGGGTTCTAATTTCATTCTTTTACATGTACCTGTCCACTTTTCCCAGCACCAGTTACTGAAGAGACTGTCTTTTCTCTATTGTATATTCTTGCCTCCTTTGTCATAGATTAGGTGACCAAAGGTGCATGGGTTTATCTCTGGGCTTCCTATCCTGTTCCACTGATCCATATTTCTGTTTTTGTGCCAGTACCATACTGTTTTGATTACTGTAGCTGTGTAGTATAGTCTGAAGTCCAGGAGCCTGATTCCTCCACGTCAGTTTTTTTCCCTCAAGATTGCTTTGGCTATTCGAGGTCTTCTGTGTTTCCATACAAATTGTAAAACTTTTTGTTTTCTTCTTGTCCTTCCATGAGAAACACAGAGGACTCATAGAGTATACTCTTTTCTTTGCTCTCTCCAAGCTTATCAAATGCCAGGCTATCAGAAGTGATATTTAATAAAGAGAGTTAAGGAATCCTGTTCCTAGGTGGTCTGAGCTCCAGTCTTGTGTCAGGTTACATGTTTGGGAAGGTGCACATCTAAACAACGTGAGATTCCTCCACTACAGAACCACTGATACCGAAATATACATTCGTGTTCATGCAGAGACATTCATTGAGAGCCGAAAGAAGACATGATTATACAAAGAATCCTTCTGTGTTTTCTGTTGAAGTTCCTATCTGCTGCATTTTTTAATGCCCCTGTAAAAATCTCCTTTCCCTCCATGGTGAATTTCTTTTTACTGTGTCTTGAAGGAATAGAATGCTTCCCTTCACCAGAATGAGAATTATGTAACTGAACAGGTTCCAAAATAGTTTTAAAAGAAAATTATTGTGGAGGATGTTATTATGTGTGAATAGTGAAAGTCTCTATCTGTGAAACTAAATTTGTTTAACAATTGAATCAAGACTCAAAAATTGAACAGGTTTCTTTTCAACTGTAGGATGCTCTCAAGACTTCAACTTGCTAATGTATACTGAGCCTCCAAGAAGGGGATTTAACAGCCCCATTTCCCAGGCTCACTACAAGACAGAACTCTTGCTTTCAGAACACTATTAAAAGCTCTCTAAATAATTAAAGAACTAAAGGAAAATCTAAAGAACATGGTTTTGAATGCTAGGATGTAATTTTTTTTTGCATTCCTTTTTTGACTTAACTGCTAATAAGCACAAAGCTAAATAAACCACTCAGAGTATCCAAATATCTCTTTAATGTAATTATATTATAACTTCATTATATTAAAAACTACTTATTATTATCCACTACAATATCATGGAAGCAAATAAGGTATAAATGCATGAAACTTTAAGAACACTGATGGCATTATTGAAAACACTATAGAAAAACATGCATAGTGACAGCAGATTTTTTTTCAAAAATCAATTTACTCATTGTTGTCACTATCATTTTACTTTATTTCAAATACAAAACTTCGAGAACAATCCCTTTGTGTTCAAATGATGCAGAATGCTTAATACATTCTCAAGATGGCCTTGGATTATCAAAACTAGTATCAAAACTAAATAAAAATTCCATGCATAATAAAAGACAACTCCTATATTTAAATCAAGGAATTACATTGAGGGCTTTCCTGGTGGCGCAACGGTTAAAAGTCGGCCTGTCAGTGCAGGCGACATGGGTTCGAGACCTGGTCCGGGAAGACTGCATATGCTGCGGAGCAACTAAGCCCATGTGCCACAACTACTGAGCCTGTGCTCTAAAGCCCATGAGCCACAACTACTGAAGTCGGCGTGCCTAGAGCCTGTGCTCCGCAACAAGAGAAGCCACCACAATAAGAAGCCTGCACACCACAATGAAGAGTAGCCCCCACTCACTGCAACTAGAGAAAGCCCGTGCACAGCAATGAAGACCCAACACAGACAAAAATAAATTAATTAAATTAATAAATTTTTTAAAAAAAGATTATACTCACTGAACACTATGTGAAAAATATCAGGTATTATTAACTACATTCTTACAGATTAATTCTATTTCTTATTTTTTTAAGTTCTAAAATAAAGCTTCCTAATCACCAAAGCCACTGTCCAAATATCAATTTAATATAGCCACACTCTCTTCTGTATATGTATATACTCAGATCCCATTCAGGGAGGGGAACATCATTCCCCTTTAATTCAGCTTCTTCACAAGTGCTTTCTCAAACCTGTGTCTATATACATCACCAGAAAGTTTATTTAAATGTAGATTCTCTGGGTCATTTCCCTGAGATTCTGACTCAGTAAGACTACATGAGGTCCTGGAATCTCCATCTTTGAGAAATATCCCAGGTGATTCAGACGGTGGTCCATAGTCTAATATTAAAAAATTGCTGTTGAAGAGCATGTAGCCAATAGAGAACAATTTTAGTTGTATTTAAACTCAATTGCCCTCCCACTCCAAGAGGGCATAGCCACTGGCACTGTTTGGGGAAGGACTTATGGGTCACTTAGAAATTCAGCACAGAAACGCCCACCCTTCCTTATTTCATAAGCTCTTCTAGCTCCTATTCTAACCACATGCAAGCACGCTTTGTTCAGCCACTACAAATGTGCGTTCTAGTCCCAGCAATGCTATTAACTAGTTTTATGGCCCAATTAGCAAACCCCATAACTTCACTAAACCTCATGTTGTTCAAATAGTAGACTGGATTACATTATTTCAAAAATCACAATCAGCTTCAAAGTTCTGTGAATCAGGTGTGAACCTCGATTTTTCTTTTCATTTTCTATGTTATTTTATCTAAGTCATGTATTTCCAAAGTGAGCTCTGAAGGCAGTTTTTTTCTGATAACCTAAAACTTGTCTCTTTCACAGTAGACTACACGTTGTCTCCATTTTCTTTCAGAAATAAGACATTAGAAATGTAAAAAAAAAAAAAAAAAAATCAGTGAGCATTGTGACTTTAACCAGTACTCAGCGTTACTCCTCTTGACCCCGCTTGGATTCATAAATGACTTGGTAAGTCCACTGGGCCAGAAAAAAATGTTTACATTCAGAAGCAAGAAACAATAAACATTAAAAAAGAAAAGTGACTGAATGAACTGTGGGTATTTCCTTGCCCCCTGTTCTTAAATGGCAAAGTAACTGAATGTAGGTGCCACTCACAGCTTGCAAAAGATTTAGACTGAATATAAAACTACTGTGAAAGTGATGCCAGCAAATAGGTTTGATTCTTCCTTTCCAAGGATGAAATTTCAATACACACTCTTCTTGGTTGCCAGTCAAGCCAGTGATGTCTGTTTATGTGGAACAGAAAAGTACATAACGATCATTTGCTAGGGGTGAGTTAAAGAAACTAACACATGCCTTTTGTCTCTTACACCAGCCACCAGGGAAAAATAGCAGGCATCTGTGGGCTGTGGGATGGAGTGTGGTCCATGATCACCTTCATTATCAGAGTCGGAGCAAGGGCTAGAACACAGGGTTCTCAGCTCTTGTATTCTGTCCTCTAAAAAGAAGAAAAAACTGGGGCTGCCCTGTGTCCTGCCAAATATTGGTTTGTTCTTAAAATCCAAGATAAAGTGTTTCTCTGTTCTACTGAAACTTTTAGAGCCAAACAATTTAGATATTAAATAATGTATAACAAACATAAACTTTCCATCCTGTAGAGTAACTTCCATTCTGCAGCCAAGAATTTTACTACTGTGCATTAAGATAATATGGTTTTAGTTGAGAAGGTAAAAAATATCCATAACTTTTTATTAGGAAAGGTGAAATTCTTGGCAACTGAGGTTACTATACAAATAAAGTGTTTAGATGAAAATGTAGTTGATCACATAATCCATCTTTAAATTCACTTTATGATTTACTTTGTGGTATATGAACAGTATTTTAAAAAAAGAATCGTGTGTGTTATATAGATAACTAGCCTATATCGTCAGTAATTCTGGCAGTAGGTACATATTATTATTCTACAATGTAGAGCAATCTACGATGTGTAGCCAAATGGCTTATTTTATACAATGGACTCTGGAATTACAGATGGGCTCTGGCCTGACCCCAGGGCACATTTCCTTATTTCTGCAAGCCTTTTCACCTCCCTAAGCAACAACTATAAAACAGGCACAAGGGACTTCCCTGGTGGCTCAGTAGTTAAGAATCTGCCTGCCAATGCAGGGGACACAGGTTCAGGCCCTGGTCCGAGAAGATCCCACATGCTGCGGAGCAACCAAGCCCATGCGCCACAACTACTGAGCCTGTGCTCTAGAGTCTGTGAGCCACAACTACTGAGCCCGCGGGCCACAACTACTGAAGCCTGCGCTCCTAGAGCCCGTGCTCCACAACAAGAGAAGAGCCATCGCAATGAGAAGCCCGCGCACCGCAATGAAGAGTAGCGCCCCGCTCGCAGCAACAAGGACCCAATGCAGCCAAAAATTAATTAATTAATTAATTTTAAAAAGCCAAACAGGTACAAGATTACCTATAGGAACCTTCTACATACTAAGGGGTAAATTTGTTTTTCCACAAGAGAACAATTATTCCTAAATGGCACCCTGAAGAGAGAAGCATATCTAGAATATTCATACTTTACTGAAGTTGCAATGAAGGAAAATTTCCCAGCCAAGGGCACCACTGCCTAGCAAAGATGAAGGACAAATAGTCTACTCACCACGTCTGTTTCTGCAATGCTTTGGTGAATATTCCCTCATTGTCCTAGCTCCAGACTTTAATAAAGCAGTCAGATTCTTGAGTCTGAATATTTTGATCAAAATAAAACCATTTTTATTAAAAGTTTTAAAAAGAGTAGAATGTGTGGAAGGCTCTAAAAAGATCTCCTTATGTTACTTTAATCTCCCCACTGTATCCTTCAATAATTACATTTTTACTACTTCAGCTTGACGCTTGACAATAGTTGTTTCCAAAAAATTATACATTCCCACTATGTGCACTATAAATAGATAGATAAATAGAGCTTTTTCACATTACAAAAATGTTCAGTGCTTTGTTCAGTTCTTACAAGAGTGTTTGGTCTCTTCTATTCCATTGCCTCCTCTGTACTAAATTTTAAGCATCATGATTAAATCAGTATTGTTTTTATCTAACCTCTGAGATGAATCCTCCATAATTATGGTTTTAAATATATTCTTGACAATGTTCCTGATTCCTTCCATATGGTGAGATTTTCCTTTTCATGACTTGTCCTTCTGATTACCAATGAAAATGTGAAGCTTTATTGTGTTACACTTATAAAAACAGCAATTCACAAATAAGTGTCACTTGGCCTTTGTCCCTTCTACATTGTCCCTGGGGTCCACAGAATAATCCTTGGAGATTCCACCCTGTTGGAATAATTCATATCTGAGCGATGTCAATAGCTGGAGAATGGTACAATGTGCATTCAAAGAGCCTGGTATTTCATTATCCTCGTGGAGTCATTGTGCATGGTGGTATCATCAAAATCCATTCAGACTCAGATGATTATTCAATACACTTTAGAAGATTCCTTTCTCCTATCATCCTCAGTGCATTCCCCAAGGAAACAGGATATATCAACACACCATATCATAAATGGAATCAGGCATAGCATCCACCACATTGTATCTTCTATCCTATGTTATTTCACAATATGACATGCTCAAGTTCTTTGCTGATGAACACTGTAACTCCTAATATAGATCTGGCAGTATCGTGTGCTTTTTTCCCCTTTCACAGTCATCCTGTCATTGCTATTAGCCTATTTTTATGTCTGAATAAAAGCCTGTGTTTCTCCCTGGAAGGCAACTTTTTTTTAATAACAGTGTATGAAAGTAAAATGTAAGCAAAAAGATGAAATAGCTCCAGATGTGGTAATTCAGTGACAAGGAGTTGAGCTATACACTGGTATGAAGAAAATGCCCATAAAAGACTGAATTTTACTTTATCCTAGAAACATGGTAGAGTGGAAGCAACAGGGAATTTGCCGTTCTTTCTAAGCTTATTACTGCTTGTGAGACTCAGGGGAGAGTGACTTCTGTGCTTGGAGAGATAAGAACCCTCACTTCATGATACTGTGGTGAGATTTACGTAAGATAATGTGTGCAAAATTCCGAGAGCCTGGTACCATGACACAACATCCCAGAGCAATACATCTAAGAGCTGTCTGTTCCCATGCCTTCTCCACCTGCTTATGCTCCCCTGAGATTTCCCAGATATCAGATGGGAACTGTAACTTTAAAAACTGAACCATACACACATTAGAAGTCTTTTATGCCCTGTCTTGGCATAGTTCAGTTAGTTGCAATATAAGCCTATCATACAAACGTGTATTTGTATATCACTCAACACATGATGTCATTTCTGTGTCATCTATTTTATGGTAGAAAACTCAGAAGGGAGGCCTATGGTTGTTACTTTGTGTTTCATTGCTTTTTATCCTGTATGTGATTAATTTAAAAAGTTATATGATGAACTGCATAATCACTTTTATGGTGACCAAATGGTAAGACATAAAGAAATACTATGAAAGAACACAAGAAATTAGCTCAGTTGGTTAAAGGTACTGAGTAGCTTGCAAGTAACTCAAAAGATAATTTTACTAGCAGCACAGCTTTATACTTTGGTAAGGGAAAATAAAGGATAGGTTTAAAGTAATCTTCAGGCAAATAAATAAAAAATTTCTTATAGAAGATCTGCCATGAGTTTTATGGAGTAGCAATGAAAATCAAGGGTGAAATCTAAATTTATAAAATATTATACATCCTCATTTCATACACTCATTTTTCTTCATACCAGCCCTGTAATCAAAGGTGAGGGAAAAGAAGAAAACTAAGAGTATATATATTAAGGAGGAAGACAATAGGCAGATTATCTAAATAATATTGGTTCCTAAAAGAGTACTGATTTTGAAACAATCCTTAGTGTTGCCTTGGTCTGTTATCCGGCCATTGAACCATCAGTTCAAGCAGCCACTACCTACCAAGCGCTCCCTCAGTGAGCTGGCACCAGGCCAGGTACTTCTCTGCTTGGTAATGTTATCTCTCTGCCCAATCACTCCTCATTATAGACAGGAGGCAATGTTCAAATTATTTAACGATTTGTACAGCATAGGAACTAACTATTCAGAAAGAATACTTAAGTGTTTACCATGTGTTAGGCATGCCAAATGTTATATATATTATTGCCATTTATTCCCTTAACCACTATGAAGTAAGTACTACTCTTATTCCCATTTCACACATGAGAAAACTGACGTTTAGAGACATCACTTCCTCAAGGTCACATCACTTGCAGGGAGAAGGGCCAGTATTAGAATCTAGGCCAGTGACCAGAGGTCATGCTCCTAACAGACATAGATCTCACGGAGAAAAATCCGTAATATGGTGAGTCAGGGTACAGTTAAAATGCCTGATAGAGGCCTTTACTTTTTGACATTTTATCTGCACAGTTGTTGACTAAATGTACCATATAACTATGCCTCTCCTATCTGTCCTTTTACCTTCTTTTCAATCACTGGGAAAACTGATTGCAAAATTTGTTTTCTGAATTTCTGAAAATTGCATCAGCTTAAGTGTTTAGAAAAAAAATGCCCTCATGTTTAAGAGCCTCATATCCATAGTTATAGCTCTGAAATTATAAGTTTAAATTGTGCCAGAGAGAAAGATTTGGTTTATATTACCAACAAAAATGAACCACGGCAGGAAAGCAGAGCAATTGTGGGCTAAAGAAGACCTTATCTAATGATAAGGTCCAGCCTTATCATCTTACAGATGAGGATGGAAGGCCCAGAAGGGTTCCTTGACTGTTCCCAGGTTCCACTGTCAGGTGCAGCTGGGAGTGGATCGAAGCCCTAGGATTCTGCATATTTTCTTGGAGGTACATAAAATAGAAAGAAGGCCTGAGGGGACTTTCCTGGTGGTCCAGTGGTAAAGAATCCGCCTTCCAATACAGGGGATGTGGGTTCGACCCCTGGTCGGGGAACTAAGATCCCACATGCCATGGGGCAACTGGGCCCGTGGGGCAGCTGGGCCTGCGCGCCACAACTACTGAGCCCGTGTGTCTCAACAAGAGAGCCCGTGTGCCAGAAACTACAGAGCCCACATGCTCTGGAGCCCGAGCGCCACAATTAGAGAAAACCCACATGCCACAAATAGAGAGAAGCCTGTGCGCTGCAATGAAGACCAGACGTGGCCAAAAAAAGAAAAAAGAAAATGAAGGGAGGAAGGGACGGAGGGAGGGAGGAAGGGAGGAAGGAAGGAAGGAAGGAGGCAAGCCTGACCAGTAGTCAAGAGTCCCCTGAGTCCAGGTTCTGCCACTAAACAGCTGTGCTCTCTTCAGAAGGTCATTTACACTCTCTGGGTCTCATTTTCCTAGTGTGAAAAGAAAGGTTTCTTACTATTTGATCTTTTCTTTTGCTTCTAACTAGAACATTTTTTACCTGAATTTCATTTCATCACAGTGCATTTGGTTATGTCAGTTAGACATCATTATTAACCACCCATGCTTCAGCCCACCACCATTCTGATTCAAAATGCAAATACTGCCCTCATTTGCTTTTCTGATACGAATAGCTTTCATGCTACGATCTTTTTGTTTTGGATTTGGTTAGCCTTGAAACCTTTAAAATATCTACTAGGGTAGCTTTAAAATTCTTTGTATAGGGATTAAATATCTTAATAATGATGGTACAATAAATATTTGATGATATGTTTTGGTCACATAATCAGGGATAAAACAGTAACCCCCTTAAAGATATTTAACACACGTTCAAGTACTAAAGGCTTGATTAGGACTGTTATTAAGGAATAAGAAATGAGAGATAAAGGTGACCAGCGGAGAAATTCAAGGACGTGAAGCACATATTTACAAACAGCAAAATGTGATACACAGTACGACTAAAAACATAAATAAACGATCTTGCCTGGAAACCTGTGCTGTTTTAATATTCTTTGTCATTCCAAATGGTTTATCCAAAGGGAAGATTTCAGTAAGGGCTCACCACTGTCCTTGTAGAAGGCCATACTCACACCAGAATGAAGGGGCCTAGAAACACATTCCAAACTCCACTAAGAGTTTTGAAGAATTTTTTTTTTTTATTACAGCTGGACTATTTACTCTGTAATGTTGGCCCCACTGAGGAAAGAATATATATATTTACACAGTAAATTTCATGTTGTAAATTTATTTCACTATTTATCTGCTTTATAATTGTGCTAAGTAGTTTACGAAAGTTTTACAAAGGTATTTTATTTTTTTAAATAAAAAATATTTAAAAATATTTACAAAGGTATTTTATTTTTTTAAATAAGTAGTTTTGTTTATTTTTTTAAATAAGTAGTTTTGTTTATTTTTTTAAATAAGTAGTTTTGTTTATTTTTTTAAATAAGTAGTTTTGTTTATTTTACAAAATAAATTTTATTTTTATTTTATTTTGTAAAAATTTTATTTTTATTTTATTTTTTTACAATTTTATTTTGTAAAAATTTTATTTTTACAAAATAAATTTTATTTTTTACAAAATACACTTATTTTTAAATAAGTAGTTTTGTTTATTTTTTTAAATAAGTAGTTTTGTTTATTTTACAAAATATTTACAAAAAATATTTACAAAGGTATTTTATTTTTTTAAATAAGTAGTTTTGTTTATTTTCGTTAAAACTTATAAATGCAAGGTTGTACATTCCTGGGTTTCCTAAATTTTTACATGAAGATATCTTTGTCTAAACTGTTGTGCTTGTTACATGCCCTAGAATCTAGAAATATCAGAACTGAAGGGGACGTTGGTAATCATGTTCTCAAGGAATCATCAGAACTAATAAAATGAGCCCACTTTACAGCTGAGGCAAGGTGGGGTCCAAGATGCACAACGACTCTCAAGGACAGCTAGTTAGTTAGGGGCAAAGTTTGATCTACTTATATTCACTCCCAGCACAAAAAATTTTCTACTACCAGCAAAATCCATGTCACTGCAAGCTCCTAGCAGTAACTAGCAATGAAGGTAAGGTTCTAAGAAGAACAGCCTCCTTACAATGTCTTCATAAAACCCTAGGACATGAGAGAAATGTTCCACAGTCTGTCTAAAATACTGGAAAAGGGAGTAACTCAAATAAAATAGCAAAGCTATAATGTAAGGACCCAGATCTGGGAACTTGAGGACCCTTTTCCAGTGTCCCTTCCAGAATGTTCCCAGAGCCCCACAGAGGGGAGGCACACTTCTCATATATCTGCTTTAGTCTGTCCAAGTCACCCCTAATTTTCAGTGGGGCCACTGTTAACCCATATTGTGTGAATTTAGGAAAAGGTACCTTCTCTGGATAGTTGAATTAGAAAAAGGCACCTCATCCGGGTGATCTGCAGCCCCTCAGGCACAAGATGAGTTTGTGCCAAGGAAAGTGCACCCCTCTTCCAGGAGGACGCAGACACCCCCAGGGCACACAGTGTAGAAATCCGACCGATAGCTGATATTCATCCCTTCCTGCTTTCTTGGCAGGACACTTTTGTGCAACACACAAACTACACAACTCTCTGTGGTGATCTTGCTTTTGGATCTGCTGTCTGTCTCATGAGTTCCCCTGGAGATTAGAATGAAATGTTGTGGTTGTGGAGTCCTCCATAAACTGCCTATTCATACTTGCATTGCCTTCTCTTTAGTCCTAGAGAATGTGCTTTTCTCCTCCTTATTCAAAGGCAACATCTCCACCAATGCCTTCTATCTCAGCTCCTCCCATCTCAATCAAACAGTCTACTTTTGCTTATCTACCTTCACCTTTTTCTGTATCCTGCCACCTTTCCCGTTCATAATTATTCTGGCTGGCTGTTCACCAAAACTCTTCTTTTTTCCCTCCTCGGCTCCCAGGTAGAGCACATTTTCCAGCCTTCCTTATAGTTAGGTGTGCTTTATGACTAACGTCTGGCAAGTGGGCAGGGGGATGGAACCAAATAAGCTACATGTGTGTCTAGCCTACAAAAGTCCCTGAGCAGTCTTCCATGTTCTCCATCTTTTCTTGAGTGCAGAAGAGCTAGTAGAGCTCTGTGGGCCCCAGGCGATGGTAGGGTCACTAGAGCAAAGATACCTGAGTTCCTGAACAACTGTAGACCTGACCCCCACGCCAACCCTCACTGGACTAGAACAGAAGTGAGAAAGTTTCGAGGGGTAGGTCATTGAGATGTCGCAGTTGTTTGCTACAACAGGCCATCTGGGCTCACTGCAAGCACCATGTTCCAACACTGCCTGGGCTCTGGTGGAGAGTCAGACAACCCCTAGAGGTAGCTATCCTTTCTGTGGCACAGGAAATTCAGTGGTATCACGCCTTCTCACTCTACACCCAAAGCAAAGACTTCAGGATAATGAAAAGTTGCTTTTCAAAATTTGGGAGCTTTTCAAAATTTGGGAGATCATCATGGAATTTCTACCCTTCCAGGCTGATACTGAAGAATTGACTTGGCTCTCTGGGTTTGGATTACCTTCTCTATTACTGTAGAATACATGGAGTTTGTTTTCTGTTCTTAGTCATACTGCCACAGTCTATTCTTGAAAGAAAAGTAAGTTTCCAGAGATATACTGCATTTTAGATCACAAAAGTCAGTATGTAAGCTTTAAACTCCATGACTCTCCCCTCCCTCCCAGTACTCAGACTTTTATCTAAAGGATAACAAATGCAGATAATAATTTTTCTTTGGAAAATGAATGTGCTGCACAAAACCACTGCATTATCTGAGATTAACTTGCCTATTCCATCTGCTTTCTCCCACTTCCTCCGTGGATACTAATGCAAAGAGATGGGAAGGATGTGTACTTTTGAGGTTAGAACCACCTGTTATGATTAACTTTGAGTAGATGGTAAGATATGTAGGTTTACAACAAAGAAGAAAATATTACTACAGATAACTAAAGACTAGAGTTGAAAATTTAGACCCAAAACCTTAAAAAATATTGAGAATATATCCAGCTGCAAGGTAGGTCTGGTACAGCTATTCATCAGCTCAAAGATTAAGAGTACAGAAGATTATTTTTGAGGTATTTCTCCTTTGGAACCACTGCTGTTCTGAAATAATACAAACAAACACTAAAAGAAAAAAATAAAATTATGAGCTTTTAATGCTAATAATATTTGAGGCTAAATTAAGTTGGGAGAAGGAGCACATTTCTGTAAGGTTTTCAAATCATGCAGATTCATATTCTCTGACTATATAAAATACTCACTGATTGGCACTTATGTCTACTGTGAGTTTCAGGAAACCATTTGGACCCCAAACCACTTACATGTGAGAAATGAATGGCATCACAGACAAGGAGAGAAGCTGGTCACCACTTTCCAGTGACAACTCCACACTAGGGGTGGGGGAAGCATGCATGCTGTGTTTGGCTAAATCACTCTGCCACCATTTCTAGGGATGAAGCGGAGAGTGAAACACAGTAAGGGTAAGGGATAATTATTTGCTAATATGAAGGAGTGATCACATTAATGATTTTAATTGTTAGCAGGGACCCTATCCGAATACACATAAAAAGTTATTTGTGAATTTAAGGCAGCAGGGTGCGATGGAAAATCTATGCATATTATCAAGGCCAGGGTTTGGTTCTAGCTCTCTCTCTTCCAAGATGAGCATCCTAGGAAGGTTATTTGCAGATTATGAACTTCTCTGATTCTGTTTCCTTCTTTGTAAAACAGGTACACTAATAACCTGCCTCACAACTTCATGAGTGGCACACACACATACACACGTGGTTTTGACTACTATAAATAACTTACATTGATAATAAACATTAATGATTCATTTAATACAACTCTAAGTATTTACTGAGAAGCTTATGTTTTACTATTGAGTTAAAAACTATAAATAATTCTAAGAAGCAGCTGGATCTTGGAATCAAGGAGAGTACAACTACTGGGGGATTTTTACCATCAGGAAACAAATATTAATACAAAATCATATGTTATTAAGTGTGAACATGGGTTGTAGATGATGAATAACACAAAATATATTTCTAAATAGGAGATATTAAATGTTAGTTAGGAAACAAAAGACACATAATAATGATAATAATAAAAAAGTCCATTCAAGTTAAGTCCTTTTAGATTTACCTTAATCCTAGAAATTTAGTTGGATAGGTTTGGCTGCATGTAACAGAAGACCCAAATAAGAGTAAATTAATTTCAGATTTAAGAGGAAAATTTCTCTTTCTCCCCCTCTCACTTTCTCTCACCCCCCCTCCCCCACGGCAATCCAGGGTTGGCGTGGCATCATCTCAGTGTCAGACCGCAATTCGTCTTGTCTTGATGCTTCCATTTCCATGGCCCTGACGCCTGCTACAGCTCCAATCATACATCTGCATTACGGGCAGCAGGAAGGAGGAAAGGGCCCACTCCACATCTTTTAAAAAGACATCCAGGGAGGAGCTTCAAGATGGCGGAAAAGTAAGACGCGGAGATCATCTTCCTCCCCACAAATACATCAGAAATACATCTACATGTGGAAAAATTCCTACAGAACGCCGACAGAAGACCTCAGACCTCCCGAAAGGCAAGAAACTCCCCACGTACCTGAGTAGGGCAAAAGAAAAAAGAAAAAACAGAGACAAAAGGATAGGGAAGGGACCTGCACCAGTGGGAGGGAGCCGTGAAGGAGGAAAGGTTTCCACACACTAGGAAGCCCCTTCGCGGGCGGAGACTGCGGGTGGCGGAGGGGAAAGCTTCAGAGCCGTGGAGGAGAGCGCAGCAACAGGGGTGCAGAGGGCAAAGCGGAGAGATTCCCACACAGAGGATCGGTGCCGACCAGCACTCACCAACCCGAGAGGCTTGTCTGCTCACCCGCCGGGGTGGGCGGGGGCTGGGAGCTGAGGCTTGGGCTTCGGTAAGAGCGCAGGGAGAGGCCTGGGGTTGGCTGCGTGAACACAGCCTGAAGGGGGCTAGTGCGCCACGGCTACCTGGGAGGGAGTCCGGGAAAAAGTCTGGAGCTCCCGAAGAGGCAAGAGACTTTTTCTTGCCTCTTTGTTTCCTGCTGCGCGAGGAGAGGGGATTAAGAGCGCCGCCTAAAGGAGCTCCAGAGACGGGCACGAGCCGCGGCGATCAGCGTGGACCCCAGAGATGGGCATGAGACGCTAAGGCTGCTGCTGCCACCACCAAGAAGCCTGTGTGCGAGCACAGGTCACTATCCACACCTCCCTTCCGGGGAGCCAGTGCAGCCCGCCACTTCCAGGGTCCCGGGATCCAGGGACAACTTCCCCGGGAGAACGCATGGCGCGCCTCAGGCTGGTGCAATGTCCTGCCGGCCTCTGCTGCCGCAGGCTCGCCCAGCACTCCATACCCCTCCCTCCCCCCGGCCTGAGTGAGTGAGAGCCCCCGAATCAGCTGCTCCTTTAACCCCGTCCTGTCTGAGCGAAGAACAGACGCCCTCAGCCGACCTACACGAAGAGGCGGGTCCAAATCCAAAGCTGAACCATGGGAGCTGTGCGAACAAAGAAGAGAAAGGGAAATTTCTCCCAGCAGCCTCAGGGGCAGTGGATTAAATCTCCACAGTCAACTTGATGTACCCTACATCTGTGGAATCACTGAATAGAAAAGGAATCATCCCAAATTGAGGAGGGGGACGTTGGGAGCAACAATATATATTTTGTCTCCTTTTTCTGTTTTTATGAGGGTGTATGTGTATGCTTCTGTGTGTGATTTTGTCTGTATAGCTTTACTTTTACCATTTGTCCTAGGGCTGTGTCTGTCTGGTTTATTTTTTTATTACTAAAAAAATTTTTTTTCCTGAATAATTACTTTTTTATTTTACTAACTTTATTTCATCTTCTTTCTTTCTTTTTTTCCCTCCCTTTTATTCTGAGCCATGTGGCTGACAGGCTCTTGGTGCTCCAGCTAGGCATCATGGCTGTGCCACTGAGGTGGGAGAGCCAAGTTCAGGACACTGGTCCACAAGAGACCTCCCAGCTCCATGTAATATCAAACGGTGAAAATCACCCAGAGATCTCCATCTCAACACCAACACCCAGCTTCACTCAACGACCAGAAAGCTACAGTGCTGGACACCCTATGCCAAACAACTAGCAAGACAGGAAAACAACACCATCCATTAGCACAGAGGCTGTCTAAAATCATAAGGCCACAGACACCCCAAAACGCACCACCAGACGTGGACCTGCCCACCAGAAAGACAAGATCCATCCTCATCCACCAGAACACAGGCACTAGTCCCCTCCACCAGGAAGCCTATACAACCCACTGAATCAACCTTAGCCACTGGGGACAGACACCAAAAACAACGGAAACTATGAACTTGCAGCCTACAAAAGGAGACCCCAAACACAGTAAGATAAGCAAAATGAGAAGCCAGAGAAACACACAGCAGATGAAGGAGTAAGGTAAAAACTCACCAGACCTAACAAATGAAGAGGAAGTAGGCAGTCTACTTGAAAAAGAATTCAGAATAATGATAGGAAAGATGACCCAAATTTTGGAAGTAGAATGGAGAAAATACAAGAAACGTTTAACAAGGACCTAGAAGAAGTAAAGAGCAAACAAACAGAGATGAACAACACAATAAATGAAATTTAAAATTCTCTAGAAGGAATCAATAGCAGAATAACTGAGGCAGAAGAATGGATAAGTGACCTGGAAGATAAAATAATGGAAATAACTACTGCAGAGCAGAATAAAGAAAAAAGAATGAAAAGAATTGAGGACAGTCTCAGAGACCTCAGGGACAACATTAAACGCACCAACATGTGAATTATAGGGGTCCCAGAAGAAGAGAAAAAGAAAGGGACTGGGAAAATATTTGCAGAGATTATAGTTGAAAACTTCCCTAATATGGGAAAAGAAATAGTTAATCAAGTCCAGGAAGCACATAGAGTCCCATACAGGATAAATCCAAGGAGAAACATGCCAAGACACATACTATTCAAGCTATCAAAAATTAAATACAATGAACAAATATTAAGCAGCAAGGGAAAAACAAAAAGTAACACAAAAGGGAATCCCCATAAGGTTAACAGCTGATCTTTCAGCAGAAACCCTGCAATCCAGAAGACAGTGGCAGGACATATTTAAAGTGATGAAAGAGAAAAACCTACAACCAAGATTACCCAGCAAGGATCTCATTCAGATTTGATGGACAAATTAAAAGCTTTACAGACAAGCAAAAACTAAGAGAATTCAGCACCACCAAACCAGCTTTACAACAAATGCTAAAGGAACTTCTCTAGGCAGGAAACACAGGAGAAGGAAAAGACCTACAATAACAAACCCAAAACAATTAAGAAAACGGTAATAGGAACATACATATCGATAATTACCATAAATGTAAATGGATTAAATGCTCCAACCAAAAGACACAGACTGGCTGAATGGATACAAAAACAAGACCCATATATATGCTGTCTCAAGAGACCCACTTCAGACCTAGAGACACATACAGACTGAAAGTGAGGGCATGGAAAAAGATATTCCATGCAACTGGAAATCAAAGGAAAGCTGGACTAGCAATTCTCATATCAGACATAATACACTGTAAAACAAAGACTATCACAAGAGACAAAGAAGGACACTACATAATGATCAAGGGTTCAATCCAAGAAGAAGATATAACAATTGTAAATATTTATGCACCCAACAGAGGAGCACCACAATACATAAGGCAAATACTAACAGCCATAAAAGGGGAAATCGACAGTAACACAATCATAGTAGGGGACTTTAACACCCCCACTTTCACCAATGGACAGATCATCCAAAATGAAAATAAATAAGGGAACACAAGCTTAAAATGATACATTAAACAAGATGGACTTAATTGATACTTATAGGCCATTCCATCCAAAAACCACAGAATACACATTCTTCTCAAGTTCTCATGGAACATTCTCCAGGATAGATCATACCTTGGGTCACAAGTCAAGCCTTGGTAAATTTAAGAAAATTGAAATGATATCAAGTATCTTTTCTGACCACAACGCTATGAGATTAGATATCAATTACAGGAAAAAATCTGTAAGAAATACAAACACATGGAGGTTAAACAACACACTACTTAATAACCAAGAGATCACTGCAGAAATCAAAGAGGAAATAAAAAAATACTTAGAAACAAATGACAATGAAAACACAAAGACCCAAAACCTATGGGATGCAGCAAAAGCAGTTCTAAGAGGGATTTATAGTTACACAAACCTACCTTAAGAAACAAGAGACATGTCAAATAAACAACCTAACCTTACACCTAAATTAGAGAAAGAAGAACAAAAAAACCCCCAAAGTTAGCAGAAGGAAAGAAATCATAAAGATCAGATCACAAATAAATGAAAAAGCAATGAAGGAAATGATAGCAAAGATAAATAAAACTAAAAGCTGGTTCTTTGAGAAGATAAACAAAATTGATCAACCATTAGCCAGACACATAGAAAAAAAAGGGAGAAGACTCAAATCAACAGAATTAGAAATGAAAAAGGAGAAGTAACAACTGACACTGCAGATATACAAAGGATCAGGAGAGATTACTACAAGCAACCTATGCCAATAAAATGGACAACCAGGAAGAAATGGACAGATTCTTAGAAAGGCACAACCTGTCAATACTGAATCAGGAAGAAATAGAAAATATGAACAGACCAATCACAAGCACTGAAATTGAAACTGTGATTAAAAATCTTCCAACAAACAAAAGCCCAGGACCAGATGGCTTCACAGGCAAATTCTATCAAACATTTAGAGAAGAGCTCACACCTATCCTTCTCAAACTCTTCCAAAATATAGCAGAGGGAGGAACACTCCCAAACTCATTCTACGAGGCCACCATCACCCTGATACCAAAACCAGACAAAGGTGTCACAAAGAAAGAAGACTATAGGCCAAAATCACTGATGAACAAAGATGCAAAAATCCTCAACAAAATACTAGCAAACAGAATCCAAGAGCACATTAAAAGGATCATACACCATGATGAAGTGGGGTTTATTCCAGGAATGCAAGGATTCTTCAATATATGCAAATCAGTCAATGTGATACACCATATTAACAAACTGAAGGAGAAAAACCATATGATCATCTCAATAGATGCAGAGAAAGCTTTCGACAAAATTCAACACCCATTTATGATAAAAACTCTCCAGAAAGTAGGCATAGAGGGAACATTCCTCAACATAATAAAGGCCATATATGACAAACCCACAGCCAACATCGTCCTCAATGGTGAAAAACAGAAACCATTTCCACTAAGATCAGGAATAAGACAAGGTTGCCCACTCTCACCACTCTTATTCAACATAGTTTTGGAAGTTTTAGCCACAGCAATCAGAGGAGAAAAAGAAATAAAAGGAATACAAATTGGAAAAGAAGAAGTAAAGCTGTCACTGTTTGCAGATGACATGATAATATACATAGAGAATCCTAAAGATGCTACCAGAAAACTACTACAGCTAATTAATGAATTTGGTAAAGTAGCAGGATACAAAATTAATGCACAGAAATCTCTTGCATTCTTATACACTAATGATGAAAAATCTGAAAGTGAAATTAAGAAAACACTCCCATTTACCATTGCAACAAAAAGAATAAAATATCTAGGAATAAACCTACCTAGGGAGACAAAAGACTTGTATGCAGAAAATTATAAGACACTGACGAAAGGAATTAAAGATGATACAAATAGATGGAGAGATATGCCATGTTCTTGGATTGGAAGAATCAACATTGTGAAAATGACTCTACTACCCAAAGCAATCTATAGAGTCAATGCAATCCCTATCAAACTACCACTGGCATTTTTCACAGAACTAGAACAAAATATTTCACAACTTGTATGGAAACACAAAAGACCCCGAATAGCCAAAGCAATCTTGAGAACGAAAAACGGAGCTGGAGGAATCAGGCTCCCTGACTTCAGACTATACTACAAAGCTACAGTAATCAAGACAGTATGGTACTGGCACAAAAACAGAAATATAGATCAATGGAAAAGGATAGAAAGCCCAGAGATAAACCCACACACATATTGTCACCTTATCTTTGATAAAGGAGGCAAGGATATACAGTGGAGAAAAGACAGCCTCTTCAATAAGTGGTGCTGGGAAAACTGGACAGCTACATGTAAAAGAATGAAATTAGAACACTCCCTAACACCATACACAAAAATAAACTCAAAATGGATTAAAGACCTAAATGTAAGGCCAGACACCATCCAACTCTTAGAGGAAAACATAGGCAGAACACTCTATGACATACATCACAGCAAGAGCCTTTTTGACCCACCTCCTAGAGAAATGGAAATAAAAACAAAAATAAACAAATGGGACCTAATGAAACTTCAAAGCTTTTGCACAGCAAAGGAAACCAGAAACAAGACGAAAAGATAACCCTCAGAATGGGAGAAAATATTTGCAAACGAAGCAACTGACAAAGGATTAATCTCCGAAACATACAAGGAACTCATGCAGCTCAATATCAAAAGAACAAACAACCCAATCCAAAAATGGGCAGAAGACCTAAACAGACACTTCTCCAAAGAAGATATACAGATTGCCAACAAACACATGAAAGAATCCTCAACATAATTAATCATTAGAGAAATGCAAATTAAAACTACAATGAGATATCATCTCACACCGGTCAGAATGGCGATCATCCAAAAGTCTACAAACAATAAATGCTGGAGAGGGTGTGGAGAAAAAGGGAACCCTCTTGCCCTGTTGGTGGGAATGTGAATTGGTACAGCCGCTATGGAGAACAGTATGGAGTTTCCTTAAAAAACTAAAAATAGAACTACCATACGACCCAGCAATCCCACTACTGGGCATATACCCTGAGAAAACCATAATTCAAAAAGAGTACCAAAATATTCATTGCAGCTCTATTTACAATAGCCAGGACATGGAAGCAATCTAAGTGTCCATGAATGGATTAAGAAGATGTGGCACATATATACAATGCAATATTACTCAGCCATAAAAAGGAACAAAACTGAGTTATTTGTAGTGAGGTGGATGGATCTAGAGACTGTCATACAGAGTTAAGTAAGTCAGAAAGAGAAAAACAAATGCCGTATTCGAACACATATATATAGAATCTTAAAAAAAACAAAATCGTTAGAAGAACCTAGGTGCAAGATGGGAATAAAGATGCAGACCTCCTAGAGAATGCACTTGATGATACGGGAGGGGGAAGGGTAAGCTGGGACAAAGTGAGAGAGTGGCATGGATATATATACACTACCAAACGTAAAATAGATAGCTAGTGGGAAGCAGCTGCATAGCACAGGGAGATCAGCTCGGTGCTTTGTGACCACCTAGAGGGGTGGGATAGGGTGGGTGGAGGGAGGGAGATGCAACAGGGTAGAGTTATGGGGACATATGTATATGTATAACTGATTCACTTTGTTATAAAGCAGAAACTGACACACCATTGTAAAGCAATTATACTCTAATGAAGATGTTAAAAAATTTAAAAAATGGAAAAAGAAAAAGACATCCAAATTCTATTTACTTCTCATTTTCAGAACTTAGTCATGTGGCCATAGGCTTCTTTAACTGGAGTCTTTAAGCATTTGTTAGAGCAAAAAAGAATGAATATTGGGTTGCTGGTGGGCGTAGGTGGGATGGTGAGTCTCTCCTAAGCTTGATTTCTATTTTCTTTCTCCTTCTCTAAGCAGAGAATTAAAACATGCCCCTAGAATACAGTGGGCAGAGAGAAAGGAGATCTGGGCTCCCATTCCAACTCTCTCACTAATTAGGTGTGGTTGCTGCCTCTCTCCACTTCCTTTTCTCAGCTGTTAAATGAGAGCTATCTCCTTTAACTCATCTAAAACTCTCTAATTCCATCATGGGTAACAGACTGATGGATCTAGACCCAGTAACTTTATAAGATGAAAAACGTTCAAGAGTTTAACACTTTTAACATTTTAAAAGATTAGATTAGGTCACTGATCTAGAGACAGGTTTACAGACCCAGAGTGATGATGAGAGGGGTCTCCTTCCTCAGGGATTTTGGTCCTGATACACATAGCCAGTGAAAATTGTCGTTTAGATGGTGATTTGACACTTCATGAGCCTCTGCAAGGAGAAAATTTCACCCAGCAAAGACTGCTGGAATCAATTCTTTTTGGCAGTCAGCCTAGGGAAAGCAGGCAAAGAAGTCATAGTACTTTGATTCCTCTCCTGGCTCGGCCACTCACTACCCTGGGACTTTCTCCCACTCATTTAATTCTTTGGGTCTCAGTTTTACCAAATGCATTTTTTTTTTTCCTGTAGGAATCCCAAGAAAATAATGTAGAGAACCAGAGATCTCTCTTCCTCCTACTCGGGATTTGACAAAGATTTTAATGTGTAGATGGACCAGACAGGCTGATCATGTGGGAAACAAAGTGACCACTGGATGATCTGGTGAGCCATGTAGCAGCTCCTCATGTGGAAGTTTCCATAATAGCAAGAGCAGCCGCAGCAACGGCAGGATGGCATCTGAGGCAGAGCGATGCTGGATGGCATTGAGAAGAGCCAGCACAGCTAACGTCCAGCTTTCTGACTTAGTGAGGGATCATTTCCAGCAGGCTGTGTGCCCAGTTTTTGGAGGCCGAGTCACAGAATCCAGGACTAACTGCTGAATGCTGGGGAGTGGCCAGGGGCCACAGTGCGGTAAAGAATGAGGATTCAGCTTCACCTTGAACAGGATTGGCTCAATGCAGAAACACTCTTGGTGTAATGACAGTTGTTTTCTGGTGCTAAGAATGCTTTGTACTCCTTGGGCTGGTGGTGTTGGAAGATGCTTGATCGCACCACAGGGGAAGATGTCAGTGGTAGGAAAAGTTCAAGGTCAAAAAAAACTATAGCAGTGCCGTGGAGAGGGGTGTTCTATATTAAGCAGGAATCTAACACTATAAACTGGTGATACATTTGAATGCCAGAATTATATGAGAGCTGCATCAGACCTTCATTTCGATTCCCTTTGTGTAATGAAGGATTAACTTTAACCCAGGAGAGGTCCTTCCGTTACCCTTGGCTACTGGGAATTGATCTCTGCCTGACAGGAGTATCTGTTTGCCTTGGGGCTTTAGTTACCAGCTAGTTTAACAACTTGGGATATATGATGGGGGCTTAGGAATCACAATTTTGATCTCTGAAGGAACTAGAGACTAAAAGTATTATCCAGAATCTCCAGGAGGGGTTAGAGATGAACAGTTAGCCATATGGCAGTATGTGATTGAACCTCAATAAAAACTCCAGGCACCAAAGGCTAAAGTCAGTTTTCCTGATTGGCAATACTCTGAATTGTGGAGTCACGTTATTAAGTCTCACACAGTAGGTGGGAGGAGGGAATGCCATCCAGTACTCCAGGGGAGAAGATAAGTGGCAGCTCTGTGTTTAGACCCCTCCTGCACTTTGCCCTATGTGTCTCTTCCTTTGGTTGGTTCTATCTTATGTCGTTTTACTGTAATAAAACAGTAATTTTAACTATAGCACGTTTTTTGAGTTCTGTGAGTTATTCTAGTGAATTACTGAACCCAAGGGAATCCGTGGGGACCCTGAGTTTGTAGCCAGCTGGCATGAAGTGAGGGTGGTCCTACCAACCTCTAAACTTGTGGCCAGTTCTGAAGCGAGAGAGGTCCAGTGGAGGACTGTTCCCTCAGATTTGCTGTTTGGCAAACTCACTTCAGTTGGTATCAGATGTCTGTCGATTGGGAGTCTGGAGGCCTGTGCCCTTAACGTTGAGTGTGAATAACTCCAGGTACCTCTCATTTACAATCTCCAGACCAGGGTCTACTGGATTCTTGTGGTTGACACTGCTCATTGGCCATTTAAAATCCACTGTCCTTTTCTTGACATTTTAAGGTCAGACAATGTACCCATCTGGCCAGGTGTTGGATCAAATCTGGTCAAGGTCAATCATGACAATTCTGTTTTCTGCTCTCCCTTTAATCTCTGAGTCTCCATGTGATCCAGTTCTGGTCATTGAGCCCTAAACAGATTTCTGCTGGGGGTGATGTATTCTGGGGAAGTCTCTGTCTTCCTGATAAGAGGATACATATAGCTTTCTCCTGTTGCTGGTTTGTCTGCCTTGAATGTGACGTAACACCTGGATGGCAGACCATGAGCCAACAAACTAAAGACAGCTGGATTGCGCCTGGGACACTAATGACATTTTTGAGCCACTGCGTTATTCTTGGGGTATTTGAGGACTTTCTTGCTAGGTATGATGGCCAGTGTCTATCTGGTTCTCTATTGCTTGTAGCCACATACGCTTATAATAGGTACAGTCCCCAGAGAAAGAAGAAAGAGGTGAAGCACCATGTTCAAAGACACAGGTTGGTCCAAGATAGTGCTCTATTCTCCTGACTCCCACCTAGCACCTTTCCCAATACTCCCTTTTTTCCCTATTCTCTTATCTTATGAATGATAATGAGTTCAATGATAAACCTCCCATTTTGCAGAGTAAGTGAAACAACCTTTCAGTTACAGGAACTTGTTTAAAGTTATATACAGCTCAATGTCCCATTACCAGACCCTCAAAACAACAGCTTAAATTGAAAGATCAATTTGCTTTATTCATAATTTTTATTTTCTTGCTTTTTTAAATGCATCTTTTTCTCCTGACTTTTATTAATTTCCATCCTGTTACACCCCATGTATTCACTTGTGGTACCTAATCATTCCATAACCACTCACACTACAACTACTTTATCCCATCAACCAAAACATTAACACTTTTAAAGAACTTCAAAAAGTTTGTTAATCTGATCTCTTTGCTCAAAATGAATCTATGTAGGCCTTGATACAAATGTATCCATGTAGCCTTTGCTCAAAATTAATCTGTGTCTTATTTGATTTAAATATTCAATTCACTGCATTTCTAAGTAATTACTAACTAGATTTCCTTGACCATGTTCTATTTATTTACAAAAACAGGCACCCCTATTCTAGAGGATAAATCCCGTAAATTAAAATTTCTTTCTGTTATTGACTTGGCTGACAGCATAATTAGCATATAGTTTTCTTCCAAAATGTCTGAACTAAACAACAACTAATAAATCAATCACTTTTCAGCCTCTGCAATTTCCTAATAATAAGGTTTAATTAACAAAACCTCCTATATGACTATCTATAGCCATGTTTCCACACCAAGAACTTTAAGCTCACACTTTAAAATGTTCTACTCTGGAGTATTTTTTAAATGTATCGTGGAAAATTTAAGACAGTATGCATGTAAAGGATGTCACCATCAGTATTAGAATCTACCTGACTTTCTTTCATGTTAGAAAAAGCCTTAATACCAATTTATACACAGATCTCTAGAACATTACAGTACTGAAAAGATTCTGCCTACCCAAGGTAACTCGTGCCTTTCAAAAACAAGATAGAGGAAGCAGAATTCCACTTTGTGGACTTGATTTTCCATCAACATCATGGTCACATCTTTGAGAATAAAGTACATTTATACAAGTAGACCAGTGATTACTAGAGTCATTCCAAATACTCCTCTATTCTTTTGTAAAAACATTCTCCAGAATTTATAACTCATTTTATTGGCATAAAAACAAGTAAAACTTCTAAGTCACTATATATAGTTTTGTCCATAACAAGAAACTGTGCCAGTGCTTTTTCCTTCTTCCAAATACAGATATTTTCAGGTGGAAAAGATAGACCCTGACTTGCCCACATTTTAACAGAACAAGCGTACAGCAAAACCACCATCTGGGCTCCCCATCACAGAGAGTTCTGTATGTTTTGTAGGGCACGGCTCAGCAGAATCCCTTCTTAAGCCTTGTTTTAAATCTTGAAACTTGTCTTAGAAAAGAAAATTGAACACCACTGCATGAAATTGTTGAAAACACAAATAGAATATAGATAAATTATGAAAGGGCAGATCCTTCCTTTCTCTTTTATCAGAGCAGGTAGGAAAATCACTTTACATCATTTATACAGATAACAAGAGAAACATGTTTGTCTCACATTTCAAAAGGGTATAGAGAAAAATGGGAAGCAATAAAAGCAGTAGAAAACAAGCAGTTAATAGTTTGGATTAAACATTGGTTCAGAAGACCTTCTAAAACAGCATTTAATGTCTTTTCAAAATATCCCTCTAAGTTCAGTGTCAGTGTTAATATGACCATAAAAAACATGGAGCTCAAGTTGCTCCTTCTAGGACATCAGTCAGTGAACAGCAGATCCAGGACCAAAAGGCTCATGCTGTGACCTCTGAACCCAATTCTATTTCTACTAGATAATTTGTCTTTTAAGGGAATGGGTCATATTAAAGAGATTAACCACCATGGAAATTCAAAGCATAGGTTAATTAGAAATAATGAATTAAATAATTACAGCCTTATGTAGCCACAACTGGGAAATATTCATGAAGGATGATACAATCATTACTTGCAAAAATCTAATAGGCCCTTAATAAATGTTCTGCAGGACTATTGCAGTGACTATAGAATAATCTGTAGGGATAAAAAGGAAGCAGAGAATTTGAGGTGGTTTCTAAATCTTTCAAGCTTTTCTAGAAGTCAAAACTGAAATAGTCATATTACTCTAGAAAAATCTAAATTAGCTCAAATCTTCAGCTATTTCATTGTGTGTAGATAGTTTAAATCCTGTGTGAGACATCTTCAAACACCTACAAAAAAAAAGAGGTGGAACAGGGAAAAGGCCACCCACGCAACTTTTGCAACTTCCAGTTACCTAGAAAGAGCTTTAAATTTTCACCTGATATTGTTTATATATAAGTTGGTTGCTATAACATAAATGAATACTTGGAGATGAGGAGGAGGACAGAAGTGAAAGAAACATGGCTTGGGCAGGCAGCAGCATCCTTCGTCAAAATGAGTCAGAAAAACTAAAACCGACAGTCTATCCTTCTGATCACAGAATCAGAATAAAATCAGAAAGGGCAATAACATTTTTTCTACCTTAAAGGGAGGATGCAGGATAAGAAAGCAAAATGAGTAGCATATTTGAAAACTAAGGCCTCAGAACACACTCTTCAGTAAAAAAGCATATCTATGAAGAGGCTATTAAAAAAATAAGAACAAACTATTAATTATAAAAATGCTAGTGCTCAGCAAGAACAAATAATCCTGTTCTAAAGAAATTTCAGAATTTTACCCAAACAAGACATGACTAATGCTTTTATTTGAGGTTGTTTTAATGATTGATTCATATGGGCTAAGGCTAAAGAGTGATCATTTCAATGATTTAATATTAATATCTATTGCTGCCATTTGGTTGGTAGCCTTGTTTGAATGAGGTCACTTCATATTCGCAATATCCCTGTTTCCTCTTTCTCAAGGTTTAATAGAGACAATAATTTAATTCTTCAGAATTAGATTTAATGGGAAATGATAAAACGTGAAACTAGATTTAATGTTACTTTAGAAATAATAGACACACGTGAGGTGAAACACACTTGCCCACTGAATACAGCCAATGACATAAGGACAAGAAAACAACCACAAAAACCAGATAGCAATGCCAACTGGTGTTGAACTAACCTAAGACGTAACAGAAAGTGAGGATCTGGTTTTTAGCATAATTGGGATCAAAAGAGCATGATCCATAATTTTAATACTGAAAAGAAAACCAATAAGCATGAGGGTTATTATAGGAAGAGTACTAAGACACTAAAAAAATATCCTAGAGTAGCACCCCTCAAACATTAATGCACATATGAATCAGCTCAGGATTTTGTGAAAATGTCGATTCACCTTTCGTAGGTCTGGGGTGGGGCCTGAGATTTCTGTGTTTCCATCAAGCTCCGGAAGAGAAGGATGGAAGCCACTTGGAGTGGCAGGGCACTAATTACATGGAAGAGGAATGCGTGCAGGTGCTTTTCTGGTCCATGGTTCAATGAGTTAATGGGACTGAGGCAATCTGGGCAACTTCTGGCCTAAGTGGTTCTCTTTATTACTGACATCACCCTAGGGTGATGGGGCTTCTAGGGAAGAGACAAGTGTGAGTCGGGAGCATTTTTTTGGAAATAGAAAAGATGAGTAGTGCTCCTTAAACACAAGACTGGAGAAACGACTGTTCTGTAACTGCTTTAGATTAATGTGTTCTAATGGATTCTACTTGTTCCTAATAAATAAAATCTGAATCATATTCAATATGCCTTTCTCCTTTAAGAAATATGGTTGTTTTTTAACAGCTGGAGAAAGAGAAATTCCGTATTGATTTGATTATTAGCCAAGGTTCGGAAAACAGAAAATAATGAAAGACTTTCCCCAAAGCTATTTGACTTAAATTTAATTTGAAATTATATCAGATTATTTACCATTTTCATTAATATTTTGTGTAAACCAAATGATATTATCTATGATTCATTTCACCTTCTGATCGTCTCAAAAATAAAGCTGTAAAAATAAAATGAAGGATATGTTTTGCTTAACTACGAACAGTTACGTGAGAAGAGAATGGGTATAGCTCTGCAAGTGATTTTACCGTCACTCAGTTTCTGCATGTTTATATCATTTGCAGTTTATGCTGTAATGTCAAGGAATAATCAGCACTATTCTGTCCTCTCACAAAGTACATTAGTACCATGAATCATATCAGGTTGAGGTTCAAAACACATCACTTTTTTTAAAAGAGGGCAATCTGTTTTTGCAAAGTAATGCATTGTTCTGGTTTATTTGAGATAATGAATAAGTTTTGTTTAAACTTCACTTGAAGTGTATACCTGTACCACTCTGGGAAATTACACATATTTGCATAGCTGAGGTTTTTGGGGTTTATTTTTTTTGTCCTTGGACGTCTCATTTGGCTGCTTTGTATTGAATTATAAAGACTTCTTTTCACTGATAAAGCTAACTCTGGTCTAGTCCAAATCTTTTTTTAAACAGAAAAAGAAATGACTATATTCTACTTAAGCTCTTTTTGAGAATTCTAATCATGTTGATACTACTGGGGAAAGAATAGAGGCTGAATAATTCGTATGAGCTTCAGGAGATTAACCTACTTTTGTTACTCTTATTGGACAGCTTTCATTTGTCATTAATTTTTAGCACAGTGTCTTTAACAATTAACAACCAAAAAAAAAAAGCAGTAAACTCATCTTTCGCCATTTTTGTATTAACAATTTTCATAAAGTAAGTATCATCAGATCTGTCACCTTGGATTCCTTTTTGCCAGTAATAAGGTAATAGTTTGGAATACAAGAGATATTTGTCACATAGATTTTGAGGTAGTTAGGCCTGATGGATAAATTACACTGACTCACATTCTTTAGTCAAGCATCAATTATATTAGCTATCAGTGTTCTAGAAGCACGTGTAGAATTTTCGTGAAAGCGAAAAAGCCTGTTAAGTATTTTGAAGAAGTTCCTGCTAAAAATCTCTTCAGTTTCAGTTTAATTCAGCCATTCCTGTGATTTTCATAATGGTCTAAAATACTATTTGAGTTATACAAGAATGAACTGGAGTTATTTTCTTCTTAAATTTTTCACGTTGGTGAGCAAAGCAAACCCAGCTTGGAGAATAACCAAAGCTGCCTTCTGCGAACAGTGTGATAAGATCACGGCTCCACAGGGCGGGGGGGGGGGGGGTGACTCAGGATGTGCTCACTAATGAGTTAAAGTCTTAAGCGGTCAACTCAATTACAGAGGAACAAAGAGTGAAAGAGTGCTTGCAAAGGCGGAAATGACATGCTTCATGTATTCTCACCAATATTGTAGGCTTTATAACCTCAACCATCCTATTTGCAATACTTAAAAAAATATATATATATATAATATACACATACTTGTATATGGATACACACTTTAAAAACATACACAGACACACAGACACATATGTGTGTGTATATATATATATATATACACACATGTGTATGTTTTCCTCAGCTACATCAAGTTCTTTTTATTTACAGTTTTTCAAATCTTCTGTTAGTTCTCCAGTATCCAGACATAGCATTAAGTCTTAGAATATCTGCATTAACATGATGTGAATCAGAGGATGCATTCACAAAACCAAGAAGCTAGGAGCACAGGAGACTTCGGAACCAGCATCTAGGAATTGAAAGAAAAGTGTTTGGAAAGGGTTTCTGATTCCTAGCTATCACAGACTGTAGATTACTTTGGACCATCAGTAGGAGCAGAAGCAGGGAAACAATCTAGACAGGTGGCAAGAAGAGGTCAGACAGGTTCTGAGGTAGAGCTGAGAGAATCTGGGGATGCTTGGTAATGCGGTGGGGGAGGGGCTGGGAGACTGGGAAGGAGAGGAATTAGAATGGCTCCTCTGTTTTGGCTTGAGCCACTGGCTGGATCAGTGTTCCATTTACAGAAATAGGGGAAGGGAGAATTGAAGGAAGATGTAGAATTAACCACTGTCTCTTTTGATTTTAAGTTCTTTTCTTGATTGTACCCCTTTCTATTCCAACTTTGTTTGGTTCTCTCAGAGATACACCACGTGTATAGATACTGTCCTTTTTTTCACCGTCTTCTGGATCGGATCAGCAATGTCAGCCTTCAGTTACTTCCTTCAGGGATCTGGGATTTTTAGCAGGCTTTCAGAAAATCAAGTTCATCAAGAAGTAGGCAGATCAGGGACTTCCCTGGTGGCACAGTGGTTGAGAGTCCGCCTGCCGATGCAGGGGACACGGGTTCGTGCCCCGGTCCGGGAGGATCCCACATGCCGCGGAGCGGCTGGGCCTGTGAGCCATGGCCACTGAGCCTGCGCGTCTGTAGCCCGAGCTCCGCAACGGGAGAGGCCACAACAGTGAGAGGCCCGCGTACCGCAAAAAAAAGAAGTAGGCAAATCAAGACTACCTTCCAAAATAGGGTGTTCACAGCATTGAGGTAAAAGGGCAGCTAAAACTCATTTTTTCTGCAGCTTTGCTGGGTGGACTCCCAATTCCTTAGTCTTTGCAGTTAGGGTAGCAGGGAGGAAGGGCCTGGGTGTGTTGGGTCTTACAGGACTCTCAACATTCCTGGAGTCCATCCTGTACAAAAGGGATCAGAAATGTTTTATTTTTCTTGCATATTCTCCTTTCTCTTCGCACTACTTTCAAAACACAAACACATCCTTGTCTCTAACACTAGAATTGTTTTCCTTGAGGGCTGCGAAGACAGGGAGGAAGGAAGGGAAGTTACCTGAAGGGTGGTCAAATACAGGTCAGAAGACTATGGAGCAACGACGAATTAGATCTTTATTTTTCTTTTTGCACACTTACCACTTTAGGACAAACACAATGTTTTGCAGCTTACTTTACAAAAAATAAATTACGTCTTTTTTAATGACAAACATCTCAGTTGATTCAATACCATTTAAGAATTCTTTGGTTATTATCATGTTACTCTTTTTCTCTTATTCCCTCTTTCCCTTCCTCTCTAATTTCCTTCTCTCCTGTTCTCTCTTTCTCCTTCCTTTTATCTTCCCTCCCCCCAGCCTTCCTCCTTTCTCTCTTCCTTCCT
Source organism: Grampus griseus (assembly GCF_964374135.1). Lineage (NCBI taxonomy): Eukaryota > Metazoa > Chordata > Mammalia > Artiodactyla > Delphinidae > Grampus > Grampus griseus. The sequence continues at coordinate 64,293,375 of NC_139001.1, forward strand.
TCCTTCCTTTCTTGCATTTTTGAAATTGGATTGCATTTTTCATATCTGGCGTGAATTGCAGTATCTAATTGTAGTGCTGCTACACTGAACAAATTTTGTTGAGCAAGACATTTTTGAAATTGGACTTTTTGACCTTGCACCGTACTTAAATGCAAACTACACTTTCACTCATGATGGCTCCTATTATTGTATTCTATAATAATAAGGGTTGTCTAACAGAAATGATGCCAATATTATCCTTTTTTTTTAAATATAGACAAAAAAATTCCCTAATCTAATTGTTTTGAAAACACAATTTATGCCAGCCACTTATTCCTGAGACGTGGCACAGCACTGGCTAAATTTGGGGGGATGAAAAGGTATGCCTCTCCTTCATACCTCTATGTTTTGTGGGGTTTTATTTTTTTGTTTGTTTTTTTTGTCTTCTTTCCAGACTGAACAATTTCAAAGGATTAAGCTGCTTCTTTGGCAAGACCTGGCCAGTACCATGATGAAGCAACAAATTAACTCTGTGAGCTGACCAAACTTGATCTTCCCTGAGATTCAGTCTCCCACCTCTAATGCATTTCTGAAATTACATTGCAGGTTGCGCCTCAGAGCTAAGAAGATGAGATGGCCATGGTTTTCCCGTAATGGGCTGCTGCACTGTGGAGGTTATAGACTGGAGAACTCAAAGGACACCATTTACATCAAATCACTATGGATGTACACAGTTCAACACATTCTGTGGCCTTATTGCCAATTCATTCCGACCCTAAGTGGAAGTCTCCTCCAATACACAAAGAAAAAACAAAAAACCCTATAATTCTAAGATTTACTGTTTTGATTCTTTACACTCTTCAGCTGCTTACTTTAGGATAACAGGATAATCTTTTTTTTTTTTTTTTCCCTTGATGACTTGTGGAATAGGATTTATGATAAAAACACTTTGGGTTTGTAACCAAGTCTGGTCCTTGGAGTCAGACTTGGGTTTGAATCCGGATCTGCCCATTGCTAGCTTTGTAATCATGAGTGTCTATACTCCTCTAAGCTGAGTTTCTTCTTTTGCAAAATGAAGATAACAAAATCTTCTCCTCAGGACCACTGTAAGGGTTAAGTATATACTGTGCTTAATCCAGAACATCATAACTGATTCATAAATATTGATTTCCTTCTTTCTTATATTGACCAGTCTAGATTTGATTACTAAAACTGTAGGAAAAGGAATACTAATATAAATATAAAATATAAATGTCTACATACACATGTATTTTCTCTGTGTGTTTGTGTTCATAGTTACTTGAAAGCGAGACTGGGGGTCCCTCAGGTAGGTCATGAGTTGCTCAGTTACTCTCTAGGGGTCTCTCTTTGATACATTCCCTAATGGTACTCATTGTATCCATACGTTCTCAACTTAGAACAAGATTTTTAATTTTACCATAGCTCACAAAGGATTTTCTATTAAAAATGCTCACCCACAAAAGTATTTCCGACTAATATATTTAACATACAGAAACAAGGTAAAACCTTTCTATTCTCTAATCCTCCAAAATTTCAACATCCTCACCCTTTCTCTTTCCTTTCAAAACATCACATCTCTTTATTTAAAAGAGAGTACTAACATATATATTTTATATATAAGCATAACATATATATAAGTATGAATATTATTTTAAGTTTTCCCCTTTTCCAAAAAGATAAGTAAATGAGAAATGAGAAATTTGTGTGTGTGTGCGCGTATGTGTGAAAACAGCGTGAATTAAGAAAATATATAAAAGTGTAGACAGAGAACCATGTTTTACTTGATTTCGAACAACAAACAAGAAAAGATTTATCCTATAAAACAAATCTAGGTAAAACAGTATTGTCTATAAATAAAATGATGCTTGATATTTTATTTAGAAAATGTTTGAATAGGGCCTAAACAAAGACTATTTTCTAAGCCACTGTATGCTACATGGCCTTGAACATTTCTTTACCATTCTATAGTACTAAGGTAAACCGATAAGCAAAACAATGAAATGGATGGTGGACTAGATAGTCTTGTCCTGACTGCAGAAACTATTTATGGAGGAATGGAAATACTAAGACCCAAATAAATAAACTGACATATTATATGAAAACATCCCCAAAGAAGTTACACAAATGGCTAATAAACATGAGCAAATGTTCAACACTGGTAGTAAGCAAAGCTAAACAAATTAAAATAACAATGAGATTCAATTAGCAATTTATATATTCAAATTAGCAATCTAAAATAAAATTATAAGGACTGCATGAGACCAAAATATTCACTACTGGTAAGAAGACAAGTTTTCAGAACATTTGCCTTACATCCTTCTTTTTAAAAAGAAACTTCTCCTCCCAAATAATTTAAAGGTTTTGTGCAAAAAAGTGTAACACTGAATGCTAAAAGTAACCAAAATGTTCACAATAAGTAAATGGCTAGGCAGGTTAACATACCTTGATAAATTATGAGATATTATTGTATGATTATTAAAATTAGGCATTTTTAAGGAATGGGCATATATTGTAATACTGATTAAAAGTCCTGATCCATAATTATAGAGTATAATCAATACTACTCTCCTTAACATGTTAAAATATGCATAGAAGAAAGACAGGAAAGAAGTACAAAGATAGTAATGATTCGATCTAGATGGTGTCATCATGGTGTTTTAGTTTCTTTTTACAAACCTATGTTTTTACTTTTTTACAACATGTATTATTTTTATTTTAGTGCATTTATTATTTATCAAAAGTAAGCCATGCACTAGTCAAAGAAAAAAATTGTATTAGACTTTCCTATCCTGGAAGTAGGCCTTTGTAACAGGCTTTAACAATGCAGTCCCCAAAGGGTAGCCCGATTCTCACTGTTATGGCTGATCATTTATTTGGGTTAGTCTTACCACATTATGAAAAAAAAAACTGAATTATAAAGAGGTCCCATCCTCCCCTTAATCTTTTTCAAGGTAACAAACATACATAGAATGTGACCATCAATTTCCAGACATGATCTTTCTCCTCTGTTCCCCTTCCATTTCCCCTGCCATCTCCACCCTAATCCATCCCAAATAGATTTATGTTGAATGCCTCCATGAGCCAAACAGAAAAGCTATTATCTAAAACTATAACATGACATTGGGATGAACTATTACTTTGACGTGCGAGACCTTGGATTATTGTTTTAAAGTCAGTGTTCATTTGCTGTGTGAATATTTGGTGTCTGTATTTGGTAGGAAAATGAGTATGTAAAGCAAGAATAACTAAATGAGTAGAAACAGGTCTTATGATAAAAACTCTAAAATACTTGAAATGGCTAAAAAATTCTTTCTTGTTTACATATGATTCAATCAACAACATTCAACAAGCATGAGTGTTCCTACTATGTACCCGTGTACTGAATATTCAGGCCAACCTACCTAAGCATTTCATACACAAAATTAATTTTCTACTTCCTCAGAAGATCTCCAAAAGAAATGAGCTTAAACTGCTGTGATCAAATCTGATTTGCCTTAAAAAAATAATAGGTGCTCAATTGAAAGAATAGTTAAATCTTGGAAAAGATGTCCTATCAAGGTTGTGAAATGCTGGAAGAGCTGTAAAAATAAGACAAACATTCAGTGAAGATGGATGTTACCTGAGTGCAGCACAGGCTAGAAGGTGTTGACTGATGCAGATGAACTTCTGGTTTCTCTTACACCCTTGATTCCCACATTTTTTAGTAGCTGTTTCATGGCCTCACTGAAACCTAACATTAAATGTCAAAGAAAATGGATCATTCCATCCAATCCAAAAAGAGTCTTAAAATTTTATTTAAGGAATGATTATAGCAGCATGTATACAATATATTTGTACAGAGGCCATTCATTCTTTCTTTCCTTTAGATGTTTAGTGAGCATCTTTTGGATTCCAAGCACTGATCTAGGATTCAGGAATATAGAAAGCCTATGCCCTCATGACATGTATATTCTAGTTGGGAAACAGACAAAAAAAAAGAGATTTAAAAAAGTCATAATAATCAGGTACTGTAAGTATAATAAACAAAAATAAAGCCAGGTAAGAGACAGAGGGAGACAGGGGTACTACTGTAGTTAGCACTGGGCAGTCAAGAGGTAGTACCTATTTGAGAAGGTGACATTTGAGCAGAGACCTAAATAAAACGAGTGAGCAAGCTATGCAAATATCTGAAGGAAGACAGTTCCAAGCAGAGAGAACAGCAAGATCAACTTCACAGAGATCAAATGGGCTTTCAGGTTCAAGGAAGGAATGGACAAGGGGAGGCTGGTAGGAAATGAGCTCACAGAAGGGAACAGGGGCTAGATCAAGGAAAGTCTCATGGGCCATAGTAAAGATTCTGGATATTATTTTATAAGGTAATGGGACTCTGCTACAGAGGTGACAGGAGAGTGACATGACCTGATTGATAATTTAAACAAGTTGCTTTAGCTGCTATCTAAACCTGAGGGTAAGCATGGAAACAGGGAGACCACATGAGAGGCTACTGAAATGATGCAGCTGAGGAATGGTGGTGCTTTATCTCAGTGGTAGCAACAAAATGTTGAGAGTAGTAGCAACGAAGTGGATGAGAAGTGCTTCGATTCCAGGTCTATTTTAAGATATAACCAACAGAATTTATTTAAAGGTCGGATGAGAAAAAGAGGGGAGCCAAGGGTTATTCCAAATATTTTGGCTTGAGCTGCCAGAAAGGTGGAGTTGCTATCAACTGAGAGGGGGGTGACTATTGGTGATGCTCATTTGGGAGGACATGGAACCAAGCTTTAGATATGCTGACTTTGACACACCTATTAGATGTCCTACTGGTGATGTCAAGGAGGTAAATGTCAAGAATGTGGCATCGGTGTAGAAGTCTGGGCTGGAAGTATTAATTTGGAGGTTGCTACTGTACAGACAGGGTTTTAAGACATGTGACAAGGAAATCACCTAGCAAATGAGTGCAGATGTAAATGGAATCAAAGGTTTACTTTTGAGATATGCCAGCATTTAGAGTTAGGGCGATCAGGAGAAACTAGCAATAAAAACTGAAAAAGAACAGCCAGTGAAATAGGAGGAAAACCAAGAAGGTACACTTTCTGGGGGCTAGGTGAAGGATTTGTTCAATAAGGATCGAGTAATCTATGTGCCAAATCCTGTTGACAGGTCTAGTACATTGAAAACTGAGAAGTGACATGGGTTTCAATGAGGTGGAGACCACTGGAGACGTTGACTAGAGTAGTTTCAGTGGAGTGGTAGCAAAGAGAAACCAATTGAAATGGGATCAAGACACAAAAGCAGATGAACAGGGAGTGTAGACAACCCTTTGGAAGAGTCTCACTGTAAAAGGAGTCAGTGAAGAGAGAAGCAGATTGAAAGTCAAGAGCACAAAGCTGAAAACAGGAGACCTCCTAGGAATCCTAGGACTTTTATATGTTTAGAAAACAAAACAAAAGCTATAGCAACAGTTTTATTTGATATAAAAAGCAGTAAGGTTTCCCATCTGTACTTTCCCATTATTCCACAGACCTGCATTGACTATAGAAGAATTAAGCAAAAAAATCTGTATAAAGTATGTAGTTCTATTTCATATAAGAATATTTAGTTTCTCATATTTTGTATGTGAGAAAACTCAGGTACAGAGACAGTAAGTGACTTGCCTCACGTCATACAAAAACAAGCAGGAAAGCAGAATTCAATCTGGGTTGCCTGGCTACAGAGTATACACTCTTGACATTAATCAATATTGCCTCCCTGAAGGAGTGAACATGGTTCCTCCCCAGGTGATCATGGGAAAGAAATAAGCAAGGCAATGTGACAGTGAATTAATGGAGGAAGGGCTCCCTTGAATAGGGTGGCCAGTGGCTTCAGAGGCACAAGATAGACCTAAAGACAAAGAGGAGCCAGATTTACAGGGACCCAAGGATAGAGTTCTCCACATAAAGGAAATGCGAAGTCCCACAGGTAGGAGAAAAGCTGAGGTTTGCTTACATAGAGCAGAGGCCGGTTTAGGGAGCCTAGAGAACAATGAAAGTTCAGGGAGAGACTAGAACAAATGGGTTTGAGAGACAGGCAGGGGCTAGATCCTGTGGCCTTAAGGATCACAGAAAGCCGTGTGGCTTATATTCTCAGGACAGGTGAAAGATCATGTTTACTTCTTCGTGCTGCTGCTTCGAAGCTGAAAACAAAATGTATGGCCCATCTCTCTACAGTATATAGTCTTCTGCAACATCTTTTTTTCTTCTCTAACCTTACACCTTAATCTTATCTTACCTTATTAAAGACTTAATCTTATCTTTCGTGCTCATTCAAATTCTTCCTTAACCTAAAATCAAAAAAGAACACCAATTTCTTGAATTGCTTTCTTTTTTAAAAACAATTCTGGGAATAACACAAATATCTTTAAAAAAAATTGTTTTTCTGGTTAGGGTGGGCAGACTCTAGGTTCTACTTTGCTACTGCCAGTACATAGCAGCTAATCCCAAAAGCCACTTGACCACTGACTGCCTCAATTTCTTCAATTCTTAGAAATGAAAAGCACAAGGTTGTAGGGGGATAGAATAGGATTACGAGTGAAAAATATTTTTTAAATTATATACAAATGTACACTATTAGAATTATTATTGTGCTATAAAGTATCATGTAATATGGGGTCAAATCAATTACTTTGGATGAACACACTGTGTTTGGAAATAAAGTTCTATTATTTGTGGTTCTGTGAAAAGGAAGTCAATTTACTAGTCAAAGTCATTTGAATAAATGAATCTTTTATAACTAAACAACAAAATATGACCTTCACTTTTAGTGGAAAAGGAATCATAAATTTATTAGCCTTTTTCCATTCCTATAAAATGAAGGTATAAATCATGAAATAAGGAAATTTATTTATATCAAATGGAGTGGATGAAGATTTAATATTCTTAATATAAAAAAAAGGATTAAAAAGTAAACAAACACTGAAGCCCAAGTAGAAAAAAAATGGGCAAAAGATATAATAGATTCTTTCAAGTTCATCATATTGGCAGAGTGGTGTGAGATGAGCAATCTTAAAAACCATTTGTATGGTTGCAAACTGAAACATTCTTTTTGGAATAAAGTCTTATATTCTATATTAAAGGACACAAATCTTTCATATAATTTACCATAATAATTTCATACTTAGGAATTTCCCCCAAAGAAATCAAAAATGGAAAAAAAAAGTGGAAGGAATATAAACATCACATCATAGGATATGATTAAATATTTTGTATAAACTAAGTTTAAAAATCCATTGTAGTTATGGGAGTCCTAAACATAGAAGATATATCCATAATCTTAAGATACTGTCAAACAGGAACTCTCCTGATGGTTCACCACAGCTTAGTCCCATTGTAATAAAAATTCAGTGCCATAGCGGGTGTAGAACCTGTGCTGTAAAGTACAGTAACTGCAGTACGTGATTGAGGAGCAACCGTTTTACAGAAGACGCTGTGGTTGGCCCTGAGAATTGAGTAATTATGTGTAGAAGAAAACTCTGCAAATGAAGACTGTCAGATGTTTTCTCCCTAGAAATGAAACTATCTCATTATATGCCTTAAGTCAGTTATAACATTGGTTGAACATTTCTTTAAAAGAATTTTGCAGTAATTTATACTATTACTAGGATATATTATGCTAGGAACAGAGTCAAAAAAACCCAAAATACAAGTCAGGTGAACATAGGTTCTCATTTACATAAGTGGGATTTTTGGACACACACACATGAAAATATAAGATTTGGGTATCTACAAGAGGTAAAATCATCCACTTATATTATTTAGTTTTGAAAACAAATTATTACAAATTATTACAAATTACAAATTATTGTTTCATTCAACCATTCAGATGATTGTTTATATACATATCCTCCAATTGGAAAAAGAAATGTGTGTCAAGTTAAAAAGAAGTATCTACATCTGTCTACATAAATTATATACGTGTATATGTACATAAACTACATATATGTATATATAAACTGTATATATACATATATACAGTCATATGACAAACTGAAAAAACATCTGCAACTCACATTATGGATCAAGGGCTAATTTCCTTAATGTACAAGGTACTTACAAATGAATGAGAATAGGCTAATAACTCAATCTTCAATGCCTCAAGAATATAACAAACACTTAGGAAAAAAATTCAAATAGCTCTTAAACATATGAAAAGATATTCAATCTCATGGATAATATAAAAATGCAAATTAGAACTACAACCAAAATTTTATTTGGAAAATTCGTTTCTCATATGAATATAGGTTAATATTTTGAAACTGCTTTGTATGTACCCTGGGGTTTGAACAAATAAGTAGATAGATGGTGGATAGTGGCAGCCTGGTTACTGGTGAGGGAAGTTACAGATAAACAAGAAAGGATAAACCCTTCACTACTGCATTAGAGTCAGAGACATAAACACAAACACATATTTACCTGCATATATGTACAGAGGGAGAGAGAAAGAAAGAAATATAGATACATATATATGCATATATTACTCAATTCTGTCCACTGAGAGGGCCTTAAAGCATTAACGCTAGAGTAGCAACAAACACACTTGTGCCCTGATCTTCACTTCTAAATCCTATTCTCCATTGAAGGAACCGAGAGTCCATGGAGAAATGGCTGACTCTAGGCCTGGGCAAGGAAAATACAAGATGATCCTGGAGCATCTTGTACCAGAAAATAAGGATATGCTCAACTAACAAAAGGTTTGGGGCTATGTCGGAGGGACACAGAAATCAACCTGAAAGAGCTCCCAATGACTAAATCTGGAAGAATTTGAGTAAGAAAATAAATAAATAACATAGTGTTAAGATTATATCCCAAAGTGTAAAATACACATGAATCCATACTGATATAAATAAATGACTGAATAAATAAATGAGGAACAAAAGACAAATGTACTATCTTTGCAATGTTTCTATGAATTTAAAATTATTTGAAAATCATAAGTTTATTAAAAACAATGTTTATAAAGATATTTAATAAATGGAAAATGTTCTCAATATTTTGCTAAGTGACTGAAAAACTGAATAAACACTATGATTCCAATTTAGAAAATGAGAAGGAAAATAGAGCAAAATAAACCCCCCAAAGCTACAGCAAAGCATAATTTCTGTTCTCTAAGACTGACAAGTATCAAAATGCTGATAATCCTGAGTTGTGCAGGGTATGGAAAAACAGGCAGTCTCGTAGAGACACAAGGAGGCAGAAGTATAATTGGCATAAAGTATCATGGAGGGCAACTTGGCAACATATAACAACAAATGCACTTATTATTTTACCTAGGAATTCTAATAATTTTTCCTACAGAGATCCTCGTACATGTGGGAAATGGCATATGCACATGAAAATTCACTGCAGCAACTTTGGTAATACCCAATGTTTGCAAATAACCTAAACATCCATCATTATGGACTAGAGTATGTCTACCCAACAGAATACTACATAGCTGTTAAAAAGAATGATATGACTTTATATATACTGATATGAAAATGCCTCCAAAACACATTGTAAGGTGAACAAAAGCAAGTTGCTGATAGTCTATTTGGCTTGATATCAGTATATACGCTCTCTCTCCCTCCCTCCCTCCCTCCCTCTCTCTCTCTCTCTCACACACACACACTCACACACACACACACACACACACACAAACACACATACACACACTTCTATAAGAAATTGGCTAACAGTGTCTTCTGGAAGAAAAACTGTCTGATGGGGGATTGAGAAATATAGACGAGTTATTTTCACTCTACATTATTTTGTACTTGAATTTTGAAAAATGTGCATGTATTATCTACACTAAAAACTGAAAAACTCAGCACAATCTCTCCAAAATGTGCAATAAACTTATTTCATCAAGTAAATAAAGTTTTGATTAGTACTCTGCTAACAAGTTAACCAATTGAGTAGACCTTTTTATATATCAGTCAGAGGTTTTAACAGCCTTAGCTAATTAATTAGCTATGAACTGAATTAAATTAGCAATTTATAGTCATTGGGAAAGGAATTATCTACCCTGAAGAAGACAATGTTGACACAGTATTTTCATGTTATACAGAAGCCACTAAGCAGTGGTTACCCTGATTTGCACAATAGATATGCATTCTCTCTATGGTGGTTAATGGGTGCCTGGATTCCAAAAAGGTCATGGAATTTTCTCCTTAGGGGTGAATAGATAAGATCAGTTTTAAAATAGGTGTGGTTTGAAGGTGAATTTGTCCAACCTCTCATAAAAAGAAATTCATATAAATATAAGATATAATTTTAGCCTGTCATTGACAAAAATCAGTGTTTGATGTGCTGAGTGGTGAGGGTAAAGACAAACTTTGGTGATCTACTGGTATGATCTCTATGGAGGGCAATTTGGCATTACATAGTAAAGGTTTAAAAAATGTTCACAACCTATGATCAAGAAAATCCTACATATATTGATATATAAGAGCAGTCACTGCAGTATTATTTATAAAAGTTTGAAAATACCTTAAAATTCTCAATAATAGTGACTGATTAAATAAAGGATGCTGCATCCATCCAATGGACCATTACAAAGAATGAGGCCGCTCTATAAGTAATAAAATATCTTTGTGATGTTACATTTTTAAATAGAAAAGTATAGGTCACTTTGTATATTCTGGTCTCATTTATGTAAAAATTATAAGGAATTCACATAAATGCTTACAGATGAGTGGGATATTTCTGTAAGTATACACACAAAACTTCTAACAGTGGTTGTTCTTGGGCAGGGGCACTGAGTGACCAAGGGACAAGAGTGGGAGAGAGAGTTACTTCTCACTTATATATGCTTTTGTAACAGGTGTGATTGAGTTTTGGTCCAATATTTCTTCAAGTACAAGATTATAACTCCCATCATAGAAGTCATTCTTCTGGGGTTATGATGTTCTTTCTAAAAATCTAAGACAGTCTTAGTTTTAATGGCAGAAAAAAACAAATGAGATTAAATTGGGACTAGGTTTAAGCCTAAAGACAAAGAGAAGAAATTTGGGGTATGGATGCTCATGGGACAGTAGGTGCTTTTTGCGGGGAATTATGGGGATTCAATGGCATCTAAAAGGAGGAAGGGCCAAGGAATCACTACATCCCTGGTTTACTATTATGCTCTGGGCTAATCTTACACTGAATATCTCTCTAAAGGGCTTACAGAGATTTTCCTACAGGAAAGTACTTTCTTGATTTATAGTATGTTTATCATACATCCTGTAGGAATACCTGAAGGACTCGAGTGAACTCTACTCTTGATAAAGGAAACTCATTCTTTAATTTGAAAAACATTGAAAACCATTTAAAATATCACATCATTAACAACTGATAGACATATTTCATTTTGAACTCAGGTAGATCAGGTAAGGACTTAATCTGTTCTTTTCAATGTGCACAATGTTTTTCTATTTCAAATTCTAAAAAAAAACTGTTCAGGTTTCATTTGAAAGAAACTTTAAAAATTTGCTAATTAGCAATATATTTTAATTTGTGAATTTAGTACATAAGAAACACTGGAAAACATATTACTGGGTGATCTTTCTTCCTTCTGATCAAATATGTTTTTGGAAGGCAAAAAGTTAGCTCAACACTGAAACTTTCATGAAAATCTTGGGGCACGGCTATGAAAAATTATAGAGAAATCTGGAAAATTTGCCAATCTGCTACTAATTAAACATTTTTTAATCAAGTATGCTTTTAATTGCAAATGAACACAACTGGGAGAAGAGGCAAACCTGAGGGACATGTGACTGACCAACTCTGGAGAAGAATTTATATATTTAGTTTTCCCCCTCAATGAATCCTAACAGATTTCTCAGACCTGTCCTCCAAGAGGCTAGGTATTCAACTACTCTTTAGTAAAAATACCAAAAGTTTATCTCATAAAAGTTAACTGCCATTTCTTTTCTAGAAATCTTATGGCAGAAGTCACATTATAATCTTTCATTATGGTGGTACAATGGTCATGTGAATAATACTTAGTTAATCTTGCTCAACATTTAAATAACTTTACCCTTCAAAACTCATATATATGTTAAAAAACAAACCAAAAAAAAAAGAACACTGATAATTTGTCTGTATTCATCAATTTACAAAAAACTAATATTGCTTTGTGGCTAGAATAGATCTTTCTAAATAATACCTATATGATTTTGTCATAATAAAATAAATATACATGAACTGTATGTCTTTTAAAACATAAATCGGTCTAAAAATAAAGGGAATTATGGGAAGCAACTTCTAGGAATTACATAAAATTGTAGCATTTATGATTTCAATATGATAATAGCAGATGTAGGGAAACTGTGAAGAATTGAGTGCCCTTGTAACCTGAAGGTGGCAGGATAAATTGGGGCAGCGTGGTGGGAGAAGAGAAGAAATGTGGCAGTTTGTCATAAAAATTATTCAAATCTTTTTACCTCAGTTCTAAGACTATTTAAAGAACCAAAACAGACTGTCCTGTCTACAAATTGGCCAGATGTGTAGACAAAGATGTTCACTGTGGCATTATTTCTAATAATGAACAAAGATAAATAACCATAAATTCTATGAGTTGGATAATAGTTAAACAAATTATTTATGTATATACCTAAGAGGGAATCTATATAGTCATTAGAGTAGTGTTTTTAAAAAACAACTGATAGGAAAGTTGGAAAACAACAGGCTACAATTTTGCATGTATATTTGATTCCATTATTTATATTAATACATTTTTCTTATGAAAAGAAAAGAAACATAAAGGGAAATACAACGACATGACTATGTTTATTGGCTGGAATTATGAACACTTCATGTATTCATTTTATTTGAACTTCTATATATTTTCCAAATTCCCTGCAATGACCACATATTTCTATTAAAATAAAAGTACTGTTTTCAACATAAAAAATCAAAGAACTGAAAAGTAATTTCATATATTCAACAAGCCTAAAATGAGGTTGGGTTTTTAAATTTTACTTTTAATATCCCAACAGCTGGCTAGTATGCAGAAAACACATGGTACATATAAAAGATACTCACAATATCTATGTTGATTAGCTAAGACTTGCCATATCAGAAACAAAAGGGTAAAACGACATTTAATATAATCGCTTATCTTAGTATATGTATCTAATGAAAATATAAATATTTGTCACGTTGGTATTATTCAGCTTGACAGAACATTTATAGCAATTAGAGAATAATTCTTAATAATTGTTCTAGTAGGGGGCCATGTCTCAATTATTCTTAGCATTCTGCAGCTGTAATTTGTGCTTGGTCCCACTGATTCTAAGTGATTTCCAAGGGTGTGGAGCTAAAATAGAAATGAGTTGAGTCCATAATCTGTTCAGGGTGGTGGAGTAGATGGACGTGCATTCACTCCCACTTGTAACAGCAACGGAATCACAACTAACTGCTGAACAATCATCGACAGGAAGACACTGGAACTCACCAAACAAGATACCCCACATCCAAAGACAAAGGAGAAGCCGCAATGAGATGGTAGGAGGGGCGCAATCACAATAAAATCAATTCCCATAACTGCTAGGTGGGTGACTCACAAATTGGAGAACACTTATACCACAGAAGTCCACCCACTGGAGTGAAGGTTCTGAGCCTGACATCAGGCTTCCCAACCTGGGGGTCTGGCAATGGGAGGAGGAATTCCTAGAGAAACAGACTTTGAAGGGTAGCAGGATTTGACAGGACTGGGGGAAACAGAGACTCCATTCTTAGAGGTAACACACAAAGTAGTGTGCACATCAGGACCCAGGGGAAGGAGCAGTGACCCCATAGGAGGCAGAACCAGACCTCCCTGCTAGTGTTGGAGGGTCTCCTGCAGAGGAGGGGGGTGGCTGTGGCTCACCTTGAGGACAAGGACACTGGCAACAGAAGTTCTGGGAAGTACTCCTTGGCGTGAGCCCTTCCAGAGTCAGCCATTAACCCCATCAAAGAGCCGGGTAGGCTCCAGTGTTGGGTTGTCTCAGGTCAAACAACCAACAGGGAAGGAACCCAGCCCCACCCATCAGCAGACAAGTGGATTAAAGTTTTACTGAGCGCTGCCCAGCAGAGCAACACTCAGCTCTACCCAACACCTGTCACTCTCATCAGGAAACTTCTACAAGCCTCTTAGACAGCCTCACCCACCAGAGGGCACAGAGCAGAAGCAAGAAGAACTACAATCCTGAAGCCTGTGGAACAAAAACCACGTTCACAGAAAGACAGACAAGATGAAAAGGTAGAGGGCTATGGACCAGATGAAGGAACAAGATAAAACCCCAGAAAAACAACTAAATGAAGTGGAGATAGGCAACCTTCCAGAAAAAGCACTCAGAATAATGATAGTGAAGATGATCCAGGAATTCAGAAAAAGAATGGAGGCAAAGATCAAGAAGATGCAAGAAATGCTTAACAAAAACCTAGAAGAATTAAAGAACAAACAAACAGAGATGAAAAATACAATAACTGAAATGAAAAATACACTAGAAGGAATCAATAGCAGAATAACTGAGGCAGAAGAACGGATAAGTGAACTGGAAGACAAAATGGTGGAATTCACTTCTGTGGAACAGAATAAAGAAAAAAGAATGAAAAGAAATAAAGACAACCTAAAAGATCCCTCGGACAATATTAAATGCACCAACATTCGCGTTATAGGGGACCCAGCAGGAGAAGAGAAACACAAAGGACCCAAGAATACATTTGAAGAGATTATAGTCAAAAACTTCCCTAACATGGGAAAGGAAATAGCCACTCAAATCCAGGAGGCGCAAGGAGTCCCAGGCAGGATAAACCCAAGGAGAAACATGCCGAGACACACAGTAATCAAATGGACAAAAATTAAAGACAAAGAAAAATTACTGAAAGCAACAAGGGAAAAATGACAAATAACATACAAGGGAACTCCCATAAGGTTAAGAGCTGATTTCTCAGCAGAAACTCTACAAGTCAGAAGAGAGTGGCATGATATACTTAAAGTGATGAAAGGGAACAACCTACAACCAAGATTACTCTACCTGGCAAGGATCTCATTCAGATTCGATGGAGAAATCAAAAGCTTTACAGACAAGCAAAAGCTAAGAGAATTCAGCACCACCAAACCAGCTCTAAAACAAATGTTAAAGGAACTTCTCTAACTGGGAAACACAAGAGAAGAAAAGCACCTCAAAAACAAACTCATAACAATTAAGAAAATGGTAATAGGAACATACATATTGATAATTACCTTAAACGTGAATGGATTAAATGCTCCAAACAAAAGACACAGGCTTGCTGAATGGATACAAAAACAAGAACCATATATGTGCTGTCTACAAGAGACCCACTTCAGACCTAGGGACACATACAAACTGAAAGTGAGAGGATGGAAAAAGATATTCCATGCAAATGGAAATCAAAAGAAAGCTTCAGTAGCAATATTCATGCCAGATAAAATAGACTTTAAAATAAAGAATGTTACAAGAGACAAGCAAGGACACTACATAATGATCAAGGGAACAATCCAAGAAGAAGATATAACAATTATAAATTTATATGCACCCAACATAGGAACACCTCAATACATAAGGCAAACGTTAACAGCTCTAAAAGAGGAAACTGACATTAACACAATAATAGGGGGACTTTAACACCCCACTTATACCAGTGGACAGATCATCCAAACAGAAAATTAATAAGGAAACACAAGTTTTCAATGACACAATAGACCAGACAGATTTAATTGATATTTATAGGACATTCCATCCAAAAACAGCAGATTACACTTTCTTCTCAAATGCACACAGAACATTCTCCAGGATAGATCACCTCTTGGGTCACAAATCAAGCCTCAGTAAATTTAAGAAAATTGAAACCATATCAAGCATCTTTTCTGAGCACAACGCTATGAGATTAGAAATCAATTACAGGGAAAAAAAGATAAAAAACACAAACACATGGAGGCTAAACAATATATTACTCAATAACCAAGAGATCACTGAAGAAATCAAAGAGGAAATCAAAAAATACCTAGAGACAAATTACAACGAAAACATGACGATACAAACCTATGGGATGCAGCAAAAGCAGTTCTAAGAGGGAAGTTTATAGCAATACAAGCCTACCTCAAGAAACAAGAAAAATCTCAAATAAGAAATCTAACTTTACACCTAAAGGAACTAGAGAAAGAAGAACAAACAAAACTGAAAATTAGAAGAAGGAAAGAAATCATAAAGATCAGAGCAGAAATAAATGAAATAGAAACAAAGAAAACAACAGCAGAAATAAATAAAACTAAAAGCTGGTTCTTTGAGAAGGTAAACAAAATTGATAAACCATTAGCCAGACCCATCAAGAAAAAGAGGGAGAGGACTCAAATCAATAAAATTAGAAATGAAAATGGAGAAGTTACAACAGACACCACAGAAAATACAACGCATCTTAAGAGACTACTACAAGCGACTCTATGCCAATAAAATGGACAACCTGGAAGAAATGGACAAATTCTTAGAAAGGTGTAATCTTCCAAGACTGAACCAGGAAGAAATAGAAAATATAACAGACCAATCACAAGTAATGAAATTGAAACTGTGATTAAAAATCTTCCAACAAACAGAGGTCCAGGACCAGATGGCTTCACAGGTGAATTCTATCAAACGTTTAGAGAAGAGTTAACACCCATCCTTGTCAAACTCTTCCAAAAGACTGCAAAGGAAGGAACACTCCCATACTCATTCTATGAGGCCACCATCACCCTGATACCAAAACCAGAGAAGGATACTACAAAAAAAGAAAATTACAGACCAATATCACTGATGAACATAGATGCAAAAAGCCTCAACAAAATACTAGCAAACAGAATCCAACAACAAATTAAAAGGATCATACACCATGATCAAGTGGGATTTATCCCAGGGATGCAAGGATTCTTCAATATATGCAAATCAATCAATGTGATACACCATATTAACAAATTGAAGACGAAAAACCATATGATCATCTCAATAGATGGAGAAAAAGCTTTTGACAAAATTCAACACCCGTTTATGATAAAAACTCTCCAGAAAGTGGGCATAGAGGGAACCTACCTCAACATAATAAGGGGCATATATGACAATCCCACAGCAAACATCATTCTCAATGGTGAAAAACTGAAAGCATTTCCTCTAAGATCAGGAACAAGACAACGATGTTCATTCTCACCACTATTAGTCAACATAGCTTTGGAAGTTGCAGCCACAGCAATCAGAGAAGGAAAAGAAATAAAAGGAATAGAAACTGGAAAAGAAGAAGTAAAACTGTCACTGTTTGCAGATGACATGATACTATAACTGATACCATCTTTAGGTGGAATCCTAAAGATGCCACCAGAAAACTTCTAGAGCTAATCAATGAATTTGGTAATGTTGCAGGATACAACATTAATGCACAGAAATCTCTTGCATTCCTATACACTAATGATGAAAAATCTGAAAGAGAAATTAAGGAAACACTCCCATTTACCATGGCAAGAAAAAGAATAAAATACCTAGGAATAAACCTACCTAGGGAGACAAAAGACCTGTATGCAGAAAACTACAAGACACTGATGAAAGAAATTAAAGATGATACAAACAGATGGAGAGATATACCATGTTCTTAGACTGGAAGAATCAATATTGTGAAAATGACTCTACTACCCAAAGCAATCTACAGATTCAATTCAATCCCTATCAAATTACCAATGGCATTTTTCACAGAAGTAGAACAAAAAAATCTTAAAATTTGTATGGAGACACAAAAGACCCTGAATAGCCAAAGCAGTCTTGAGGGAAATAAACGGAGCTGGAGGAATCAGACTCCCTGACTTCAGACTATACTACAAAGCTACAGTCATCAAGACAATATGGTACTGGCACACAAACAGGAATATAGATCAATGGAACAGGATAGAAAGCCCCAGAGATAAACCCATGCACCTATGGTCACCTTATTTTTGACAAAGAAGGCAAGAATATACAATGGAAAAAAGACAGCCTCTTCAATAAGCGGTGCTGGTAAAACTGGACAGCTACATGTAAGAGAATGAAATTAGAACACTCCCTAACACCATACACAAAAAGAAACTCAAAATAGATTAGAGAGCTAAATGTACGACTGGACCCTATAAAACTCTTAGAGGAAAACATAGGAAGAAGACTGTTTGACATACATCACAGAAAAATCGTTTTTGATCCATCTCCTAGAGTAATGGAAATAAAACCAAAAATAAACAAATGGGACCTAATGAAACTTAAAAGCTTTTGCAAAGCAAAGGAAACTACAAACAAGACAAAAAGGCAACCCTCAGAATGGGAGAAAATATTTGCAAATGAATCAATGGACAAAGTATTAATCTCCAAAATATATAAACAGCTTATGCAGCTTAATATTAAACCCAATCAAAAAATGGGCTGAAGACCTAAACAGACATTTCTCCAAAGAAGACATACAGATGGCCAGGAAGCACATGAAAAACTGCTCAACATCACTAATTATTAGAGAAATGCAAATCAAAACTACAATGAGGCATCACCTCACACCTATTAGAATGGGCATCATCAGAAAATGTAGAAACAACAAATGGAGAGGGCGTGGAGAAAAGAGAACCTTCTTGCACTGTTGGTAGGGATGTAAATTATTGATACAGCCACTATGCAGAACAGTACAAAGGTTCCATAAAAAAATAAAAATAGAATTACCATATGACCCAGCAATCCTACTACTGGGCATATATCCTGAGAAAAACCATAATTCCAAAAGACACATGCACCCCAATGTTCATTGCAGCACTATTTACAATAGCCAGGACATGGAAGCAACCTAAATGCCCATCGAGAGACGAATGGATAGAGAAGATGTGGTTCATATATACAATGGAATATTACTCAGCCATGAAAAGGAACGAAATTGGTTCATGTGTAGAGATGTGTATGGATCTAGAGACTGTCATACAGAGTGAAGTAAGTCAGAAAGAGAAAAACAATGAACCAGTTTGCAGGGCAGAAATGAAGACACAGATGTAGAGAACAAATGTATGGACACCAAAGGGGGGGAAAGTGGCGGGGGGCCGGGGGGTGGTGTGATGAATTGGGAGATTGGGATTGACATGTATACATTAATATGTATAAAATGGATGACTAGTAAGAACCTGCTGTATAAAAAAATAAATAAAATTCTAAAATTAAAAAAGAAAGTGCCCATTTACATGATAATATATAGCTTCATGTAAAATGATGATGCTCTTGGCCAGCTGACATTCTACATGCTCTAAATTAAATTTTTGTATCTGTCATTTTTCACCCAAAGAGGAAATCTTGCTTTGCAACAAGCCCTTTACAACTCTTTCCCTGGTCCTCCTTTCATAAAATGCCATTGGGGAGCAAAATTATGGCCTTTGAATAGCTTTCTTCCACATAAGACTAATTACCTTACACAGGAATCAAACCTGCAACTTTAATCTCATTAGCACCATATTCTAGCCAATTTAGCTGACTCCTATTACTTATTAAAAAGCCAGCATATGGAAAATTATTTTCTTAAGCTTAATGTAAATTCACACCATTCATTTTATTCTTTCCAGGAAAAGGCTTACAATAATGAAAGTTATTGAAGTTACTAGACCCTTTCCCATGCAGTTTGGTGTCTTACAAGACATAAATGTAAAAATCGATTTAGAGAATAACTGAATAAGAAAGAAAAATCTTTGGGATGTTAGGGTAAAATGTGACAGAGGTAAACCAAATAAGTACTGAATATTGAATTCGCTCTAGGTAACAGAAAGCAAATGACTGGTAAGAATTCAGCATTCAGTAGTTGATATCAACATCAAGTTGGGAATTGTTTTCACAATGTTTTATCTCTGTCTGAAAAGTGGGTGTCTGTTATACTCAGATGAAAATCTAGAACAAAATCTCATGATTTGTAGTCAGTCAGTCAACTTCTCATTTTTCATTTGTTAGGATTTCCCCGGTATACTAACTTGTTAAAATATACTTGAAGGGAAAGAGTTAATGCCTGATCTTTTCTTTTCTTACAGCCTTAAGCTTTCTCCTTGCCCCAGGAACTTATCTTTTCCCAGAAAGCCAAATACGATCAAAAGTCCTATTGATGGAAAAACGCTGCATCCTCTGACCAGGAAACCCCACAGCAAGGAGAGTTCACAGATTACTCGGATCAAATGGGATTATACTGGTAAAATAAAATAGTTTTTATAGACTTGAGTGCCACACAATCAGAGGTATGGTTCATAAAATTAGAGACAATGATTTTCTCCTAGGATTGTTTGGGAGTAAGCAATAGACTAACATTTGGAAACACCTGCTTTGCTTATGTAAATCGAGCATTGTGGGGTCTGTGGAATTATTCATAAAGTCCTGTCAAGGAATGTAAGAGTGCATAATGATGGTAAATGACAGAAGCTTTTGTCCACTACAAAGCTAGTTTAAAGTTTCATTTTTAGTTGTCTGGTGAATCTTTAGAGGAATTTCCAGTTCATCTTAATTAAATTAGATAATGTAATTCATGGGTTGTTTCTAGACCACTGTTCTTCTCACTACAATGGAAATCAATGAAAAAGCAAAAGGCTTACTTATAAAATAGGAAATAAAAAGTGCACAAAAAAATTTCAGAAAAGCAGTTCTTGATTATATGGGCAGTATACTAAATGGCTAGAAGTGATTAACAGTAGAATTTACTTCAATAATATTTGCAATATTTTTAAACTCTTTCCAGACTGAAAACCACTTTGCTTTGAGAAGATTTTCTTATAACTCCTATAATCAAAGAGTGTCTCTATTAGAAAAGACAAAAGCTTGCTTTTTAGATGACCTAGGGTTGCTGCTAATCTGTTAGCCCTAAAGGAAAAGGCAGCTTCTGCATATGGGGTTGTTTCATTTCTCTTTAAATGCACAGAACAAAAAACATCAATAATAACATCTCAGTGTAGAAAGGGATAACTTCCTTCATGTTTTAACAAAGAGAAGAAAATCTATTTGAGGAGAACTTTCCTCTTTGCGTGCATTTCACAAAAACAATTATTCAATTATATATCAAGCACCTATTATATGCTGGCCTCTGTTTTGTTAGAGGTATACAGATTAAAAAAATATCAAAACAACCAATTCCTGCCTTTAAAGTATTTACAGTCTTGTGGAATAGTTAGTCAAGAAAGCTAAAGTTCACATGTATAAAGAAATATTTAGATGACATCTAGGACAAGAAGGTAACCTACATGGAGTGAGCGGTCACAGGATTGAAAAATGAAGTAAATTGTGAAGAGCAAGTAGGAGCTATAGAGACAGACAAAGGAATTCTCAGTGTGTATCATCGTGGACAAAGAATGTCACCTGCCATATCAGTGAACAAAGGATATTGCAGTCATCAAGCTATCAGCCACTGTGTGTGTATGTGAGGGGCGGGGAGGTGTCCCTGACTGTGTACCCTGAGGGAATTTAGGGTGGAGAAAAACAGGATACTGACCCTAGATAGTTAAGTTGCGTATTAAAGGAATGATTTCAGTGAGCCAAGACCCTTGCATCTTCCCATACATAGAAAAGTACTAAATACATTAACTTGAGATGTCTTGTTTTCTTTGACTAACATTAATCTTTTGATGTTCTGACTCCCTGGGTTTTTTGGGGTTTTTTGTTTTGTTTTGTTTTGCAAAAACTCCTATATACCCTGGCTCATCCCTTACATCTCTGGAACAGTCCCTCGGAGCTATCTGAGAATCTGATTCCTAGGCTTAAGTCCTCAGTAAGTCCACCAAATAAAACATAATTTGCAACTTTTAGGTTGTGCATTTTTTTCCAGTCTACAGTATGATTAGATCCTTATGGCTGCAGCATAACAGGTGTTTGCACATGGGTTTGACAGGGCTGTGGTATGGGGAAAAAAACAAACCAGCAACAGTAGGATAATAATAATAATAGCTGAAGTGATATAGTTTCTAATTTGTGCCAGGCACTGTCCTTAGCATTTTACATAGATTCACTCGTTTACTCTTTGCAACAATAATACCTTCTCAATAGTAGTACTATTATTTCCTACATTTTGCAAATGAGAAAATAGAGGCCCATAGAGATTAAATGACTTGCCAAAAGGGACCCAGCTAACTAATTAGTGAACTGGAATTTAAGCTCACTCTGATGCTTTATTCAGAGTTCAAGATCTGAGTGGTAAACATGGCCTTGTCTATCACAGTAAAGTTTGGAATTAATTCTGAGGGTGATATGGAATCACTGAAAACATTTAAGCAAAAAAAAACACAAAAAAACCTCATATTCAAATTTGCATTTTAGAGCACTTTCTCAAGCAGAAGTATTGAGGACAGTTTGGAAGGAAGCAAGGCACTGGCAGGGCAGTCATTAAAGAAGTTCGTACATCAGTCCAAACAAGAAGTAATAAGGGGGCTTCCCTGGTGGTGCAGTGGTTGAGAATCTGCCTGCTAATGCTGGGGACACAGGTTCGAGCCCTGGTCTGGGAGGATCCCACATGCTGCGGAGCAACTAGGCCCATGAGCCACAACTACTGAGCCTGCACGTCTGGAGCCTGTGCTCTGCAACAAGAGAGGCCACGATAGTGAGCGGCCCGTGCACCGAGATGAAGAGTGGCCCCCACTTGCCACAACTAGAGAAAGCCCTCGCACAGAAACAAAGACCCAACACAGCAAAAATAAATAAAATAAATTAATAAACTCCTACCCCCAACATCCTCTTAGAAAAAGAAGTAATAAGGGCCTGATAGAAGGCAGAAGGCAGATGACAAATGTCCCTTGGCAGAAAAAAATTCTGTTGAATTTTTCAGCATATCGAACAGAATCTTCTCGCTACGTGTAGTATCTCAAGCTGTTAAATAGGGGGGCCTAGAAAGGACATAAACTTGGCAAAAGGGAAAAACCACAAATGGGCAAATGTGATTAAAATTAATTGTAAATAGAAGGTAAAGTCCATTCGGCCTAATCTTTGCTTCAGAATAGGTATTGCTACAACACGTTGAATATATAGGCATGCCTGGAAAATTTATGCAGTTTGTTTTGTGACTTAAAAAAGCTGGTTTTTAAAAGTCAGTTGTTTGATTAGAATATTCTTTAACCATATAATATAAAGGTCACTTAATATTAAAAGTATCTTGGTTGTTGAGTAACGTTGAAGAGATTCACTTGATAAATACAGCCTGAAGAAGGTTTTAGAACAAAATTTTTAGATGAACTTGCTTTATGATAGATTTAATTTTTCTAGGGGAATAAAATAACTGAAAGTAGTAAGACCAAAACCAAAACCAACATAAATATTCCATCCTAATAAACAATAACGGGGGTGGCTTTATACTCAGTGTAAATACAAAACAATGAATATACATCATCCTTGAAAAAATAATCTATTCATAGAGGCACTTCTCAGCACTTTGACTTATGCCATTCTAATTGTACGGTGGCTCAGCTGATGCTTAATCTCTATGACTACGTTAACTATCACTATTCAGTGGCACATCATAAGAATTCTTTAGTAAACTCCAACATAAGGTGAAGTGAGCACCTTCTCCATCTCAAGTGTCTTTCTTCAAGGATGACTGATTAGCCTTAAACATACCGAATGAAATAACATTTGCAGTAGATAGGTACATCAAATCTAGAGCCATCTAGTTGAGTCAATGGATCTCCTTACCTCCAAAGGAAAATCTCTTATGCATTTCTGGATTTTCCAAGCTATATTAGGTTAGCTCAGGCTGAAGACATTAATTATTTCTGCTCCTCAGTATTATTTTGAATATTAAATGTAATACCCTTAAAGGTAATAACTTGTAAAATGAATGTATGAATGACAATATTTAAAATATTCAAAGTGGTTACCAAACTATCAAAAAATTCATGTTATTTTTTTTTCACTAAATTTTTGATGTATTTTTAAGTTAAAAGTAGAAATCCCTATGATGATAATGATTATGAAAGAATTACAGCAGTTTATATTAACCACATACGATGTGCCAGGCTGCTCATTTTACCTTTTCTTCACAACAATTTTATGAAGTAGATATGATTATGAGCCCCACGTTATGGATGAAAAGACTATGGCTTGGAGAATTTCAGAACTTTACCCATATTTCCACAAGTAGGAGCCAGGATTTAGCTACTTAAAAAAAAAAAAAAAGTCTACTTTATTAGCCATTATTCTATACAGTTTACATTATCTGACTATAAACAAAAAACCAAAATACTAGACTTTAGTACTTAAAGTAACAGATATTCTGCTTGTCAGTTATTGTTATTATGTCTCAGCCCCAAATTTACTTATTTGTACTCAGCTCTGTGAAGCTGGGGCCAGGACTCTGTGAACTTTATTTCTCCTTCGCCACATGACTCCCAATTAGATTCTTTCAATAGGGGACATTAAAGAGAGATTGGAAGGCAAGAAGACGAGAGAAGAGACAATCCTTGTTCCTGTTTCCTGCAGGGAATTGTCGCTGACTGACTATCATCGAATGTTCAAAAATAAATATGTTTAAAACTGCCATGATTTTCCTCGTTAAATTCCAAACATTTATTTTTTTCTTTTACAAAACTGGAATAATTGATACCCTGTTTAAAATAAGATTAAGATGTCTGTAAAAGGTAGCCAGTAAAATATGTATCAATTTCTCAACATTTAATATAAACTCTGTACAACAGGGAAGAACAAGGTATATTAGTTTACAGCAGCGGTAGAAATTAGATTGAAGCAAGGACTGTACGTTTATAAGCTAACAATACCTTTTTGTTCTTCTTTTAAAAACAATTAACTCTTTATGATAGAGTTTTGTGCACATTTTCAATATGCACAAAAGGAAAACAGAATAGTATAATTACCCTACACATTACACATAATCTAGTTTCAACAACTTTACTAATTTTGATTCATCTATTCCACTTCTACTTTTTATTTTACTTTATTTACTTTTTTCTGAAGTTTTTTTAATCGCAGAAGTCATACAAGTTCACTTGCAATTGTTCAGTATGTGTCTCTAAAAGACAATCTTTTCTTAAAACTATAGTACCGGGCTTCCCTGGTGGTGCAGTGGTTAAGAATCCGCCTGCCAATGCAGGGGACACAGGTACAAGCCCTGGTCCAGGAAGATCCCACATGCCGCAGAGCAACTAAGCCCGTGCGCCACAACTACTGAGCCTGCGCTCTAGAGTCTGTAAGGCACAACTACTGAAGCCCGCTTGCCTAGAGCACGTGCTCCGCAACAAGAGAAGCCACTGCAATGAGAAGCCTACACACCCCAGTGAAGAGTAGCCCCGCTCACCGCAACTAGAGAAAGCCTGGGTGCAGCAACGAAGACCCAACGCAGCCAAAAATAAATAAATAAAATAAATTTAAAAAAAACAACAAAAAACTACAGTACCTTTAAAGATACCTAATAAAGTTAATCATAATTTCTTAATGTCTTTTAATATCCAGTTGATGTTCAAGCTTCTACATTGTCTCGAAATGGCTTCTGCTGTTGATTTGTTCAAATTAAAACCCACATAAGGTCTACACTTGCATTTGTAACTAACTATTCCTCCTTTCATTTTCCCTTTTTGTACCATGGGGTAGAAAGTAACAATTTGAAAAAGAAGCTGTGATACCAAGATTTCAATTTTGCACCATTAAATATGATGAAAAAAACAGGGCATTTATCCTGTAAAATTTCTGTTATTTTATACATGGCTAATTGCTTCTTCATGTGCCATTTAACCTGTCCTGGACTCCCTTAAATTTTCTGTGAACTGTGTGAACTGGTTGTTAGATTTAGAGATTTGAATAGATTCCATTTTAATTTTTTCTTTTCTTTTTCTTTTCTTCGTTTTTTTTTTTTTTTTTGCAAGACACTCCATACGTGGCACTGTGAATTCTTCCAAACATTTAAGGAAGAAATAATAGCAATTGTACTCAATTTTTTCACACTGAATATAAATATATTAAAAGTTAAAATATGAGTATGTATATTTGTATAATTATATATATTTGATATAAATATACATAAAATATTATATAAATTTATATAATAAATATAAACTAAAGCAGATTTATTCCATGAATGCCTTGTTGCTTTAACATTTAAAAATCATTTAATGAGGGCTTCCCTGGTGGCGCAGTGGTTGAGAGTCCACCTGCCGATGCAGGGGACGTGGGTTTGTGCCCGGTCCGGGAAGATCCCATATGCTGCAGAGCGGCTGGGCCTGTGAGCTATGGCTGCTGAGCCTGTGCGTCTGGAGCCTGTGCTCCACAACGGGAGAGGCCACAACAGTGAGAGGCCCGCATGCCAAAAAAAAAAATTATTTAATGCATTTTACCACATTGACAGACTAAAGATGAAAAATATGATTATCTCGAGAAACACATAAAAAGAATTTGATAAAATTCCAAATTTATTCATGGTAACAATTCATAGAACACTAAGAATATCAAGGATACTCTATAACCAGTACAAAGTTTCTACAAAAATATCTGTATCAAGCATCATACTTAATGACAGAATACTGAAATCTTTTCACCTAATATGGGGAAAGAAAAAAATGCTTGCTGTCACAGCTTCTATTTCAAATTGTACTTTTAGTTCAAAGTGAAACAGGAGGGAAGGAGGCAGGGCACATTCCTCTGAAGGAATGACATAGCCTGAGGACATGACGTAAACTGATTAGAACCAAATGGGTCCAAGATGGCGGACAAGTGGACTTCCACTAGACCTTGAGCCTCAGTAGATGTTCACATCGGCAAGCTAAATGACACACCCACAGGCCCCATGACAGTTCCAAGACCCGACCCCAAGGATCAAAAAAGTGGGCGGTGGCCCAATTCCTGGAAATCCCTGCCCCTTCCTAAAATAGCTGGAATACTCCCCCCACTCATTAGCCTATGAAATTACCCACTCCTATAAAAACTAACAACCCCATACCCTGGTGCCTTTCTCACCTTCTGAGATGGCCCACACTCTGTCTGTGGACTGCGTTTCTCTCTAAATAAATCTACTTCTTAACCATCACTTTGTCTCTCACTGAATTCTTTCTGTGATGAGACATCAAGAACCTGAGCTTCATTAAGTCCTGAAACCAGGTGTGTGATCTCAGTAGGAAGACTGCGGGTTTTGGCCAGGTTCGAGTCCCAGCCACATGGATTCGAGTCCCAGTCAGGCTTTTGGCTGGGTCTGAGTCCCGGCCACGTGGGTTCAAGTCCCCATCTGAGGTGCAGGGTTTCAAAAGCGTGTCATCAGTTTGACAACTTGCCCTGTATTCTGCTTCATTTGTCTCCATAGTGCCAACAGATCCTATAGTTATTTTTATGTCTTTTTATTGTCAATTCCAACAGATCCTATAGTTATTTTTATGTCTTTTTATTGTCAGAATGTGAGCTCCACGAGGAAAGGGACTCTGTCTTCTGTATTCATTACCCTGTCCCTGCGCTGGCCCATGGTGGGTATGAAACCAAGTGGGACCCTAGGGTCCGTGGGCTCCCAGGCACAGAGGCCTTTCTGTCGCCCGTTTCTTGTAGGCAAGACTCCAGCCTCCGTGACCTTCCCTGAGTTCCAAAAGGCAGATTCGAATAGTTGCTAATCAAGGGAGGAACAACCAAGAAACCACCTGAGGCAGGATTAAAGGGACCAGAGAAGCCCATCACGATTAGGAGACCGCCCACCTGACACCCTGCACACACCCTAATCTTGTCAGCAACCCCACCCTTGAACCGTTGCCATAAAACTCCTCACCAAACTCCCCTGGGATGGGACACATAGTTTTCAAGGGCAGGAGCCTGCTGTGTCCCCTGGTGCCTGGCAAAGCAATAAAGCTATACTTTTCTACTTCACCCAAAACCCTGTCTCTGAGATTCGATTTGGCACCAGTGCATAGAGGAGCTGAGCTTTTGGTATCAGGTACCCAATAATAAATGCATTTTGAGAAAGTGAAAGTAATAAGTTCAAATATGTTCTTTATGTTAAAATTCAAGTCCGTCTTACTAGGTGTCTTTATGTTTTTCATGTAATTTATTATTCCCTTCCTCACAGATGAATTATGTTTTCTGAATACATAAATTTATGTAGAAAATTTGGAAAATACGGAGAGGTAGAAAAAGGAAACCTACCATTCAGCAATAATTACTTCCTAACATTTGGAAGACTTTCCTGATTAAAAAAGTATATATGTGAAAATACATATTTCTGATCTATCTAAAATCAAGTATATTATTAATCTATTTTACTTGTTTTTATTTTCCATATTTTCGTCCGTTATTTTTAATAAATGAATGAAGGCAATTAATGTAACTATTTTCTATCATTTGTTTTCAATGTTTCCTCATTAAAATAATACAACAAACATTCTTCACTATCTTTATGATTATCCCACAGGGTGAATAACTTAAACTGAAATGTCTGAATAAAATGGTATATATATATTTTAAGGCTCTTGATTAATATTTTGTCCCTCTCTTTTTTACTGACGCTAATGTTGCTACTTTGTTTTACTTTTCTAACCATTCTCATTCTTCAGATGATCACATCTTATTACCTCATGGCTTTAAACACTGTCTATATGCCAATGATTCCCAAATTTGTATGTACATTACAGACTTCGCCCTGAATTCCACATGCATATAGCTAATTGACTAACTGACATTTCTACGTAAATGCCTAATTCACATCTTGAACTTAGAATGTGCAAAACCGAGCTACTATAGTTTTACTCCACAGTGACTGCTTTTCTCACTGTCTTCCTCATTACAGTTAACAACAACGCTGTCTATTGTTCAGGAGAAACTCCTGAACACCATCTCTGTCTCTCTAGGAAAGCAAGGGTTAGTAGCAGGCTTGCAATCTGTATGTCACCTTAATCAACCTAGGAAAGAAAGATATGACCCAGATGACCTTTGTAAACACATCGATGACAATGCGGCAATTTACTGGTGGGAGAGTCCTTATCAATAGAATGGTTTTAGTCAATGAACTAAATGTATCTGGCATATCTAGGATTGTTTATGTTGAAAATGTCACTACCACAACAGAACAAAAACAAACTTGGAATTTATAAATTTCTAAGGCATGGCTCCATGAAAAAATCACATTACGCAATTAAAGAGATATAAAAAGAAGATGCTTCATAACTGAAATAACTCCTTGTGCAAGCACTGTATCACATACATTATTTAAACCTCTCATATTAAATCTGAACCAGAGCAGGTCCTCAGGCATGAAAAGATCATTTTATGGAGAGCTGCACTGATGGCTTCACACCTTTCCAAGGGAAGGATGCTTGGCTTCTGCTTAGCTACTAGCTGTATCCGTAGTAAACTTGATACTGGGTAAGATCTGTAATTCATCTTGAGTCTGCTTTGACAATCTGCCCTTAATTTTATCTCATTCTCCATATCTGACAGTCAACACATTCTACTGGATCTGCCTTCAAAATGTATCTGCTGGGCTTCCCTGGTGGCGCAGTGGTTGAGAATCTGCCTGCCAATGCAGGGGACACGGGTTCAAGCCCTGGTCTGGGAAGATCCCACATGCTGCGGAGCAAATAGGCCTGTGAGCCACAACTGCTGAGCCTGCGTGCCTGGAGCCTTGTGCTCCGCAACAAGAGAGGCCGCGACAGTGAGAGGCCCGCCTACCGCGATGAAGAGTGGCCCCCGCTTGCCACAACTAGAGAAAGCCCTCGCACAGATATGAAGACCCAACACAGCAAAAAATAAAAAGTAAAAAATTAAAAAAAAATCCAAGCATTTGAAGCCCTGAAAAAAAAAAATGTATCTGCTATTCTCCTGCTTCTCTCCACTTCCCAGTATATGCCCATCATCTGTCTCCTGGACTATTTCATTAATTTTCCCAGTGGCATTCTTACCTCTGCTCTCAACCTCTTTCATTCTGTTCTATACATAGTGGTCAGAGTCATAATCCTTAAAAAATGTAAACGGATCACGTCAATACTTTGCTCTAAACCTTCCAGATGCTGCTCATCTGTCTCAGAGTAAAAGCCAAGTTCCTTCCAAACAACTATAAAGCCCTCTGTGATTTGCACCTTTCTTCCCCATCACTTTTCAGACCTCATTTTCTGTTGCTCTTTCCCAGACTCACTCTGTTCCAGCCATGTTGGTTCATTGACCAAACCAGGTATGCTCTCATATCAAGGTCTTTCCAACTGCTAATGCTTTTAGCTGGATTTCTGCATGGCTTGCTTACTGTCTCATTTCCTTAAGGATTTTAAATAAATGTCTCCTTCTCAAAAAGGCCTTCTCTGGCCATCATAATAAAATTGCAACTGCACCTTCAGTATTTCCTATCCAACATTCCTTCTTCTTTTTTTTTTTATCCTTAGCAATCATCACTCTTTAATATATCATATACTTTCCTTATATATCATATTTATTATCTGTCTCTCCCACAACACTGTAAGCTTCCTGAAAGCAGGGATATTTGTTATTTGCTGTATTATTTGTTGTTATTTTCAGATTCCAGAAAAGTACCTGATACACAGAAGTGCTTCAACATACTTGGATCTAAAGTGCATTCTTGAGAGAGGGGGAAGACGGCGGAAGAGTAAGAGGCGGAGATCACCTTCCTCCCCAAAGATACATCAGAAATACATCTACACGTAGAACAACTCCTAGAGAACACCTACTGAACGCTGGCAGAAGACCTCAGACCTCCCAAAAGGCAAGAAACTCCCCACGTACTTGGGTAGGGCAAAAGAAAAAAGAATAAACAGAGAAAAAAGACGGGACCTGCACCAGTGGGAGGGAGCCGTGAAGGAGGAAAGGTTTCCACACACTAGAAGCCCTTTAGTGGGTAGAGATTGCGGGTGGCAGAGCGGGGGGAGCTTCAGAGCCGCGGAGGAGAGTGCAGCCACAGGGGTGCTGAAGGCAAAGTGGAGAGATTCCCGCACAGAGAATCAGGGTGGACCAGCACTCACCAGCCCAAGAGGCTTGTCTGCTCACCTGCCGGGGCGGGCGGGTTCTGGGAGCTGAGGCTCCGGCTTCGGAGGTTGGAACGCAGGGAGAGGACTGAGGTTGGCGGCGTGAACACAGCCTGAACTGGGCTAGTGCGCCACAGCTAGCCGGGAGGGAGTCCGGGAAAAGTCTGGACCTGCCGAACAGGCAAGAGACTTTTTCTTCCCTTTTTGCTTCCTGGTGCACGAGGAGAGGGGATTAAGAGCGCTGCCTAAAGGAGCTCCAGAGACGGGCGTGAGCCACGGCTAACAGCGCAGACCCCAGAGACGGGCATGAGACGCTAAGGCTGCTGCTGCCACCACCAAGAAGCCTGTGTGCGAGCACAGGTCACTCTCCACACCTGCCTTCCGGGGAGCCTGTGCAGCCCACCACTGCCAGGGTCCCGGGATCCAGGGACAACTTCCCCGGGAGAACGCACGGCGCGCCTCAGGCTGGTGCAACATCACGCTGGCCTCTGCCGCCGCAGGCTCGCCCCACACTCCGTACCCCTCCCTCTCCCCGGCCTGAGTGAGTGAGAGCCCCCGAATCAGCTGCTCCTTTAACCCCGTCCTCTCTGAGCGAAGAACAGACGCCCTCAGCCGACCTACACGAAGAGGCGGGGCCCAATCCAAAGCTGAGCCCCTGGGAGTTGTGAGAACAAAGAAGAGAAAGGGAAATCTCTCCCAGCAGCCTCAGAAGCAGCGGATTAAATCTCTACAATCAACTTGATGTACCCTGCATCTGTGGAATACCTGAATAGACAACGAATCATCCCAAATTGAACAGGTGGACTTTGAGAGCAAAATTTATTCCCCTTTTCCTCTTTTTGTGAGCATGTATGTGTATGCTTCTGTGTGAGATTTTGTCTTTATAGCTTTGCTTTCACCATTTGTCCTAAGGTTCTATGCGTCTGTTTTTTTTTACTTAAAAAAATCTTTTCTCTTAATAATTATTTTTTATTTTAATAAGTTTATTTTATTTTACCTTACTTTATTTTATTTTATTCTCTTTCTTTCTTTCTTTCTTTCTACATTTTCTCCATTTTATTCTGAGCCGTGTGGATGAAAAGCTCTTGGTGCTGCAGCCAGGAGTCAGTGCTGTGCCTCTGAGGTGGGAGAGCCAACTTCAGGACACTGGTCCACAACAGATCTCCCAGCTCCATGTAATATCAAACGGCAAAAATCTCCCAGAGGTCTCCATCTTAACACCAACACCCAGCTTCACTCAACGACCAGCAAGCTACAGTGCTGGACACCCTATGCCAAACAACTAGCAAGACAGGAACACAACACCACCCATTAGCACAGAGGCTGCCTAAAATCATAATAAGTCCACAGACACCCCAAAACACAGCACCGGATGTGGATCTGGCCACCAGAAAGACAAGATCCAGCCTCATCCACCAGAACACAGGCACTACTCCCCTCCATCAGGAAGCCTACACAACCCACTGAACCAACCTTAGCTACTAGGGACAGACACCAAAAACAACGGGAACTACAAACCTGCAACCTGCAAAAAGGAGACCCCAAACACAGTAAGATAAGCAAAATGAGAAGACAGAAAAACACACAACAGATGAAGGAGCAAGATAAAAACCCACCAGACCTAACAAATGAAGAGGAAATAGGCAGTCTACCTGAAAAAGAATTCATAATAATGATAGTAAAGATATCCAAAATCTTGGAAATAGAATAGACAAAATGCAAGAAACATTAAACAAGGACCTAGAAGAACTAACGAGGAAACAAGCAACGATGAACAACACAATAAATGACATTAAAAATACTCTAGAAGGGATCAATAGCAGAATAACTGAGGCAGAGGAACGGATAAGTGACCTGGAAGATAGAATAGTGGAAATAACTACTGCAGAGCAAATGAAGAAAAAAGAATGAAAAGAACTGAGGACAGTGTCAGAGACCTCTGGGACAACATTAAACGTACCAACAATCGAATAATAGGGGTTCCAGAAAAAGAACAGAAAAAGAAAGGGACTGAGAAAATATTTGAAGAGATTAGAATTGAAAACTTCCCTAATATGGGAAAGGATATAGTTAATCAAGTCCAGGAAGCACAGAGAGTCCCATACAGGATAAATCCAAGGAGAAACATGCCAAGACACATATTAATCAAACTGTCAAAAATTAAATACAAAGAAAACATATTAAAAGCAGCAAGGAAAAAACAACAAATAACACACAAGGTAATCCCCGTAAGGTTAACAGCTGATCTTTCAGCAGAAACTCTGCAAGGCAGACAGGACTGGCAGGACATATTTAAAGTGATGAAGGAGAAAAACCTACAACCAAGATTACTCTATCCAGCAAGGAACTCATTCAGATTTGATGGAGAAATTAAAACCTTTACAGACAAGCAAAAGCTGAGAAAGTTCAGCACCACCAAACTAGCTTTACAACAAATGCTACAGGATCTTCTCTAGGCAAGAAACACAAGAGAAGGAAAAGACCTACAATAACGAACCCAAAACAATCAAGAAAATGGGAATAGGAACGTACATATCGATAATTACCTTAAATGTAAATGGACTAAATGCTCCCACCAAAAGACACAGACTGGCTGAATGGATACAAAAACAAGACCCGTATATATGCTGTCTACAAGAGACCCACTTCACACCTTGAGACACATATAGACTGAAAGTGAGGGGATGGAAAAAGATATTCCATGCAACTGGAAACCAAAAGAAAGCTGGAGTAGCAAGTCTCATATCAGACAAAATAGACTTTAAAGACTATTAGAAGAGACAAAGAAGGACACTACATAATGATCAAGGGATCGATCCAAGAGGAAGATATAACAATGGTAAATATTTATGCACCTAACACAGGAGCACCTCAATACATAAGGCAAATACTAACAGCCATAAAAGGGGAAATCAAAGTAACATATTCATAGTACGGGACTTTAACACCCCACTTTCACCAATGGACAGATCACCCAAAATGAAAATAAATAAGGAAACACAAGCTTTAAATGATACATTAAACAAGATGAACTTAATTGATATTTATAGGACATTCCATCCAAAAACAACAGAATACACATTTTACTCAAGTGCTTATGGAACATTCTCCAGGACAGATCATATCTTGGGTCACAAATAAAGCCCTGGTAAATTTAAGAAAACTGAAATTGTATCAAGTATCTTTTCCAACCACAACGCTATTAGACTAGATATCAATTACAGGAAAAGATCTGTAAAACATACAAACACATGGAGGCTAAACAATGCACTACTTAATAACGAAGTGATCACTGAAGAAATCAAAGGGGAAATCAAAAAATACCTAGAAACAAATCACAATGGAGACACGACGACCCAAAACCTATGGGATGCAGCAAAAGCAGTTCTAAGAGGGAAGTTTCTACCAATACAATCCTACCTTAAGAAACAGGAAACATTTCGAATAAACAATCTAACCTTGCACCTAAAGCAATTAGAGAAAGAAGAACAAAAAAACCCCAAAGTTAGCAGAAGGAAAGAGATCATGAAAATCAGATCAGAAATAAATGAAAAAGAAATGAAGGAAATGAGAGCAAAGATCAATAAAACTAAAAGCTGGTTCTTTGACAAGATAAACAAAATTGATAAACCATTAGCCAGACTCATCAAGAAAAAAAGGGAGAAGACTGAAATCAATAGAATTAGAAATTAAAAAGGAGAAGTAACAACTGACATTGCAGAAATACGAAAGATCATAAGCGATTACGACAAGCAACTCTATGCCAATAAAATGGACAACCGGGAAGAAATGGACAAATTCTTAGAAAGGCACAACCTGCCAATACTGAATCAGGAAGAAATAGAAAATATGAACAGACCAATCACAAGCACTGAAACTGAAACTGTGATTAAAAATCTTCCAACAAACAAAAGCCCAGGACCAGATGGCTTCACAGGCAAATTCTGTCAAACATTTAGAGAAGAGCTAACACCTATCCTTCTCAAACTCTTCCAAAATATAGCAGAGGGAGGAACACTCCCAAACTCATTCTACAAGGCCACCATCACCCTGATTCCAAAACTGACAGGATGTCACAACAAAAGAAAACTACAGGCCAATAACACTGATGAACATAGATTCAAAAATCCTCAACAAAATACGAGCAAACAGAATCCAACAGCACATTAAAAGCATCATACACCATGATCAAGTGGGGTTTATTCCAGGAATGCAAGCATTCTTCAATATACACAAATCAATCAATGTGACACACCATATTAACAAATTGAAGGAGAAACACCATATGGTCATCTCAATAGATGCAGAGAAACCTTTCGACAAAATTCAACAGCCTTTTATGATAAAAACCCTGCAGAAAGTAGGCATAGAGGGAACTTTCCTCAACATAATAAAGGCCATATTTGACAAACCCACGGCCAACATCGGCCTCAACGGTGAGAAACTGAAAGCATTTCCACTAAGATCAGGAACAAGACAAGGTTGCCCACTCTCACCACTCTTATTCAACATAGTTTTGGAAGTTTTACCCACAGCAATCAGAGAAGAAAAAGAAATAAAAGGAATCCAAATGGGAAAAGAAGAAGTAAAGCTGTCACTGTTTGCAGATGACATGATACTATACATAGAGAATCCTAAGGATGCTACCAGAAAACTACTAGATCTAATCAATGAATTTGGTAAAGTAGCAGGATACAAAATTAATGCACAGAAATCTCTTGCATTCCTATACACTAATGATGAAAAATCTGAAAGTGAAATCAAGAAATCACTCCCATTTACCACTGCAACAAAAAGAATAAAATATCTAGGAATAAACCTACCTAAGGAGACAAAACACGTGTATGCAGAAAATTATAAGACACTGATGAAAGGAATTAAAGATGATACAAATAGATGGAGAGATATACCATGTTCTTGGATTGGAAGAATCAACATTGTGAAAATGACTCTACTACACAAAGCAATCTACAGATTCAATGCAATCCCTATCAAACTATCCCTGGCATTTTTCACAGAACTAGAACAAAAACTTTCACAGTTTGTATGGAAACACCAAGACCCCGAATAGCCAAAGCAATCTTGAGAACAAAAAACGGAGCTGGAGGAATCAGGCTCCCTGACTTCAGACTATACTACAAAGCTACAGTAATCAAGACAGTATGGTACTGGCACAAAAACAGAAATATAGATCAATGGAACAGGATAGAGAGCCCAGAGATAAACCCCCAGTGACCCATCTTAGATAAAGGAGGCAGGAATGTACAGTGGAGACAGGACAGCCTTCTCCATAAGTGGTGCTGGGAAAACTGGGCAGGTACATGTAAAAGTATGAGATTAGATCACTCCCTAACACCATACACAAAAATAAGCTCAAAGTGGATTAAACACCTAAATGTAAGGCCAGACACTATCAAACTCTTCGAGGAAAACATAGGCAGAATACTCTATTACATAAATCACAGCAAGATCCTTTTTGACCCACCTTCTAGAGAAATGGAAATAAAAACAAAAATAAACAAATGGGACCTAATGAAACTGCAAAGCTTTTGCACAGCAAAGGAAACCATAAACAAGACCAAAAGACAACCCTCAGAATGGGAGAAAATATTTGCAAATGAAGCAACTGACAAAGGATTAATCTCCAAAATTTACAAGCAGCTCATGCAGCTCAATAACAAAAAAGCAAACAACCCAATCCAAAAATGGGCAGAAGACCTAAATACACATTTCTCCAAAGAAGATATACAGACTGCCAACAAACACATGAAAGAATGTTCAACATCATTAATCATTAGGGAAATGCAAATCAAAACTGCAATGAGATATTATCTCA
The DNA here is from genome assembly GCF_964374135.1 of Grampus griseus. Lineage (NCBI taxonomy): Eukaryota > Metazoa > Chordata > Mammalia > Artiodactyla > Delphinidae > Grampus > Grampus griseus. The sequence continues at coordinate 64,330,108 of NC_139001.1, forward strand.
CACCAGTCAGAATGGCCATCATTAAAAAATCTAGAAACAATAAATGCTGGAGAAGGTGTGGAGAAAAGCGAACACTCTTGCACTGATGGTTTGAATGTGAATTGGTACAGCCACTATCGAGAACAGTATGGAGGTTCCTTAAAAAACTACAAATAGGACTACCATATGACCCAGCAATCCCACTACCGGGCATATACCCTGAGAAAACCATAATTCAAAAGAGTCACGTACCAAAATGTTCATTGCAGCTCTATTTACAATAGCCCGGAGATGGAAACAACCTAAGTGTCCATGATCGGATGAATGGATAAAGAACATGTCGCACATATATACAATGGAATATTATTCAGCCATAAAAAGAAACGAAATTGAGCTATTTGTAATGAGGTGGATGGACCTAGAATCTGTCATACAGAGTGAAGTAAGTCAGAAAGAGAAAGACAAATACCGTATGCTAACACATATATATGGAATTTAAGGGGAAAAAATGTAATGAAGAACCTAGGGGTAAGACAGGAATAAAGACACAGACCTACTACAGAATGGACTTGAGGATATGGGGAGGGGGAAGGGTAAGCTGTGACAAAGTGAGCGAGTGACGTGGACATATATACACTATTAAACGTAAAATAGATATCTAGTGGGAAGCAGCCGCATAGCACAGGGAGATCAGCTCGGTGCTCTGTGACCACATAGAGGGGTGGGATAGGGAGTGTGGAAGGGAGGGAGACACAAGAAGGAAGAGATATGGGAACATATGTATATGTATAACTGATTCACTTTGTTATAAAGCAGAAACTAACACACCATTGTAAAGCAATTATACTCTAATAAAGATGTTAAAATAAAATAAAATAAAATAAAAATAAAGTGTATTCCTGGGAAGGGGGGTGTTGATGAGTTCTGGGTAGCTCTGGATCAAGCACTGATTATATGCTCAAACTCCAAGATGACTGAACACCTCATGATCAAATACATCTGCTTTGTAGATGGCTATTTCCGTGCTCTTCCATAGGGAGCCCTGGGATTTTACTCCATTTTCCCTCTTGAAATCCCTAATCACAATTCTTGAGCCTGACATCGAACCATTTGTGAGTGTTAACAAAATCAAAAAGAGGAGCTTCAAAGGCGTTTCTCAGATGCTTACAGGCTTAATACGAATCTATAATTTTCAGATAACTTTCATCAGCTCCATCTCACTTAAGAAAATTATTCCTTTTTTTTCTCCTCCTCTTGTGTTTCCATTTAAAAACTTAGAATATTTATTTTTTGATAGTTAATACAGTCACATGTTCAAAATTTAGAAAATATAAAATGTGTTGAGTGAAAAGTTTCCCTCTCATTGCTTCATTTTAATCGTCTCCCCTCTCCTCCAAAGTCATTAACATAATCAGCCCATCGTGTAATCTTCCTGATATATCCTTTACACATACATGTAGATCCACCCATGTTCCTTTTTATTTACATTTATACGAATGACTGCATATCATGCACACTGATCTGCACCTTGCTTTGTTCACTTCATATATTTTGGAGATGTCTCTATATTAGCAGAGAGAAACATACATTCCTTTTTTTAATGGCTGTATGTATTATGTTGTATAGATGTACCTTCATTTAATTAATTAGCCAGCTATCAATGGAAATTGAAGGAAGCTATTCCTTTCTGATAAGCCATCTTCTATTTCTTCTTTATGACTGGTTTAAGAGAAAAGAGGCATCTGCCTGTGGCAAATGGTCCTAAAAGTTTGTCTTCCCATGAAAACCAATCACAATGAAAACAGAAAAAAGCAGTACCTTAAATCTGAGATGATTTATTTTGAGATCCTGAAGACTGACTAGTGCTTATTTCCATGGTTGATGTATAACTGGATATGATCTCTAGTCCTGAGCAACGTATAACAAACAGTAGGATAGGGACTCTAGGCTAGAATTGTATCCATTCCAATTCAATGTTCTGCAGTCTCAGGAAATGATTACCACTAAATAAATAAAGCCAGCTAAATAACAGTAGACAATCTACAGGCTTGGCACAAAATTAAGAAACCTCATTATGATTCAAGTATAGCTTCTAAATTCTGAGAGTATTTTAACTTCTTCATGATTGGTAGCAATTAATCTGTTATGGAATTGTATCCACTGCATATTAATCCAGGGAGCCAGAAAGCTCCTGGTGATGATGCAGCAGTTCTTCTGCTTGGTGGTTATTGCTAAATCTCTGTTCTTTTTCATCAACCCAGCAGCATGCATTTATTGAACACTGAAAATAGGCAAAGCACCCTGACTTTAAGGCTTTGAAGATAAGCTAGAAAGATGAATTTGAAACATAAAAAGGATGTCTAGAATCTGAGACAATATATAGATCTATTTTGTAAATAGAACCTACACATGAAATAAAGGAAACAAAGTGCACCTGACATTTTAACACAAGGACGGTAATCACAATTTCATAAGTGTTACCAAGCAGATGGGCATCCAGGAATATGGTCTTAGAGAGCCTATATGATTTTTAAAATTGGATATCAGATAAAAATGCACTCTGGAGCGATGTAGTCAGTTATGATATTATGAGGACTGAATAGGCTTTTGAAGAAGAGAAATTGGGGGCGGAGGTGTTTTGGATGGGGGAATTTCTTGGAAGTGAGATAACTTAAGGTACATTAGGAGAAAAGTAAATGAACTGCTTTGGCCAAAGCTTAGAATTTGTGTCGGGAAGTAGTGGGTGACGATGCTGGAAATGTAGGTTGGAGATCACATTGACTGTAAAGAGTTTTTAGTGCCAAGCTACTATATTTTGACAATTATCACATAAAATGCATCAGCTATTGGAAGCTTTAAAGAGTCCAGCATGATAAAAACTTAATACTAAGCCTTTTCACTTTTTGCAAGTGTTCAGGAACCAGCAGTAGTCTAGGTGGTAATCAAGTAAAGAGAAACCTCAAGGCAGCCAGACACTCCGCAGATCTTGATTTGAAGTACATGTGGCCCTGAATTTTCCACAAATAATCACTCATGAATAGTGATTATTCATGAATAGACATCAGGTCTATTCACTGTATGTAAACACTTCGGTAATAGGGGAGTCAATCCATAAGACTGGATAAAAAGAAAGACTATGCAGAGAAAGTTAAGAAGTTTAATGGGCAGTATGTCAATAACAACTTTAAAAGTATCTTGAAATAATCTATATGTTATAAAGTATTAATTAAAATTCTCTACAGTTACATTTGTGTTGCTACAGTTTTGTCCAGGAAATATGCTGATGAATATATCACTGGAACATTCTGGTTGCTTTTTCTGAGATGTTCCCCTTCCCTTCACCTATCTTTCTCCTGGAGATTCCTGACTCCTCTGACTACGGTAAGGCATTCTGTTCATCCTGTTTTCTTTATGGCATTTCTCATAATTGTACCTATGGAAAGATAGGCCAAATATTTTGTTTAGTGTGTATCTCCACTACTAAAATGCAAGCCTTCACCACCTTGTTTGCTACCTAACACAAAGGAGACTTTTAGTAAATGTTCCTTGAATAAATGAATGAATGAATGAGTGAACCATCCATGGTCCTTTGTCTTTTCCTTCTATTGTAAGAAAAATGGAATACAGAAGTGATACAGGACAAGTTCATTTCACTAGGGTGCTTACAACTTCAAAGGAATTAACACTAAGAATTCAGAGCAGAAATGAGCCTCTAGAGTCTTGCTATAAATGTCATGTGTAATTCATTCATGTATTCATCTCAAACTTAACACTACTTTGAAGGCTAAATGCCAAGAAATAAGCAGGCACTTGAACGTAAAGTCCAAGGTATTTAATTACTGCAAGAGCAGCCCAGTGGTGGCTCAACCTCACTGACATTCTTTTGCTGTCGCAGATGAGTGAATTAACATTTCTGAGAGCTGTCTTCAGGGGCAAAAAGTTTTCCAAATCTTGAAAAGTTCTAATTGGTTTTATATTTACATTACAACTAAGAGGCAACTATAACCTGTTTCATAATGTTTGAAACATTGGTTTTGTTTTGTAAACAAAACATATTGGTGTTTTTTATTTTGATTTATTGCTGTCCTTTAAGTTTGAAATTCAAGCTAAAATCAGGAAAAAAATTTTGACATACTTAAAAACTTAAGTGGAAAAAACTGAAAATTTGAGATTTGAAAACTAGCAATACTTATTGGCTGTCTGATGTACTAGCTTTACTAAAATATTACAATATAATTATAATGTAATATTAATATAAAGATTTTTGAATTTTTAGTTAATGAACATTTTTCTGCTTGCTTTCATTTATTATTTAATAGATATGTTATCAGAAAGAAAAAACAAATTAGATCAAAATATCCACTTTAAGGTGTGTTCTAGTTTTGTAAATTCAAAGCCCTTTTCCATTTACTTCCATCATACAATATCTTACAAAGTTAGTTAAAAGAACAATAATTTTATAATCACTGTACTTTATTAAAATATATCACAACGTTTACACCACTGGCTCCTTACATGTCAATTTTTAAAGGGTATCCTATAACTCTAAGAATTTAGCAGCAAACCAATGAAATAACCTAACTGTTCAATTTATAGTTAATAGTTTCACAATCCTAGAGAGTATGACAGACCTATCAGCAAAGAATTGAAGTTCAATCAATCAACTATTATCAAAGAGCCTATAATTACCTCATTGGGATAATCTCTTCCTGTGAAGCATTCTTCAGAAGATTTTTCTATTCTCGCCCCAGGAATAAGTTAGAATCAGCAAGTGAATTGAAAGCTCCAATAACATTAGCCAAGATGATCAGCCATATTCGTTTTTAGATCTATGTACTAGCAATGTATTCAAGAATTATTGATGCTCACAAAAAAAAAGGTAGCCATGGGCAGACACTCCTGCTTTTTTGTAGGAAGCACAATATGGCATATTTTTTTCCTCCTAAGTCGAGGTCTGTCTGAGGTCTGAGTAGATGCTTTCAGTTACTCTAGCGGTGGATATAGCCAGATCATCCAGATACAGTCAAATCGAGAGAAGATCCCATCACTCATAAAACAAAGACAGGGGAAGAGAATTTTCTCCAAAGATCATAGCAAGGGCACCCCAGGGGAATTTTTCCTGATTAGCTATCATTTAAAGTGGTAAAATAAAACTAAGGCATAGTAAAGCCATGTTTTAGAAGTCCCACTGAAGAAGGTTAACTTGTCATTTTCTGCTCATCATTTAACTAGCATTTTAACAAGTTCTAAGACATTATTCTTGTCTTTTATTCTCTACAGTTGATGGTCTGGTAAATAAACCCATCAAGTTCTCAATTGGTTAAATTGAGACTGACAGAGGCTGAGAACACCTTTGCAAACCTGCATCTTCTATGCTGAGACTTAAAGGCTTTTAGCAGAAACTATTAGATTGTTCCTGTGAGGCTATTGTGACATTAAGTGGATGTTTTTCTCGAAAAATTCAGACGCAAGAAGGTGAAATGATGTTTCCAAAGCAACAAAAGCCATTTTGAGTGTCAAACCAAAAACTTGAAAGATAATCAAATATTTCCTTCTGCTTGGATCTCACACTCTTCCCCCTGAGCTTCTGCTCTGTCCACCTCTTGTGCTGTCTCTCTTACATACACACGCTCACTCCTTCCCCCTCCCCAGCATCCCCAAGACATTACTTAAACTACACTAACAGTCAAGCAGATAATCAAGTTAACTTAACTATGGTATGTCCAGGTTCTAGACGGCCACATATTCTCACTTGATCCTCTCATGTCCTTCACCCAAATTGTTCTCTTGCTCTCTTTCTTTGGGAAAAGTAAACATAATTTCTTTTATCCTTTAATACAGAGCTTTGAGATGCTTTGAAACATGTTATTTTCTCTCTTCCTCTGTTTCTATAAAGCATATGTCTTACGTGTTTTTGAATATCGAAGGATTAAAAAAAAATGATGCATACTTCTGTGCTTATAAAAGTTAAGAATTGTTATTGATGCAATTACAATGACTAATTCAAATAAAAAGCTTTAGAGAAGCTTTTATTTCTAAGTAAGCACTTCTAGTGTTGCCAGATTCACAGTCAGATGTAACAATTCAACTCTCTTCCTCTTAACAAAATATGCCAACTTTTTCTTCCGTAAAGATTTCCTTTTACTGCTAAATCCTTGAGTCTCATAATACCAAATATACTAGATTACTATCTTACTATTCTGACTGACATTTTCCCCCTTCCAAGAAATGAAACCAATAGGGTTACCTTTTAAAAACTCATTTCTGAGGCAATGCCTTCAAGGGAAAAGTGGTGATGTTTATCACAGAATATAAGATCTAGATTTCATTTTACGATTGTTCTCAGTTGAAGCATAATAATGGGAGTATCAAATAGTAAACAGTAAAAGCAACATGCAACTCACGCAGCTATAATTTTTTGTTTGCTAACAAATTTAGCCAAATTGTGGAGTTGGGAAAGAAAAAGGCAGGTAAATTAAAAGCAATGAGAATCTCATTATGTTGCAATTATGGGAACTACACAGTTCCTTTAATATAAAATGGAAGCAAAAATAAATATAAAAGTGCAACCATCAAGTCAAAACTCCCTTAAAATTCCCCAGGTCTTACATGCAGACTGAGCAGACCGATTTGTAATTAATTTTAAATGGAGACACAACCTTTCTTTCCTGTTTAAAATGTACACACACTTAGGAGAAGTGACACATTGATTCAAATTCACAAGAAGATATAGAAGACTGACAGTGGATCCTTTCCTGAGAGCAGGTTTTAAAAGGGGCAAGATGATGGGACTCAAAGAAAGACGGAAAAAGAGAATAAGCGGCAAGAGACTGGACTTAAACAGGAATCTGATCTCCTTCAGAAAGGAGTCAATCCTGAAATTCCATGTAACTGCCACCATCTATCACATCAATGTTAACACACTTTCCTTATTTGTTTTCCGGAATAACAAGCCCATCCCTTTTCTTAGATTAAGATGTTTTTCCATTCTTTGAATGTCTAATTTCCCATTGCTTTCAAAGCACTTTTTTCTGATAGGCTCACTACATAACATAAAAAGATATTTTAAAAAATGAATCCTAGGTCACAGCAGAGGGAGCAGGCACCAGAGCTGAAAGCACCAATTTTATAAATCCCTGACTTCCGTGTACCTTTTTATTAACATTTTTAACAGACGTGTATTGAATCACTACTTATGCTACGTTTTAATTCTTACAAACTTAAAAAAAAAATTTCCATTAACGGAGCTATCGAAGAGGCTATCAAATATTGACAGGCGGGCTTCCCTGGTGGCTCAGTGGTTGAGAGTCCGCCTGCCGATGCAGGGGACACGGGTTCGTGCCCCGGTCCGGGAAGATCCCACATGCCGCGGAGCGGCTGGGCCCGTGAGCCATGGCCGCTGAGCCTGCGCGTCCGGAGCCTGTGCTCCGCAACGGGAGAGGCCACAACAGTGAGAGGCCCGCGTACCACAAACAAACAAAAATATTGTCAGGCTCCACTCTTCGCCCTAGCATAACCATGTGTTTCTGCTGGCCTTTTGAAACGTGAATATCATTGTGCCCTAGAGAAAGGCTCGATGCATTACTAAAATACAAGCTTTGGTGATGACCTGAAGAAAACTCCGTTCTTCAACATGTCAACACTGGGTCTCGTTCTGAAATCAGAGCAGATGGAGGAGCAAAGAGGAAGGAGAAGTTGCACAGCCTCGGTGTGAAGCCTCACACACTGAATCTGAGTCTTTCAAGCCTGTCAACACTTCTTATCAAAGACATTTCAAAACATTATTCAAGTACCTGTAATGGACAGCTGAAAATCTCAACTTGTCTAGGACACCACTAATTCTTAACAGCACAGATTGTCACTGTACCCGGTGGAGGAAACAGGATCAGTTGGGCATTTTGTAATCCTGTGCTCTCTCTCAGTCAATCAAAACTGTTCTCTCTAGAGTCATCAGTGACCTTGGTAACCCAATGTCCCTTCTCCCAACCCCAACAGGGTTTTGTTTCTGCAGTCTCTAGTCCCCTTAATTTTTTTTTTTCCCCTGCATTTTGCACCAGGGAGCTTCCTTTCTTAGCCAAGCCCTCTTTATATAGCTTTAAGGACAGACACCACCCTGGTTTTTCTGACTTCACTTCCTCTAACTGACTTTAACATAGGCATGGCCCAAGGCTGACTCCTTAATTCATGCTGCTTCTTTCCATCTCCTTTGTCCCTTAGAAATTTAATCCAATCTGGCCTGAAGCAGAACTGCAAAGGAGGAAGATTCTTTCCAGCAGCCAAATCCTCCATTTCAGCAGTTGGTGATGGGTACCATTCAGCGCCTTGTCTTGAAATAGATTTTAAATTCAAAATGTGGCTGTTCTTGGAATACCCTAGGCACACTCCCACTTAGGGTCTTTGCTCTTTCTCTTCCTTCTGCCTGGGATGCTCTTTCCTCAGGGGACTGGCTCACTCTTTGACCTTCCTCAAATCTTTGCTCCTTCTCAGGGACGCCTTCCCTGACCATCCCCTGGAACATTGCGAACTGCTGCCCTTCTCCCTCTTGGTTCCCCTTACTCTGCTCAAATTTTTATTTTTCTATAACAGTTCCAACTTCCAACATGTTATACATTTTACTTACTATATTTATGGGTTATTTTCTATTATGTTTTTTTTTAATCCTTATAGAATATATGGTCTATTTTGTTCACTGTTGTCTCAGTGGCCTAGAATGGTGACCGGCACTTAGTAGGTGATTAACCAATATTACTCTAATTGAGTTGAAAACGTCCCTATTTTATCCACTACCTTTTTTTTTTCTTTTCACTGCCAACAGCCTCATCCAGGTTTCCTCTCATGGTAATTAGCTAATTAGCATGTTAATTGCATTTCCTATTCCCCACTCTTTAATCCATCTCCTTTACTGTTGGCTGATTTTCTTCTTCAAAACTCACATTTATCTTCTCATTATCCTTCTCAGAAACCTTCACTGTAAGGCCAAGTCCAAATTCTTCTGGGACTTGAGGTCCTGTCCAATCTGAGTACCAACCCCACGCAACCTCACCTACACCCACACCTCAAGTGACTCTAGTTAAGCTAGTACTGGCTTTTTCCACTTAAGAAACATTTGTTGACCTCCTAGTCCTAGATCCTATGTGGTATACAATGAAGTTACTGTTAGTTTAGGCAATTGAGGTAGAAGAAGGTAAGTTTCAACAACAGCATTTGTATTAAAAAAGAAATTGAGTCCACAGAAGAAAGACACTTGGCCGACTTAGGTATATGTGGTCCCCATCTCTGAAATGCCTCTCACCTCTGCCTTTCATGTTCCAGGAAAACAAGTCACACCTATTTGCAAAGGTTTAAGTTCAACTTACTCCATGATGGATTCTCTGCCTTTTAAATGCCATAATTTTCCTTTGGGGAAATGCCTTTGAATAAGCATACACAATAAATGTTTTGTCCTTCCACAAACATTTTGACGTGCCTTTCCTCAGCTTCCTTCCCCTCATCTCAAGAAACACTGATTTATAGACTACACAGGCCTTCCCATCCCAAAGTGCTAAGGAGCCTCTTCTCCCCCAAGAGCATCCCTTGGCCCAAAGCCCGGATCCAACATGGCAAGAAAAGCCTGGGAAGGGACCTGGACCTCTAGGGAAGGGGTGTAGGGCTTGCACTTTGGATTGGTGAGAAAGCTGCCATTCCCCAAATGCTGCCATCTTTTTACTGCCATCTCTAAGTGCTTCAAGGTCTCACCACTTCTCCTCTTAACATGAAGGTTGTTAAGATGATGATGAAGCTTGTGGTTTCTGTAGCATTACTCTACCTTGCCACTAAAGCCCATGAGGTTCTTGCTCCAGAAGGCCCTCCCAAATTATCCTCCTCTGAACTTCTACTCTATTTACTCTGCTATATACATTAAATATTGTAGGATTTGACATTATTTTGCCTTGGGTTTTGGGAGGTTTTTTTGTTTGGTTGGTTGGGTTTTTTGGGGGTCATATATTGATCATTGCAGAAATTCTTGAAGGCATAAATTGTCTTCCCCATGACAGTGGTTGCCAACGTTTGCTAATCCATAAGGCCATCAGTAGAACCTTTTAAAAAATCAGATTCCAGGGCCCAGACTCAGATCTGCAAAAAATGAATCCCTTGTCTAGATTCTAAGGAATCCATATGTTCACAAAGCTCCCCAAATAAGTCTGATGATCAGCCAGATATGAGTATCACTGCTTTAGATAGTTTCCCTGTGCCTCGATAGTAGCATAACCTCAAAGCACCTTATGACTTGAAAACTATTTACTCTTAACTATTAAAAATTCAGGACCAAAGCTTCTGATTCTGGATAGTATTGTTTCACTTTATCTAGGTTTTAGAGTCTAGCACGGATTTTGTGAGCACCACATAATATCTATGAAAATTTTAGAATTCAAAACACCTGAAATTTCACCACATATACATACATATTTTATGTGGAAACGGCCGTATCAAGCATATAGTTGTGGATTCTAATTATTTTTTAACATAACATTATGTTAAATACTTCCTAAATGTCATCATTCTTCAAAGCAGTGAAAACAATATTCCATTGGGATGAGGGTAATTAACTTAATAATTTCCCCAGTTTTGGACTTCTTGGGTATTTATCGTTCCCCTATAATTTTAAATATCATAACTGATACCATTGAAATAAATAATTCATTGAATATTGATGTAACTATTATATTTTATCTATTTAGAAATACTTATTCTAGTTAAAAAATATGCATATCATTCTTTTTTAAAATGTGCTAATATTGGACACAATTTTTGTGCTGGTATCTCCATTTAGTTTTTTGTCTTGTTTTCAGGCTCTTAGGACAACCCTTCACTGATGATACCACTGAAAGGGGCCATGAAGTCACTCAAACTCATTTGTACTTTCTTGTGGTTCCTAGATTTCGGCCTGATTTCCCTATTTCTCAGGGGGTACTTTCTAACATCAACCACACTACAAGGAAGAAAACTGTAAATAGTACATATCAGTGTTTTTAAAGACAGGGCTTATAGGTCCCTTTTTTTTTATTATTATTATAGGTCCCTTATAATAGAGTAACCTGGGGTAACAGTTAAAAGTGAGGAATCCTGGACCCTTCAAATTACTCAGACATTTAGGTATGGAGTCTAAGAGAATGAAATTTAAACAAGAACTCCAGGTAATTTTTATGAATACTAATGTTCGAAAAACCAGTCTTCCACATACCACGATATCGATATCAGTAACTTTGCAATCTAGATTTGAGGTATACCCAAAGCCAACATACCACTTATTCTATTTCTCTAAAAAATTTGTATATATATTTAATCTGTGATCACTAATACAACATAATTCTGTTTCTCTTCCCCACCCCCGGCCCCTCCTGCACTAGACTGCATCTTTTTTAGAAAGTAGAGAACATGTCAATTTTACCTTTGCATTTCTGTCACTGTTGAGATTCTGTTTTGCACGTAAAAATTGCTCATGTATATTAGTTGTTTAATTTTTTAACCAGATCTATGCTCCATTAAATAGGTTAGTTTTGAACAGTACACAAAATTATTTACATGATTTAAAGTGATTTCCCTAATTTTTCCTTAAATTATAATCGTTGTTTGGTATCTGTAGGACTTTCTTAATAGATTTCTACAGTATTTGATGTAGGTCTATCTATATAATAACACAATACGGGGTCACTGAAATGCTACCATGTGTCAGGTGACAAAGGCTCTCTCCTTGACCAGATCTGAGTGAGCATCCTCTGAGTCCTCTTCTCAACTAGGCTCTGACCTTGAATTCTCTCCTTAGCCTGCTTAGTTCAGTTTTAGCAAGAATTCTGCTGAGTCAGTTTAGTGACTCTTCCCTTGGTATCTGATTATCTCTGCTATTAGGTTAAATTCCTCACCCCCACCGTCCACTTGTCCTGTCTTCAGCAAGAATCCTGTTGAGTCAGTCTAGCAAGAATTCCCCTCACCTTGGTAATTTTCCATCCATCTACTGATCCCCACTTTGCTCCTTGGCTATAAATTTCCACTTGTCCTTGTCCCCTGCCGCAAAATGTCATTGCTGTAGTTCCTCTTGAATAACGTTTTCCTTGCTGTCTTTAACAAGTGTCATGCAAATTTTGTCTTTAACAAAGGCATGGTGCCACGTTTCAAAGAAAGAAATATGAAAGGAGTCATACTTACACTGGAGAAGATAACATTCTAGTATGTAAGTCTATCTCATCAGAAATATTTACAAAGTAGTACAATCAAATCTAAAGCAGAAACATGCGCCAAGCATACAGAAAAAATTACTATAACTTGCAAGGACTATGAAGAATCTCTTCCTGTGGCTACAGCTGCATTGCTGAATTGAACAGGATACAAAAATTGAGTGCCTAATTTGATGTGGCCTATATAAACACTGTTATTCATGTCAGAAAACTAGCTATATATAACTTCAGCCATGGCTTGTTTTAATATCAGGATTCATAGAAAACTCACATTTCATTTTTAGAAACAAACAAAAAAATATCTTTGATATAAACTGTATATTTTCATTTTGATGGTGTATTTTTAGAAAAGCCTTTGCCTACTATCACCTCTTTCTATAATGGAGACTAGAAGGTATGCACAGACACACGTACACAGACACTTAGGTGTACATACATGCTCATCTCATAAAAATGCACGACCACAGTGAATATCGCCAGGGGAAAGTTCAGATTCTTAATCAATGTCATTACCAAGTAAGTGCTAAAGAAAGTTCTAAGTGTCCAGAGTCGTCTCAGTCATCGTCACAATCTCTTTATAAATTAATTGTATTAAAAACCTAAGACAATGAGAAAACACTACACATCTAATAGGATGGCTAAAATTCAAAACACTGACAACACAAATACTGGTAAGGATGTGGGGCAACAGGAACCGTCATTCATAGTGAATGCAAACTGGTACAGCCACTTTGGAAGACAGTTAGGAAAAAGCTAAACATACTTGAACCATATGATCCAGTAATCACACTCCTTGGTATATATCCAAATGAACTGTGAACTTATGTCCACACAAAAGTTTGCAGAGAAATATTTATAGCAGCTTTTTTTCATAACTGTCAAACTTGGAAGTAACCAAGATATCCTTTAATAAGCTTATGGAAAAACAAACTGTGGTACATCCATACAATGAATATTACTCAACAATATAAAGAAATGAGCTGTCCAGCTGCAAAAAGACATGGAGGAACCATAGAAGCATACTGCTAAATGAAAGAAGCCAATCGGAAAAGGCTGTCTGCTATATGACATTCCTGAAAAGGCAAAGCTATGGAGGCAGTAAAAAGATCAAAGGTCGCTAGGGTTTCAGTGAGGGGAGGGAAGGGCAAATAGGGGGAGCACACGGAATTTTCAGGGCGGTGAAGATATCCTGTATGATACAGTAACAATGAAAATATGTCATTACACATTTTTCAAACCCACAGAATGCAAAATACAAAGAGCGAAACTTTATGTAGTACACGTTAGTAAATAAAAGTGTATCAATATTGGTTCATCAATTGTAGAAAATGTACCATACTAATAAAAAAGATGTTAATAGGGCTTCCCTGGTGGCGCAGTGGCTGGGAGTCCGCCTGCCGATGTGGGGGACGCGGGTTCGTGCCCCGGTCCGGGAGGAACCTGCGTGCCGCGGGCGGCTGGGCCCGTGGACCGTGGCTGCTGGGCCTGCACGTCCGGAGCCTGTGCTCCGTGGCGGGAGAGGCCGCGGCAGTGAGAGGCCCGCGTACCGCAAAAAAATAAATAAATAAATAAATAAATAAAGATGTTAATAATAGGGGAAATCATGTGTCCTTTTCAGGAAGAGTATGTAGGAACTCAATTCAGTTTTTTTTTTTCCTTTTAATGTTTATTTATTTATTTATTTATGGCTGCGTTGGGTCTTTGTTGCTACGCGTGGGCTTTCTCTAGTTGGCATCAAGCAGGGGCTACTCTTCATTGTGGTGGCTTCTCCTGTTGCGGAGCACAGGCTCTAGGTGCGCGGGCTTCAGTAGCTGTGGCTCGTGGGCTCTAGAGCGCGGGCTCTAGAGCGCAGGCTCAGTAGTTGTGGCGCACGGGCTTAGTTACCCTGCGGCATGTGGGATCTTCCCGGACCAGGGCTCGAACCCATGTCCCCTGCACTGGCAGGCGATTCTTAACTACTGCGCCACCAGGGAAGTCCCTCCCTGCAGTTTTTAATTAATTTTTCTGTAAACCTAAAACTGCTCTGAAAAAAGTCTTTTTCTGAACATTTTTTTAAAAAGTAAAATCTAAGACACAGAGGTTATAAAACCAAAGCAAACCAAAACAAGACAAAAATCCTGGTTCGATAAGACAGCTTCTAGAATTGGGACCAAAGGGTATTTATGCCAGTCTTTCATGGTGACACCACTGGGCATGCCCGCTGTTTCCTCTTAACCTTGAGGTGGTAATTGTTGGGGGTACGTGTCATGATATTAGAATAAGGCACAGAAGAAACACCAGCGTATCCAAGTCCCATCAGCTTGCAGCCTACGATTCTGCAGGATTCAGTCTGGGTTTCAGTCAGGCCACAAATCTGCTGAACGCTTAATCATTATTTTGAATGACTACCGAGATAACTAAATCTTACCCAGACTAGACCAAATAGTGAAGTGAGGCCTAAACTATACAATTACCTCACCCTACAGGGAGCCCTCCTAACCCTTAGGTAGATTCTGTCTTATGTAAACTCGCCCAAAGCCCTAGGACCACAAGGATTCCTGCCAGAATGGACACGCCTTCTGGGTCCTCTAGGAGAGGACTTCTTTATCACTGTACAAATCGAGAGGGGGAGGAAAATACTTTTAAGTTCAAGTTTCTTGATGTAAAATTACTGGTCAGTCTTCAGGGAAAATTACCTTCATGTGAAAATTTAGAACTAAAAGCATTATTTCTTTTCCTCTAAGAAAAGCTTCTCTAGACCCAGACTCCAATCCTAGGGATGCATAAAAAGCAGGGGATACTTCAGGGTTTTCAAAAAGGAGAGCATCTGTTGCTCCCCAGCAGAGCCCTTCCAAACAATGGTTTACTGATGTACTAAGATTTGATCCCTTCAGCTGCTCTGGAGTGAGTACCAGTTGTCTCTGGGAATGAGCGGCCTCTGCAGTGGATCACAGGGATATTACCATTTTCTACATGCACACGACAAGAAAAAGACTGAGAAGCACCTCGAGAGAGAATCTTTGCTAACAATATTTTAATCCCAAATGGGTAGATTGGTGTTTTGTAATTCCCACTGTTCGAACATATTGTCCTACTTCAAATGTAAAGATAGTATCTGCTAAGGAATTATTTCTGCACCTACTCCACATGAAAGGTGTAAACATGAGTGACTACAAAGCTATAAACAAAATTCCGAGCATCCTTAATACTTCTGATAACATGGCCTAATTTTACACCACAGTTTCATTAATTTCCAAAGACGGAGAAGACCGAAAGTAGGAATCAACTATTACCTTACAATGAAAACTTCTGCACTCGCCTCAGGGTGCAGTGTCAGTGTCGTCACACAATCCCTCCTCCCCGGAACAGAGCAGTTCTTGAAGCGTCTCTACCGGGTCTAAGGGGAAAGAAAAATATATAAATAATCTGCTTGGTGGGCTTCAGCTAACACTCATACTGTGTTTCAAGTTGTTCAGATTCTCTTTTTGCCATTTCATGAAATTTCCACATATCTTGCATCAAACTATCTTGTACAAAATAACACCCTTATTACAGAAGACTTAATCTGAAGGGGGAATTTTCTTCCTTTAAATCATTTATAATCTCCTTATCCATCTTTGAAAGAATGGCTTCTTTATCTGTTATTAACTCTTTGCCAACAATTCCTTCCTTACTTTCCCTAGATCACAATTCTATGTTTCTGCAAGAGAAGTTGAAAATTGTTAGACTTACACAAGTCCTGTCTGTGGCTTTGCTAAGGCTGTTTTATTGCTTTACTCTGCTGTGAAATAAACTAACACATTTTGCTCCCTAATCGCCTATGTCTAATTTTTTTTTTTCTGACCTAAAAATCCTTACCAGAGCCTTAAGTACCCCATCAAATTTATAACAATACTGGTCTGAACCAGTGAAAAAGTATGCTCCACCAGCATGTTCTATAAGATAGCCTTCCATCACCACAAAGTTTCAGGCATTCTTTTTTGGACCCAGCAAGAAAATAAGCTGGCGTTGGCAGTCAATCATGGACTGCTCTAATTCGATGAATCCATTTTCTACAGGCTTTACTTGGCAAGCCTCTTCTCACTGTCTGCAAACTGACTAGTTCTTTGTAAACCTCCTTTACAATTCTACCCAAACACCACCCTCTATACCCCAAGAGTTATATGTTATTGAAAATATATTTTAAAGAAGACTTTCAGAGGAAATATCTAATTTTGGAGCTCTTTCTTTTTTCTTTCTTTTTTTTACTTTTTAAAAAAGTTTTTAATTGAAAATATAGTTGCTTTACAGTGTTGTGTTAATTTCTGCTGTACAGCAAAATGATTCATTTATACATATATATACATTCTTTTTCATATTCCTTTTCCTCTACAACCTGTCACGCACGTGGTGGTTACCCACAGAACTGTCTTGAGGATAAGTGAGACCAATGATGTGCTGCTGTGTAAAGCTCAGAGTTGTCAGGAAAAGGGGCTGTGATCCCAGCTCTGAAATGTTAGGATTAATTAGGGTATTTATTATAATGTAATAAATTCCATATTAGTTATTAATGTATATTATAATATTATATATTATTATACATTATCTTATTTAGATAATAGATTGTTAACATTAGAGTTATTTAGATTATTACTGATGGGTTTCATTT
Source organism: Grampus griseus (assembly GCF_964374135.1). NCBI lineage: Eukaryota > Metazoa > Chordata > Mammalia > Artiodactyla > Delphinidae > Grampus > Grampus griseus. The sequence continues at coordinate 64,346,926 of NC_139001.1, forward strand.
GTCAATTGGAGGCTCACAGTACAATGATATAAGTTGAGTGGTACTTCTGAACTCTACTTGTAAGAATCTTATTCTCTATATCTTTGGAATTCTTAAGAGCAATGGTTGCAGACTGGGGAAGGTGGGGCAATAAATCCCAAGGAGAGGCACACAGTAGTTTTTTAAATACCATGGTCTTTTCTTATTAATCTTATTATAGACACAAAAAGAGTACATACTTTATGGTTACATTTAAATGTAGTTATAGAAAGGACAAAAAAGAGGCTGTAGTAATAATCAGAACAGTGGTTGTGGGAGATTAACTGGAAAGTAGCAGGAGAGCACTTTCTAGAATAATGGAAAAATTCTATATTTGGTTGAGACAGTGGTTGTATGAGTAGACAGACTTGAAACAAACTCTATGGAGCCATGCTCATAAAATCTACATTTTGCTGTAAGTAAATTATACCTCCATTAAAAAAAAAAAATGGGACTCAAAGAGATCTCTTAATTTTGGAGTGATTTTGAATCAGGGAGACTTTTAGAAGGAGCCATTACCTCCTTCCTGGTCAGCAAAAACAATTCTTCATGCTTTCATTCAAGCATCCACTTGACAAAGATTTATTAAGCACAAATACATCCAGAGCTAACAGAGTGGCATTGAGCTAGAGAAAACAGTGGTTAGCAAAATAGACACAGCTCCTATTATGGAGTTTAGAGTCTGTCAAGGGAAAATAGACAATTAAAATGCACAAAAACGAAGAGTTATGGCTGTAGCATTGAGGACAAGGCCCATGTTTTAACTAAGGACTTGCATCAAAACAGAATGAGCTATTTTACGCTAAACCCCAAGCTAATCAGAGCTGAAAATATTGGTGTTCTCTGAGTCATTAAAAGCTGTTCGAGTGATCAGACCAAAGCAAACCAAATAATGTTTTTCTGTTAAACCAAGCCTATATGTTCTCTAAAGCTGCTGAATCAAAACATCAAAATACTTTTCATATCAAATTTCGTTTTGACATTGAAGTCTCTCTTCTTTTTTTTACAAACAAAATTTAGGTCTTCTACACCCTAGGGCAGCTTATATATACAGCTGTCCATGAAGAGGAAAACATGGTGTTAAATGACCCTCTTTCCCATGAGCAAATCCCAGCTGGGGAGACAGGTGCATCTACTTCTGGTGACTCTATTGCCAATGAGGGATTTGCAAGCTCTCCCAACAACAAGCATTATGCATACCGACGATAAATCCAAGCTTGTGACAGGTGCGGTATTTAATACACAAACAAAGTATAACCATGAATAGATCAGCATTCCAATATAAAATGCTTTCAGGTAAATACATTTCCCTAACCACACCCCCCCCCCCGCCCCCAATGCTTTTAAACAAAAGTCTCTCTGTGGGCAATCCAATTTTTAAAGCATATGAAAATTTTCCTTGGCTTTCTAACCTGTTTCTTATTTGTCCAAAATTCTTTCGAAAATGGGAGGAAAGATGAAAAAGATGAAAGGATATAACTAAAAAGTGAAAAGAGAAAAAAACATGAACCACATAATTAAATTATTGAATTTCCAAGCTTCTAAGGAGGCTATACTACTTATTTTGTGAAACCATCTAGAAGAAAACCAACATGATTTTTAAAAAGATTGCTTTATGAGAAAACATGCTAGAAAGTGAGTAGTTCAAAAGTTTTCTTTGGAATAAGAAGCTTACTTTAAACCAAGGCCATAATGGATAATGAATGCTTTGTATTTAATCAACTAAACACCCAAACATTACCTCTTACTGGTCTCTACTGTCCTCCTCAGTCTCTGACCACACAACTTGGGGTTTGGGTTAACCATTTAGTGGTTAAATGACCACTAAAATCCTAAAGTAATTGGGACATGGATAACTATCTCAGTCATGACAGCCATTCCGTAAATCTTTAGAAAATACTGCCAGATTGCAATTGAAACTGTGGAATGACACTTTACTTTCTTACTCTGGTCAGTGATAAATTCAAAAGAAATGCTCTGTTGCTTAATAGAAATTATGGTTCCTGTTTCTGTAGGTTTAACCTATTTAATATTTAAGAACTATATATATTTTGACCAAGTAGTAAGTTTTTTTTAAATCCCATATTTTATCTTTATTCTTCAACCAAACAGTTGATAACACAATGAATCTTTTTCCTAGCATTTTAGTGTAATTTTTCCTTCCACTTTTCCAGTTTTCACTCCCCAATCTCACTTTAGTTTTGGTTTCTATTCTTTCTTTTTGCCAATGTGAATATCAGTTCTCTGTGTTCCCAGTTTCTTAGTCATTCTTTGATATTCACTGTTTTCTAAGAAATACTTTAAGGTAAAATGTGGTATTGAGCATGTGAGGTTTGAAGGAAACTTAGAAATACTGGCATTTAAGACTTTCTCAATCTCCATCCATTGCATACATAATTGTGGTGCAAAATTCTACATGATTTCTAATGGTTTTTGCATTGTCACAACTTCCTTCCCCGCTAACTCGCAAAGATGTCACGTAATGACATTCAGTCTGCAAGCTTGTATCCAGTAAGACAAGCCTTTCCTGTGTCCCTAGAGCAAATTTTAAGCAGCTCCAAATTTTTTTTTTCACATCTTTATTGGAGTATAATTGCTTTACAATGGTGTGTCAGTTTCTGCTTTACAACAAAATGAATCAGTTATATATATATACATATGTTCCCATATCTCTTCCCTCTTGCATCTCCCTCCCTCCCACCCTCCCTACCCCACCCCTCCAGGCGATCACAAAGCACCGAGCTGATCTCCCTGTGCCATGCGGCTGCTTCCCACTAAGCAGCTCCCAATTTAACAAATCTATTAAACCCTAAAATCTATCAACAGTAGTGAAACATTTTAAGAGAGGAAATAAAATCTTTGGAACTAGTGAATTAGGACTGAATTTTTCCAGAGGTTCAATTTTAGGAATTAGCTTTACTGTGTATGTGTATTTCAGATAAGTTGAAAAGTATATAATTAGCTCCTGGATGTGCCTGTCACTGTGCAAGGCACCAAGCACACATGAATAAAACATGGCCCTTTTGCTAAAGTAGCCCATAGCTTAGCCAAGGAAGGTAAGGGGACATAAGCACATAAAAAGACAATTTAGTGTTACTTGGCAAGCACTGTGAAAAATGTATACATGGGCCTATGAAAAAAAAAATGTAGGTTGGACACTGAGTTTCCCAGATGAGGTGGGAAGGATTATGATGTGTTCCGTAAATATTGACTGAACGTCTAACTTTGGGACAACACCATGTGTCATCTAAACCAGTCCTTAAAATACGGTTTTGATTACTAGTTGGAGATTTAATTACATACTTTACACACTTGGGTTTGTCTTGTTTTTCATTTGATTTTCTTTTATTTAATATTTGTGGCTGGTTCAGGCTGAATTTCCTCACAAAATGCACATACCGATAGGCTTATTATATTTAATGAAATAATATATATTAAACAGTGCAGTATCTGATATGCAGCAATTGTGAAGGAAGGAAGGAAGGCAAGAAGGAAGAATAGAAGGGAGGGAAAAAAATGCTTAAACATTCCTATTGAGGATTTGGCTCGTAACTCTCTACCCTTGGGCAAATTTTCCATGTGTGAAAGGTCTGAGATTAGTTATCACAGTTCTTCATCCCTTAGAAGACATCCAACTCATCCCAACAGGTTGCTTGGGTATTTATATCTAAAGGGAGAGCTGTGTATTCCTCTAAGACTAATGCTCACATGGGGCATCTATCTGCAGCTGGAGGTGGGTTTCAAGGGAGACAGCTGAGCTGAGGAGATCTTCAAGGTTTCCACAGAGGTCCATGGATAGGTTCTATGAGGTCTATATATTCCTCTTACATATACTGGATGGACAAATCTTGTGAAAGACTGAAATGGATCAAAAGAAGACTGGGTATCTTTAATGCAAAGGCTACATTATCTGGCACATTCTTCTTGGTTATCTGATTCTTTGGAGGGCAATTTGAGCTATTTCACAAAGCTGTAAATTATAGACAACTGATAGAAGGTACAATGGTTTATCCAAAGATATGCAAGTTCCTTCTGTTGGAGGGAAAACTGATTTCTCTCCTCACTCCAACCCTATGTAAAAATGCCAGTTTTGCATCTATTTGTAGATTTGTTTCGACACTCCTGACTCAACTAGGTACCTGTGGTATTTTGAATTCTCCACTGAGACAGTTGACAACATCTTATTAGTTTCCTCATTAATAATGGAGTTAAATAAAATTTTCGATAGTTTTTTCATATTTGTGTAACAATCTTGAGCTTGCCCTTTAAAACATTACCTTTTAATAATATATTTATGATGTATGCATTTTGATTTCCTATAGTAATTAAAAAATAATCTAAGTGATTTCTGGGTCTTCTGGACCACTATCTTATAACCATGTATTCTCACATGAACCCAGTGTTCATGTTTGTAAATACAATCATTTTGGCACCAAGAAGTATTAATAGGAACAGAGATAGAAAAAGACCAATGATGACACTGTACAAAGAGAGTTCCACAAACAAAATAGGAGAATTGTCACTATACTGCACACTGTATTGTATACAAGAATCTGTGTACAGCAAGTCAGTGCCTTTTTTACATGGTGAACAGATATTTCATTTCCACAAAACACCTCCTATTACATTAAAATCAATATTGTGAAATGGAATTTCTCAGATTTGGAGATTTGTTTGTATTCACTTGTAACTATGTTTTGTATAAGCATAAGGCATTTATGCCTGGTTTTATGTTTGCATATTTTTAAGTAACATTGTAAGAAAAATGATTTAATACTGGGGTTCTAAAAGAAGATTTTTGTCCTTGTTTTTGTTTTTGCCTTAGAAAAGACTCTACATATTATATAAGTTTAAGAAACACTGGCCTAAAGGATTGTGGAAAATGTATATTTCAAATTTTGCACTTGTAGAAATTTAGTATCTAATAGATAAAGCTCTGGTTTCCTGAGTTAATTTATTTCAATCTCATGATCATCTTTAATTCATCCTGACTTCCCATATGTACCATAAGAATAATGAAGGCTCAAAATAAATGTCATTTTTTTTTTAAACCTAGTCCTAATGGAGCTTTGAAAGCTCCCCTATGTAGGTATAAAATATCATTGATCTCTTCAGATTTTGATATATTATTAATTTGAGTTTAGTAATATTAGAATCAGACTATGAGATTATTTTATTATCAGAGGACTGTAAGGAGTGATGGATTTATGCTGTATCCATTTTAAACCCAAGAAGGAAGGAAACATACCAAATCTGTGTTGTTTAAACTGATGGAGTCATTTTCTACTCTTCTAAAAACCAGTTGCATCTTGGGAAATGGTAGATAGTAGGTGGGAAGTATGTTTTAATTATTTAAAAAACACATTTCTTTCTGTATATTATGCATATAAATGAGCCTTTTATAGAACTCAGCCTTAAAATTGTGTATCTTGAGTTAACTCTTTTGAGGATCTAACAGAGTGCTCTCTCTAGGGGTGGAGAAGGAAATGCCAAATACACAGTTAACTCCTCCACCAGACAGAAAAGTGAAGATTCTAGGCGTGGCTTTGGACTTCTTGGAGAGGTGGGGTTTGGGAGTTCTACTACTTGGGGTATAAGCTGGAGGACTTTTGATATTTACTTGGTGACCAAGAAATTCTCAGCATTTAGTAGATTAGGGACATGTCCATTGTTCACTTATTTATCCCTAGTTCCCAGCATATAGTAGACACTCAATAAATGAACCAGTGGTGTTTATAGCTAAGAGGGTTCAACCAAGACAGCATGTTCATGTTAAAAGATTTTTAAAAATAAACTCAATGAGAGCATGTGCAGCTCTATTATAGTAAAAACTTTTTTTTTTAATTCTTCCTTCCTACTCACAGTCTCCAATTAGTGGTCGCTGTGTTTACAGCTAAGGTGGTGCACTTTATTTGTGCAAATGGCTTTAAAAATAGTCCAATCACTTTATTAACTCTGCCGTCCACACACTATAGCAAAACCTTTTTAACGTTAATTGTGTTTTAATTGGAGAACATTACTTAAGTTAGAATAAATACAAAGACATATAACCAGCACATTTATTATTTTGTTTTTGTTTTAGCTTATGGAGATAGGTAAACATAGATAAATATACACTACACCTATCATTCTATTCTAAACTAAGTGCTGATTTTTTTCTATTTCTTTTAGTTAAACTTTTCTACTATATTTAAGTAGCAAAGAGAACTTTCTCGAGAAAAACAAATATCATATATTAATGGATATATGTGGAACCTAGAAAAATGGTACAGATGAACCTATTTGCAGGGCAGAAATAGAGACACAGATGTAGAGAACAAACATATGGACACCAACGGGGGAAAGTGGCGGGGGGGTGGGGTGGGGGGTGGGGTGTGATGAATTGGGCAATTGGGATGGACATGTATACACTAATATGTATAAAACAGATAACTAATAAGAACCTGCTGTATAAAAAAATAAATAAAATAAAATTTAAATGATAAAAAAATAAGTACTGTCTCGATGCCTCAGGGTATGGTTGATTCAGAGAGAACAAAGAATCACAATTTTGGCCTTTGAGCAACTAATTTGACCTTTGTAAGTCAACAGTGCAGACAATAGTCTTTAAAACCATGGCTCTGAATTGCAAGTACCAGCAGCCTGAAGAGGAAGAAAATTCCAAACGCTTGGATTTAAGTGTCAAGAGCCAAATCTTGGAGAACTTGGAGCAAGGGTTTAGGTCATAGAGAGGGCAGAAAAAAACTACGAGATGCCATAGGACCAGTTTTCCTACAAAACAGAGAGGTGATAAAAATAAAGATCCTTTCTGGACTAGAAAAGGAGAGCAAAAAGAGTACAAAGAGTATGGGTGGCTCTATTCCCTGAACCTACTTTAGGGTTGAAACTGGAGAGTGGGGTGACAGAAACTCCCCCAAATATTTAGTAACTCTTGTACTGGTGACTTAACACCACATCTACTCTGGACCTTGAGAAGAAAATAACCTTGCTGGTTACCCTTCATCAAACTAGTCAGCTACAATAGGTAGAAAAGTCAGCCAGGTAGATCTAGGTAGACAGAGAGCCAGAGATGGACCCCCATCCTACCCAAGTTGTCTTCAGCTGTCATTACATATGGAGGAAATAGCAGAAATTCTCAAGACCATGACTGTAGAACTAAAAAGTTAACAGTGGAGAATCAGAGAGCCTAAAGGGTTTGACGCTAGGGGACTCCACAGCTGAACAAAATTTGCAGAAGGGGCGGCTCCAGTTAGAGGTCAGATGGAGGTTGCTGCTAAATCCCAGAAGACCACAACATCAGTAAAAGCCAAACAGGGGCCTAGGTCTGCAGCGGTAGAACTTTATGGTCCTACAGGGCAACTTCTATGTTGTCAATGCCTACAGGACAGGCATCAAATACAACCAAGACTGCAGATGACAGAGACACAACCATAGATGAGACAATCTTGATCCTAGGAAAATATCTCCAAGGTGTGCCTACAGTACTATAAACAATATCTAAGGCTGTGCTTTTAAAGAGCTTATTACATCTGTCCATTGTAAGGGAATTTTATAATGGCATGAATACTACTACCTCAGATCTCTGAGCTATTTTATTGCAAGGTGGATTTTCCTATTTTGAAGTTCTATTTTGTATACATTCTATTGAATGTTCTGGGCCAACTTGCACAATACCCAAAATGTGACAGAATATCAATTCTGTTTGAAACAGTAAAGAGACCTTCCAAATGCCGTTCACAGTTGTTAGTGTTTACTATCCTGTCTTTCAGAGTTTGTTTTTGTTGTTTACTTTTCAATCAGCTTACTGAAAAGTCATGGGTGGACAAACAGATGTACTCGAAACTGATGGTTCAATGGAATATGTATAAGGAGAAATGATATCTTTAAATGTTGAATAGTTTTCATAACCATCCATTCTTGAAAACTACTATTAGACACCAAGGTACATTGACAAATGGGTCTAATAGTTTCTCAGCAGTGGTCATCAGAGAAGAATTGGTAATGCACGCTATTATTTTGTTAGACATGCACTTCTAGTGCCATTATAGTTCCCCATAAAATGGTCTGATAACTTACAATCAGGATGCAACTAAAGTAATACATTACAGACCTCATAAAAATGGTTCTTTGAAACTCACTTTCATATTATTATAGCATCTCACTGCATCATCCTGCCTCTTTTGTCTAATCATCTTTCATTCTTCTTATGATCTTTAAACTGCTCTTGCAGCTACTTTATGTTTGAAAACTCTGGTTCTATCACTGTATATGGTCAATCGCTACTTGGGCTGGGGCAACAAATGTGCACCTGGGCCAACGATTTGGGCGCAGTGGGGATAGACTGAGAGTGGGTCACATAATGTCAAGGATGTCATTTCATCCTGCACCTCTAGCTCTACCTGCTCACATGACTTTTTAAGCACCTTTAATTTATGTCCTTCTTCCTCTTTTTCCAAGGCTAAACTATCAACCTCCTTCCCATGTACAGAGTTTAAATCAGCCCAACACTCAAAAGCACATACGCTCATAAGTGGGCAAAACCTTAAACATAAAAAGCATTTGCCGATGTCTTAGTTTTTGCTCCTCCTATTGAGTTATGCATTAGGATTCTTTGATGACTCCTAAAGCTTGAATAATGAATGAAAACATGGGTGTGGCCAAACAGTTTGAAAGTAATTGGCCAATCTGCTCCTTTTATCTTCTGCAGACAGAATTATTTATGAAACTACAAAACTTACTTAAGAAAGGCTTTCTGAAAAGTCAGAAGAAAGTCTTTTCTCTTGTTTTCTTTGCTTCACATTTGGTCATCCCCTTAGTCTCTTTCCCTCTCTCTCTTTTTTTGTTTTCTTCTTTGCCTCCTCTTCCTTAATTTCTTTCTTTTTAATGATTCCATTTTATCAATTAAAATTAAATATGAACTGTAGGTGATGAAATCAAATGCTCAACTTTGCTCAAAAATTCAAGGAAGCCATTATTTCAGTGAGAGGTGTAGAGGATAAAATTTCAAAATTTTATTTTGAATGGGGTACCTATATTTTTAAATGAGGGAGTGCCCTTTTGCATAGAATGTTTTATTAAGACCGTAAACAGTCAAAAGAATTTCAAAACTGTCAACAGTATTCCCCCTTAAAGGAAAAATCTGAAAGCTGTCAAGGTTTAATAGGACAAGAAGGATCATGTTTTGTATCTTTCAACATCAGTTGCTTTAAAGCTTCAGGCCCCAGAACTGAAATGCAACTTGAGGCCACAACCTAGTGGGCAAGATATGATACTTTCTGAACTCCTGACCATAAAAATAATAAATACTTAGAACTATGTCCACTGACATTAGAAAAATGCTCAACACTTTTAGTTATCCTGACTCTGGCTTTGCCTACTGAAGAGAAATACTCAGATCTGCTAACCTGAATTCTAAGCACTGTCCACAAGAGAAGCCAGCCAACGCATGAACGTCATACTGTTCTTTCTGATCCATTTACTATCACGTGTTGTTATGGCCTCCCCCCCGACCCCCGAACTCATATGTTGAAGTCCTAACTCCCAGGACCTCAGAATGGGACCTTATTGGAAATAGGGCTGTTGTCCACGTGACTAATGAAGATGAGGTCATACTGGAGTAGGGTGGTCCCCTAATCCAGTATGACTGCTGTCCTTGTAAAATGGGGAAATTTGCACACAGACACACACAAGAAGAATGCCAGGTGAAGATGAAGGCAGAGATCAGGGTGGTGAAGCAGAAGCCAAGGAACAACAGCGATGGCCAGCAAAACTCCAGAAACTAGGAGACAGGCATAGAACAGATTCGTCCTCACAGCCTTCTGAAGAAACCAACCCTGCCAACACCTTGATCTCATACTTCTAGCCCCTCATTTACTGTGAGACAATAAACTTCTGTTGTTTGAGCCAGTCAATATGCAGTGCTTTCTTATGGCAGCCCTAGCAAAGCAATCCAGTTGTTCAGTAAGAATATATATAAAATCTGATGTGATATTTACAATGCATAGCATGTATATTTATTTGTTATTATGAGAAGATAAAATTTTCAATCATCCAGTAATTGTACCTGAATTGGCAATTCAAAATTTTTAGAATCACATTTATGTACTCCCTTTGCAGAGCAAACCACATGATGAATAATTTACATTTTAACATCTGGGTCAAAATCACATCGAATTTTAGAAGTCTACCAAATACTGATCATAAGAATCTGCAATGTAGCTTCAAGAGCTGATTAAAGTACTGTTGACAGCTCTTTCAACTTGTGCCATATCAACTGTATCTGAGATAACTGCAGGAGTAGACCCAGGTTTTATGAGGCCTGAATCTTATACAACTTTGGGATCCCTATTTAAGAAAAGAAGATAGGATTACAAGTCAAAAATTAGATTTGTATGTAATGGGCTTATGTAAGTGACAGGCCTTGAAGCTTAGCCTTGGTTAACTTCACTTTATATCCATCTCTGGAGATAAGACAGTGACAACACAGCCAAGAGACATTACAACCAGTCTCACAGGGATGAAGTGATGCTTATATCGACACAATTTTGCTAGACTATAACTGTGAAATAAATAGAAGTGAAACACAAGGGAAAAGAAAGACGATGATGCCAGAAGATACCGCAAGTGTTTTAGACAGATAAAGCCAGTTGAATCTCGTGTCAGCATTTCTCAACAAGCAACTGTACCAAACAGACAGTAAGTAAGACTGTCAATGAGAAGGCAAATTAGGTGGCCAGTTTGGCAATCTAATGCAAACACTAGGTCAAAGCAGCTACTGAAGTATGAACCAGTTGACTGATTAGAAATTTTTCATATTCCAGTGGTGTATCCCATAGACGAAGCCTTGTAAACTAACATCCCCATTCTGTCACATTCCCTTTCCCTTTGCACAATATTAAGTACCAAGCGTTTTAAGAGCCACTCAAGAACCTTTGCTATTTCATGCGTTTTTGTCTCTGTCTGTTCCGGTTTCTCTGATCTGATGTCATCCCTCTTTGTCTTCCCAGTAAGTATCTACTTACCTTTCTGTGTCCCATACAGTTTAGTCCCAGACTTTACAATAATGGGGTGAGCATCTATTACTTTGCATTACTCTACATTATGCCAGGATAGTTACACTGTTGAACCCATAAATGTGATACATGGTCTAAGAAGAGCGACACTTGTTAAAGCCTCCATTTTTCTCCCCTGTTCATTTTCCTCATATACAACAGCAACCCCTACTCATCGTCCTTTTAAATTATCCCTAAACTCCTCGCCAGGTCCTGGTTCTCTCCTGTATTCCCCTTCTTCCTTCATTTGATTTGCATAATCAAAGTACTGATCAGTCAAAGAGAAAACCTTTCTATGAAGGCAGTGGAGGGAAAGAAACTAAGAAAACTACCTTTAGCTCCAGGTGGAAGGGAAAGGCTAAGAATACTCTATGTTGATGATACGTGCTTCTTCTCTTTCTGAAACTCAAACACTCTCGGATACTCCAGGAAAACCTCCCTATTGGCCCACTGCTGCCACCTCTCTCATCATTTATTGATGACTCCACCTTCTTTTCTTTTCTTTTCTTTTTCTTTTTTTACTACCACTATACCTTTAACATGTTTATTGAAATTGTTTTGTTTTTTTTTTTTCCTTAAGTCTGTTTCTGCCAGAGTCCAAACTTCCTGAAATCAGGGATTTTACATTCTCGGTGCCAAACACAGTGATGGGCACATAATACATTCTCAGGTAATGTTCATAGGAAAATGAGCTGTCTTTACTGGTTATTTCCAATGTGTTTATTCCTTTGGTTCACGTTTCTTTAGAATCTACATGATAACTGAAAACACAGTATGCTAACTTTCAGAGTGACTGGCATATACTAGGTGCTCAATAAATATTTACTAAAAGAATGAATTTGTAAGATTTGAGCTTATGAATAATTAACTTCTGCAAATACACTTTAAAGCCCTAAGTAAAACCCCTTACAGACTTCTGAATACGGGAAGTGCCTGATATAGATTCCTTAATTAATTATATAATTAAGGAGTCAAATTCAGGCTAAATTTACTTTTGGCAATTTTAATGTTCCACATAGAAAATGACTTAACATTCCTTCACTTTTTTCACAAATACATAGGAAGGACATTTCGATCACATGTATATGGCCATCTGTCATAAAGAATTCCGAAAATACTGAAATTTCTACAACACTACAGGTCGTTGCCATTTTTCACCATTTCACTTAACATTTGACAGCTCTGCTCTTTTGATGCTGCCAAATAAAAACTATATTTCATTTGTAAAAATGAAGAGTGAGGAAGAGCACAGCAAGCAGAGGTAAGAACAAGGCAAAGTCTTTGAAACAGGAGGAACTTGGAAAGTTCAAAGAAAAGAAAGCCTACCTGAGTGCTTCATAGACAACAGTGAGGGTTTGGTGGACAGGGTTAAATTTGTGTAGTATCCTTTAGATTATGATCAGAGGTTTAAATTTTACTCTAACGTTTCATGGGAAGTCACTGAATGTTCAGCATGGTGTGAATCACCAAGCTGGATCCACTGGACCCGAGGGGTAGAGCCTACAGTGAGATTGGATTTTATGGGGAACACTGAATCAGACATAGTTGGTAGGGTGATGAGATGATTTGGAAAGGTCCAGTACCCTTGGGGGCTACAATCTTTTGCAAAGAGATTCCTGTTTATTCTTGTTAACATCTCTCACCTCTACTTTTATTCCACACCCTTCCAAACACACACATTGAGACAGTAGGACTGAAACTGAAAAATGTATATGGATGAATTCTGACTTGAAGTCCCATGACGGCATCTTATCAGCAGCAACACATAAAGATTGCCTAACTTGTATATTCTGTAAACCTACAGCCAGGTGTGCAGGAATTGCCTAGTCAAATATGCACTAATTACATTTGAGGCACTGCAAACATACTGAAACATACTGAAACACACACTAAAACACTGAACACACTGAAATTAGTTAGTTTGTATACAGCCAATCACAGCAAGGAAGTGAACAGCAAAACCACTAGGAGAACCAATTACAGAAAAGGAGCTCCTTATTACAGAGTATAAGAACTCTGTGCTTTCATGGTCTGCAGGCACTTTCTCCTAATACAGTGGTTCATACTATCCCTCTGTTCTTCTAACATTTAGCTGAAGGCTCTGGGCCTCTCGCTGAGAGCCCTTGAACTAGATAGAATCCACAGGCTTGGCCTAAATAGCCACTATGAAAGAAAGGCCATCCACAGCTTTATGGTGACTAATGGACCATGTTAGGCACCCACCAAGAACTTAAAGTATGCACTATGAACTTGTACTTCTGCTTCAAAATGAGTATATGTGGTGTATATATTAAGGGGAATGTAAATTCTAGATATATTGAATGATACTACACTAGGTAATTTTTTGTAATGGTGAATAATCCTATAAGGAATTTGGAAAGGCTACCTCTGGTCAGTTTCCAAGTGCCACCTTGAAGCTGGTTCACTGTAGGTGTTAGACATCCTATAGTTTTTATAGTAATCTACCCAAACTCTGTACCAGCTGGATTTCCCCAAAGCTCATTAGTTTCTGACAGAGGCTGCCAAAATCTCAGTTTCTACATCTGCTCTTTTAAATCTTCAACTCCAAAACCCAGCTTTCATTTTCAATGGGAGTAATTTAGAAGATGGGGTTTGGTATATCGATTTCTTTTGTTCCTTCTTAGCTAACTTTGAAGGGATAAAACCATTCCATTTATGGAACGATAATCTGTACATAGGAACATGTCTTCTCACTAAGTCTTTGTTCTATTTATGTGGTATAAATGTACCAAATGTCGATTTTTATTTTCAAAATGCACATATATTTAATATGTGCTAATTAATTAGCTAGTCATGTTTGGAAATAACAATTCCCACAGGCTTCTTCAGGAAAGGAACCTATACAAGAAAGGGTCTCTTCATTTTGTTTATCCAGCATTCTGCTTATCTATTTTTAGCAGAATCTTCTTCACTTTTCCCCACTGGACAGGATCAAGGAGCTGAAACTACACTATAATGAAGCTCTTCAGTCAGCCTGCTCTTTCCTACCTGTATAAAGGATAACAAAACATCAAGCTGCTAAAATCCACAAAGCCTATTTTCTAAGGTAGAATAAATGAATCCTTGGGACAGAGGCTCTGCATGCTCCCTTACAATAGCTATATGAAATTGATCAAGCTACATGGAAACGTACATATTTTATTTTTAATTTTAGATTTCCTCAATACTTTTCATAGTTCTTTAAATAGAAATTAGCTCCAAGAAACTGGCCTACTATCTCTCACAAAGTAAAACAAAAAGACTGGTGAATATAATCTTAAGTAACACTAAAATCTTCGACATGGGTTGAATGGATCATGATAATGTACAGTCAGTAGAGTAGGAGTGGAACTTATTATCATAAAGATAAGTTCCAATCCCTCTCCAGCTCCTCCTGTTACCAACTGCAATTTAGATAACATTTTTTAAAAAGAAAGCAGAATATTTAATAGCTATTAGTTTTAAAAATAACCTCATATCACTCTAGGAAGTATTACTTAAAATCCAAATCTTTACAACATTCCAATGAATTGCACTGGATTACAAATTTAGCGATGTATCTATATATATTGGATTACAAATCTATCTATATATCTGTATCTATATATAATTAAAGTTAAGATGCTGAGACTAAAATCTATCTCTTGATAAAAAAAAAAGAAGACAGAACATGTTCAGACTGCTATTTCTATTTATTTCTGATTGCTATAAGGGTGAAAAATGAGTTAACCAATTTTTAGTATTTTCTGGATTGATCTGACAGCAGAAAATGATTAATGGGTCCATTCTCAGGGATGATTATACCAGTGAACTTAGTGGACCTTCTTGGTATTGTGAAATTAATGACATCAAATAAACTCCCTTTGGGATAGAGCAGGAATCAAGCAGAGAGACATTGGGTTTGAAGCTGGTGAGATGTACTGCTGAGCCCTTGGTCCTAGAACTCATAAATATACATCAGAATTAGAGTTCAGAGGAAAGCTACTGTGATGGAAGTTTATTTTTGAAACTGGACAAAATGAGTGTTCAAAAAAAATAACAATTCTATTCTTGAGAATCAACACTGGGGACAGTCTTTTCTAGCAAGTCCTACAGAAATAATTTTGCACAATTTGCTATTAATAAGGAAACAGAGAATACTTGACAATTTGCAAAGGTATTGGAGATATAAAAGGCTAGTAGTGGGCTTCCCTGGTGGCGTGGTGGTTGAGAGTCCGCCTGCCGATGCAGGGGACACGGGTTTGTGCCCCGGTCTGGGAGGACCCCACATGCCGCAGAGCAGCGGGGCCCGTGAGCCACGGCTGCTGAGCCTGCGCGTCTGGAGCCTGTGCTCCGCAGTAGGAGAGGCCACAACAGTGAGAGGCCCGCGTAAAGCAAAAAAAAAGGCTAGTAGCTTTTAAATGCTAGAAATAGTTTTTTCTTATCTGTTTTGATTTTTTTTTTTTAATGAAGAGGTATATAAGGTGAGATCGAGAAGAGTCTCAACCACAGGAGCTTCTGTCCTCATAGATTTGGGTGTGCCACCCCCCCAGCACGTGGATGTGTTTGCCAATTCTAAAGTTCACCAGGTCTCCGTTTTGTTTTTTTTGAATTTTATTTTTTTATACAGCACACTCTTATCAGTCATCCATTTTATACACATCAGTGTATACATGTCAATCCTAATCGCCCAATTCATCACACCACCACTCCTAACCCCCACCACTTTCCCCCCTTGCTGTCCATACTTTTGTTCTCTACATCTCTGTCTCAATTTCTACCCTGTACATCGGTTCATCTGTACCATTTTTCTAGGTTCCACACATATGTGTTAATATACAATATTTGTTTTTCTCTTTCTGACTTACTTCACTCTGTATGACAGTCTCTAGATTCATCCATGTCTCCACAAATGACCCAATTTCGATCTTTTTTATGGCTGAGTAATATTCCATTGTATATATGTACCACATCTTCTTTATCCATTCGTCTGTTGATGGGCATTTAGGTTGCTTTCATGACTTAGCTATTGTAAATAGCCCCACAATGAACACTGGGGTGCATGTGTCTTTTTGAATTATGGTTTTCTCTGGGTATATGGCCAGTAGTGGGATTGCTGGGTCATATGGTAATTCTATTTTTAGTTTTTTATGGAACCTCCAGACTGTTCTCCATAGTGGCTGTTTCAATTAACATTGCCACCAACAGTGCAAGAGGGTTCCCTTTTCTCCACACCCTTGCCAGCATTTGTTGTTTGTAGATTGTCTGATGATGCCCATTCTAACTGGTGTGAGATACCTCACTGCAGTTTTGATTTGCATTTCTCTAATAATTAGTGATGTTGAGCAGCTCTTCATGTGCTTCTTGGCCATCTGTATGTCTTCTTTGGAGAAAGGTCTATTTAGGTCTTCTGCCCATTTTTGGATTGGGTTGTATGTTTTTTTAATATTGAGCTGCATGAGCTGTTTATATCTTTGGGAGATTAATCCTTTGTTGATTCGTTTGCAAATATTTTTTCCCTTTCTGAAGGTTGCCTTTTTGCCTTGTTTGTAGTTTCCTTTGCTTTGCAAAAGCTTTAAAGTTTCAATAGGTCCCATTTGTTTATTTTTGTTTTTATTTCCATTACTCTAGGAGGTGGATCAAAAAAGATCTTCCTGTGATTTATGTCAAAGAGTGTTCTTCCTATGTTTTCCTCTAAGAGTTTTACAGTGTGTGGTCTTACATTTAGGTCTCTAATCCATTTTGAGTTTATTTTTGTGTATGGTGTTAGGGAGTGTTCTAATTTCATTCTTTTACATGTAGGTGTCCAGTCTTCCCAGCACAACTTATTGAAGAGACTGTCTTTTCTCCATTGTATATCCTTGCCTACTTTGTCATAGATTAGTTGACCATAGGTGCGTGGGCTTATCTCTGGGCTTTTTATCCTGTTCCATTGATCTATATTTCTATTTTTGTGCCAGTACCATATTGTCTTAATGACTGTAGCTTTGCAGTATAGTGTGAAGTCAGGGAGTCTGATTCCTCCAGCTTCGTTTTTTTCCCTCAAGACTGCTTGGCTACTCGGGGTCTTTTGTGTCTCCATAGAACTTTTAAGATTTTTTTGTTCTAGTTCTGTAAAAAATGCCCTTGGCAATTTGATAGCGATTGTATTGAATCTGTAGATAGGGTAGTACAGTCATTTTCACAATATTGATTCTTCCAATCCAAGAACATGGTATACCTCTCCATCTGTTGGTATCACCTTTAATTTCTTTCAACAGTGTCTTAACAGTTTTCTGCATACAGGTCTTCTGTCTCCCTAGGTAGGTTTATTCCTAGGTATTATATTCTTTTCGTTGCAATGGTAAATGGGACTGTTTCCTTAATTTTGCTTTCAGATCTTTCATCATTGCTGTATAGGAATGCAAGAGATTTCTATGCATTAATTTTGTATCCTGCAACTTTACCAAATTCATTGATTAGCTCTAGTAGTTTTCTGGTGGAATCTTTAGGATTCTCTATGTATAGCATCATGTCATCTGCAAACAGTGATAGTTTTACTTCTTCTTTTCCAATTTGTATTCCTTTTATTTCTTTTTCTTCTCTGATTGCCGTGGCTAGGACTTCCAAAACTATGTTGAATAACAGTGGTGAGAGAGGACATCTTTGTCTTGTTCCTGATCTTAGAGGAAATGCTTTCAGTTTTTCACCATTGAGAATGATGTTTGCTGTGGGTTTGTTGTATATGGCCTTTATTATTTTGAGGTAGGTTCCCTCTATGCCCACTTTCTGGAGAGTTTTTATCAGAAATGGGTGTTGAATTTTGTCAAAAGCTTTTTCTGCATCTATTGAGATGATCATATGGTTTTTCTTCTTCAATTTGTTAATATGGTGTATTACATTGATTGATTTGCATATATTGCAGAACCCTTGCATCTCTGGGATCACTCCCACTTGATCATGGTGCATGATCCTTTTAAAGTGTTGCTGGATTCCGTTTGCTAGGATTTTGTTGAGGATTTTTGCATCTATATTCATCAGTGATATTGGTCTGTAATTTTTTGTGGTATCTTTGTCTGGTTTTGGTATCAGGGTGATGGTGGCTTCATAGAATGAGTTTGGGAGTGTTCCTTCCTCTGCACTTTTTTGGAAGAGTTTGACAAGGATGGGTGTTAGCTCTTCTCTAAATGTTTGATAGAATTCACCTGTGAAGCCATCTGGTCCTGGACTTTTGTTTGTTGGAAGACTTTTCAATTTCATTTTCAATTTCATTCCTTGTGACTGGTCTGTTCATATTTTCTATTTCTTCCTGGTTTAGTCTTGGAAGGTTATACCTTTCTAAGAAATTGTCCATTTCTTCCAGGTTGTCCATTTTATTGGCATAGAGTTGTTTCTAGTAATCTCTTATAACGCTTTGTATTTCTGCAGTGTCAGTTGTGATTTCTTTTTCATTTCTATTTTTATAGATTTGAGTCTTCTCCCTCTTTTTCTTGATGAGTCTGGCTAATGGTTTATCAATTTTGTTTATCTTCTCAAAGAATCAGCTTTTAGTTTTATTGATCTCTGCTATTGTTTTCTTTGTTTCTGTTTCATTTATTTCTGCTCTGATCTTTATGATTTCTTTCCTTCTTCTAACATTGGGTTTTGTTTGTTCTTCTTTCTGTAGTTCCTTTAGGTGTAATGTTAGATTGTTTATTTGATATTTTTCTTGTTTCTTGAGGTAGGCTTTTATAGCTAGAAATCTCCCTCTTAGAACTGCTTTTGCTGCAACCCATAGGTTTTGGATTGTCGTGTTTTCATTGTCATTTGTCTCTAGGTAATTTTTGATTTCCTGTTTGATTTCTTAGTGATCTCTTGGTTATTTAGTAACGTACTGTTCAGCCTCCATGTGTTTGCTTTTTTTTTACTTTTTTCCCCCTGTAATTGATTTCTAATCTCATAGTATTGTGGTCAGAAAAGATGCTTGATATGATTCCAATTTTCTTAAACTTACTGAGGCTTGATTTGTGACCCAAGAGGTGATCTATCCTGGAGAATGTTCCGTGTGCACTTGAGAAGAGAGTGTAATCTGTGGTTTTTGGATGGAATGTCCTATAAATATCAATTAAATCTATCTGGTCTACTGTGTCATTTAGAGCTTGTGTTTCCTTATTAATTTTCTGTTTGGATGATCTGTCAATTGGTGGAAGTGAGGGGTTAAAGTCTCCCATTATTATTGTGTTACTGTCGATTTCCTCTTTTATAGCTGTTAGCAGTTGCCTTATGTATTGAGGTGTTCCTATGTTGGGTGCATATACATTTATAATTGTTATATATTCCCCTTGGATTAATCCCTTGATCATTTTTTAGTGTCCTTCCTTTTCTCTTGTAACATTCTTTATATTAAAGTCTATTTTATCTGATATGAGTATTGCTACTCCAGCTTTCTTTTGATTTCTATTTGCATGGAATATCTTTTTCCATCCCCTCACTTTCAGGCTGTATGTATCCCTAGGTCTCTAGTGGGTCTCTTGTAGACAGCATATATATGGGTCTTGTTTTTGTATCCATTTAGCAAGCCTGTGTCTTTTGTTTGGAGCATTTAATCCATTCACGTTTAAGGTAATTATCAATGTGTATGTTCCTATGACCATTTTCTTAATTGTTTTGGGTTTGTTTTTGTAGGTCCTTTCCTCCTCTTGTGTTTCCCTCTTAGAGAAGTTCCTTTAGCATTTGTTGTAGAGCTGGTTTGGTGGTGCTGAATTCTCTTAGATTTTGCTTGTCTGGAAAGTTTTTGATTTCTCCATCAAATCTGAATGAGATCCTTGCCGGGTAGAGTAACCTTGGTTGTAAGTTCTTCCCTTTCATCACTTTAAGTATATCACGCCACTCCCTTCTGGCTTGTAGCGTTTCTGCCGAGAAAGCAGCTGTTAACCTTATGGGACTTCCCTCGTATGTTATTGGTTGTTCTTCCCGTGCTGCTTTCAATAATTTTTCTTTGTCTTTAATTTTTGCCAATTTGATTACTATGTGTCTTGGCGTGTTTCTCCTTGGGTTTATCCTGTATGGGGCTTGCTGCACTTCCTGGACTTGGGTAGCTATTTCCTTTCCCATGTTAGGGAAGTTTCTGACTATAATCTCTGCAAATATTTTCTTGGGTCCTTTCTCTCTCCCTTCCCCTTCTGGGACCCTATAATGTGAATGTTGCTGCATTTAATGTTGTCCCAGCGGTCTCTTAGGCTGTCTTCATTTCTTTTCATTCTTTTTTCTTTATTCTGTTCCTCAGCAGTGAATCCCACCATTCTGTCTTCCAGGTCACTTATCCATTCTTCTGCCTCAGTTATTCTGCTATTGATTCCTTCTAGTGTATTTTTCATTTCAGTTATTGTGTTGTTCATCTCTGTTTGTTTGTTCTATAATTCTTCTAGATCTTTGTTAAACATTTCTTTCATCTTCTTGAGGTTTGCCTCCATTCTTTTTCTGAGGTTCTGGATCATTTTCACTATCATTATTCTGAATTATTTTTCTGGAACGTTGCCTATCTGCAGTTCATTTAGTTGTTTTTCTGGGGTTTTATCTTGTTCCTTTATCTGTTACATAGCCCTCTGCCTTTTCATCTTTTCTTTCTTTCTGTGAATGTGGTTTTTGTTCCACAGCCTGCAGGATTGTAGTTCTTCTTGTTTCTGCTCTGCTTTGAATTTTTAATGATTATACATATCAATTAAAATCATGTGTTGATATCTAAACCATGAATGATAATTAGAAACTGCTTTTCAATACAGTTTTCTCTTTTTAGAGAGATAACTATAGTTTGGCAGTATGTTGTCAATGTCTCTTAACTCCAATATAGATAATATTGTTAACTACTTTTTTTTTTTTTGCGGTACGCGGGCCTCTCACTTTTGTGGCCTCTCTCGCTGCAGAGCACAGGCTCCGGACGCACAGGCTCAGTGGCCATGGCTCATGGGCCCAGCCGCTCTGCGGCATGTGGGATCTTCCCGGACCGGGGCACGAACCCGTGTCCCCTGCATTGGCATGCGGACTCTCAACCACTGCGTCACCAGGGAAGCCCTGTTAACTACTTTATTTTATAATTATTGCAAGTATCTATTAGATCTCATTTTCAGTACTCTTGATAGTGATTTAAGTTGCATTTTATTTAGAATGTGCTCTTATCATGAATGTATCTGCTCACATGTACTGCTTAACGCTTAAGTGTATGCACGCACTACTTAGGAGTTTGTACAGACTTAGTATAAATGGAGAAAAACAATTTAATTCTAAACGTGAGATTTCAAAATTCCACAGTTCAAATTTTGTTTTTCCGTGATATTATTTAATAAACGTATATGAAACATGCAATAAACACATAATACATACCAAGTATAAATACATAGAAAATATTTAATAAATATGTACTAAATGAATACATATTAAATAAATATTTAGGCACTATTCTAAATGTCTTAGAAGCCTTAATTTATTTAAGCCTCAAAACAACCCCCTAAGGTAGATAATGTTAACCCCATTTCACAAATGAGAAACTGAAGCACAGAGAAGGAAATTACCCAGAGTCACTTAGTTAGCAAGTGGTAGATTTCGCTTTTACACTTCGGTAGGCTTCAGAGTCCACCATTTTAA
Source organism: Grampus griseus (assembly GCF_964374135.1). Classification (NCBI taxonomy): domain Eukaryota; kingdom Metazoa; phylum Chordata; class Mammalia; order Artiodactyla; family Delphinidae; genus Grampus; species Grampus griseus. Next base: position 64,368,573 of record NC_139001.1, read on the forward strand.
CAATAACACTATGCTGCTTCTCAGGATACCACTATGTTGCTTATCGTACCGATTTGGCTTCTACAGTTCTCTGGGTTGTAGAATGCGTGTTTCAGGACACTTCAGGTATAGCAGCACCGCAGAAGACCTCTTTATATCTCCTCAAATCATGCTTTTATCTTTTTCTTCTAGACAGGTAATCATTATTGTGATTTAACACCAGGGAGTAATTTAACTGTTTTTTACTTTATACATGGACCAATCATATCTATCTACCTATCATCTCTCTGTATCTGCAGTTGTAGCTGTATTCTCTTCATTTTTATTCCCTCTCAAACACATGAATACATCTATTCCAATATGTCAACATACCACCTTCAAAAAAAGTCCATGCTACTGTTGATGGATATTTGGGTTGTTTCCAAATACTTTAGATATAACAAATAATGTGGACATGAACTGTTTCCTAGGGCTACTGTAACAAAGTACCCCAAACTGGGTGGCTTGAAACAGAAATTTATTATCTCTCAGTTCTGAAGGCCATCATGCCCCTTTGGAAACCTGTAAGGAAATCCTTCCTTGCCTCTTCTTCCTTCTGGTGGTTTGCTGGCAATCTTTTGACGTTCCTTGGCTTGTAGCTGTGTCCCTCCAGCCATCTTCTCCCTGTTTGTATTCATACCATTTTTCTTCTGTGTGTGTGTCTCTCTATGTCCAAATTTCCCCCTTTTACAAGGACATTAGCCATATTGGATTGGGCCCACCATACTGACCTCACTTCAACTTGATTACTGTGCAAAGACCTTATTTTCAAATAAAGTCACATTCTGAGGGCCTGGGGTTAGGAGTTCAACATTCCTTTTTTTATGAGATATAGTCCAACCCATAACAACATTTTTGTATATGTCACATATATGTATACTTGGTGAGCATCTTTTCAAATCCACCACAATATTATATAAAAATATATTTTAAAATGTTGACTTCAGGTCTAGAGGGCTTGCTAAACTCACTTATTACTCTAATAATTTCTTTGTAGATTCTTTTGTCCTGTCTTCATATACAACCATGTCATCTTTTCTTCTAATTCCTTGACGTTTGTTTCTTTTTACTTTATTCACTAGATAGGTCCTCCAGTGCAGTGTTGGATAGAAGTGGCTATAGTGGTATCCTTGTCTTGTTTCTGGTCTTATAGGGTAAGTAGTAAGCACTCCATCATTAAGTATAAAATCAGGAAAAGTCTGTCAGATTGAGAGAATCTTTCCCATTACTAACTTAAGAGTTTTATTTTTTAATCATGAAGAAATGTTGAATATTATTAAACTATTTTTCTGTATTTATTGAGATGAACACCGCCTTTCTTCTTTTATTTTGTAAATGTGTTAAGTTATATTGATTTACTTTTTGAATTTTGCATCACTGGAATAGACCCAGCTTGATTGTTATACATGATCATTTTTATGTATCATGGAATTTGGCTTGCTAATATTTGGGGTAAAATTTTTGCATTTATGTTATAAGAAAAAGTAGTTTGTAATTACCTTTTCTTATAAGCCCCTGTCAGATTTTGGGTAGATTTGATTAAAAAAACATTTTGTAGTCTACTCTCAGAAGAAATTTATTCTGAAAATTGTTTATCATAGACCTAAAGTCATGAAATATCTGTCTATAACATTATTGCACTTCAGATTATGAAAATCAGTAGTCTATAGAATTTTCCCAAGATTGTCATCATTCTAGAAAGCTATGCCCTTGAGTGTCCCACTGAACAATAAATGGCATCACTATTTGTCCCTTTCTACTCCCCCCTTACTCAAACCAAGCAGAACCCTGCAGGCCTCCCCTCCCAACCCGAAGTACAAAGGCCCCTCCATGTCCCCTGCCTCTTGTTTGTAGAAAAGCTAAAGTTTCCCAAGCTTTCCTGAGTGACAAAAGAGCAGGCTCAAGCAGTTAATTATTAGGACAATAGAATCACTGGATCTTTCAGTGTCTGATGCACATTCCTGAGTTGTTTAATAGATACTATAACTGCCACTAGAGGGAAAAAGCTAACTGCATGATTACCAGACTGTAGCCATGACATCAGCTGTTCCATCTTGAGCAGTACTGAATGTATTCTTGGCTAGCACAATTCCGAGAACTGGCCTCAAGAGAATGGGATTAACACTACTGCTCATAATAATCTATATCTTCGTGGGCATCAAAATAGTTGTAGCTTTCTCTGCCCATATATGTAAGCAGGCAACTAAAATTGTTAGCAAAGAGATGTTACAGAGCCATGTCAACATCTTCCACTCTAAGAAAATGGCTACAGAAGACAGACCCAATCCCATAGAAATGGAATGATGTCTGGCAAGTGGGGATTTGTAAGCATCTCTTTTGCCCTTTTCCTGTTTGCCTATTTCTGTTCCCCTTAAATCTTAATTATAAAAATAAGATCACTAGGTAAACATTTAACATAACTCCTGACGTATGCTCTACTGAATGCATGCAATGCCTTGCCTAACCTGTTGATTGTTTTCCTAGATTAAAAGAAGTAGGAATGAAGAATTAAGTAGTTAAAGAATGACCAGCTCTCTACCTCCAGCAGCGCCCTTAGCAATGCTGCAGGCAGACCACAAAGAGATGAGATAATATCAGAAGAAAGATATGAGGAGTCAGTCAGCTTGCACTCAATGGAAAATGACACAGAGCTTGACCTCCTGCCTTGATGATTCACTGAGATTCTTTCCCCTTTTCCTCTTTAAAAACTATCCTGGCTGAACAGAATCTTGTGAGTTGGTTTTGGACATGAGTCCACCTTCTCCCCAGATTGCCATCTTTTTGATTAAAGCAACTTTCCTTTCTACCAACACTTGCCTGTTGACTACTGGCTTCTGAGTGGCAAACAGCTGAACCTGAGTTCAGTAACATTACTGTGCTTTATGTATCTTCCAAGTACACGTCACGAACTAACAATGTGTATTTCTTTGGGTGTTTATTGTCTATTTTGGTTCACCAGAATATAACCTGCATGAAGCAGGGTCTTTGCTTTACCCCAGTGCCTTAAACAGGGTCAGGCAAATACTAAACAATGTATATTTGTTGAATGAATGAATACATTAATCTCATACTATATACTCTACGTTATACATATATGTATTGTATCAAGTTTATAAAGTGTATGCTTAATTAATATACTTAATTGATTGCTTTTTTTCCAGTTGTGGAAAACAAATATTTTTGACAAAATACAAATGACACACACAATGGCACTGGAGTTAAAAGCGAATTTATTTATCTCCTCTTTATCTGTACCACAGAATGGCCTTCTGATCCCAGCCTCTATAAGGAACACAGCCCTACCAGTCATGTGTCATCATGCCAAAACTCTGGCTGACAGGACAAAACAAAGAATAACTAGCCAACCATTTATAATATAGGGTTTATAAACATGTGGGAATAATCAAAGAAATAAGACAGTCTTCTCTCAAGAATCTTAACATGACATTTTTGTTCTTTACTGTTTGCACTACTAAGTAATACTATATAGCTCAACATGGTTGCTGAGGACTATGTGCATGTTATCAAAAGCAATGCCTGGGGGAGACCTTGCATTTAGTAATAAGCCAAGGGAATACTTGGATTTCTGTACTTTCCTTTTTACTTTTTATTCCCAGGAGAACAAAGAATAGTTATAGATTAGCTCAGATAAAGATGCATGATATTAATGTGGCCCTGAGTGGGCCAGTCAGCTTTGTTCTTTTTCTTGCTAAGCATGGCTCCCTTCCCTTCAGCTCTGCTTTCCCATCTGCAGAATGTGAAGGTCTCCTATCCCTGTTGGTCATTAGACTAACTAAAGGGAACAGTGGATGAATTTGCATCCACCCAAAAGTCTACTGCTACAGCAGAGTGGTATCTTGTTTTAATATAAAGAAACATTATAGTAGTTAATGATTATACAAATAAGGTACACAGCTTACTGAGGCCAAGTTAATGGCCTTTTTTCCCAAGACCATACTGCTTAAAATATTCATAAATAACATGCTAATTTTTCTTAATATATGCTGAATATATCCATATTCCTTTTTTGATAATTTAGCATCTTATTTCTCTTCTTAAACAAACAAACAGCTCCCTGGACATATCAGTGAAACTGGGCCATAGGTAACATTTCCTTTGAGGAATTCACTGAAATATTTCCATCTGACTGTAAGAGATGGGTTTGCATTTATAGGAGGGTGAAGCTTTCTGAAGACGACACACTGAGGTATGATTGGGAGCAATGTGTTTTCTTGCCTTAAAGCAAAACCTGTGACTGACTTAGAAGCAGCAGATGATTTCTGCAGGCAATGTCACTGAGCTTTTCTTTCACAAAGGTCATTGTGAGAAAGGCCCTTGGATATAGAAAGAAATAACCTCACTGAGGGGAAGAGAAAAAAAGTCCAGTCACATCTTCATTAAAATGCCACTTTCCCTTTAGGCAATATGAAGTTTTTTTGTTTTTTTTATCATTTGGCACTACTCCTTTGCACAGTTCAGTCTCAGTTACTGAACAATTTGTGTGTGTGTGTGTGTGGTACTCGGGCCTCTCACTGTTGTGGCCTCTCCCGTTGCGGAGCACAGGCTCCGGACGCGCAGGCTCAGCGGTCATGGCTCACGGGCCCAGCCGCTCTGCGGCATGTGGGGTCTTCCCGGACCGGGGCACGAACCCGTGTCCCCGGCATCGGCAGGCGGACTCTCAACCACTGCGCCACCAGGGAAGCCCAACAATGTTTTAAATAATTAAAAATAATGTATATTTGCTTTTTGGAATTCTTTTGAAAATACATTTGAATACACACATCTTTGATCTTGTCACGAACAAAGACTTGAAGCCATATTAAAAACACATACACCCAAACAATTTCAATGGAATGATTTTTTTCTCTTAAATACTTTACTTTTTCTTAATACTGAAATATTTCTTAAATACTTTCCTCTTCATATTCCAGAATGGAATGAAAATCTTAGATTCATACAAAAGACTGAAGTAGAGCAGTTATCAGGTACCTCCAAAATAACTGTAGGAATGCCTTGTCTTGAAAAATGAGGTATGTATGTATATCTCTATCTATCTATCTACTTATTTATTTATGCTTAAAAGATCCTCCCTCTCAAGAACCATTTGGATTTTCCTTTTTTTTTTTTTTTTTTGCGGTACGCGGGCCTCTCACTGTTGTGGCCTCTCCCTTTGCGGAGCACAGGCTCCGGATGCGCAGGCTCAACGGCCATGGCTCACGGGCCCAGCCGCTCGGCGGCACGTGGGATCTTCCCGGACCGGGGCATGAACCCGTGTCCCCTGCATCAGCAGGCAGACTCTCAACCACTGCACCACCAGGGAAGCCCCCATTTGGATTTTTAAAGTAGTAACTTATTTATGTCAGCACGTAAAGAATTGAGCAGAATAGACCACAATGCCTATACAAATTTGAAAAACGTTCCTGTGATCAATTATGCTGTGAATAATACAAGAGTGAAAAGCAGAGTGTTCAGTTTATATTATAACATTGTAACTTCCATTTATCGCACTTGGCACCTCATATCTATTAGATCATCTATTTCCCGAATGATCCTTTGAGTCAATATTTCCATTCATACCCATGTCAGAGATTTGGAAGTGGAAGTTAGGGAAAATTAGGTAACTTAAAGTCAATCAGCTAATATTTAGAAAAGCTGAGTTTCTAATTTAAGATTATCCAACTTCAACCCACCCCCCCTACTCATAGCCACTATCCTGTGTTGCCTTACTTGTGTTTATATGGGATGAATTCTGATTCTGCTAAACAGATAAGGACTGGCCACCACTAGCACTCATGACATTTTTTTTTTTTCTAGAGAGAGGGTAGATTATATTTTTCCTCTTAATTGGAATGTCATGGAACTTTCAGATGGCCAAATAAAATCTGCTGCAGGAAACAACAATTTTATCTTCTTACAAGGAAAAAATAGCCCATTTTAAATAGTACAGATTTTATTCTTGTCTGAAAAGAAACATGATTATTTCATTGAGGTCAAGAATTTGCATTTCAATTGTCTTTATTTTCAGGCTATCTCCTTTAAGAAACAGCTGTAGAAGTGCAATAAAGGCATTATATGATTATCCACCTGATACTTTGCGTTTTTCAAATCATTATTTTAAATGAAAAGAGATCCTTTAAGAAAAAAATTACACACAGGACCCTTGGCTTCTAGTAATGAATTCCTCAAATAAATCATTTAAGGTAACTATGTTTCAGAAAGCCCATCTCTTTCAGTTTGACTTTTCTTAGAAATTATATTAAAGATTAAAGATGGAATAATTACATTTCTCAGACCCAAGTAAGGCAGAGCTTTGAAAAGATGGCCCAGTCCAAAGCTCAGCTTGTCTTAGCTCTTGCTCAGGTCCTCTGGGTTAGACAGAGCTTGCCAAAGACATGAACTATAGTTCTAAAGTGTCAGGTCTGATCTTATAAATGCTGTCTTTATAGTACATTTTCAACGAATTACCATATCTATCCTGTTTCTCACTCAAATCAAATGTCTATATTACTCAGAGTTTATTCTTATGTCATCTTTTATATTTGCTATTATATTTGCCATTTTCATGTCATCCACTGCATTAGCCTTAGAGAACTTCCCAAACTCTCAACTCCATTTTTTACATAATCTTAAAAGCACTGAGATCCATCAATGTTGGACTTTTTGGTGGCAGACATTTGAAACATGCAGCTACTGCTTAATCATATCTGGATGTAAACTATGTGATGGTGGAATAATTTTTTTCTTTTACTTAGATTGTGGTAAGAATTATATGAATTATATGAATAATTCATGTAAAATAACTGGAATAGTGCTAAGAATTGTTAAGCACTAAATATTATTACTAATAATAATATTAAGGAGATATAACTGTATGGACTCATGAGCAGAACCTCACACTTCTTTCTAATAAACTTTAAAAGGTATTTGCTTACTACTATGTTGCTGATGCTAGTAGGGGACAAAAAATAAGTAAAAGGTTCTGCTCTTATAAACATAAAATTTAGTGAAGGTAAGATTGTAATGAGAAAACAATGGAGTTCTAATTTTGCCACAAAGAAAGTAACTGTATATTAGAAAAAATAAATAAACAAACAAATAAACTAGGGCAAATCATTAGGAAAGATTTTGCAAAGAAGATAGGACTTAAGTTGTGTCTTGAGGGAAAGGCTTATAATGTTTTCCAGAAGCTCATGTGGAAATAAAATTTCATTTACAAATAAATTCACATTTGTTTTATTATTAATATACTTTAAAAATTCTGAGGAAAAGTGACACAGAACAAACTTACATGGCACTCATCCTATTGTCACAGTTGAAATTTTGTTCCCTGAATAAGGTCCTTCCTTTGATATCCTTTACATGAAAATTAGAGACAATATGTAGGCAGAAGGTGTTTAGTATTTGTTCATTTTCATAATATATTATCATGAGCTAAAGATTATCATGAGAAAAGTTTAGATGAAGGAATCCTTAGAATGGTGAACATGATCCAGCCTACAGAAGCTAGCTGCCTTTAAATTCTTATTATTCCTGTCTCCTCACTGAAGTTAATGACACAGAATTATACCAACCTTTGGATATCAAATGGTTTTCAACTCCTCTCTTCCCTTCAGTGCCCAAATCCAATTCATCAGTGTATGGACAAAGATGGATATAGTTGCCAATTTTTAGGGAGAAAATAATTTGATTGTGGAAAAGAGGAGTGGACAGAAATCAGATTTCTTCTTTTAAAAGAGAAGCTTAGGTAGTCCAGAGAAAGTATGAAGGTCTTGATATGCCTTATTACATTTGTCATTTTGTCTCATAAATTTTGAGTCAGCAGTAAGCATGGGGAATTGGCCTAAACCGGTGGGTTTCAACCTTTCCAGCACAGTCCAATTGTGTGCTTGAGCTGGTGCATGAGAAGTGATTGTTAAGTTTTCAGGAATGCTGTGAAACAGTTGTTAAAGATGGCCATTATTAAACATTAAATTATATAATTTAAAATCAAATACATTACATTAAATTAAGTTAATAAGTACTCAAAACATATCAATTTCTAATTATTTTACTATATTTCACTGTAGGCTCATAAGGTTATTTACATATATTATATCTTTAGGATTAGAATACTATATAACCGTGTGCACTGTGCATCTTGCCCAGCTCCACCTTCAACAGAGTCACGATGGTAGCTTGACATCTGCTATGGGCAGGAGGGGTTGTAATATTTACACCACGGAAACCGACAAACTATAAACCAGAGCAGTTTGCCCCCAGACAGCTAGTTGTTAAGCATGTTATGTTACAACCTAGTAGCACATACCTATTTATACATGTAGACATACACTTGAATCAAAATTTCACATTACTGCACTCTATTTTCTATTCTAATCTCTTCTATATATTAAATCTAATAACATTAAAAAAGTCTGGTCACAATTCAATAAAGTAACTTCTATAATCACCCAAAAGCATCCCAATCCAAAGTATGAAAAATAAACCACTCCAAATAAATAAGAGTTTATCTCATTTAAAATAGATTCCAGAAAAGGACATTTTATGACTTTAATTAACTAAACATAATGCTTTTGAACATTTTTCAATATAAAATAAGACATGCTTCATATGCTTTGTGTGTGGCCAGCTTTATGGCTATATCTATAATATATTTCACGCCTTTCCAATTAATTAGTACCTCTTTGAGGGTTTGACTCCAGCTCTAGATGTAGCATCTGATTAGTCAAAAAGTGGTTCTCAAATTTAAGCTGGCAGAGGACCTCCCAGAGGGCTTGATAAAATATAGATTGCTGGGGCTCTCCCTCAGAGTTTCTAATTCAGTTGGTCTAGAAGGAGGCCCAGGTGCCACTGATGCTGCCATTTCAAAGATCACACTTTGAGAAATGTTGGGCTAAGTTATGCAGGGTAACTCCAGGCCACTTGCCCCAGTGATTCATTCAAGATGGGCAGCTTAAGTCAGGGCCATTCCCCTGGTAACAAAGATTTGCTCAAGAAATGGGTGTATGATAGATTCCAGACGGTAGGTTTGATTATGGGTCCGGGGAAAGCAGTTCCAATTACAGGCCAAATGTTGAAACACTCTCTGCCTTTGATCTACTTACAAATGTGAAACTAGGAGTACAGTCACCACACCTTGTAAAGAGCCTGATGATGACACGGATACACAGAGGAGGCAGAGCCACAGAACAGAAAAATGAACTTGATTCCTGAACCACCCCTGAATTTATTCAGTTAAGAATAGAGACCCCGGGACTTCCCTGGTGGCGCAGTGGTTAAGAATCTGCCTGCCAATGCAGGGGACACGGGTTCGAGCCCTGGTCCAGGAAGATCCCACACACCACGGAGCAACTAAGCCCGTGCGCCACAACCACTGAGCCCGCACTCTAGAGCCCACGAGCCACAACTACTGAGCCTGCGTGCTACAACTATTGAAGCCTGCACGCCTATAGTCCGTGCTCCGCAATAAGAGAAGCCACCATGATGAGAAGCCCGCGCACCGCAACGAAGAGTAGCCCCCTTTTGCCGCAACTAGAGAAAGCCTGTGTGCAGCAACGAAGACCCAACGTAGCCAAAAATAAATAAATAAATTTATTTATTTTTTAAAAAAAAAGAATGGAGACTCCTAGAATTCTCAACATTGTTTAAGCTGGTTTGAGTTGAATTTTCATTTCCTTAGAGCAAAAATGCATTTTAACATATCCTTGATGAAGCAAAGTATTTAAAAATCCCTAGAAATATATTTTAAATCTTCATGCTTTTTACAACAATGTCTCTGAACTGAGATATTGCTGTGGGAAACCTTCATAAGTGGATGCAAAACTGACATTTTATCCTGTTGCCATTAAGGAGAAGGGTACACATCACATTCCAATCATGAGTCTGCACTTTGCATTCCAAGAAAAAGAAAAAGCAAGGTCCCCCTGAATAACTGAAGTCCCCCAAATAAATAAAAACTTAAGTATTATATACCCTAACAAAACAACTTAACCCCTGACTTTTGCAATGCTGATTTAAGATATATCTTGATCTTTGCAGATATAATATTAATTTAAGGGGAAAAGAATGCTACTTTCCCACCATGAACAGACCGATTATAAATTTGGTAACCTTGGCTGTTGGTGAGAATGTAAATTGATACAGCCACTATGGAGAACAATATGGAGGTTCCTTAAAAAACTAAAAATAGAATTACCGTATGACCCAGCAACCCCACTACTGGGCATATACCCAGAGAAAACCATAATTCAAAAAGACATGCACCCCAATGTTCATTGCTGCGCTATTTACAATAGCCAGGTCATGGAAGCAACCTAAATGCCCATCAACAGACGAATGGATAAAGAAGATGTGGTACATATATACAATGGAATATTACTCAGCCATAAAAAGGAATGAAATTGGGTCATTTGCAGAGACGTGGATGCATCTAGAGACTGTCATACAGAGTGAAGTAAGTCAGAAAGAGAAAAACAAATATCGTATGTTAACGCATATATGTGGAACCTAGAAAATGGTACAGATGAGCCGGTTTGCAGGGCAGAAACTGACACACAGAAGTAGAGAACAAATGTATGGACACCAAGGGGGTAAAGTGGCAGGGGGCGGGTGGTGGTGGTGTGATGAATTGGGCGATTAGGATTGACATGTATACACTGATGTGTATAAAATGGATGACTAATAAGAACCTGCTGTGTAAAAAATAAATAAAATTTAAAAATATAAATAAATAAATCTGGTAACCTTGGAAATTTTGTGAGATCTTTTTTTTCTATTCTGATATCTGATGGGCTTATATTTGATGAGCCAGTCCTTCTGAAGTGTGACTCTACTCCAATGGCTTATTAAGGAAGTGTCTTCTTTCTTTGACAAGATGCCTTTGTCTCTCAGTCTTCCATTCACTTACCTCTTTTTTTTAAGACCTAGGAAACTATAGCCCACAGACCAAATTTTATATTTACGTATTTTTCTCCCAGTCTGTGCCTTGCCTTTTCATTCTCTTTAGTGGTATACTTTGATGAACTGATGTTTTTAGTCTTAATATGTGATCCTATTTATCTTTTTTTAAAATTCCTTTATTACTGGCATTTTTTTTTTGTTTTCCTATTTAAGAAATCCTTGCCTATTCCATGGTCAGGGAGATTTTTTTGTATGTTTTCTTCTTAGAGTATTATTGTTTTGATTATCACATACAGATCTGAAATTAACTGCAATTGAGTTATATGTATGGTTTTTTTTAGTGGTCGAATTAATTTCTCATATATCCAATTGACAATTTATTGAAAAGATCACCTTCCTTCATCGCATTGTATGGTCTCTTTGCCTTAAATCAGGTGGTTATATATGTGTTGGTTGGACGTCATTTTTTTTTTTTTTTTTTTTTTTTCAGTACGTGGGCCTCTCACTGTTGTGGCCTCTCCTGTTGTGGAGCAACAGGCTCCGGACACGGGCCTAGCCGCTCCGCGGCATGTGGGATCTTCCCGGACGGAGGCACGAACTCATATGCCCTGCATTGGCAGGTGGACTCTCAACCACTGTGCCACCAGGGAAGTCCTGGATCTCATTTTTAAGAGAATGAGACATGCTGTATGTACTCTATGATTTTATAGATATTTATTAAGAGTATAGCATTTAGAATGATCTATTACAAGAACTGAATTCTTCTTCAATATGATGGAGCAATGGCATTTTTATTTTGCTCCTCTATCTTGAGGTCCACCAAAATCAACAAAACTAAAAATTACATAAATATTATATATATGAAATATATATTACATATTCATATATATATATGAAATAAGGAACTTGCCTGTTCCTCCAAATGATATTAGGTATATTTTTCCAAATCTGGTGAAACTTGTATTTAAATCTGGGTAAACACTCATAAATAACCTTGATCTAGTTAGAATTTTCCCTAAAAGTAAATGTCAGCATTCTGATAAGTCCACTGTATGAGCATAGCTTTTAGAAGTTCTCAATCAATCTAGGGCAACCATGGGACATAGGAAAGTATGGAATGTCCCATACTTCCAAGCATGGAAACACCTGAGTGGATAAGTTTTGATTTGGAAATGCTGAACTCAGAGGGATGTTCTTAGTAGCAAATGAGATAACAGACAGGACTTTTATTACTATAAAATCCTATTCAAAGGGGTTATCATTTCTAACATTGCTTTCCTCTCTTAGCATATTCAGTTTTCCAAGAAAACTAGGCTGACAAATAAGCAGATGATATTTACATGAGGCATAAGTCTGAACTACATCTCTCCTTCTGTATCAATTGTATTTGAGAAATTGGCCTCTGAAATTTTAAAGCAGTTTTCCTTCCATATAGCTCCCCAGATTCCTTTTTTTTTTTTTTCTCTCTGAAATGATGAGGTTGATTTTTGCTGTTCCAGTGCCACCAGGTAATGGACACTGGGGAGGGCCGGGGTGGAAGTGGCTATGATGGTTAATGTCACGTGTCAACTTGACTGGGTCAGAGGGTGCCTAGATGTTTGGGTAAACATGATTTTTGGGTGTTTCTGTGAGGGTATTTCCAGATGAGATTAGCATTTGAGTCAGACTGAGTAAAGCAGATTGCCCTCCCTGACATGCGTTGGCATCATTCAATCCTGAGAGCCTGAACAGAACAAAAATGTGGAGGAAGGGAAAGTTTGTTCCCTCAACTTACTTGAGCTGTACCATGAGTCTTCTCCTGCCCTTTGACTGGGACTTAATGCCATCTGTTCCCCTGGTTCTCAGGTCTTCAGATTTGGACTGGACTATATACCACTGGCTCTCCTGGATCTCCAGCTTGCAGACAGCAGATCATGGAACTTTTCAGCCTCTGCAACCATTGCGCGAGCCAATTCCTTAATATACATATCTTTACTGTGCTAAAAACAATTTAACATACATATATTGAATGCCTACTGCATTCCAGGCAGTGTTCAGGCCTCCCCCACCCCCAAGGAGCCATTTATTTTAGTTTTGTTGATTGTGGTGGGCTTCAAGATAGCAGAGCAAAATAACAATACCACTGCTCCATCATATGTATATGCTATTGGTTGTGTTCTCTGGAGAAGTCTGATTTCCAGCCCAGGCTCTATGGCTATATGGTATGGCTTATCCAGAATGTCAGTCCTGATATTCCAAGCCAAGCTAACACTCCACTTGCAGATGACTGACTTTGTTGGTGGTTCACACACACACACACACACACACACACACACACACACACACACACACATTCCTGTTATTACTGTATGTGATTACTGTGGTTCCTCTGCAGTTGCAGGTTCAGAATATACAAATATAACATAGACATGGTTATGACTTAATAAAAATGCAGTGTACATACACAAAAACCTTAGATAATTTTGGATAAGCCTCTGGTGTAGATAAATACAACTCTAAACATGCAAGATTCTAGTCTAGATTACTTAAAAAAATTTTGTAATTTGTATGCCAAATAAGTAGCAGCTGAAGCTCATTTAAAGTCAAGGTAAATTACAGCTGTTACTTCAACTGATGTATCAGTCCTATCATTCTGACAGAGAGGAAAATTCAATTAGTCTGACAGAACTTCACAAAGAATTCCTGATTACTACCTCCTTCCTTTCACATGTTTTCAAAATGATCTGCTGTTAAAATTTCCATTAAGTTTCATGATAGTAAAAGTTTACCCCCCCCGGAAAAAAAAGAATAATTCTAGGTGAACCATTTTCCTTCTTAAAATACAAAGTCAGTTAAACACTCCATTGGCACTTGTCCAGTTTGCAGGTTAAAGTGCCTTATGTGGAACAGTATTTCCTAAGTGACAGAAAAACGTAGTCTTGTTCTATGAACCTAAACTACCTTCTACTCAGTTTCATTTCATCTTTGTCTTCAACTACTGTAATCCTTGCATTAACTTTGTGAAAAGTAGAATATATACATTGCATTTCATATATTCATATAATTGATACTGAACAAATAATTTAGGAATTATAAAGTTGGTGGGGCTGTTTAACATGTGGCAATAAAGCTTACACTCTAAGGACGAAACTAAAAAGCAGAAAATATTAGACCTTATATAAAGGAAATTCACCCTATGGCACGAATAATGAAGTGAACCATGGAGGAGATGTTGGGACATCCACTGGCAATGAAGGGGACTAAGAATTTTAGGGAGCTGGAAAGAGATGATTAAAGTTAACAGGAATAAATGAATAAAGTGAAAGTCTATGTATTATATAAACATAAAATGTATTTGAAAATATGTTTTAAAGAATGAAGGAAAATAACAGAGGTAGGATAGTCTGCCTTAGTATAGAAAATGGGAGCTTAGAATGCAAGATTATATCAATTGAAGAAGGGCACTGAAGGGTCTACTGCACACCCACATCCTTGGCAAGCATATCCTGTGGTGAAGGTGTACCTATCAGGCGTGATGAAGCTCAAGTTATTAAACTTCTTCCCTTGTGACTCTACATTCCCCAGGCAAGCTACCAACTTCACCCTGGCTCCCTATGTTGACACTCTTCAGGGAAGAGGACGTGCTGATCAACTAACATTGGTAGCTGATCTACTGGTATTACACATCTCAATGTAAATCAGTGATCCTCACTGTGGCTGCATATCAGAATCAGCTGGAAAGTTTTAACTATATTTCAGGACCATTCCAGACCAGTTAAATCAGAACTGTGCCTAAGCACTGGCGTTCTATATGTTACTCTCATGGCGCTCAGGGTTAAGAAGCAGTGCCATAATTAAACTGGCAGTTTGGCTTAAACATCAGCCTCCTTTCTCTTTGGTTATTGTATGTTGTCTTTCCATGATCAAATTCGATATGAACTGGCAAAATTGAGATTGCGGATTTGCAAAGTTGAAGACCGGTCTCAACTGGTCTCAACTTGCTACATGAAGTGTGGTTTTTCTGAATCAGCAGCACTGGCACTACCTGGGACCTTTTTAGAAATTCAGAATCTTAGGGCAGCCCCAAGACCTACTGAATCAGAATCTGTATTTTAACAAGATATTTAGATGATTCTTTCTCCTATTAAAGTTCGAGAAGCACTGTGCGTTAATGTTTCTCAAAGTGCAATTCTTACACCTGTGTATATGAATGATGCTACAAATGCACATTCCTAAACCTCACCCAGACTGTACATACAGTGAGCCCCTGACTCTGCAGCCAGGCAGCTTTCCGCCGTGACTACTCTGTCACCTCTTTCTCTTTCATCATCAATAAATATTTCAAATATTCCTGAAAGACACAGATAACTATAATCATTTACAAAATATGAACTTTTTTTTTTTTTCCTGCGGTACTAGGGCCTCTCACTGTTGTGGCCTCTCCCGTTGCGGAGCTCGGGATCCAGACGCGCAGGCTCAGTGGCCATGGCTCACGGGCCCAGCCGCTCCGCGGCATGTGGGATCTTCCCGGACCGGGGCACGAACCCGCGTCCCCTGCATCGGCAGGCGGACTCTCAACCACTGCGCCACCAGGGAAGCCCATGAACTTTTTTATAATTAATCAAAAATAAAAAAATACTAGAAGAGTGGTAGTTCTCTCTTTGATGAATCCATGACACTTAGAAGCCAGAATGACAATAAAAGTAGCTACTAAAAAGGAATTTTAAAAATATGTAAAAAAAACATATTTTCCATTAAAATTTTTGTCATTGAGTTATGGTTATTCATGCAGCTGTCAGAGGCTCTATTTAGAGGAAAATAAACTACCTAGCATTCTTATGAAATTGGTCAATCTACCACAGAATTCTGAATAATGTATGAGGGATCCAGGGAAGATTAATTTGAACAAAAGAATATTCTGAATAACTTTCACTTTTTAACTCACATCAAAATTGAAAACAATATTACTGCTAAATCATTCATTCATTTTTGTTTATATTCTGAAGGTTGCATGGCTGGGAGTCTCTCCCAGGAAAAGGATGACATACATTAGAAATTACCCAGTGCACATTCAATTTTCTTTCTTCTTTGGTAGATAACAATTCCCTAAATACTCATTTTTTGTAGAGGAAGGCAATAAAAGATTCTTCCATCATTTAAGGGAGAGTTAAAGGTGAAAAATACCTGGTCATTAATAAGAGTCCATGATTCTGACCCATGAAATGCCTCAGAAAAAAAAGAGCTACCGTTGGAGAATGATTTAAAAACAAGCTTTGCAGATATGATTCTCCCAGACACAACTGCTTGATAACAGAATAATTGTTTAGGATGCCATACCATGACCGTTTTCCAGTAGAGTTCCCGCCTTAGATCATATCTTTAATGTCTGTTTGTTTTAATGAATTGTAAGATGCAGCTATGAGGAGGAGTCACTGCCATTATTTGCTAGAAGTATCAAAAGAAGGATGATTCTCTCCACCTTATACACCCTGACAACTTCCCTTGTTTGAGCAGGATGAAAGCATCTGACTGATATTTTGATCTGAATTCAGGAAGCAAAGGCAATGCAGCTGATATCCTTCCTGAGATTCTCTGCTTCTGAATGTGTTTTCTTGGCAGATTTTCAATGTCTCTCTCCAATGAAAGTTAACAAATGTAAGAAAGAGAAGCCATAAATAGCAAAGCATCCTACTTCAACTATTTATAAGTAAAATAATTTAGAGAACTGGATATCAGAATCACAACTGTCCCAAATGGTCATTTTGTAAATATTACAAGCCACCTTACATTAAAAAATAGATGTATTTGTTTTTTTTAATAATCAGACATCTAAATCCAATAACCTGGGTCATCAAAACCAGAAGGGCATCTGACTATATTTGTTCATCCCAAACCACAATGAGATGTCGAAATATAAGTAAGAATAAATCCAGTATACTAATAATTAACAAGAAAGGGTGACATCAAATCAAATCTTGAAGATCTTCTGGAAGATAACATATGCATGATATAAGATTGGTAGAAAAAACATGCAAAATCTAAGAACTCACAATACTATATGAGCAGAACTGCCAAAAAGTGACTTTCTCAGGAGACCCTATTAACAAACCAGGACTTGCGGCAGCAAGAACTGGGAGCAAGACTGAAGGGTGGGCAATAAGTGGGCCCATTAACAAAAAGGATGTACAAACATGTTTAATTCCCTTGCTTTCAGAACTGCTGGCTCCAGAGTGTGATTGAGCTAAAAATGAAAGAACAGCTCTTTAAAGCAAACCTGCCCCCAGAGATTCAGACTGTGGGTGTTAGGACCGAAGCCAAAAGTAGAGTCATGGTCCAGGGAAGTTCTCAATCTCTTCATGAACCTTGAAATTCAATTACTACTCAAAGCATATACTACTAGAGCCCATTTGACCAATCATATGCACAATCTAACTCATGACAGCCAGGGATCCTGTAATCAGAATCTAGATTCACTGTCTTTGAGGGCCATTAGAGATAAATAAATCCAGTGTGGCAACTAGTACAGAGCCATCTAGACTGCATCCTTTGTATCAGTGACCCATTATGTTTAATCAGAATTCTCAAAAATTAATCATGATCATTATTTTTAAAGGCTCAATTAGAAGGTTGAATAAAATAATGCCTATGACTGGAAGAAAAAAAGAGAGAAAAAAGAAAAAAAGCAAAACAAAAAGATCAAGTAAAGGATCTGAAAAGTTGAAACAGGAAGGTATCTCAGAACACAATGCAAAGGGAAAGGAAAAAAAGAAAATTCTGAAAGAAAAGCTATGAGATATGGAGGATCAATTAAAAGTATCTAATAACTAGCAAAACAGTGATTCCAGAACAGAGCTATGAAGCAGAAGAAATAATCAAAGACAAAATAAAGGCCAATATTTAAAAAAATAAAATACCTGGACATAACTAAGTTAAATTAAGAACCAAATAAATAAATAAAAATATTGTAAAACCATATAGGAACAAAAAAAGTTATTTCCATAGACAAAAGACTCACACATCAAACTTTTAACCTAAAACATGAAATTTCAGGGAAATCGTAGTGTAAATTTATAAGGCACAGGAGTGATAAATGCAAACTTCAATGCTTATGCCCAGTTAAACCAGTATTTTGAATTCATAGTCATAGTGTATTCAAAACCTCAAAATGTTATGATTTAGAGGCCTTTAAAATTTTTTCTTGTTGATGTCTGAGAAAATAAGAAAACAAAAATCCAAGATACAAGAATATAAAAGATAAAAGAAAGGTAAGCCAAGAGCTCAGGAAAATGTGTATTTAACTCCAAATAATTATTTACATTGTAGCTGTGAAATATACTGCTTTTATTACATTAGGATTCAGGAAAGAGGCATAATGGAAAAACATAATATAACAATTTCAATTTTGGAACTAAAATTGTAAACAATTACCCCAAAATCTGAAAGGTAAATAGGAGAGGAGAAGAAATAGGTAAAAATTTTGCTAAGCGTCTTCTCTCACTCACAGGTGAGGTTATAGATATAGATTGGATGTTTCCATTGATAGCAAAATAAATGTTTAAAAATCATCTATTAAAGATTGGGGTAATTTTTACTAGTAGAGAAATAAACTAGAATCTGATGATATCAATAAGATTGAAATATAGTGGTAATTTTAAATATTAATTCTAAGATTGGAGGAAGTATATACATATACACCCAAATCCAGCAACCTAAAACAAAACAACATATAAACTTGAAAACAAGAAAATTTAAAATAACATATTAGGAAAATATTAGTAGAAAGAAAGCACAGTTCATAATATTGATATGGAAATTAGGATTCAAAGGAATTAAAATTGAGAAGATATAATCACAAACCTTCATGCATCAAACAATATAGCTTTAAAGTATAGAAGCAAAATCTGAGTATCAGAAAGCTGACAAAACAACAATCATATAGACTACTATTAGTGTTAATCATTAACACTACCATCTCAGGTATCCAAATGTGAAGGCAAAACCCCATTTAAGATGTAAAGTGTTTGAATAACAAAATGAACAAATGTTGTTATACGCATCATTATATACACATATATTATACATACTATATGCACACTATATATACTATATAATACTCAATATATAATGTATATGTAATATATAGTATATATGTATATGAGATATCATGTGATATCATGATATCAAAGGACAGAAGAAAGGGGCAAAATAAGGCAGTTTAGTTTTTTTTTCATGACTGCCTTTGAAAATTCACTCTGTGGTTCTTGGTCTTCCCTTGTCCTTAGATAAAATCTCAGGTAGATCTCATCTCTCCTTTGGTCACTTTATGATAATACAAAGCCCTTCTGAGTGCTATAGATGGAAACACTTCAACGGGAAAGGGTGACATAGTTACTTCTCTACTGACTCCACCTGAAGGTACTGTCTCTCTTCCCTATTCCAATACATTAGACTGCCAATGCTCTTTGAAGTTTGAAAGGCTGTGGGGAGAAGAAAGGAGCAGAGAATAGCTTCCTAAAGTGAAAGACTTATAAGCTGGAATCAGTACTGTCTTAGCTTGGTTTATGTTAAATCCTAAATTTCACTCCTCAGTGTGCCTTGTGGATTCCATAAAGAGTACTCATTGCTTAGAATCTCTCACTGAAATTCTTTGGTGCACTTTCCAGCTGGCTGCTTACGACCTTCCCCTGCCCCGCAATTCAGATTTTGATTCTCAACAGTCTAAGTCCATCCAAGAAACTCTCAGAATTCCACCAAATCTCCAGGTGGCACTCTTAGAAATAATCCCAATGAGACAACCCCAGGGAACTCTCCCGTGCATATATCCATAGGAAACATGCATTTTAAATCAATCTTTGAGAAAGCAGCTATCCTCCAAATTACAGCCTTCTACTGGGCTGCCACAAGCAACTTCCATTTCTTGCACTTTGGTTCTCTCAGGCACATCAGGCACTAATTGACATGTATTGTTCAAACCTTCACAGAAAACATCACACTTTCTCAATGGTTTCTTTGAAAGCTTCCTCAGTCTGCTTGAGGTTAGAGGAGGAGAACCTCCCTTCCTCCGTAATGTTGTATGTGGGGATCTGCCACAGCATTCCAACAACTTTTTACAAAGAAATTTTTTCTCCAATCTCCAATTCCCTTTTGCCCTTTCTATCCTCTTTCATTGATGGTTAATCAGCTAGAAGTTGAAAATCTCCTTTGTAAGGCATGTGTAGGTTGTCTAACACCTTACTTTAGAACACAGGAGAAGTTGTCACCTACTGTTTTCTACTCTGTTGTTTTGATTCACCAGAAACTAAGACTCACATCCCATTTAAACATCTTGTTACACAAGGGGTTGGTATTGGGGTACAGGTCTACCCTTGCAGACTATAATTTTTCAGTATCTATCACAGATCAGACATCAGCAACAAAGATGTGAATTTCTCCAGCTCAGGACATGGAAACTGTTTTCCATGAGAGTCAAAGAAATCTGGGGCAATGGTGGCGTATGATACTCTTCAATAAGGAATGGCTGAGCATTTGGGGATTTAACTGTGGTTGAGAAATATGTGACACTGGGAAAATCTCCATTGCTTCCATTACTTCAGGTGATAAAGAAAAAAGCAAAAATTCTTTGAACAGAAGCCTTAAAATGTAAGCAGGGCAGTGAATTCATAAATAAGATATGGTTTTCTCAGTCCAAGGTCAGAGGATACAATTGGCCTTACTCCATGAGTATCTCCTTGATGAACACGGAATGCTGATCCTGGATATCTGAACGGGCACACAAATTTTAAAACTAATCTAGGTAGTGATTTTTTCCCCCCCAAACTGTAGAGCTTATCAAATCCAAATGGAAATCTTGTGCCTGCTGCTTCTAGCAGAATGCTCTGTGCACACAGGCAGCTTAACTTGAAGACTATTCAAACAGGAAGCACTGGAATTAGTGTGCAGAGATCTTTGTGTTTAACCAGGGACATATCTGCAGTGGCTAAACCCTTCACCTTTTAGGCTCAACTTATCCCACCCAAGATCAGAAGGCACAAACAGATGTGCATTTATCCTAGTAGACTATAAGAGAACTTCTGACTCAATTAAGGGAGGATTTCCAGAACCCCTTGCTGTGGAAAGTGCTCCACCTAGTGGGAGTTCAGAAATCTAGAACCTTCCCTCCCTCAACAAGAGAGACCCTCAAGAAGAGGGAATTAATGAAAATCTACTAAATATATTAAGGATACAATATAGAGTGCTCTTCCATAATGCTACCAGGACAACACCATTGTTTTTCTTTTTTTCATATTGGGGAACATACCTCAGCTGCCATTTATCTCTGTATACAGTGTGAGTGATGGAGATAATATATCCAGAAACCAGTAAGCAGCTAAGCTCAGGGACAAATTTCAGGTATAATACCTCTAAGTATCAAGGTAAAAGTTAGTCTACTTAACAATGGTACCCAACTAGAGTGAATGCTCCTGAATCATGGACTGCAGGGTAAAAGCAAAATGGATGACTCTTAGAAGCCCACACCATGCCTGAAACTAGGGTGGTGCAGATTTTACCTGTATGCAAGGTGAGAGATGAAAGCGGGTCACGTTCATTAACCAAATATTTATTGAGTAAATGTACTGTTCTGGGACCTTGAGACACAGCAATGTAGTTTATATTCCAGTGGAGGGAGATAGATAATGAGAAAAATATATTAAATAAATAATAAATACGTAGATTAGAAATAAATATACAGTGTTCTGAGTGGTGATTAAGAGCAATGAAGGAAATTAAATCCAGGTAAGGGAATGGATAGGGGTTATTTTTATTTGGTTGGTCAAAGAAGGACGCCTGAATAAGGACGCAGATTAGTAGAGACCAGGGAAGTAAAGACAGAACAAGTCATACACATGTCTGAGGAAGAGGGTAGCAGAGAGGGGAGGGCACATGCAAAACACCTGAGGTGAGACTATACTTGGCACGTTGAAGGAAGGGCAAGGAGGCCAACCTGAATTGGACAGTTAGCAAAAAGAGAAAAGTAGTAGGAGAGGTCAGAGAAGTCACCAGAGGCCAGATGGTGTAAGGAATTTTATTTTGAGAGAGATGAAGGTTTTGAGGAGAGAAGTGACATAAAATGAGTTATTTTCTAAAGGATTATTCTAACTATGTAGAATACAGAGGGTCAAGTGTTGGGTACAGAGATTGGTTTAAGTGTTATTGTCGTAGTCAAGATGGGACATAGTGGTGACTTGGACTGAGTGTGTGTGTGTGTGTGTGTGTGTGTCTGTGTGTGTGTGTGTGTGTGTGTGTCTGTGTGTGTGCAGAGATGGAGAAAAACACAGACCAAGACAGAAAGACAGAGCAATTCATACCCATCAAACAGAGACTACATATTCTCTTTCAAAGAATTTTGAGACATTGATAAAAATGAACCATTTACTAGGATATCAATTAAAACTCAAACAATTCTAACGAGTAGAATAGAAATAGGCAACATCCTTCAATCACAATGAATATTAAGAGTGACTGAATAGACAACAAATCTAACCCACTGGAAAACTTTTAAAGTCCTGCGTATAACTTTTAGCTTATTGCCTGACAGTCCTTATTAAACTAGGATCCGTGTGGCCAGTCCTCTTTTTTACCCAGGTGTAGGGGAAAACTGGTAGGCTTACATTTCTCAGATATACATCTCAGAATAATTTTTTTCCAAGTCCAGGACTTCTTGTGATTTATCCCCACACCCTATTTCCAAGTATTTTTAAAATTATACGTCTCCTTTTTTTGTAAGTATATATATTTTTAAATGTCTCTCTCTTGGTAAAGTCTCTCATGCTTCTTTCGTTTTGTAAGTGTTACTCCAATTCTGAGTTTTCCTGTGCATACCAAGGCTGGAGTTCTACTGAAAGCCCCTCCACAGTGCCTACAGAACTGGGGTTACTCTCCAGTGTGAATCTGCTGATAATTTTTAAAGGATAAATTATCAGTGAAGGCCTTTCCACAATGATTACAGACATAGTTTTTTGATCATGTGTTCTCTGTGTGAATAAAGGTTAGTTCTCTGGCTGATGTCTTCCCCATATTCATTATATTTAGTTTTTCCCCTTGTATGAATTTTCTGGTGTCTATGTAGGTACACACTCTGGAAGAAGGCTCTTCCACATTCATTTATAAGGTTTCTCTCCAGTGTAAAGTTTGTGATGTTGATAAGAACAGAGCATGCATTAAAAGCTTTTCCCTATAGAGACTTGTATGGTTTCCCTCGGTATGAATTCACTTGTGCTTGAAGGATGAATTACTGAAGGCTCTACTATATTGATTACAGACATAAGCTTTCTCTCCTATGTGAGTTTTCTTTACCAGAGGGAATCGTCTTGGGGAAAACCATATAATTCATGCTGGAGAAGCAATTCATGGAAGTAAAGGCTAGAAATCAAGTACTCATAGAGCAACACTTTTAGAACATGTGAGGATTCACACGTTATAAAACGCTGTGTCATGAATGAAGGGATGTCTTTAACGATTACTCAATCCTTAGTCAACATTAAAGATCTCACACTGAGGATATATCAATTCTACAGGAAAAGGAGAAAAAGTGCAGTTAGAGTTCACATCAGAATATTCATCCCAGGAAGATACTCAATAAAGAACTCTTTAGTACCCAAGTGAGCAAAAAATTTAGACTTTTGCTATATAGGATAAAGATGTAGTACTCTTAAAAAAGTTGAGTCCAAGGCTTCCCTGATGGCGCAGTGGTTAAGAATCTGCCTGCCAATGCAAGGGACACGGGTTTGAGCCCTGGTCCGGGAAGATCCCACATGCCGCGGAACAACTAAGCCCCTGTACCACAACTACTGAGCCTGTGCTCTAGAGCCCGTGAGCCTCAACTACTGAAGCCCGCACGCCTAGAGTCCGTGTTCCACAACAAGAGAAGCCACCAAGATGAGAAGCCCGTGCACCGAAATGAAGACCCAAAGTAGCCAAAAATAAATAAATAAATTTATTAAACAACAAAAGAAAGTTGAGTCCAGAATCTGGCAACAAGTAATAACAATTAGATAAATCCTCTTCAATACATTTATACTTGCAATTAAAATTAAGCAAAAGTTGTTGAAAAACCTTAAAAGAAAGTATCTATCCCTACAAATTTGCTTTCAGATTCTTAAATTTTGCTTTTCTAATAATCCACTTAAAGCATAAAGAAGAAATGTAAGAAGAAATGTGTTGACCATCCACTATGAAAAAAAATTAATTTAAAATGGTTTTATTGAAGTCATCTGTGATTACAGACTCATACATTATGTATCTTTGCTTTTAAGAACCAGTCACAATATTTTCATTCTACTTTATGTGGTAGACTTGTAATTTTGAGACTTAATCCTATTTTCATTGCCAGTTCTATATCACAACATTTTATTTTCATAGATTTTGTTGTTTGCTTACATTTCAGGAAAGGTACATGGATGATACACTTTCTAATCTCATGGACAAATAAGTGACTAGACGAATAAATTCAGAATTTAATTGCAATTTAGAATCACAGTGTTTTCCCTCAAACTCTGTAGAATGGAAAAATAAATATTTCTTCAATGAATAAACTGTAAGGAAAAAAGAATGGGAGGAGACATTTACAGATTAAATTACACTTTAAAGATTTATCAACCAAACAATTTGTAAATGTATTTGGGATCCTGATTTGAATAAATCAAAAGTGAATGTATAAAGCTGGGGATGATTTATACACTGATTGGCTACTGCGTGATATTACATAAGTGTATTTTTTTAGGTAGAGTAATGGTTTGTAGTTATGTTTTCAAAAAAAGAGTCCTTATATTTTAGAGACATGTACTGAAGTATTTATGAAAGCAAGTGATACAATGCTTCCAAGATTAGGGGGAGGGTGGGTGGAGATACAGATGAAGCCAGGTTGGCAATGAGTTGATAACTATTGGGCTGGGGAACACGTACATATGGGTTTATTATACAAGTTTTCCCCACTTTTGTATGTATTTGAAATTTTCCATAATAGAACAAGAAGGGGAAAAAAAGGGCTAATTATTATTTATTCTTTTCTATAACTTTGTAAGAAAGATCTAAAAATACAGTTTTCTTGGCAAGAAAGGTTATTATTTATTCCATTCTACTTCCAGCCAGAATGCTTATTGAATTTCTTTTGCTTACATTTTAATATCTTTACTATATCCATGTCTTTGCCTTTTAAAATTAATTCTATAAATTTTGTTAAATGTCAAATTATATCTTTAGCTATGAAATGGTTTCTTCTATTATGTGTTTTAATACCATTTTTAACATGTGCTGATTTCTCTAGCAATTCTGTTGTTTCCCACATCATTTATCTTTTTTCTGTTCAGTTAAATGTTTGTTGTTACAATTATTATCTGCATTCTAAGATCTATAACAGTTGTTCAGTTTTTTGTTGCATAGTTTCTGCCCTTAATTGGTTTCAAAACATTTAAAAATTCTTCCACAACTTTATACTTTACTATCATTTATTACTGACCTCTCTTCAAACTTCCGTTTGCCACTCAGCTCCATTTTAATAATCTCTTTTCTTTTACCTTTTATCTCTCTTCTTATACAGTTTATGATTTCAAAGTAGAAGCCTCTTTCAACTTCTTGGCTTTTTTTTTTTTAATTAATTAGTTAATTTACTTTTGGCTGCGTTTGCATCTTGGTTGCTGCATGCGGGCTTTCTCTAGTTGTGGTGAGCGGGGACTACTCTTCATTGTGGTGCTCAGGCTTCTCATTGCAGTGGCTTCTCTTGTTGCGGAGCATGGGCTCTAGGCATGCGGGCTTCAGTAGCTGTGGCTCTCGGGCTCAGTAGCTATGGCTCGCGGGCTCTAGAGCAAAGGCTCAGCAGTTGTGGCACACGGGCTTAGTTGCTCCGTGTCACATGGGATCTTCCCTGACCAGGGCTCGAACCCATGTCCCCTGCATTGGCAGGCAGATTCTTAACCACTGCGCCACCAGGGAAGTCCCCAGTCTATGCTTTCTTCCTTTGTCAAAGGGACAAAGCAAATAGAATCTGAAATTTCTTGCTGCATATATAAAATATTTTTCAAGAAAATGTTTTTGTACAGATGGCCAACAGGCACATGAAAAGATGCTCATCATCACTAATTATTAGAAAAATGCAAACCAAAACTACAATGAGGTACCACTTCACACCAGTCAGAATAGCCGTCATTAAAATATCTACAAACAATAAATGGTGGAGAGAGTGTGAAGAAAAGGGATCCCTCTTATACTGTTGGTGGGAATGTAAACTGGTGCAACCACTATGGAAAATAGTATGGAGTTTCTTAAAAATACTAAAAATAGAGTTACCATATGATCCAGCAATCCTACTCCTAGGCATATATCCAGACAAAACTATAATTCAAAAAGATACATGCACCCCTATATTCATAGCAGCACTATTTACAATAGCCAAGACACGGAAACAACCTAAATGTCCATCAACAGATGAATGAATAAAGAAGATGTGGTGCATATATAAACACACACACACACACACACACACACACACACACACACACAATGGAATATTACTCAGCCATAAAAAAATGAAATAATGCCATTTACAGCAACATGGATGGACCCAGAGATTACCCTACTAACTGAAGTCAGAAAGAGAAAGACAAACACCATATAATATCATTTATATGTGGAATCTAAAATATGACACAAATGAACACATCTATGAAACAGAAACCGACTCACAGTCATAGAGAATGGACTTGTGGTTGCCAAAGGGTGAGGGGGTGGTGGGAGAAGGATGGATTGGGAGTTTGGCATTAGCAGATGCCAACTATTATATATAGGATGGATAAACAACAAGGCCCTACTGTATAGCACAGGGAACTATATTCAATATCCTGTGATATACCATACTGGAAAAGAATATGAAAAAGAAAATATATGTATAATTGAATCACATTACTGTATAGCAGAAATTAACACTGTAAATCAACTACACTTCAATAAAACTGAAAACATAAAGTCAGTTGATCAACAAAAAGAATATGTTTTTGAAAAAGAAAACTACAGGCCAATATCACTGATGAACGTAGATGCAAAAATCCTCAACAAAATACTAGCAAACAGAATCCAAGAGCACATTAAAAGGATCATACACCATGATCAAGTGGGGTTTATTCCAGGAATGCAAGGATTCTTCAATATACGCAAATCTATCAATGTGATAAACCATATTAACAAATTGAAGGAGAAAAACCATATGATCAACTCAATAGATGCAGAGAAAGCTTTTGATAAAATTCAACACCCATTTATGATAAAAACCCTGCAGAAAGTAGGCATAGAGGGAACTTTCCTCAACATAATAAAGGCCATATATGACAAGCCCACAGCCAACATCATCCTCAATGGTGAAAAACTGAAAGCATTTCCACTAAGATCAGGAACAAGACAAGGTTGCCCACTCTCACCACTATTATTCAACATAGTTTTGGAAGTTTTAGCCACAGCAATCAGAGAATAAAAAGAAATAAAAGGAATCCAAATGGGAAAAGAAGAAGTAATGCTGTCACTGTTTGCAGATGACATGATACTATACATAGAGACAGAAAACTACTAGAGCTAATCAATGAATTTGGTAAAGTAGCAGAATACAAAATTAATGCACAGAAATCTCTGGCATTCCTATATACTAATGATGAAAAATCTGAAAATGAAATCAAGAAAACACTCCCATTTACCATTGCAACAAAAAGAATAAAATATCTAGGAATAAACCTACCTAAAGAGACAAAAGAACTGTATACAGAAAACTATAATACACTGATGAAAGAAATTAAAGATGATACAAACAGATGGAGAGATATACCATGTTAGTGGATTGGAAGAATCAACATTGTGAAAATGACTCTACTACCCAAAGCAATCTATAGATTCAATGTAATCCCTATCAAACTATCACTGGCATTTTTCGCAGAACTAGAACAAAAAATTTCACAATTTGTATGGAAACACAAAAGACCCTGAATAGCCAAAGCAATCTTGAGAACGAAAAACGGAGCTGGAGGAATCAGGCTCCCTGACTTCAGACTATACTATAAAGCTACAGTCATCAAGACAGTATGGTACTGGCACAAAAACAGAACTATAGATCAATGGAACAGGATAGAGAGCCCAGAGATAAACCCACAGTGACCCATGGTCACCTTATCTTTGATAAAGGAGGCAGGAATGTACAGTGGAGACAGGACAGCCTTCTCCATAAGTGGTGCTGGGAAAACTGGGCAGGTACATGTAAAAGTATGAGATTAGATCACTCCCTAACACCATACACAAAAATAAGCTCAAAGTGGATTAAAGACCTAAATGTAAGGCCAGACACTATCAAACTCTTTGAGGAAAACATAGGCAGAATACTCTATTACATAAATCACAGCAAGATCCTTTTTGACCCACCTTCTAGAGAAATGGAAATAAAAACAAAAATAAACAAATGGGACCTAATGAAACTGCAAAGCTTTTGCACAGCAAAGGAAACCAGAAACAAGACAAAAAGACAGCCCTCAGAATGGGAGAAAATATTTGCAAATGAAGCAACTGACAAAGGATTAATCTCCAAAATTTACAAGCAGCTCATGCAGCTCAATAACAAAAAAACAAACAACCCAATCCAAAAATGGGCAGAAGACCTAAATACACATTTCTCCAAAGAAGATATACAGACTGCCAACAAACACATGAAAGAATGCTCAACATCATTAATCATTAGAGAAATGCAAATCAAAACTACAATGAGATATCATCTCACACCAGTCAGAATGGCCATCATCAAAAAATCTAGAAACAATAAATGCTGGAGAGGGTGTGGAGAAAAGGGAACACTCTTGCACTGCTGGTGGGAATGTGAATTGGTTCAGCCACTATGGAGAACAGTATGGAGGTTCCTTAAAAAATTACAAATAGAACTACCATATGACCCAGCAATCCCACTACTGCGCATATACCCTGAGAAAAACAAAATTCAAGAAGAATCATGTACCAAAATGTTCATTGCAGCTCTATTTACAATAGCCCAGAGATGGAGACAACCTAAGTGCCCATCATCAGATGAATGGATAAAGAAGATGTGGCACATATATACAACGGAATATTACTCAGCCATAAAAAGAAACGAAATTGAGCTATTTGTAATGAGGTGGATAGACCTAGAGTCTGTCATACAGAGTGAAGTAAGTCAGAAAGAGAAAGACAAATACCGTATGCTAACACATATATATGGAATTTAAGAAAAAAAATGTCATGAAGAACCTAGAGGTAAGGCAGGAATAAAGACACAGACCTACTGGAGAACGGACTTGAGGATATGGGGAGGGGGGAAGGGTGAGCTGTGACAGGGCGAGAGAGAGGCAAGGACATATATACACTAACAAACGTAAGGTAGATAGCTGGTGGGAAGCAGCCGCATGGCACAGGGATATCAGCTCGGTGCTTTGTGACCGCCTGGAGGGGTGGGATAGGGAGGGTGGGAGGGAGGGAGATGCAAAAGGGAAGAGATATGGGAACATATGTATATGTATAACTGATTCACTTTGTTATCAAGCAGAAACTAACACACCATTGTAAAGAAATTATACCCCAATAAAGATGTTAAAAATTTTTTTTAAAAAATTAAAAAAAAAAGTAAAACTCTAAAAAAAAAAAGAATATGTTTTCGGATGCTTATGGGAGCTTTATTTATAACTGCCAAAACTTGGAAGCAACCAAGATGTCCTTCAG
Organism: Grampus griseus; assembly: GCF_964374135.1. NCBI lineage: Eukaryota > Metazoa > Chordata > Mammalia > Artiodactyla > Delphinidae > Grampus > Grampus griseus. Next base: position 64,398,216 of record NC_139001.1, read on the forward strand.
TAGGTGAATGGATAAACTGTGGTACATCCATATCATGGAATATTATTCAGCACTAAAAGAAAATAGGTTATCAAGCCACTAAAAGGGAGGAAACTTAAATGCATATTACTAAGTGGAAGAAACCAATCTAAAAAGGCTACATACTTTGTGATTCAAACTTTATGACATTTTGGAAAAGGCAAAACTATCGAAATAGTAAAAACAAGATCAGTGATTGACAGAGGTTGAAGAAGAGAGGGAAGGATGAATAGGCAGGGAGTGGAGGATGTTTAGGGCAATGAAAATACTCTGATACATGCCATACGTTTCTCCAAACCCACTGAATGTACAACACCAAGAGTGAACTGGAATGTAAACTATAGACTTTGGGTGACAATAATGTATAAATGTAGGTTCATCGATTGTGACCAACGTATCACTCTGGTGGGGGGGTGTTCATAATAGAAGAGATTATACATGTGTAGGGACAGGGGATATATGGGAAATCTCTGGACCTTCTGGTCAATTTTGCTGCTCTAAAAATAAAGTCTATTTCTTACAAAATGATTTCCCTGTGCCTCTTGAATGCTTTATGCTTCATTTTACAATCATTTCATAAGCCCCCTTTGAATTTATTTTTTAATTTTTCAAAAGTAACAAGGCTCTCTATGCCTGGCATTTCCCCACAAAAAACATGGCAAGGGGATTCTTCTTGGGCTTTCTCATTCTCCACTTGCCTACTGTTAGAGAAATTCTTTTGAAGCTCAATCCGCAGGGCTTACTGCTCATGTGTTGACATCGTGTGTAAGAGAAGTGGGGCCACTAAGGCTGTGAATGATCCCAGCAGACCAACTTCATCTCTGCATGCTTTCTCCTCTGCTTTTGCAGAAGCCTCTGGGTCAGGAGCTAGATTTGGTGAGACCCAGCTTTCTTCCAAGTGTACCAACAGTCGCATTTCTTTGGACCAATCTTACTAACTTCCCAATCAGCAGAACCTCCCACTCCATATCAGGATATCATTATTCCAGTTCCACAGTTCCTGGCATCCCAGTTCAATTTCATCACGGAAGCCACTGAAATGTGGAGCCAACTCACTGCTGTCATCATTACTGCAGATTTTCTTTTCCCTTTACTTTTCTGAGTTCCCAGCTCTACTGCCACTAAAACTTATGGGATTTCTGCTGACCCATATGACTCATTAAGGCCCTACAGGGGGTTTGCCTGGTCAGTCTCTCAGTTCATTCCTCCAAGTCCGGGAAGGTTTATGTCCTCCAGGATATTGATTGCATACTTCCTATATGACAATCCATCTCTTCTGGCCCAGTAACTTATGAGTAATTTCTTCTTTATTCATGCCCCATCTGCAGTGATTCTAACAGAAAGCATTTCCGGTTAGTGGCAGATTTACAGTGTATTCCCTAGTTTCCAGTGTTGTTGCAGATTTCCCCTAGAAAATCTGCATTGTATTTCCTAGAGATTTTTGAATTTCCTAGAGATTTTTCTTAGCATAGGAGTTACCCCTCCCCTAAAAATTCTCAAGCAATCATCTCTTCTGGAGAGACCGACCAAATTTCAGGTAATGATTTTAAAGGGTTTGAAAGAGCAGTGTGCTCTGCCCATCTTTTCTTAACAGGTATCCTATGGTTGACTGGGGTGCACTTACCCTTACCACAGTAAACAGAAAGTTGCCAATGGTGTATTTTTATTATCTCAGAGTAAGAGACGTCTCAATCAACAATGGAACATGAGGTCCAACTAGTGTCAAGACAAATGATTTAAAGACTAATATTCTAAAAGCAAAAAACCCTATATGAGGGAGATATCCTCTAACAACTGTCCTGCAAGCATAACAGGTTAACCCACTTAGCTACTCAGAGATGCATTTTTGCAACCTAATTAGTCCTGTGGAATTCATCAAAAAGTTATATTACTTTAAAATAAAAACTATCAAGGGTCCATTAATGAAGTTTTTCTATGGAGGTGATAGGTAAAATCGCTTTGAAATTTTACCAGGTTACAGTTATTACAGAAATGCTCCATGGAAAAGAATCTGGGGGGCCTTTATTTTCCCACTTGTCTAAGCGTTATTTTTTGAGGAAAGTATTTATCTCTGGCCCTTTTCTCCCTCACCTTCTTCTATGTGAAGGTGGAATGATTATCTCTTCAACCATAACTCTTCCTATTTTCATTGTAGATAATTAATTATACTATCCACTCAATTGACTTTCAAAGCACATGGATTTTCCCTAGGCAGTAGCATAACGAACATGACAGTTTCGTGCCAAAGAATTCTCTGTTGTCTAAATATTATAAACATTTCAGTTGTAAGAAATAACGTGGCAGGATGCCTGAAGGATAAGCAGTCCATTAATTCCTCTAACATCCTAAATTTTATCCTTGCTTTAGTTAGACCATCAAAAAGCTGCACACTTACACTACTTTCCCTCAGATCCGCATTGAAGTGCTTTCTCTCTGAATTGTATTTTGGTGGCATGTCATCCCTTTGCTCTGAGGAAAAGAGTAATACTATTATTAAAAGTAACAATGATAATGTTGATATTATTCTTCCTGAAACTGGCTATTCCCATAATTTTCCCCCAATACCTTACTGACTTTATCTAGTTGGTATCAATTCCACCCTTTCATTTGCTCAGACCAAAAGCTTTGAAGACATCACTGCCTCCATTTTTCCTCCGATATCCCACATGTAATCTTTCACATCTTATTACCTCTAACTTCAAAAAAAGTTAAGATGCTTACTAGTTTTCACCACCTCCACTGCTTCCATCCTGATGCAAGCTTCTATTGCTATTCCCTCACCTGGATAAGTCCAAAAGCCTCCTGACGGAGGAAACAGATGACTCTATTCAAATATAAGTCAGATCGTATCATTCTTCTCCTTTAATTCTCCAGTAGTCCCATCACATTCAGAAGGCAGTTACAGGTCCCAATGGCACTGGTCCTCATAAGCTCCCTAACTATATCCCTGTCACTCTCCTCCTCATTACCTTGCTTCCCCCAAACTGTTTTCCTTGTTCCTCAAACACTCATGAATAGCCACTCTGCTTTCTCTGCCTGACATGGTTTCTTCCAGATACACTCATGCTTTCTCTCCAACTCTTCAGGAGAGGCCGCCCCAGCTATGTTATTTAGAACTGAGACCACCTGCACTCACTCTTGGCATTATTTGACCTCATTTCTATTTTTTCCACAGAATTTATGGTTTCCTATCATACTATTCATTCTACTTAAATATTTTGATCATTGTCTGCCTCCTCCTAGTGTAATTCAAGCTCTCAGCAGGCAGGGATTTTGACCTGTTTTATTGTTGCATCTCCAGTGTGCAGAATGGTGCCTTTCATATAGCAAGCATTCAATAAATATGTATGGAATAAATGGTTATGAAGAAAAATATAATATTAGAGGCTAATATAAATTGCCTTTTTGTATTGGCCAGGCATAATCTTTATAGGAATTATTTATGTTCACAATCCTATGCAGTTGGTGATTTTTCCCTCTATGGGAGGAAACTGAGGCCCTCCACAGGGAAAATTTAAACTGAGATCACATAGGTGGCAGTGGCAGAGCTGAAATCCAAACCCAGTCTCTTCGACCTTTAAGTCTCCATTTTCTAATCAAAATATTGTACTTGCTTTCATCAGAAACTCATATGATACTTGTCTCTGTGTGTGTGTGTGTGTGTGTGTGTGTGTGTGTGTGTGTGTTTTAAGTAGAGGACACTGTTCACTAACTGAGAAAGTTTCTCCTTTATGTAGATCAATAGAAGAAATTTCTCTCAGGTCTCAAGGACAGAAAAGCTATGTTTCTCTAGATACCTGGCTCATTTTTATCTTTTGGACACTGTTAATTACCTAAACATTTCTGTTTCCATCTGGGATGTTCATTAGGAAACTTGGGGAGAAAATGTGAGCTAAGTTTATCATGCAATGTTGGGTGCTAATCTTAACCTTGGTTCTATACTACTTCCTAAAAGTCCCCATTCCCATACACATTCCAATTTACCTTGTTATGTATTTTATCTTTTGTAGTGTATGGTATTTATGTAAACATCCCAAATCCCCTTTAGGATGAAATGGCATGGAGATAAATATATTTATTTAGAAATTAAATCAAAGAGTCGTGTTCTTGTACCACATTGCTTTGACCTCATAGAAATGCCTATTCCTCAATTGTCTTTTAGTGTTGCGTTCTGACATTATATCATGGGTTGGATACTATAAGGATCAGCCATGAAAAAAAAAAATAGCTTGCAAGTATCTCTTGCTTTTGTTTTCTAGATGTCTATATCCTTAAAAGAACATAAAGGGGTTTGTGCAGGAGAGCAAAGAAAGGGAGAAGTCTTTTGTGGATGGAGAGGAGAAGATGGGGGAAACCAGAAAATAGCCAGTGAGACCCAGAACAGCAGAGATGGGCCCTACCTCTGTCAGCAACACAGAAAAGTAGCCCTTGAGAGGCTATGGGGAGCATCCATAGGCTAGACCTTAGGCGGCCTCAGAGAAAGCACTGAGAGCTGAGGGATTACGCAGCAGGGGCAAGGGAACGTTCCTGAAGTCATCTATTTAGACAATGACCTAAAAAAGAACGGCCATGGCACTCTGAAGGACACCAGAGCTGTGGAACCATCCCAGGGAAGAGTAAGAATGCAGGAAGCACAGAGGTTAAATTTTCTACCAGATCCTGGGGGTGCAGGGTCAGAAACTGAGTTAAGTAAGAGAAAATACATTTTTTTTTTAAAGTGACAGTTTTGCAAACCTGAGTTTGTGGACCTAAACATATGTAAGCTACTTCAACTTCCTCTGGGAACCAGGTACAGTCCAACTAAACAATCAACCCAACAACAAATACATAAACCAAGAAGAAAACATGGAAATAAAGTGATATGAATTGTAGATAAAGAATTTGTAATTAGAATGATATTATGTTCAAGGTTTGAATTACAATCTCTAAATGATATTTAAATGATCTTGCTTCTGAGTATCCTGAAGGCTGAATTAAAATCTGTTCTAGCAAATTTCTCTTTCCTACAAGATATATTACAGTTTTATTATATATCTTAATGTAGTTATGAGGACCAATGATTTTTCCCAGTTTTATTGAGAAATAATTGGCACACACCACTGTACAGTTTTAAGGCATACAGCGTGATGGCTGATTTACATATATTGTGAAACGAGTACTGCAATAAGTTCAACTAATATCTTCCTACACAGATACAATAAAAAGAAAAGAAAGAAAAAAAGGGGAAAAAACTTTTCCTCGTGATGAGAATTCCTAGGATTTATTCTCTTAAAGCTTTTCCTATATATCAAACGGCAGTACTGTCATACATTCTATCCCAACTACTTACAACTGGCAGTTTGTACCTTTTTTTTTTTTTGCGGTACGCGGGCCTCTCACCGTTGTGGCCTCTCCCATTGAGGAGCACAGGCTCCGGACGCGCAGGCTCAGCGGCCATGGCTCACGGGCCCAGCCGCTCCGCGGCATGTGGGATCTTCCCGGACGGGGCACGATCCCGTGTCCCCTGCATCAGCAGGCGGATTCTCAACCACTGCGCCACCAGGGAAGCCCGCAGTTTGTACCTTTTGACCACATTTCTCCAACTCCTCCTCGCCCCACCCTCTAGTCACTGCAAGTCTAATTTTTTTCTATGAATTTGTTTTTGATTTTTTTTAAGATTCCCTATATAAGTGAGATCATATAGTATATGTCTTTCTCTGACTTATTTTACTTACATAATGCCTTCAAGGTCCATTTACGTTGTCACAAGTGGAAGGATCTCCACATTTTTTATGACTGAATTATATTCCCACGTATGTGTGTGTGGGTGTGTATGTATGCTGCATGTTCTTCATCCATTCACCCACTGACAGACACTTAAGTTGTTTCCATGTTTTGGCTGCTTCTGGCTATTCTAAATAATGCTGCTTTGAACATGGGGGTACAGATATATTTTCAAGTTAGTGTTTTCACTTCCTTTGGATATATTCCCAGAAGTGGAATAGCTGGATCATATGGTGGTTCTATTTTTAATTTTTTGAGGATCCTCCATTGCTTCTCCATAGTGGCTGTATCAATTACAATTCTACCAACAGTGCATAAGGGTTCCTTTTTCTCCATAGCCATGCCAGCATTTGTTATCTCAATTTTTTGATGATGGACAATCTGATAGGCGTGAGGCAATACCACATTATGGGTTTGACTTGCATTTCCCTAATGACTACTAATATTCACCATCTTTTCATGTACCTGTTGGCCTTCTGTATATCTCCTTTGGAGAAATGTCTATTCAGATCCTTTGCCAATTTTTTATTTGGGTTATTATTATTTTGCTATGGAGTTGTATGAGTTCTTTATACATTTATCCCTTACCAGATATATGGTTTGCAAATATTTTTCTAATCCTATAGGATTTCTTTTCACTTTGTTGATTGTTTGCTGTGCTGTGCAGAAGCTTTTTAGTATGGTATAGTCCTATCTGTTTATTTTTAATTTTGTTGCTTGTGCCTTGGGTGTCATATCCAAAAAATCGTTACTAAGACCCATGTCAAGGAGATTTATTCCTTATACCATTACTGTTACTGTTTACACTACGTTTTTATGATGTTAATTAGTGTTCTTTTACTCCCACACAAAGAACCCCCTTTAGCATTTCTTGTAAAACAGGTCTAGTGGTAATAAACTCCCTCAGTTTTTGTTTGTTCAAGAACGTCTTTATCCTTCCTCCATTTCTGAAGGACAGCTTCACCATGTACAGAATTCTTGGTTTAAAGTATCCTCTTTCAACATTTTGAGTATGTCATTCCATTCTCTCCTGGCCCGAAAAGTTTCTGTTGAGAAGTCTGCCAATAGTCTTACGGGGGCTCCTCTGTAAGTAACTTCTCTCTTTCTTCTTACTGCTTTTAAAATTGTCTTTGATTTTGACAATTTATTTGAATGGGTCTCACAGTAGCCCTATTCAGGTTCAACCTATTTGGGGTTTTTTGAGCCTCATGGATCTGGATGTCCATTTCTCTCCCAAGGTTTGGGATGTTTTCAGCCATTACTGCTTTCAATATACTTTCTGTCCCTTTCACTTTCTCTTCTCCTTCTGGAATTCCTAAAATGTAAATATTGTTTCCTTACACTGTGTCTCATAATTCCCTTAGGCTTTTCACTCCTTTTCATTCTTTTTTCTTTTTTGCTCCTCTAACGAGGTAATTTCCAATAACCTATACTCCAGGTGGCTGATTCTTTCTTCTGCATGGTTGAGTCTATTTTTCAAAATCTCTATTGAATTCTTCAGTTCAGTTACTGCATTTTTCAACTATAGAATTTTTTTTTTGATGGTTACTATTTCCTTGTTGAACTTCTATTTTCTTCATGCACTGTTTTCCTAATTTCACTTAGTTGTCCCTCAGTGTTTTCTTGCAGTTTGCTAAACTTCCTTAAGAGGATTATTTGCGGGGGGGGGGGGGGGGGAATCAAAATGGTACACTCGGAGGACACAGAATTCATGTCTCCACACAACTAGGGCACCTACCAGGCACCGGTGGGGGACCACAAACACCTAAGGGGATGGGAGGAACCCCCAGCGACCTGTTGTTTCAACTGTAGTTTTATTTTTCTTAATACGTTTTTTAATTTTTCTAATTTTATTTTGTTTTTTATTCTTTGATATTGTACTTCTCCTTTTCTTCTTTCTTTCTTTCTTTTTGTTTTTTTTTTTAACCAAGCCACAAAGCTTGCAGAATATTGGTTCCCAGGCCAGAGGTCAGACCAGAGCTCCTGTGGTGGGAGCTCCAAGCCCAAACCGCTGGACTAACAGAGAACCTCAAACCCCAGGGAATATTAATCAGTGTAAGGCCTCATGGAGGTCCTCATCTCAGCATCAAGACCCAGCTCTATACAACTAGCTGCAAACTCCAGTGCTGGACATCTCAGGTCAAACTACCAGTAACATAGGAACACAGCACCACACATCAAAAGGAAAAAAAAACTGAAAGACAAAAAAATGTGTTACAGACAAATGAGCAAGGTAAAAACCTACAAGACTAACAAATGAAGACAAAATAGGCAACCTACCTAAAAAAAATTCAGAGTAATGATAGTAAAGATGATCCAAAATCTTGGAAACAGAATGGAGAAAATACAAGAAACATTTAACAAGGATCTAGAAGAACTAAAGCAAACGAACAGTCATGAACAACACAATTACTGAAATTAAAAATACTCTAGAAGGAATCAATAGCAGAATAACTGAGGCAGAAGAACAGGTTAAGTGAGCTGGAAGATAAAATGGTGGAAATCACTGCCCGGGAGCATTATAAAGGAAAAAGAATGAAAAGAATTGAGGACAGTCTCAAACACTTCTGGGACAACATTAAATGCACCAACATTCAAATTATAGGGGTCCCAGAAAAAGAAGAGAAAAAGAGGGCTTCCCTGGTGGCGCAGTGGTTGAGAGTCCGCCTGCCAATGCAGGGGACACGGGTTCGTGCCCCAGTCCGGGAAGATCCCACATGCCACGGAGCGGCTGGGCCCGTGAGCTATGGCCGCTGAGCCTGCGCGTCCGGAGCCTGTGCTCTGCAATGCGAGAGGCCACAGCAGTGAGAGGCCCGCGTACCGCAAAAACAAAACAAAACAAAACAAAAAAGAAGAGAAAAAGAAAGGGTCTGAAAAATATCTGTAGAGATTATAGTCAAAAACTTCCCTAACATGGTAAAGGAAATAGCCACCCAAGTCCAGGAGGCACAGAGAGTACCATAGGGAATAAACACATAGAGAAACATGATGAGACACATATTAATCAAACTATAAAAAATTAAATACAAAGAAAAAATGTTAAAATCAGCAAGGGAAGAGCAACAAATAACATACAAGGGAATCCCCATAAAGTTAACAGCTGATCTTTCAGAAGAAACTCTGCAAGCCAGAAGGGAGTGGCAGGACATATTTAAAGTGATGAAAGGGAAGATCTACAACCAAGATTACTCTATCCAGCAAGGATCTCATTCAGATTTGACAGAGAAATTAAAACCTTCACAAATAAGCAGAGGTTAAGAGAATTCAGCACCACCAAACCAGCCTTACAACAAATGCTAAAGGAACTCCTCTAGGCAGAAAACACAAGAGAAGGAAAAGACCTACAAAAACAAACCCAAAACAATTTAAAAAATGGTAATAGGAACATACATATTGATAATTACCTTAATGTAAATGGATTAAATTCTCCAACCAAAAGACGTAGACTGGCTGAATGGATACAAAAACAAGACCCGTATATATGCTGTCTACAAGAGACCCACTTCAGACCTAGAAGCACATACAGACTGAAAGTGAGGGGATGGAAAAAGATATTCCATGCAAATGGAAATCAAAAGAAAGCTGGAGTAGCAATTCTCACATCGGATTAAAAAACTTTAAAATAAAGACTATTTCAAGAGATAAAGAAGGACACTACAAAATGATCAAGGGATCAATCCAAGAAGAAGACATAACAATTGTAAATATTTACGCACCCAAAATAGGAGCACCTCAATACATAAGGCAACTGCTAACAGCAATAAAAGGAGAAATTGACAGTAACACAATCACAGTAGGGGACTTTACACCCCACTTTCACCAATGGACAGAACATACAAAATGAAAATAAATAGGGAAACACAAGCTTTAAATGACATATTAAACAAGATGGACTTAATTGATATTTATAGGACATTCCATCCAGAAACAACAGAATACACTTTCTCCTCAAGTGATCGTGGAACTTTCTCCAGGATAGATCATATCTTGGGTCACAAATTAAGCCTTGATAAATTGAAGAAAACTGAAATCATATCAAGTATCTTTTCTGACCACAACGCTATGAGACTACATATCAATTACAGGAAAAAAACTGTAAAAAATACAAACATATGGAGGCTAAACAATGTGCTACGCTACTAAATAACCAAGAGATCACTGCAGAAATCAAAGAGGAAGTCAAAAAATACCTAGAAACAAATGAAAATGAAAATAAGATGACCCAAAACCTATGGGATGCAGCAAAAGCAGTTCTAAGAGGGAAGTTTATAGAAATACAGTCCTACCTCAAGAAACAAGAAAAATCTCAAATAAACAACCTAATATTACACCTAAAGCAGTTAGAGAAAGAAGAACACAAAACTCCCGAAAGTTAGCAGAAGGAAAGAAATGCTAATGATCAGATCAGAAATAAATGAAGGAAATGACAGCAAAGATCAATAAAACTAAAAGCTGGTTCTTTGAGAAGATAAACAAAATTGATAAATCACTAGCCAGACTCATCAAGAAAAAAAAAAGAAGACTCAAATCAACAGAATTAGAAATGAAAAAGAAGTAACAACTGACACTGCAGAAATACAAGGATCATGAGAGATTACTACAAGCAACTATATACCAATAAAATGGACAACCTGGAAGAAATGGATGAATTCTTAGAAAAGCACAAACTTCCGAGACTGAACCAGGAAGAAATAGAAAATATAAAGAGACCACTCACAAGCACTGAAATTGAAATTGTGATTAAAAATCTTCCAGTAAACAAAAGCCCAGGACCAGATGGCTTCACAGGCAAATTCTATCAAACATTTAGAGAAGAGCTCACAACTATCCTTCTCAAACTCTTCCAAAAGATAGCAGAGGGAGGAACACTCTCAAACTCATTCTATGAGGCCACCATCACCCTGATACCAACACCAGACAAAGATGTCACAAAAAAAGGAAACTACAGGCCAATATCTCTGATGAGCATAGATGCAAAAATCCTCAACAAAATACTAGCAAACAGAATCCAACAGCACATTAAAAGAATCATACACCGGGCTTCCCTGGTGGCACGTATTTGAGGGTCTGCCTGCCAATGCAGGGGACACGGGTTTGTGCCCCGGTCCGGGAGGATCCCACATGCCATGGAGTGGCTGGGCCCGTGAGCCATGGCTGCTGAGCCTGTGCGTCTGGAGCCTGTGCTCCGCAACGGGAGAGGCCACAACATTGAGAGGCCCGCCTACAACCAAAAAAAGAAAAAAGAGAAAAAAAAAGAATCGTACACCATAATCAAGTGGTCAAGTTGGGTTTAACCCAGGAATGCAAGGATTCTTCAATATCTGCAAATAAATCAATGTGATACACCATATTAACAAACTGAAGGAGAGAAACCATATGGTCATCTCAATAGATGCAGAAAAAGCTTTTGACAAAATTCAACACCCATTTATGATAAAAACTCTCTGGAAAATACCTCAACCTAATAAAGGCCATATATGACAAACCGACAGACAACATCATTCTCAAGGGTGAAAAACTAAAACCATTTCCTCTAAGATCAGGAACAAGACAAGGTTGCCCACTCTCACCACTATTATTCAACATAGTTTTGGAAGTTTTAGCCACAGCAATCAGAGAATAAAAAGAAATAAAAGGAATCCAAATGGGAAAAGAAGAAGTAGAACTGTCACTGTTTGTAGATGACATGATACTATACTATACAGAATCCTAAAGATGCTACCAGAAAACTGCTAGAGCTAATCAATAAATTTGCTAAAGTAGTGGGATACAAAATTAATGCACAGAAATCTCTTGAACTCCTATACACTAATAATGAAAAATCTGAAAGAAAAATTAAGGAAACACTCTCATTTACCACTGCAACAAAAAGAATAAAATACCTAGGAATAAACCTACCTAAGGAGATGAAAGACCTGTATGCAGAAAACTATAAGACACTGATGAAAGAAATTAAAGATGGTATAATCAGATGGAGAGATATACCATGTTCGTGGATTGGAAGAATCAACATTGTGAAAATGACTCTACTACCCAAAGCAATCATAGATTCAATGAAATCCCTATCAAACTACCACTGGCATTTTTCACAGAACTAGAACAAAATATTTCACAATTTGTATGGAAACACAAAAGACCCCGAATAGCCAAAGCAATCTTGAGAACGAAAAATGGAGCTGGAGGAATCAGGCTCCCTGACTTCAGACTATACTACAAAGCTACAGTAATCAAGACAGTATAGTACTGGCACAAAAACAGAAAGATAGATCAATGGAACAGGATAGAAAGCCCAGAGATAAAACCACGCCCATATGGTCACCTTATCTTTGACAAAGGAGGCAAGAATATACAGTGGAGAAAAGACACCCTCTTCAATAAGTGGTGCTGGGAAAACTGGACGGCTACATGTAAAACAATGAAATTAGAATACTTCCTAACACCATACACAAAAATAAACTCAAAATGGATTAAAGGCCTAAATGTAAGGCCAGACACTATAAAACTCTTAGAGGAAAACATAGGCAGAACACTCTGCCATAAATCACAGCAAGATCCTTTTTGACCCACCTCCTAGAGAAATGGAAATAAAAACAAAAATAAACAAAGGGGACCTAATGAAACTTAAAAGGTACAGCAAAGGAAACCATAAACAAGACAAAAAGACAACCATCAGAATGGGAGAAAATATTTGCAAACGATGCAACTGACAAAGGATTAATCTCCAAAATATAGAAGCAGCTCATGCAGCTCAGTATCAAAAACACAAACAACCCAATCCAAAAATGGGCAGAAGACCTAAACAGACATTTCTCCAAAGAAGATATACAGATTGCCAACAAACACATGAAAGGATGCTCAACGTCACTAATCATTAGAGAAATGCAAATCAAAACTACAATGAGGTATCACCTCACACAGGTCAGAATGGCCATCATCAAAAAATCTACAAACAATAAATGCTGGAGAGGGTGTGGAGAAAAGGGAACCCTCTTGCACTGTTGGTGGGACTGTACATTGATACAGCCACTATGGATAACAGTATGGAGGTTCCTTAAAAAACTACAAATAGAACTACCATATGTCCCAGCAATCCCACTTCTGGGCATATACCTTGAGAAAACCATAATTCAAAAAGAGTCATGTACCACTATGTTCATTGCAGCACTATTTACTATAGCCAGGATATGGAAGCAACCTAAGTGTCCACGAACAAATGAATGGATAAAGAAGATGTGGTACATATATACAATGGAATATTACTCTGCCATAAAAAGAAATAAAACTGAGTTATTTGTAGTGAGGTGGATGGACCTACCATCTGTGATACAGAATGAAGTCAGTCAGAAAGAGATAAAACCATATGCTAACACATATGTATGTAATCTAAAAAAAAAAGGTTCTGATGAACCTAGGGCCAGGGCAGGAATAAAGACACAGACGAAGAGAATGGACTTGAGGACACGGGGAGGGGGAAGGGTAAGCTGGGACAAAGTGAGAGAGTGGCATGGACATATATACACTAACAAATGTAAAATAGATAGCTAGCGGGAAGCAGCTGCATAGTACAGGGAGATCAGCTTGGTGCTTTGCGACCACCTAGCGGGGTGGGATAAAGAAGGTGGGATGGATGTGCAAGAGGAAGGGTATATGAGGATATGCGTATGCATATAGCTGATTCACTTTGTTATACAGCAGAAACTAATACAACATTGTAAAGCAATTATACTCCAATAAAGATGTTAAAAAAATTAAAATTAAAAAAAAGGATTATTCTAAATTATTTGTCTAACTGTTCACAGATCTCCATTTCTCTAGGGTCCATTATTGGAGCTTTATTCGTTTTCTTTAGTGGTGTCATATTTACCTGATTTTTCATGATCCTTGATTTCTCACATCAGTATCTGCACATTTGAGTAATCAGGCTCCTCTTCCAGAGGTTACAGGTTTTCTTTGGCAGAAACAATTCTTCACCAGTTGGCTCAGTTTGGGTTTCTGGGTGTGTCTGCTGGTAATGTCCTTGAGAAGGTGAGGTCTGTCATTATGGTCTAATTTTGGGCGAGACAACTGTTCAAACTCTAAGCATGGGGAATGGTGGCAGGCTGCCACTGGCTGAGAACAGTTTGATAGGACTGCTGGCTTGGCTTCCTATCCAAGTAAGGCTGAGTATACGTTCTGCATTTGCCGGATTCTCTGGTCAGGCTTACTACATGGTTGGGACTGAGTACTATATTCAGCAGTGGACGGAGCTATGAATTAGCTTCCCTGCCCTGGCAAGGCAGCAGGGTAGGACCCAGCGCCTGTACAGCTAATTGTCTGGGGATTTGAATCAGGCGGGAGTGTGCACTGAATTCCCTGGTCAGATGTGGCCACTCGTTTTGCTCTGCAGATGAGGAAAGCCACAGTCTATGCTCTCTGTTCAAGTGCCACTCTACAAGAGGACTATTGAACGGGCTGTGCAGCTTCCTGTGTGCTCTGGTTAGTTTCCCTGATCAGACAGGCTGAGGCTGTATTCTGTGATGAGCATGGCTGTGAATTAGATTCCTTGCCCAGGCACAGAGGCAGAAGCAGCTCCAAAGCTGGTCAAGCTTTCCTGTCTTAACTGAAGCTGACCCACACCTCAAGTTCCCTGCTTAAACGGGGCCACCCACTTTGCTCTGCAAACTCTCAGCTCTGCCTGCCTGCCTGTTGGCTCACCCGCTGCTGGGCTGCGCAGCTATCAGGAATTTTAGCCAGCCTTTCTGGTCAGATGGAGCCAAAATTCACTCTTCACAGTGGGCGGGGCTAAGTGATGGCTCCCTTACGGTGGTGGGCGGGGTGGGGATGGGTGTGCCTCCCAATTTCAAACCTGCTCTGCAACTGGGAAGCGCGACCTATCCTCAGCCTTGGCCATGAATTCATCCTCTACCTGTGTACAGTATAGGAGGAACACACCACGCCCAGGACATGCAGTACTGGCTTTGCTCTGGGGGTGATCAGCTCTGCTCATTCACCATACTGTTCAAGCACCGCTGGGCTGCAGAGCTTCTAGAAGTTGTTGTCAACCCTTCTGGTCAGATGGGGCTGAGAGACTCTCTCCACAGTGGGTGGTCTTGTGAGGGGCTGGGATGGGAGAGGGAGGAGTCTTTCTGAGCTACTCTCAATTCCCCAGACAGGCTATTCACAACCAATAATTTAAGGTGAAGTGTTTTATTAGTCTAAGTCCTTGGTAAATAGTTATTACTACTATTAATCATGCATTTTCATGTCTGTATTCTGAATTTTCAAGCGCGATTGCACGCACTATTTCCCTTCATTTGTTATTTATTTATTTATTTAAAGTGAAAGACTGGTTACAGCACATGGGGAACTGAAGAATGATGATCACATCTTATTCTAAGTTAAAGTACATTTTACTATTAAAATAATCACGCAAACAGTGTCCTGTATGTGTAGGACAAACATCTTGCAAAATCATGATAGCCTTTGCAGGGCCTTTCCAACTCCACTTGCAGTGTAATTCTGGGATGTTACGCCTGAAATCTGGAGCAGTTCCATTAAGCAGGAAGGGCACATTCCCAGCATGAAGGGTCACAAATAAAATCTGCTTTTCCCACCGGTTTGATCAGGACAATCTGCCTTTGTTCCTGGAGCTCTCTTAGGGATGTGGGGCTGGAAAATATAGTTATCATGGTACTGTCCTCTTACCAGTGCCCATTTTCGTTTTAAAGAAAATTGAGATCTGCTGTCTTGTACAGTACTTCTGAAATGCCCTATATTGATTTCCAGTTTACAAAAAGTATTGGAAAACAGTCTTTCAGGCAAGAGTTTACTGTGTCATTTCAAAGTTTAGTTTTCTTTAATTAAACAGCTGAACTAAAAAATTATTCATGTTATATAAAAGCTTTATAAAAACATCCAAAGTGGTTAAAGTTTTAGGTCTAAACTCTTTTACTTATCTATTTATAGAAATTCTAAAGGAACTACTGTAGTGGAAAATGGCATTTTTGTTTATAGTTTCCATGGTATGTGCCTTTTATAAATGTTAACATTTATAATGTCATATTATATATTTTTCGATATTCAAAAATAACTCAAAATTCACGCCAAAAAAGAAAAAGCTAAATTCTTCAGGTTAAGGTCAATCTGTAACCTCATAAAAGTTTCTGGTGAAATTTTCAATAACTCTGAGACTGACGAACTTTTTGTTCATGATGGGTTCTTCAGCCCACTGTGTTTCATGCCAACTAAACCTAATCTGTGTTTCCCTTGGGCCACAGCATCAGTATCCTATGGATATTTGTTAAGAAGGAAGGTTGTAGGGTTTAATCGCAACCTATTAATTTCAACCTTAGGTTTTTAGTCTAATGGACTTCCCAATGTTGAAGAACTCCTGCACCAAACTCAATCTTCCATTAAAATCTCCACCTGAACCCCTTCTGCACAAAAACACTAATGATTACTTTGCACACAATTTAGCTCATAGTAGAATCAGTAAATACTATTAAGCCATAGTAGAATCAGTAAATACTATTAAGCCATGGCCCATCCGATTCACCCAGTAGGTGACTAGACTACAGAGAGAAGATAGCTGGGAAAATAAGAAGTTTCATGAAATGAATAGCCACATGGCTTCAAAGAGAAGAAACCTGGATTTAGACTGGGAAGGACAGATGCACATTTTCCCCTTAACTTTATTTGCAGGAGAAAAATTTAGGAATAACATGCCTCCGTGTTGGAGAGAAACAAGATTGGCACTTTTGGCCTTTAACACTCAGATTTATCTAAACTTAGCCAATTCCTTTTGGTCTCAATGACTTCATCTGAATAGTGACATAAAGGGATGGACTATTTGACTGTGGACATTAATATTTTATGATTCTAACATTAAAAGTGATCATAAATAACTCGATAAGTATAATATTAGTTATCAAAAGAAAGTTATTAGTGATCTGTTGTTAGTGATCTCCTATAGTTACTATACTGTATTGTATATTTGAGAGTTGCTAATAGATAAGACCTTAAAAGTACTCATCATAAAAAAAATATTGTAAGTATGTGATGTGGTCACTATACCTATTGTGGTTAACATAATATATACGTATATAAAATCATGTTATACACCTGAAACTTATCCATGGTTCTATGTCAAATATATCTCAATAAAGCTGGGGAGAAATGCTACTTTTTGCCAACAACTCCTTGTGGCGGGGAGCTCATGATCAATATACTGTCCAAGTACTTTAAATAGACTCTGGTAAATATAAGTTGAACTTTCTACTTGTTTTATCTTTTTACTGTGAAATATATTTACAGAAGAATACATAAAGCCTTCATAGAGTTTAATCAATAATTATAAAGTGATCACTAGTGTAATAATCAGGTCAGAAAGAGAACACCACTGACCCCCAGATCCCTTCCCCAACCCATGTAGCCTTTTCCAATCACAATTCTTTCTTTCCCATACAGGTAACCATTATCCTGAATTTATAGTGTTAATTTCCATGTTATCTTAATCACGTTACCTCTGTATACTTTATCTAAACAATACAGTTTAGTTTTGCTTATTTTTGAGATTTGGATAAATGAAATTGTATTTTGTGTTCCTTTGTGTTTTTCAACTCTATTTCAGTATAATATTTGGAAAATTGAGCCATAGCAGATGTTTCATTTTAATTGCTGTAAAAGAGTCTACTATATGACTATACCACACTTATTTATCCATTCTACTATTGAGGAACATTCAGGTTGAATCCAGTTTGGGGATATATCAAACAATGACACTGTGAACATATTTTTCCTTATAGCCTGCAGCACACAGCCACACATTTCTCTGGAATATATATGTAGGAGTAGAATGCAGGGTCATACGGTATGCATACCTTCAACTTAACTAATAATGCTCACCATTTTGCAAAGTGTTTTTGCCCATTTCTATACTTATCGGCAGTACATATGCATTCCTGAGAGCTTTGTCACTACCTAACAGTATATTACTTAGGCTATTATACTTAAGATTTTCTATGTCCCAGTCAGTTTGCTAGGAACTAGGAACACAAAGGTGAATACAACAGACACTCTTTCACTGTATCCATTATAAACTGAAATAATGCTAAACAAATCCTGCATGCCCCTCAGGATTCAAATTTCTATCCGTACTCCAGTGGGCCCATAAACTATGACCATGATTTTTTAGGAAAGAGTCCTACTGCAGAGGTAAAAAAATCTAAGGCATCATCCTGGTCATGATTAACACCATATTCAAAAGCAGTTCAAGCTGCTTCACTTCTGTTCTATTGGTTTGGGACGTGCATCTTACATGGGGAATAATATGCTTCTCTCATGTCACAGGAAACAATTCCTGGATTGTTGCTTTGGCGGTTATAGGTTGCATGTCTTAGCCTGACAAATTACGGATGGAATGAAGAACACAGGGAAGGGGAAGCTGGGACGAAGTGAGAGAGTGGCATTGACATATATACACTACCAAACGTAAAATAGATAGCTAGTGGGAAGCAGCCACGTAGCACAGGGAGATCAGCTCAGTGCTCTGTGACCACCTAGAGGGGTGGGATAGGGAGGGTGGGAGGGAGACGCAAGAGGGAGGGGATATGGGGATATATGTATACGTATAGCTGATTCACTCTGTTATACAGCAGAAACTAACACAACATTGTAAAGCAATTTTACTCCAAAAAAGATGTTAAAAAAAAAAGCAGCAACAAATGGTATCTTATGCTTCATGTCAGAATAATATTTAATCAGTTTTTAAATAGGAATTCTGATTTCATTTAAATTCAATGAACACATTTTTCTGAGTGCCTCTGTTCTTGCACATGCATCTACTGTGCTTGTAATTACAAAATTAGTGCATATAAATCATGTACAAAGGCACTGAATCATTATAGATTTGGTACTCAGATACAAATACACATTTGTGTGCATAAATGCAAAATGAAACATAAAAAAGAACCTGAGAAAATCTGGTACTGAATATCAAGTAAAATACTGTGCAGCAGAGCAATTCTCTTATTCCCACACTAATTTGCCGGAGGAGTTAATTCTGATAACCCAAGTCTGGCAGTGGTCTGCACAGCATGCAACTGGAAAATTATACATCATCCTAAGATGTATGAAAAAGTGATTTTTCTCAACCATATTACTATACTGTTCTTAATCCTTTAAAACTCATATTATCTGAGATAAATGCTTCTTTTAAACAGGTGGGTTTTTTCCCCTTGGTAGGATTCATCCTTTAATAGTCCATGGTGGGCATTTAAACCTGTGCAGAATCTCTTGGTTATTCTCTGGAACTTGTCACTGCATTACTTCAAGAAAAAAGTCTGAACCACATACAAAATAACAACCAAAGCAGTTGTAGCCTTCAAATTATTTTTAAAGTGGTAAATGGCAACTGCCGACAGAATGTATAAAGCTCCCAGTTTTGGATCTGCACTCAGTACAGGACACAAACAGCCGGGTTCTGTCTGCCAGTGACAAAGGACTCTGCAGGCTTTGTCAAGTGCCTATCATCCACAGAGGTTGCCAGCACTGTTTACAGTCACAAATACAAATTATTTACTGCAGCATATTAAGTAATAGGGTAGATTTATAGTAGCAGGAGAGGCTGATAAAACCACTGGCAAGACGTAGCTTGTAGAAGTAATAAACAAATTAACCAGACGAGCAGCTGGGGAAAGTTCAGGCATATGTGTGTGCATTTGGTGAAAATGCAATGTTGACTTCAAAATGATGGGGAAAAGAATTCTCTTCCTTCTCCTCTGCTCACCTCAAGGCACAGAATCTAAAAAGGATACTTTCAAATTTCATTGTCTGTCTGCTGTTGGAAATCAGCTGTAGTATATGTAAGTCTCCTATTATTGCTATAAGTCCACAATCCTGCACGACAACCCCCTCGGCTATGAAAGAGAATGGCTGTTAAAAAAGTGTGTATTTTCATTGTCAGCTGTAGAAAAATGAGCAGGGGACGAAAGAGCCCTAGGACTTACAGATTTGCTTGCCTCAATCTAAATATGGCTTGCGAACTATTTTTGCTTCATCATTTTGGAAATCACTACATACGTACACACACACATTACTGTAGAGAACACTTCTGAAAGTTTCAAGTTGGAAAAAAAAGACTCTTCCTAGGATTACATAACTTTAATTATGACTTCCTTCTGGCATTTTAGCAGGTGGCATTTCAATGATCAATGAAGCTCTGGCATCTGCGCTTCCTTGTATATTTTGCTAGTCTGCCAGTCCACTGATCTAGAATTACCTTATCGTCAGCATCATTTTTAAATGCCTATAAAAACCAGGTCTTCTGACACCTTTATTCACTTTGTAGCATAAGAGTTATCCAAAATTCTCTCATAATTTTTCCTTCAGGAACAAAATTTCTTTTTCTTTCCCTCTTTGATTCCATGCCTTTGATTTGATTCCATATAAGACCCTTTCACTTACGGCATGTGTAGTACTCAAGACAGACTGGAATAGATACATCAAAGCAAAAAGCTGAACGTGTTAGGCACTTAATAAATTGCCATTGAATGATTAGAGATGCCAAATGTGCCTGGGAAAGACGGCATCTTGACATTTCAAATCATTTCCATTCTGCATAATGATACTCTGTGTATACCTTTGGCTTCTGTCGTGCTTATTAAAACATGCTGTCATGTCTACCACCTCATCTGATCTTCGCAGTATCCTTGTGACCTTGGCAGGAAAGCCATTCATTCAATGTTTATTATCTCTTATGTGATAGGCACTGCTCTTGGCACTAGGAACAGAGGGGGAAATAAATGAAACGCTCCTATTTTAAGGGAGGGGTATTACATTCTAGAGGTTATGACTGCTAATCTACAAATGTGAAAACAGAAGTACCAAGAATTAAAGGTTAGCCCCAAGTAAGCAGTTGCAGGGACACAACTAGTAATCAGGTCTTCTAGGTCCTGCTTGTGGTTCCCAGGTTACTCATAACCCTCTTTGGATTTGGTATTAATTGCTGCAAAGAATGATGGTCACAAACCTTGAGCAGAAATGTTCAGTTTGTTAATTTGAATGGAAACCCTCAGATTGTACTTGACGATATATCATGTGCAATTTTAAAGTCTCTTTACACGCAAAGATTTTAAATGACTCCTTGTACCAGGGAGAAACACTTTGGGTATTTGTATCTAGTTTATTGCACAAACTGGTCCTGGTCAGTTGTGAGCAGAAAGAAAATAGATTCTTTCTCACCAAGTCCCCTTCAAAGATCTCTACATCTTTCTTCCTCTCTTCTGCTTTTATACATGGCTTTCCAGTATTTCAAAGATCAGTCTGGTTTAAGGTGATCACTCATCCAATTGAGAATTGCTCCCTTCTCCCAGCTGAAGCCTGGACTCAACACCACTTTATGGGCAGGGGATACCAACGACTTCTTCACTCCCTGCCCGTGGCTCTTCTAGCCTTTTTACCCATTAACAAAGCTGCCTCTTGATCCCTTAGGTTGGAGGGGGGAGACAAAAGAGAAGCAAAAAACCAATAGATGTCACTTGACTGGTAGGCGTATAACCTAATATTGGTGCCCTACGGATTTTGATGTCTGGATCCCGCTTTTCCTCTTCTGGAATGCTTCTGAGGGGTGTTTAGACTGCTGTTGCTGGGGTTTTTCCAGCTGTATTTCTCTGACATAAGTGATGTCTCCTCTGGCTAATGCTTCTGTGTTTTTCCTCAGCCCTGTTTTGCAGTAATTCACCCCACATCGCTTTCTCAGTAAATCACGTCACCACCAAACTCGTGGCTGGGGTCCACTTCAAGATGACCTAAACCTGTCTCCCCTCTGTAGAACCCACATGAGGCTCATGGGAAAAATGCACCTTTGCCCGGCCAATCTCTGGAAGGGGAGGCCATTCCCAGAAGCAGTGCTCTTGGCTATGCCACGCGTGCCTAGTACCTACCATCTCAGCTCAGTGCCACACAATTAGGATCTTGATATCTAATTCTTTCCCTTTGCACAACAGTACCCAAAAGGATGTCCTACTTAGAGTCCATTATTCTACTCAATCAATAATGAATGACTGTTATTTCATCATTTTCACATTAGCAAAGATTAGCACTTAAATGTGTCTAGTAGGTGATATTAATATAAGCCACTTTTGATAATATTCTAACACCAAATAACATCCCTTTCTATTTTCTACCATAACTGTGCCTATGCCCTTCTTCTATTTCATGCAATAAAGTAGTTTTGGAAGGTAGGACTTAACAGAGTGTGCATCATTTGTCCTTCAAAGAAGCTTTAGAGCAATGACTATATGTGTTCTGAGACTGAGCCTATGTACAACTGCTAGAATGGACACAGATAAGATGTTTCATACAGTTTGCAAACTAATCATTGTGGAAGATATGGACTGCAATGGCCATGCTGGGCATGAGTTAATTTATATTTATTTCAAAACACTTTAGAGATGCAAAGGACATGCTTGAACCATGCAGTGCTCATTAGTCTTCTCTGGGGTTAACCCCAGTATGCAGTGAGTTCTTCTAGTTTATGGAGCTGTCCTTGCTTTTTGAAATGTACAATATCTTCATACAAACAAACCTGTACCATCTCTGATAACTCTATGTTGAACTAGATACTCCAGAGGTTTACTAGGAGCCCCCCCCCCATTACTTGTAGTTCATCTAGTAAATTTACAGTATTTCTGCTTTTGGTTAATTTTCGTGGTTACCATTCATTTGTTGGCCAAACCATCCAGGTCCTATCCATTATTCACCAGGTTAAATGGAATATCATTGACACTGACCTTCAGTGGGTATGCCATGGGCACACTCCAGAATTTCGTTGGTTACTAATTCTGTCATTCGAAACAATGGATGGCACAGAAATAATACTGATGTTGATACATAGAAATCTTATGTGAATTCTGAATCAATTCTAAATCTCTAGTGTGTGTGTGTGTGTGTGTGTGTGTGTGTGTGTGTGTGTATAACCTTCAGACTGCTGCAAAAACCTTCAGTTTGCTCTAGAGTTTCACCTGGAGTTATGCTCTAAGGGATAGACAAAAACCAGATATCAGTTTGCTGGGACTAATTTTACAGGAGGTAACCCATTAAGCTGATATTTCATAGTCTTTCAAATCCTCAGAATAAATACCAAAGGAAAAAAATACGTTTTGTTTAACTATCCTGATTATAGCAGTGTTTTCAGTCCACTCTGATAACCTCACACGATGTAGCATTGAGGGAATCTGCTGGGAAATAACAATACTGTCAGACTCATTGGTTCTGACACAATCAGGCTCACCAGACTGTTTCTGACTAAAGGTGGTGAATGAAGTCAACAGCCACTGAAAATAGCAAGTAAGATCATCCTTGTGCGTTTTCAGAGCTGAAGAGGCTCTCAGATGCATCTTGGTGCATTACAAGATTAACTCAGGTACGATTTAAAATTCTTCATTCTTTGAGTGTGAATGATGACATGAGTAAAGGTATTCTGTCCCAACTTCTCCCTACAGATCATCCCAGATGTTTTACCTCATATCAGTCTTTTACATTTTCTAAATTCCTATGGTACTTGCTATCACACATTTTGACAATTTAATGATATATTTTATTATCACCTCTCACACACAGCCTCTGCTTATAGGCAAGAGAACATGTCTCACACGTTATCCGTATTTTTCATAGTGTCTAGTATAGTGTTAGGCAACTAGAAGGCATCTGATAAATTCTTGCTTATTGGTAGTAAGTATAATGTCAAACATTCTTGGGAAGAAGAAACTAGATTTAAATATTGTTGTCTTTTGTGGGCGGAGATTAAGCACTAACACCTCATTTACTCAGGTAGGTACTCTACGCTTTAAATAACTTTGCAATTGTCTTCTTATGTGATCATATTTGAAAGCACAGTAGCTCCCAATACATTAAATTCTGGGTCTTATTTATTAGTTCTTTATTTGATATGACTATAGATCTCCTTTTCATTTAGATATATTTCCCTGAGCTGTGGTCAAGCTTTCTTTCATTTCATTGTAGTATTCCTAAACCAGAGGCCACAGTGTCATTTTCCTAATGGTATTTTTTTTTCTGGAAAAGTAAGAAAACCATTTAACACAGAACCCTCTCATTCCTACAGTGGGACATTGACAGAGGCAACCACAGCACCCAGAGGCTGGGTGGTGTCTGCCACTCACCAAAAGCAAACACACAATACTCTCCAATGGAGTAAGGGCCACCATGGCAACTGCTCTCCTCAAAGATCCGGCATCTCCAAGCTCAGATGAGCGGGAAATAGAGAAGGAGGAGGAAGAAAGTGGGAAAGTAGCTTCCTCTGTAGACTCTGGTAAAGTCAAAGTTCATGACAGACGGTTGCAGAACCACTACCAAGTACAAACTCCATTCTACAACTGCCTTTAGTGTCATTGGGGTCCATGGAAAAGCTCTGCAGTATCATTTAAAGCAATAGAAAATTGGTTTTCTCTGGCACTGAGGCAATTAGCTTCTCTTCTGGTAAGTTCTTTTTAACCACCATAGAAAAGACATTAGTTTTCCTTTGTCATCATCCTTTCCCCTCACTTATGTCTTACACCTCTACCTTTTGCTCCTCTCAGGGTTTTGCAGACAACCTTAGAGTTTGCATCAAGCTGTCTTCTTTAGTTAAGTCACTGCTTTTACACCCACACTGAAGGAGAGAAAGTAAAAGAGAGTAGGAGTAGTCAGAGAGTTAATTCACAGATTTCTGGAGATCTGAACTTTCCAGAAGCACTTGAAAAGCACAGGGCCTGAGAGCTGTGTACCACTTTGGGAGTCAGTGGCATCATGGTAACAAACGTAAGTAATTCCTGAGAGTGCCTTCAATCAAAACAGCACAGTGGCCACGAGGTGGAGGTCCAAAATGGAAATAAGTCACATATAAACTCTAAGTGAATATTAAACTATGACCAAAATCTGTCATTTTCAAGAGCTAAAAATAAAAACTCTTAAACTGCAGAACACATGGGACTTGTGTAACATAATAAATAGTGCTTAACATTAAAAAAGCATCAGAAACTGCTACTGCAATACATTGATCATACCATGAAATCCATATCGTATACTTACTAGACCAAGGTCTGCACAATGCTCATTATAGCATCTGAGTTACCACTGCAGTAGGAAAACTGTCACTTTGCCAGAGAACTTAGTATTTGTTTAAGCAGTTAACACTTTCAATAATCATGACTATGATAGTCTGTGATTCATTGGGCCTAGTAGGTTAAGTAAAATCATGAAACTATTCACTTTTAGACTAACGATTATTTCTGAGGCCACCTTTCAATGGTGGGCCAATGAGTCCTAGAAATTTCCAGGAAATAGTAACCGTAAATAATACTAGTTTCCTTTAATTACTCTCAAGAGCACAGATACTGACTTGACAGTTAATTGACTATGTAAGTCTGGCCACGTGATGTAACCACTCTCACATGCAGTTTCTAATCTGCAAAAGGTGTTGGGGGTGGTGAGTAAAATCTATCTACCTCATTGAGTTGCTATAAAATTAAATAAGATAATGCATTTATGACATGTAAAAAACACTCAGTAAGCGTGGATTTCCTTCTCACTTGAAAAGCATTAAATGTATTATAGTACTTTGAAAAATGTCTGTTAAAAAATTAAAACAGCAATCTGAGCCATGCAGTAAGGGAATATACCTCATACTCCTCACACCCATGGCCGCCAAGATTGTTAATACAATATTTGTGAAAGCCTGGTGAGAGATGAAAGCATATTTGAATGAATCCAAAGCACCATCAACGTACTAGCGGCATTAAGATGAGTTGCTGATTGACAGTTTCCAAAAGTGTTTATAGTGGGCATTACCCTAGGTTCACTAGAGTGAGCATGCATTCATTCAAATGTAATAAATCTTTAATATAACTTATCTTTTTAAGATTCCACAGTTCATATAAGTGGCTTTTATGGAGAAAGCCCACTTTGCTTTTCTGCATTGAGATCTACGATTTGGCATCTTTAATCTACTGTGGCTCTTATAAAAAGCACTGAACCAAGAAGAGGACACATGGTTAATGATGTGCCACTTTAGGAGAAATGTCACACACAGGGAACAAAAATGACTTCCATAAAGTGAACATTATAACCTAATTGGTTACTTGGACCTTATCAATTAGAGCTAATTAGCAAAAAGAAATTTTTGCATCTCAGAGTGGTTACATGGATTGGCCAGAATTACATGGTCAGTCAATTGCCAAGTCAAGATTTAAGCTCAAGTCTTCTTGATTTTCTGTTAATATTCATTCTATTTGCCGTTCTCTCAAAAAGTAGTAAGAAGAAAACTAGTGGTGTTCTGGGTTTTCATGGAAATTGCTAGAACTTAATGACCCAAGACTAGGCAAAAAGAAATTGTCTTCACTGTTTGCATTATCTACAAGAAAAACAAGGCTGTTTTTTGAAAACTCGAATCTCTCCCTTTTTCTTCAGTTCCTTTATTTATAAATGAGTTTTATAGTTTAACCTATATTATGGGGTATTGTGAAATTAATTGTAGAGCCAACTTTGAAAAATTCATGTTAATAAAGATATTTTAAAACATGTACAACAGGAATATTGACCTATCAAAATAGATACTGGCAGTATATAATAAGTACTAGAGTGAACAGCAATGTGATTATCTATCAACAAAAACTTTAGTTGCTCCAATTTTTAATTAGTGTTACCAATTCCTAAAGTCAATAAATCACAGGTAGTGCAATAATCTGTTTCACAGATAAAGATAAGATTTTAAAATCATGTTGCAAAATGGGAAATCAATGTAAGCATAATGCTTAGGTATCAGCAGTAAGTTGTTCTCATTCCTCTTTCATAGAAATTACCCTCTAACCTGAATGGCCTCTTATTTCCATTAACAATTACTGATTAGACACAAAGAGGTTGGCTATATCTTTCCCACTCTATCAGATCATTGATACAGAGATTCTTTTTTCTCAAAAGACACGTAAGAAGTAAAACCATTTTAATTTTTAATGATTCTTCCTTTCTTTGTCTCTTTTGAAAACATTTCCCAAGATTAAAATAACTTGTCATTATGCTTGGAATGTCTAGAGCACAGTTAAAGAAATATAGCAGATTGATGGTTGAGACATTCCTATTGTAAGTTTTATACCTGAATGCTCTTCAATCATTCTGAGAACCACTCCCTGCTGGACGTGTGCGCAGTAAACACCTGAATAAAATGATTTTGGTAACATGCTGGGGCAGAGAAATAAACTGAAGACCTAAAAGAAATATCCCAACCTTTTTCAAAAGGTCTACAGAGTAGACTTACGGCTTTCAATGTTTTTGATCATCAGTCACAAAAGAAATACATCTTACATCTTGATCCGATGCACACATGCATCAATATTAAATCACGAAACAATACTCTCCTCAACTACTAAAGTGCTTGTCTTATTAGGGGGAAGATATTGCTACGTTAAACGCAACAATAAGGGTAAATAAACTGAATACGGTTCTTAAGTTTTGGCAACTACAATAATAAACAAACTTAGAATGAGTGACTTTTAAATCATCAATAAGAAAGCAAAAATAAATTAAAATGAAACAAATTAATAGTAGAGAAAGTTGAAAATATGGACAAGAAGACAAAGCTAAGTCCTAATAAAATAGCAACTACAATATATGTAAATGACATAAAACAAAAAGATATAGGAACTATAATATTAATAGAATTGAAAAAGATATCAGGCAAATATGAACCCACAAAAATCTCCAGTAATATTACCATTTGAAAATTTAGAATTTAAGGCAAAAAATACAGTACAAAGAAAGATGTTTATGTACTTTAAAAATAAGTGATAGAAGTGAGAGAGTGGCATGGACTTATATATACTACCAAATGTAAAACAGATAGCTAGTGGGAAGCAGCTGCATAGCACAGAGAGATCAGCTCGGTGCTTTGTGACCACCTAGAGGGGTGGGATAGGGAGGGTGGGAGAGAGATGCAAGAGGGAGGAGATATGGGGATATATGTAAATGTACAGCTGATTCACTATGTTATAAAGAAGAAACTAACACACCACTGTAAAGCAATTATACTCCAATAAAGATGTTTAAAAAAATATAAAATAATGAGCGATAAATAAGACGCATTCATCATAAACACATACGCATCCAACAATACAACTTCAAAATATAAAAGGGTTAACTAACAAAACAAATGAAATGTAGTGATAAATTAAAAAGTTGGATCGAAAATTTTATCATGCCGCTCTCAGAAAATGTAGGTCATGCAAAAAAATGCAGTGATATAGAAAACCTCAACCAAACAACTTCGCAACCATTGCTAGGTTTAAGCCAGAAGACACATATTAAATTCTGTCTCTCAAATCAGAATACACAATCTGTTAAAGCACACATAAAAAACTAACAATATTGGCCATTTAATAGGTCAAAAAGAAACCTCAGTAAGTTCCAAAGGCTGAATATAATGCTAACTATATTCTCCAATTTTTTTTCTATTCCCATCTATTCTGTTTTTCTCCTCTCCCTCTGTCCCTCCATCCCTCCTACCCTCATTCTATCTGTAAGTTTTATTCTGGAACAATCTACATATAGAAAAGAGCACAAATCACAATTGTACACTCAGTTAAGGTTCACAAAATGAACAAATCAGTGCAACCAGTCTTCCAAACAAGAAATAGAATGTTGCCAGAATCCAAAAAGCCCCTTTCTTGCCCTTTTCTAGATCTCACCCTTCTGCAAGGAATATCCTGATTTCTCATACAATAGATGGAATCATATAACATGTACCTTTTTGAATGATGTCTTTTGTTCAACATTAAGCTATGAGATCCAGCCAGTCTGTAGCTTTCTCATTTTTTTCTTTCATTTTCTTCTCATATTTGTAAAGTATTTCAATATACCACAATATATTCACAGACATTTGAGTTCTTTATAGCTATTTCCAGATCCAATGTTTCCACAGAATATATTTTTGTACATGCCTTTTGGTGAGGAGATGTATACATTTCTTTTGGCTATATACTAGGTATGCAATTGCTGGGTTATAAGGTATGCCTATGGTAAACTTAAGTAAATAAATCTAAACAGTTTTCCAAAGTGGTTGTACCAGTCTACACACTTATTACCGATGTATGAGAGTTTCGGTTGCTTCATAGCCTTGCCAACACTTGGTGTGGTTTTTCTCTTTATAGTAGCCATGTGGTAAGTATGCATGGTATTATGTTGCAAATTCAATTTTTGTTTCTATAATACAGTTGAACATATTTTCAAATTTTCTATTGTTTACTTGGGATATGCTTTTTGCAAAGGGCATGTTTTAGACTTTTGCCCACTTCTATATTTGACTGTCTGTGTTTTGATTATCAATTTGCAGAAATTCTTCACATATTCTGGATATAAGTCCCTAACTAGGTAAAGGTATTGCAAATATGTTCTGCAATTCTATGGTTGGGTTTTTTCACTACTTAAAAGATATCATTTGATGATCAAAAATTTGTAGTTAAAATGTAACTTACTTTACTTCTTTATTTTTCATTTTTTTCTAAATGGTTAGTGCTTTTTACATGCAATTTATCTTTGCCAACAACATGTCATAAAGTTTCCCCTATGATTTCTTTTTAAAAGTCTTATTGTTTTGCCTTTCATATTTATTTCTAAAATCCATCTGGAGTTGCTATTTGTATATGCTATAAGGTAGAGTCAATCCACCTCATTTTTTTTTTAAACTTAAATTTTCTGAAGTTGGGGTATAGCTTTAAGTATCACCTGTAGTTTCGAAGTTTAATAAATACTGCATGATGCCACCAATATAAAATAACTTTAAAAAATAGCTGAAACCTAGAAATGATCTTATAAAATTTAGTATTTTTTGAACAATGACATGCTGTACTGTGTGGGACTGGAAATCAGGTGATCTTTCGTCTACCACAGCTGTCAAAATTGAAGCAAATCAATTTCTGGATATCATTCACCTCAGCCAAAAGGTGTGGGTTTTTTCTATTCACAGTCCCTGCTAAGATCTTTCCTCCTAGTTCTAACCTTTTCCCCCCTTGAATACTTTTATGCCATCCTCCTTAAAGGCAAGAAATTGCACTGGATGCTCACTTTAAGTAATTATTTTTAAATATTTCAGTTATGTTTACACTTAACAAAATAAAAAGATTTCCCCAAATACCATCCTTTCTTACGTAACAGCTGCCTTATTTCCCAATATTTATCTCTACTCATTTTCTTTCTTTCTTTTACAGTCATCCCTTGGTATCTACAGGGGATTGGTGCCAGGACTCCATTAGATCAGAAAATCAAAGTATGCTCAAGTCTCATATAAAAGGGTGTAGTATTTGCATAATCTATGTACATCCTCCTATATATTTAAATCATCTCGAGATTACTGATAATACCTAATACAGTGGAAATGCTATGTAAATACAATGTAAATGCTATGTAAATAGTTGCCTCTGCACCAAATTCAAGTTTTACTTTTTGGAACTTTTCACAATTTTTTTCCCCAAATATTTTCGATCTGAGCTTGGTTGAATCTGTGGATGTGAAATCTGCAGATACGAAGGGCCAACTGTACTTATCCATACATGTTTACATACTTCATTTATTCAACGATAAGTTTTGGATATGGGCATACCTTGTTTTATTGCACTTCGCTATTCTGAGCTCTTTACAAATTGAAGGTGATTCTATGTTATATTTATATTTACAAATTTGTGTGACTTGTTTTACTGTGATAGGCCCTTTATTGTGTGAATCAAACTACACAGTATGTTTAATATTGTACATTTCACATAAAAAGGGAAAGCACGAGGAATCTAATAATTATTTCTGTAGCTCTAAATATATATATGTGAAGTAAATCCTTTGATAATGTAACAAAGATGGTCAGATTGTCTTTATCTTGATCTCATCCTGCCTTTAACATGAACTTTTCATTGATTTCCTAATAAGGAATAATACTACCTCTGCCTCTGACCCATTCTGACCCAATAATAACACCCCAGGAAACTGGGCTTATTATAATTTAAAAAATGATTGCCATAATAAGAATAGCATTTGGAAAATAATTATTGCACTGTAACAGTTAACATTAACAACCTTCATATACTCAATATCCTTTAAGCATTCCTAATGTAATAAATTGGCTATATTTCAGATCACTAAAGGCATTATTAAAATATAATACTTTTATGTGATAATAATTATTTAACAATACTGAACAGGATAAAATATTTGCTCCTAATGTAACTGAAAGCTACTTTATACTTACAGATATTTTGATATCTGCATTGAAAACTGGTTGCACCTCTAAGTCATCTGAGGAGTTCTTATTCTATAAAAATTATTATAGTGATAGAATGCTTACTTATCATGGCCAAAAGGACATAGTCATGAAATGCAGTCACTCAAAGGAATCCTTTCTAAGGAGTGGATCAAATGTACCTTTAGTAATAGCGGGCACAAAATGATTAAAACATTGACTTATTGATATTCAGGATGTTTTTCCTGTGCTCATAACAGCAAAAATGAGTTTATAAATTACCTGTGTATGCAACACACATGGTTTGAAATCTGTTCTTTAACTGCCACAAGCCAGTGGAAATAAAAGGACAGCAATTAAACAAGCATCCTAATTATCATAACCTCTGAGGAATACATGAACAGTGTGCCAGGAGGCATTCATTCGTTTTCATGCCAGGATGTGCTTTATTTAAGCATAGTACAAATCACCAAAGCATCTGAAATCTATGCTACAGTAGGACATTCTTGGTTACTGGAGAGAGAGGTCTTTGAGCACACTACACTGAGTGAAGAATGGCTGTGCCATCCAACGTCAATTCTCACTACAAAAAGAGGACTTACATTACAGTGAACATATTTATACTGACTGTGATGCATCTTCACAATTTCAAAATAATTAGTCAAGTTGGGCAAATCAGCCAAAACTACCAGGCAAACAAGTTGTATTGAACAGCAAAGAAACAAAACAATGAAACAGGACAACCTATTAACTGAAAATTCTCCAGTTTAATACTTGAACAATCACTGATAGTCTGTTTTATTTTTTTCAGCTCCATGACAAAGTACTTCCTTATATTATCCTGTAACCTTCTATTTACATCCATCTGTCCTTGCCTCTTGGGATCAAGGAGAAAAAAAATTCTAATCCCTTTTCATGAACAGGCCTTAACCTTTACATACAAAAAACCTCCCATGTCCTCCCTTTTCCTTCCTTTCTTTCGCATGTAGTAGTCAACTATTCTTTGTCAACCTGGTTTCTGGTTCTTTTCACACTGAGTTCTCTCCCTCATGAACATGTCCAGTTTGTCCATAGTTGTGTGCAGTGTTCTAAATTGTGTGCAGTGTTCTAGTCTGGTCATTCCAGTGCAGACTGGGCGCTGCGGGGCGGGGGGGGGGGGCTCTATTCCCTGGTCCCAGTCACTCTTCCTACAGCCATCATCAGAAGTTCATTGGCCACATCATAATATTGAACACATAACTCTCTGGCCTGACTCAACCGAAGCCGTATTTGTGGAAACAAATCTGAGTCTTTTTTATAAAATTATTTTCTATTTAGCCAAATCGCATTCATTACTTAGAGGCAAATGCAATGGGTGGGAGGTCTTGCCATTAAGCCATATCGGGCTTGTTAGAAAAATTTTGAATTTTAAATACACTGTCAGAATTGTATCGCTAAGTGATTCCCAATATCTTCCAATCATCTTCCAAAATCTCATGCCATGGAAATGTGACTAACTCTGGGATTTCAGAAATCTGACTTGATGAACCCTATGTGTTGGCCAAGTCAAACATGATGATAACTTCAACCGTTCACAAGGGTCTGGCCACTTCCAGGAGCATAATGATTAAGAGCAGAGCTCTGCCACCAGATGTCCTGATCCATGATTCAAGTTGTGTGATCTTGAAGCTACTTAGAGCACCCATGCCTTATTTCTTTATCAGTACAGTGGAAATGATATAATAACAATAATAATAATACCATCTCATAGGTTTTACTTGTGAGGTTTCATTTAATTAAAATATATTAGTTACTAAGAAAGCATCCAGTACATAGCAAGCCTTAGTAGTTGTTTAGCTATATACTCGCAACCAATCTGTCAGAATTGAGACCAGAATAGTGGTCCAGTTATGTATTCTATCAGACAGTAGATTTTCAGAATTTATTATGCTTATGAATCACTTTGCTTAGATGCATATTTCCAAGTTCCACCTGATTTGTTAGGCCTTTTGACTTTTTTTTTTGAGAGTATACAAGTACATAAGACAATAGAAATTTGTTTGTTACACTTCTGAGTGATTTAAGTCAATAATTTTCCATTATTCATAAATATCACAATTGAGCATAATTCTTTATAGTTTTCCTAGAAATTAAAATTATTTTATCATATTAGTGACAAAATTAATTTGTAGGTATTTTAACAATTCCTTCCATTTAGCTCTCCTAATGAAATTGTTTATATTTTCAATATGCAATTGAACTTCGAGCCAATTCTTACTCAAATATGTTGTGCTGTCTGAATTTCTTAAAAGCCAGTCCCTTTTCAGCTTTCACCCAGAGCCTTTTACTTCCAAATTAGTGACAATCTCAAACCATTTATTGGTAAGAACTCATTTGTTTCCACTGACTTTCTTGCTTTTTATGAGATTCTACTCCAGTTACAGAAGTCAAGCTTAAGGAGTCTTCCGTAGTTCACAGAGTTTTAGAAAATCATTCAAACTTTTCATCAATAATGTGCTCCAAAAAATATTAACTTGTGCCAAACAGGCTTTTAAAATGTGTCTTTTCCTTTCTCAGCTTTGCTTGAGGTGTGAAGGCCATAGGTGATGCTGACCCAGGAGAATTCTGAGAGAAAGACTGCTGAAATTTGAGAGGAGGATTTATTTGAAGAGAACTGGTCTGGGAGTCCATCCCCTGAGGCAGAAGAGCCAAGGTGGTGCTGTATTCTAACCCCAAGCAAAAGTAACAGAGAATTCTAAGGGAGCACTCAGAGAAATTGATGTGTATCCCCTGCGATGTAGATGCAGTGGATTAGTGAGAAGGCCCTTGTCAAAAGGATCCTGCCAAAGAAGGCAGCCTGCCAAGACAAGAGGACCCCAATTATAAAAGTCTGTGGGTGACGCTGTGGGGACTGAAGCTGGGAGCTCAGGAGGAGCCAGGCAAAGGAGGGACAATGTCCACCTCAAGGCAGTTGCAGAGAAAAGAACCCACTAGCAGATTCTTCACAGAATTCAGAGAAGTTCCCATGAGAGAGTCAGTGTTAAACAACAGCCAAACTCAGAAAACACATGACCATCCTTCCTGTGCTTTCTTCTAACTCCAGTTGGGCTCAAAACTGAAGTTATCCTGCTGAGAATAGAGGGGCAAGAAAGGATGGAAGACTAATTTTACATAACGTTTGGAATGTTTTACATTATCTGGAACCAAGTAATTTTAATTATTTAACCAAGATTCGTTTGGTAATTTAAAGTGACTTTTGGTTTGGCCTGAGCTTTTCCGTGGCAGGAACATAGAGCTCCTCACCAAGCAGATTTAAAAAGAGTGGAAGACAAAAACAATAAGCTTTTCTAACTATATCCTATGAGACCTGCTTACTTAAACCGACTACACAGATGTGCATGAAAAAAAAAGGCAACTAAAAAAGTAGACTGAAGCAGAGTAAAATTCTCACCCTATGTTAGTCACCGGCAACTCTGCTAGAAGTTCCAGGTCTTGGATTGAGTATGAGAATTTTCTGTTTAATTCAGTTCTGTGGAAGTTTAGGTTGTAGTTTCTGTATCCTGTCTGTGATGGTGATCTTTTGGGATAGATTTCCTACACAAAGCCAGATTTTCTAGCAGGCTCTTCATCCAATTAAGCTGTTGAAAATGTGTGTCCTGTTGAGTTCAAGATGGCCAAACTGCTACACAAGTTCTCCCTCCAGCCCTTTCCAAATCCCACTAAACTGATGGTAAAGATGTGTAAGGAAGAGTGTAAATCTGCAACAGTGATGGAAATAGAATTGAGAGAGAGAGATCTTCAGTGAATGAGTTTATAACAAATTTCTGAAAATGGTATATCCCTAGGGTCTAGCCACGGTTCAGGAACCCATAGCTGCCCCCCTCTCCTTACCTCAACTGAAAAATCCTAGAAATCTGTTGCATTTCTTTACACTGACAATGAAATATCAGAAAGGGACAGTAAAACAAAAAATCCCTTTTAAAATCACATCAAAATAAATAAATAAATAAAATATTTAGGAATAAACCTGACCAAGGTGAAAGACTTATTTGCTAAGAACTATAAAACATTGATAAAGGATATTAAAGATGATTCAAAGAAATGGAAAGATATCCCATGCTCCTGGATTGGAAAAATTAATATTGTTTAGATGGCCATACTACCCAAAGCAATCTACAGATTTAACATGATTCCTATCAAATTACCCATGACATTTTTCACAGAACTGGAACAAATAATCCTAAAATTTATATGGAACCATAAAAGACCCAGAATTGCCATAGCAATCCTGAGGAAAAAGAACAAAGCAGGAGGCAAAACCCTCCCAGACTTCAGATAATACTACAAAACTACAGTCATCAAAACAGCATGGTATTGGCACAAAAAAGACATCTGGATCAATGGAACAGAACAGGGAGCCCAGAAATAAACACACACACTTACGGTCAATTAATCTTCAACAATGGAGGCAAGAATATACTGGCTGGGCCAAAAAGTACCTTCAGTTTTATAAGTAAAAATAAAAGACACATTTTTCATTTTCACCAAGAACTTTACTTAACAACATATTCACCCTTTGTTCCATTACCTTCTGCCATTTTTCAGGCAACTTCATAATTCCATCTTCCCAAAACCTTTTATCTTTTTAAGCAAAGAAGTGTTCCAGGTGCCTTTTACAGTCTTCCAGGGAATTGAAATATATTCCATTAAGAGAACTTTGTAAAAACTGAAATAAATGGAAATCCAAAGGTGCAATGTCTGGTGAATACGGTGGATGAATCAGAACTTCCCAGCCAAGCCGTAACAGTTTTTGCCTGGTCATCAAAGAAACACGCAGTCTTGCGTTACCCTGATGGAAGATTATGCATTTTCGTTTGACTAACTCTGGATGTTTTTCATCAAGTGCCACTTTCAGTTGGTCTAACTGGGAGCAGTACTTGCTGAAATTAATCATTTGGTTTTCCGGAAGGAGCTCATAATAGAGGACTCCCAATCCCACCAAATACACAACATCACCTTCTTTGGATGAACATCGGCCTTTGGTGTGATGGGTGGCAGTTCATTTAGCTTGCCCCATGATCTCTTCCATTCCACATTGTTGTACAGTATCCACTTTTCATTGCCCATCACAATTTGTTTTAAAAACGGAACATTTTCATTACATTTCAGTAGAGAATTGCATGTGGAAATATGGTCAAGAAGGATTTTTCGCCTAACTTATGTGGAGCCCAAACGTCAAAGTGATTCACATAACCAAGCTGGTGTAAATGATTTTCAACGCTTGATTTGGATATTTTGAGTATGTCAGCTATCTTCTTCATGGTATAACTTTGATTGTTCTCAATTATTGTTTCGATTTGATCGCTATCAACTTCAACTGGCTCCCGGACCGTGGAGCATTGTCCAGTGAGAAATCTTCAGCACGAAACTTCGCAAACCACTTTTGACATGTTCGACCAGTCACAGCACCTTCTCCATACACTGCACAAATCTTCTTTTTGCGTTTCAGTTGTCTTTTTACCTTTCTTGAAATAATAAAGCATAATATGCCGAAAATGTTGCTTTTTTTCTTCCATCTTTGATATTAAAATGGCTACACAAAAATTCACCAATTTTGATAAGTCTTTTTTTAAATGCACGCTGATATGACAGCTGTCACATACAATCTAACAAAATTGTTTGGAATGAAGTTGAAGACAACTAAGTGCTACTAGAGCCATCTTACGGAAAAAAACGAATGAACTTTTTGGCCCACCCAATACAATGAAGAAAAGACAGTCTGTGCAGCAAGTGGTGTTGGGAAAGCTGGAAAGCTACATGTAAATCAATGAAGTTAGAATACTTCCTCACACCGTACACAAAAATAAACTCAAAATGCCTTAAAGACTTAAGTATGAGACATGACACCATAAAACTCCTAGAAGAAAAAATAAGCAAAACATTTTCTGACATAAACCGTACAAATGTTTCCTAAGGCTAGTCTCCTAAGGCAACAGCAATGAAAGCAAAAATAAACAAATGGGACCTAATCAAACTTATAAGCTTTTGCACAGCAAAGGGAACCATAAACAAAAGGAAAAAACCTATGGACTGGGAGAAAATATTTGCAAACCATGCGACCAACAAGGGCTTAATTTCCAAAAACTACAAACAGCTCATACATCTCAATAACAAAAAACAAACAGCCCAATTAAAAAATGGGCAGAAGACCTAAACAGACATTTCTCCAAAGAAGACATACAGATGGCCAATAGGTACATGAAAAGATGCTCATCATCGTTAATTATTAGAGAAATACAAATCAAAACTACAATGAGGTATCATCCTATACTGGTCAGAATGACCATGATTCAACAGTCTACAAATAACAAATGCTGGAGAAGATGTGGAGAAGAGGGAACCCTCCTACACTGTTGGTGGGAATGCAAATTGGTGCAGCCACTGTGGAGAACAGTATGGAGGTTGCTTTAAAAACTAAAAACAGAGTTGTTATATGATCCAGCAATCCCACTCCTGGGCATATATCCAGAAAAACACATACTTCAAAAAGATACATGCACCCCAATATTCATCGCAGCACTATTTACAATAGCCAAGGCATGAAAGCAACCTAAATGTCCATTGACAGATGAAGGGATAAAGATGATGTGGTATATATACACAATGGACTACTATTCAGCCATAAGAAACAATGAAATAATGCCATTTGCAGCAACATGGGTGGACCTAGAGATTATCATACTAAGTGAAGTCAGAAAGAAAAAGAGAAATACCTTATGATATCACTTACATGTGGAATCTAAAATGTGATACAAATGAATTTATTTATGAAACAGAAACAGACTCACAGACATAGAAAACAAACTTATGGTTATGAAAGGGGAAAGGGGGTGGGGGAGGGTTAAATAGGAGTTTGGGACTAGCAGATACAAACTACTGTATATAAAATAGATAAACAACAAGGTCCTACTGTATAGCACAGGAAACTATATTCAATATCCTGTAATAAACCATATGGAAAAGAATATGAAAAAGAATATGTATGTATATGTATAACTGAATCACTTCACTATACACCAGAAACTAATACAACATTGTAAATCACTATACTTCAATTAAAAAAAAAAAATCCTAACAGAGATTCAACTAGAAAAGTAGAGAGGAAGTGGGTAAAAATTTGCTGATGGATAAAACATAATAATAAAATTTATATCAAAGTGTAAAAGCAGATTAAAAATGTGAGCAAAATATAAAAATAATTTAAGAAAAGACAGAAGAAATAGAGGGGGAAGAAATTATCAAATATGTGACCAAAAAATTGCACAGCACTTATAAGTCCTTAGACTAAAATGACTCACCTACTTCCAAGCAGAATGGATGAGGCAAGTTCTGTTCTAACACATATTTATGAAATTTCACAACTTCAAGGAGAAAGGGAAAAATCCCCAAAACTTACAGACTTAAAATTAGATCTCCTATAATAGAATGAGAATCATTCTGCTATCAGATTTCTGATGAGCAAAAATAACTGTTAGATAATATTAGAGTGACATGTTCAAATTTTAAAGGAAAGTGATTTTGGATTTGTAATTTTATGTCCAACTAAGTTATTAATAAAGGTAACATAAAGACACTTTCTGACATGAAACGATCAGACTTTTACTTCTTTACTCTTCCCTTCATGCTTCTAAGAAATCAACCTGAGTATATGTTCTAGCAAAATGAGAGCCAAACAAGATAGAAAAAGGCATAAAATCCCAGAAAACAGCACCTCTCACACAGAAGTACATCTAAAAGAAATCCCATAATGACAACTATGAAGCACGTCTAGAAAACAAATAATTCATAGTAAAGCGGTAGATCAAAAACTATGGGAGGGATCTCACTGGGAGGAAAGAGAATTCCTTACATAATTGAAAAAATGAATAATTTTGAAGAATAAAGGAATATATTGTTTCTCTGAACCAGCAAAAATAAAGGCAATAAAAAATCTCAGGAAAAACTGAAAGCAAAACAGTGAATGTTAAAATATGAAACAACTATATCACAATTTTAAACAGTTGAAAGTAAAAGAAAAATAGAATGAAAGAGAAAGAAAGAGAATGTCTATGAGCCATTTGGCCTTGATGGTAGAAATACAGCACAGGTGCTACTACATTATTTAAACTTTAGAGGAATAAAAGGTGTTTACACTTTGTTTGATCCAATTTGTTTCTATCCTTTCTATAAATTAACAACTATTCTGACCTCTAAATAACAGAAGACATTTGATACATTGTAAGAGTCACCTGTTGCTTGTTTTGAAGATGATTCCCGTTGGGGGGCTTTCAGCTCAATTATTAGTGTGTGCTGTTCCTGCTGGCCCATGTGTTTCTAGAATTTCAGAGGGCTGTGGCTGCCTGCATCCTGTAACTCCCCTAATGAGGCCACCTGCACCATACCCACCCAAGCCATCTCAATTAAATGAGAAGTCTGCCCTTTAGTGGCTATAAAGATATTTCTGCCTGACATGGCCGTGGCAGTTTGCCACATCTAGAGTAGCTCAAAATTATGGGGAGCTGTGAATCCTGTTGATTGATTGCACTCACTAAAGTCTTAGCATATGAAGGTCTGTGCTGGCAGATGTCACTTTGGCATTAGAACACAGATCTCTGAGGCAGAGTTCCAGCATGGAAATGCAAAACCCACTAGCGGACACAGGTCATGGTGGATGAAAACTAAGTTCCCTTTGTTTTGTAGCTACAACCATTAGTATAAATCTTGATATGGTAGGCACCTAAGATATGCTTGACGAATGAAGAGAGGGAGGGATAAATTAAATGAGTGAACTGAGTAAATGATATTCTGACCAGTTAATTTAATCAGACCCATAACCTTAGTGGACATTTCTCTCATGAGTATCCTTAGTGGGTATTCCTCTCATGAATGGTTAATACTTTAAAATGTATATGAAGTTTACTTTTCATAACACTTCAATGTACAACAATCGCTTTGTTCTCCATTTTATCATTCCTTCAAATCTAAATAAAATTCATGTAGATTTATACCTGGAACATATTAAATACTCAGTAAAGATTAGCTATTAACTATTATTATTTTTTAAGAGTTGGGGAATAATAGAGAGATAGAGATTGAAACGAAGACAGAGGTAGAGATAGAGAGGTACAGCCCTGGCAATAGATGGAGGAAGGAAGAAGGGAGAGAGAAGAGAGAGACTAGAAAGGCAAAATAAAATCAAAAGTTTCTCTCATTACCTAATGGAATTTGTAAGTGCCAAGTCTGGACTAACAGATTGAAGATCTAAGGCTTTTTGGTCATTACTTGGAACCTGATCCATTCAACTGCATAACTACTAACTTGAACTCACTTTGATTATATCCTCAAAGACTGAACCACAAACTTTTTTCAAATTAGTAAATAAAACACACTATTTATAGTTATAAACTAGTGGATTAGATTGCAAACACAGGAGTATATCAAAAGATTCCCTGTTATTATTTTGCATGGGCAATAAAGATTAATTGCTCCATAACACTCGAGGTGCAAGAAATGTCACATTACTTTGCAAATCAAAGCTAGGTCTGAATCCATTCAACCAGTTTAATAAGAAGTCCAATCTCAGAGTCTCTTGTCTTTTTTCTTAGATTGTGGCAGAACAAGGATTACCCTCCCTGAAGAATGGGGGAGAGAATATTTTGCTTATTGATCTGCTGTCTTTAACTGATGAAGATGTTCCTGGATGGAATGAGGGTAAATTCCATCCACCCATGGGACAACAAAACCCAGAAACTGAGAACACAAAGGCATGCAGGGGAAAACAACTTTTCATTTTTTAGGTGGCAAATCTATAATATCAAGAAAATACAGCACATCATTTCTTAATAATTCACTTGTTACATATGCAATATGGAATATTTGAGTAGAAAATGATCACTCTCCCTTCATTCTCTTCCATTCCCTTTCTTAACCGTCCAAGAATCTGTTTGCATCGAGGGTTGGTCAGTATAATCAGGGAGCCAGTGAGAATAAGATGTTCTAAGAGGTTTTCAGAGTATAGTAATGACATTTCAATACAGTGCCTTCTGAGTTAAGAAGAAAAATATTTTCCTCTCACCTCTTCAATAACTTGAGAATTATTTTTAAAGTTTTCTCCATATTTGTCCCAGAAAATAGGCTTCGCGTTTTAGATTCAACTTTGACGGGTTAAGTAGAGCAAAAGGAAGGAGGGATGGAAGAAAGGAAAAAAAGGATGAAGGGAGGGAAGGAGAGAAGGGAAGGACGAAGTAGGAAGAAAAGGAAAAGGGAGGATGGGAAGGAAGGAGGATAAAAGAAGGAAAAAAGGAAGAGAAGGAAGAGAAAGACATGAAAAGAAATAAGGAAGTAAAAATCTTCAATCTAAATAAAAGGTGATTAATAAATCAAAAATCAGATTTCACCTAGGACTGCAACAAATAGAGATCTTATTCTAAACATCACATTGCCTTTAAAGGGGTACAATTCCTTTTAGGAAGTACTGAATTTGAAGACCTGGCAGATTCGGATTAAGAACATTATTTTATTCAAACTTTACTTTGGCTTTACACCATTAGCCAATATAGCCAATATGAAGGCTGTTTATTTGAAAAGAACCTAAAAAAGTCATTGTAGCAATAACCCTAAGGACGCTGTTGAGGTCTTTGCTGACTGCATCAGAACGTGCCATTTTTATGAAAACCTTCTGCAGGAATTTCGTGACTTTGAAGTAACAAGATAAGTTATATTTTTCCTTTTTGTTCATACATACTAAATCATGTAAGTAATGATATCACCCTTTTTTGCACTGCTTTTTAGACAGGTCACAGCCATTCCTGTGACCCTCCTTGGGCATGTCCTGGACCTCAGGTACACTCATGTTTTACACATCTCAACAAGCTTATTCTTGTGTTCTTGAGCTTTGGTCCAGGACAATAGTGCCTTATTGCTAATACAGTATCATTGAGGAAAAGTTCATTTATATTTCATATGTTACTTAAAAATCACA
Organism: Grampus griseus; assembly: GCF_964374135.1. Taxonomy (NCBI): domain Eukaryota; kingdom Metazoa; phylum Chordata; class Mammalia; order Artiodactyla; family Delphinidae; genus Grampus; species Grampus griseus. The sequence continues at coordinate 64,440,245 of NC_139001.1, forward strand.
AATAAGTATGATTTATATATTGTAAGAGTTTCCTTACAAAGTGCTAAAATCAAAAAACAAGAATGCAAATATATATAACATTAGGTACATATATATGGCTTTTTGATTAAAAGGAAAAATTCTATCCCAAAAAAATGTTTCAGTCTGAAACAACTTATTTTTCTGAGACTTCCAGGTAGTAAAAGCTTTGGTCTTCTTAATGAAGTAAGTACTTTGTTCCTCCAAAGACTCATATTCCATTTAATAAGCATTCCAACACACAGAGTACAGCAAAACAGGAAATGTTCTGCAGAATAAAATTTATAAATGGTATATTGGCTTTTAGCATGACTAATCTTCAGATGAAGAAGCTTTTGGATTCATAATAATCAACTGTTTCCATTTGATTTGAGAAATTCAAATCAAATTATGCTAGGTAGCACTTAATTATAAACTCTTCAGAGGAATTATTTGGTTTTATTTCCAGTAAAAGCCAAGTCTTCATAAAAGCCATTAATTAGGGTATCTTTTGTCTCCCCAGTGAAACTAAGAGTTGAAGCCCTTAAACTCCATTTAACCTTCAAAAGGGTCTCTGCAGGTCCAACTTGAAATGCTCTGGAGTGGGGGTGAGTGACACAGGAGAGAAAACGTCCAGGAAAACCAATACGAAAATGGGTTTTAATGCAGTTTTTTGGATACTAGTTGAAACAGCCTTGTCAAACCATAAAACTTCTCTTCTTTATTACCCAGTAATGTGTGCAGTGGATGTTCCTGACCTTACTTCATCTCCAGCTCCCATCCCTGTTACGTAGAGTTTTATTGTCTGTATTTTATTTTTTCCAAAAAGTATAAAATGAACATCCAAGGAACCATCAGTTTCCTCTCAGAATAAATTGTTATAAAGCAGTTTCATATGGATCCTCTGTGTTAGTTTCTCATTGCTGTTGTATCAAATTACCATAAACTGAGAGGCTTAAAACAACAGAATTTATTATCTTTGAATTCTGGAGGTCACAAGTCTGAAATCAGTTTCACTGGGCTGAAGTTAAGCTGTCAGCAGGGCTGCATTCCTTTGGGAGGCTCTAGCGGGTAACTGGTTTCCTTGTTTTTTCCCAGCTTCTTGTTGCCACTTGTATTCCTTGGTTTGTAGCCTCTTCCTCCATCTTCAAAAACGCATATGGCTGATTCACTTTGTTGTACAACAGAAACTAACACAGCATTGTGAAACAATTATACTCCAATAAAGATCTATTAAAATAAATAAATTGACTTGTAATCCCCCCCCAAAAAATGATTCCAATTTCTGCCACAACTACCACATCACTTTCTCCTCTGACTCTGACTCATCTTGTGTCCTGTGATTACATCAGATCCACCCAGATAATCTAGGATAATCTCTCAATCTCAAAATCCTTAATCTGATTACTTCCAGAAGTTTTTTTGCCTTATAAACTAACCGTCACAAGTTTCAGGGACTAGGACAGGGGCATATCTGTCAGTATTCAGCCTACTGGGCCCCAAAGATTCACATCCATCCCACATACAAGATACATTCATCCCACCCCAATATCCCCCAGAGTCTCAACTCATTACAGCACCAACTCAAAGTGAAAGCTCATCTAAATATCATCAGCTCAAAAGTCCCAAACCTCATCATCTAAATCAGGTGCGGATGAGACTCTGGGTATGAGCCATTCTGGGGCAAAATTCTACTCTATCTAAGGACCTGTGAAATTAGAGAATAAATGATCTGCTCCCAAAATATAATCGTGGTACAGCATAGGATAACATTTATAGACATTCCCATTCCAAAAGGAAGAAAATGGAAGAAAGAAAGGAATCACTGGTCCTAAGCACTGTCACATCCAACTGGGTAAAATTAGGTTTCAATGCCTGGGAATAATCCTCTGTGGTTTGCAGTTCTGCCCTCTGGGAGCTTTCTCCACCCCTAAACCACTTCCATTCTCAATTTCCATGGTTGGGGAGTAGGAAGTATTTGGTGATGTGTGTCTCGGAGTTGGAGGGAAAATATCTATACTGCACTTTGTAATGAAATGCTGAAAATAATGGGTTTTTAAAAAAAAATGTATAACATATAAAAATGTCCTCACATCAAATTGCTTCTAGCAAAAAGACCACTTCAAAGCATCCCCAAAATTAAAAACAAAAAAAAAAAGTTCTTTCTTCAATAGGCTGCATCAAAGCTGCAGTATCAAAATATCATGTACACATCTGGAGTAACATATAAAAAAACTCTGTTGCTACAATTATCTATACTGTTTCAGAAATACAGCAGAGCACATCTTGTGAAATGAAAAGTCTGGTTATGGCAGTTTTTTTCCGGAACTAAATGCAATGATTACTTTGGGATAATCTGGCTTTTGTAATGACAAATGAAATTTAGTAGGACTGCCAAATCTATTCTGCACAGATAGAGAAAAAGAAGCGTGTTTGACCTGAAACTATGAGTGTTTAAATCAGTAGAAGGAATGGTTAGTTTTAAACTTTTTCCTGATCCCAAATTTTTGTCAGATACAATCTCATCAGAAATCTTTACAATTCAGGGGCAGATGAAGGATTTATTGTTAAAAGGTACACACTACGGCAGCAATTTATTTTGATGTTCACTTTGGATTAGTTTCACAGCTAAACTGAATATGCAAAATAGCTTATTTTAGATAAGAATTCTAACTAGAACAAATTTGTGATGTCTCTGGAATGTTATCCATATCTGCCTCTAATTTAACAAGTTAGCTCTGGTAAAGGAGGGGGAAATTTAGCTGTATCATAAGCTATAAAAAGTAAATTATTATATTTAAATATAATGATAAAGGACAATATTGTTCACTCCATGTCCAATTTAGAATAATTTAGAGCAAAGTCAGACAAGTGGATAAAGGCTCTAAAACATGAGGCATGTCTGGTCCACTTATGGTCTTAAGTTCCTGTCCTATGTAATGAGTATTAAGAGTGACATATGTAGGCCTGCAGTTGAAAAAAATACATTATGTTGAAAGATTTTTTGAGATGACCTCCAAAATATTACACAGTGGATGTGTGTCTCATTGAAAGCAGGACATCTTTACTGAGAGAGAGAGAGAATAATTCCTAACTTTGAAAAGAGGAATGTAGAAAGTTAAATCATTTTCAAAATCATTTACTTTTTTAAAAAAGTCTTGCTCAATTGCATTTATTTTTAAGAAAAGAAGTTAAAGGCTATGTAGACTGATGTTTGGTTGTTTTGTTTTCTACCATGTCTTTGTTTCATGTTGTGTTTCTGTTAGGAGAGAAGCACAGTGTGAAACCAGAGCCATGCTGCCTCCAATCCCCAAATCCCCATTCTTAGCATAAAACTCTCCCTGCCCTTGAACATCTTGGTCTTGCCCAAATCTGTTTTAATGAACCTTGGTTCTTCTACCAGATCACAGATACGATTATAAAACAAACAAAACATCAAAAACCAACAACAGAAATATTTATTAATGGCTCATTTTCAGCCCAGAAATGTGTGGATTTTTCAGAAGTGTTCATTCTAAAGGGGAGTGTATTATGGTTTATCCTTCGCTATCATATGGGTTATAAATTGTTTTTGGCATGGCTGATTTTTGTTGAATTAATATAAACAATAATACATTGAGTCAAATAAATGTATTAAAATACTCTCTCTGTTATTATCTTAAGTTTTAATGTTCTTTCGTGCTATTTCATGCTGTCTTCCAAAAAACTAAAGTTGTCTAAGACAGAGTAGCTACTTAAAAATGTTTACTGACCAAGTAACTTTAATTATATCTTACTTGATTTTAAAAATAATTCAACTTTAAAATAGCAATGATGCATCTCAAGATAAGTTTCAAAAATTAAAATCTATGACTCTGTTAACTCTGACCTTTCCTACCATGAATACAACTAAATGCATGACAAGTGAGACTGTACTGTTTTTACCATGAGTTGACCATCAGATCACCTGAAGCAGTGTGAGGTATAATGGATTACCCAGTGGGCTTACATTCTAAACAAAAGCGATGAAAGCAGCAAATCAGCAAGCTGGGAAAAAAAAAAAAAAAGTATATATCCCTAAAGTGAAAGAGCACCGTATTTGGGGAATTTATTTATTTTTTATTATGATGATTTTTTTTTCGTGTGACCTTTTTTCAGATTCTTCCATGCACCCAACCCTTCTGTCCCTGAGAGAAAACTTCCCAGATTAGATAAAGTCTTGCTAAAGGCTTACAGAAGTAATGTGAAGGAAGAATTTGCAGAACAGGAAAGAAGAAATATTTCTGGTCTAGTTTACTTGTGGGGCCTGGGAGGAAGGAATAAGAAGGTCACAGAAAAGTAACAACAGTGGTCTGCCTGGACAGTGCAAGTGCCACAGAAGAACGTTCCTTCCATAGAACTGAGGAAGGCTCTGGAGCTCCCCAGGGACTAAAAAGTCAAGCCTAAAGAGGCTGTAGGAGAGGGTCAATATTTAGTCACTTTAAAAATGTGTACTTCCTAATCAGATTCATCCTTACCTCATTCAAAGAGGGGTGGTAAAGTTGCATCATTCAGTGGTATTTAATTCAATTCAACAGGTATTTATCGCAGGCTTTCCTTGCCTTAGGCTTTGCTCTAGGTGCCAGAGAGCAAAAGTTCAGACACCGTAGACATCCTGCTTTCCTTATAGAAGTTACAGTCCATTTACCACAGGATGGAAAACAAAGCACAAACACTGGGATTGAAGGGGGGAATGAGAATTAAGTTTCCACAGACAAAGAACCAAAAAATGTAACAGTAGTCAGGAGGACAATGGTCATACATTATTGATCCTCTAAAAACAAGAAACACTGAAAGCTCACATTTGCCATAAAAATCTATTGGCTCAGGTTAATCCAGATTGAGCTTTAGCAAAATTACACCTGCTTAATGAAAGCTACCATGAAAGCAGCCAGCAGTGGGTGTAAGAGCATTCATTATTCTTTCATCAGTTATTCCCATGATTCATGCAAGTGTTCTTCATCAACTGATTTATTAGGCCTAACATTCAGTATTATAAGGTAATTCTAAGTCTTATCAAAGCACAAAGCTGTTATATAAGAGTTTCTGAATAATAAATAAGCTATAATAAAGGAACAAAAAACAAGTTCCAGGGAGCTCACAAAGTCAAAAAATAATGATATAGTAACCATGGAACTATAATTAAAATTGCCACATAAATGTACTGTTATCCAGTGCATTCACTCATCCATATAGTACTGCTGTGTTCCGAGGAGACAGAATTTCTCTCATACAATAAAACTAGATGGTGGAGGATGATACAACCAAGGGTATAACCTCCATCTTTGGGAAGCCAACAAACCAGATTCCTTCCCGTAGTATCCACATTCCTCTCCCTTCAATAATTCGAGGTGACAGAGGTGAGAAATTTTGTCTCAAAGCAAGTTTCATAGTATATTTCAGAGCAAATATAGACCCGTTCCATCCTTCTACATCTAGAGCCATATAAAATGAGAATGATGGGCAACAGGGAACATAATTTAAAAAAAGAAAATGACTTGAAATGTTTATGTTGTGGTTGTTAAAGCAGGAAGGAAGATCAATGAATGTGTTGAATTAAAAATGGATAGATAAGTGGATTCACTCACTCCTTCATGTGGATATTGACCAAATGCTTCCTCTACTTCAGACATGGATTCATCCCTCACAGAAATCAGTAGCATGGCTCACAGCCTAGCAGAGAGTACATTAAATACAGAATTACAAGTGTCATGAATGATATGGAAGAAGGATCTTAAATAAGGAAGATTTCTGCATTTTGTCCAGAACCTAGGTAGGGGGGCTGAGGGACGGAGGGAGAGGACATAATCAGAATTTCCAGCAAAATATGGAGAGAAAGAGAAGGTCGTGGTATGCTTGGTTTGGAAAAGGTCCAAAGATAATGCTGCTATGTGTACTCCAATTGACAGCCTCCACCTGGAGCCGAGGTCAAAGCCTGAAAACTTTAAAGAGAACCTTCTTCCAATATACCCAGTGTTTAATCTCCATGAGCAATGAAGAGAATAGGAGAGGAAAGAAGCAAATCATTTTGACAGGTGAGAATGAGCTCATTTTCTTTAAAGAAGTGTGGTGACCACTGTTGGCGATTTCTGTAAGTGGCAAGATCAGGATCGTGTACACTGGGGGCAACCACATCAGCTCTTACCTCATTTCTTCTACATCTCTATAGCCCCTCCACCCCCAAACTTGAATCAACTATGTAGCCCCACCTGCACACTGGTCTAGCTCCAGTCCCCAGGATAAATCCTAGCTGGGATGGCAAGTATTTGAACAGCCTTAGTCTCACCCTCTATTGGGGCTTGGAGGCTAGCAATGAAGCGTAGCAATGATTCATTCGGTCCTGGGGCCTTACGTAGCTGTTACTTTACCCTTTCTCCTCCACAGGGGCCTGGGCTTCTGCCTTGGTCTCTCCTTAATATGGCTGACGTCCCTCTCAGAATGGGGTCATTCTCTCTTCATGGGGTTGTTCTCTTGATAACTCATCTGGCAATTGCCTTTTCCTGTAGGTGGCTGGTCTTTGCTTCTCCTACCCCTGGTTTCTGACTAGGGTCCTTTTGTAAGTAAGCAAGTTTCCGACAACCACCATGCAACTCTAGTTCACTGTACAACCACCTAGACTTCCCCATTTAAGGGCCCTATTCATGCATGAGACATTCATGCTGCGCTCTGTTAGGCCTTGAAGCATTTGGCTGGCCCCACTCAAGGTAGCATGAGCAAGCTGATTAATTCACACAGTCTAGAGCAAACGCTCTTGATTGTGGCTCCTCTCGTCTTGAGGTAGTCGTTTCCTACAGACACGTCAGTTACTCAAACTGACACTGAAGTCATAAAATGGCACCAAGTCTCTGAAAATCACCTGGGTCCCATCAGTGGTTGGTTCATTGACATTTTTATTTTTCTCTGCTTTCTACTGAATGAAACGATTAAGGTGTATACATCCGAATTTTTTTCTCTGACTTGTAAACAGAACTGGAATGCTTAACATAGACAACATCTCAAATTCCTCATATCCCATGCTTATATGCAGGGAAAAAAATAACCTAAGACTTGTCTTCCCCATCAAAAATATTCATGGGCACACCAGAATCACAGAATTAAGTCTATGACAAGATGTTCTTCTTATATAACATACTGGCTCTCTCTATAACCAGACTGTGACTTCTTCTTGCCAGCCAAAAGCTGATATATTCTTGGAAATGCCTCTGCCAGAATTTTTAAAAAAGATAATTTACACTCTAGGAAATTATTTTGTCCATAAAAGAAACAGATGCATTCGCCTTTAAGGGACAAGACCTCCCTGTCCTTCTGTTGTATTCACAGAAGTCAAATTTGCCAAATATCAGTGTATGGTTTTTATCAAGGAGATGACTCTCCTCAGTTTCTATTGCTATTGTCTTCTTACTACAGAACAGAAGTTCTCAAGGCTGGCTGCATGTTAAATCACCTGCAGGGGTTTTCAACAAATCCTTCTAATGCCTATGTTTCATGCCCCAGGGACCCTGATTTAAATGACCCAAGACGGGGCCCAGGCACTGGGATTTCTTTCAAAGGTCCCCAGGCAATTCTGCTGTGCAGCCGGCATGGAGAGCCACAGCTGCAGGGTCAGTGTGCATTTTTCCTTGTTACTGTGCACTGAAATCCTGGGTACCTGGATAGAATGTTGACCTCAGATGTTTTCACTTTTTAATCCCCAGGTATCGTCTTCAAGTCTGGCGAGGTTGGGATCAATAATGAGCCTGAGTGAGACCCCAAGGAGCATGAACTCCTTGTGAGTCTTCTGCTCCTAAATGCAGGAGGCTTACTGGAGATTTCCCCAGTCTCCTTCTGATGCTTTGGAACAGATGGTTTGTCTTAACAAAACATTTTGCTATTTTTAATTTGTTTGATGATTTAAGGCCAGATCCCTCCCTCAGACTGCACAGAAGCCTTCAGTGGTTGCAAGGCTATCTTAAATCCTACCAGGTAAAGGTTATTCTATCCTGTGTGAATTACATAGCACCAAGTCCACTCTCCGTTTATTTTGTGGTATCTATTTATCTCATCATCTTGCATCTCCCAATAAATGCAGGATTTAGTATTCTAAAGCCTCAGTCTCCTCCATCTAGAATGTTTCCTTAAAAAATTATACTTAATGCTGCTGACAGGAAAGCTATCTTTCCACCCAATGTCACCTGCTACTCAAAACTATTCAATATTTGTTTTACATTTTTATTCAAGTTTTGCTCTTTAGGAAATGCCACTGGTGATGCAATGGGTGATATCCTATTAAGTTACATATGTTCCTTTCAAATATGCTTCAATACTATCATGAAATAAAGAAAACTGAATTTTGAAATGTAATATTCTGTATTCTGCCAGCTGCAAAAAAAATAAGGCATTATTAGCTTTTGGGGGTAGGGCTGGCAGTGGACATTTATGCTATCTTTTTTTTTCCTTTTCCAAATAAAATATGCCTACAGTATTATATGGTTTATAAATTAAATGCATGCAAATCAACACATTCTATGATTTAACTAGTAAAAAGGTGTACTGAAAAAGGAAATGTGCAAGTTTAGTAACAAACTGAATCAGCCTCTTTGGAAGTTTTTAAGGTAAACCTAGTAGTTGTTAAAGTAAGGAGAAAACATTGAGTTACATGGTTTGCTTTTCTTTACCTTCATAATTTTCTTTGGTAATGCCTATTAGTCTTTCTTTGACTGAAGGGAAGGGGACTCAACTAATTTTAACATTTTTTAGTGGAATGTATACGAGAGAAACGCCCACAAGATTTCACATAATGAGATAACATATCACCTCTACTACAGGGCCCTATCCAGATCCAATTTTATGATTTTGCAGCTTCATTTTATATATATATATATATATATATATATATATATGTATATGTGTGTGTGTATATATATATATATATTTTTTGTTGTTGTTGTTGTTGTTTTTTTTTTTTTTTTTGGTACGTGGGCCTATCACTGCTGTGGCCTCTCCCATTGCGGAGCACAGGCTCTGGACGTGCAGGCTCAGCGGCCATGGCTCACGGGCCCAGCCGCTCCACGGCATGTGGGGTCTTCCCGGACCGGAGCACGAACCCGTGTCCTCTGCATCGGCAGGCAGACTCTCAACCACTGCACCACCAGGGAAGCCCCGCAGCTTCATTATATTACTCGACTTAATTAATATCACATCCGATTTTATAGTATTTTTCCCAACTGACAAAATCAAATGATTCCTTTAATAGGCTAAGAAATCTAATTTAACTTTACATACATTTTTCCATTTATTTTAGCAAGCATAAATTTGAGTTTATCAATGGCATGCTGTCGATAAAAATGTTAGTAAGGACAACGGCAGCCTACTATATCTTTCAATGCCCTCTCTTGGCAGGAGTCAAGAAAAGTAATAATGTAAAGTGTATTAGAATGACAGTGAGGGCTCTCATGTTCTAACACTGGTTCCCAAGGTAAGTTGCTTCACTAAGCCTCAGTTTCCTTACCTGTGAAATGGGACAGGTAGACTACCGGTGGTTCAAACTGTGGCACCCTAAGGGAATCAAGAAGGTCTTTCAAGGCCTGGAGGAAACAGGAGGCAATTATGCAGCCCTCACTTCATTCAGCTGGTCTCTTCATTCATCTATTATATAGTTAGGGCTATATAGTTATTGGGGCGGGGGGAAGGTTTCATTTTCTAAAACTAGTCTGAAACACCATTAAAATAAACATTGGCCAAGGTCTTATCCAATTCCAGAAGTCGAAGAACACTTTACAGTAGGATTTAAGCTCCTGGGTCATGTGTCCTAAGCCTCACACTAGAAATTTGAATTTGCATCTCAGTGATATTATACTAGATTCTGATATTAGAGGATGAAATCTTATGGCTGTGTAAGGCTAGTAGCATGGTTTGAGACTATCACTCCTGTTTATAGTTCAGAACAATACATCAGAATTACTCAAAAAGCTTTTGTAAAAAAAAAAAAATTCAGTATGTGGCAATATCCCAGGTGTACTGAGTCAGAGTCTGGAGATAATGGGAGATGGCTGTGTTGGTATGTATTTTGAAAGCACGTTCCCAAGTTCTTCTGCTGCTCACCCTCAATTAAAAACCATTATTTGGGCTTCCCTGGTGGCGCAGTGGTTGGGAGTTCGCCTGCCGATCCAGGGGACACGGGTTCGTGCCCGGGTCCGGGAAGATCCCACATGCCGCAGAGCGGCTGGGGCCGTGAGCCATGGCCGCTGAGCCTGCACGTCCGGAGTGCTCCGCAACGGGAGAGGCCACAACAGTGAGAGGGCCGCGTACCACACAAACAAACAAACAAACAAAAACATTATTTATACTGCGGTTTTGTGTGATTTTATTCCATAGTTTTCTAATTGACTTCCCACCATAAAATTAATGCCATCGTGTGTACCAATCTAATCAACTAGGTTTGGGAAGCCGAATTTTCATCTTACACTAAAGAACTCTCTTAAGAGGGAGCAATGCAATCTTCAAATGGCCTGCCCAGGCACCCAGAGAGCTCTCAAAACCTAGCTGAATTTTATTAGCATCTTCTAAGGAACAACAGTGCTAGGGTTCTCCTGAAGAAGAGATAACTGGATTTCCCACTGTGCATCTATTTCAATCTAGACTATGTCAATTAGCAAAAGCCTCTAAAGGCTTAGAGTCTCATAGTGGGGAACCAACCTGCTTTGGGTTAACAGCTGCAGCCTGCAAGACAAATAAGAGAGGCAAGAACAGACCTAAGAAACAGGTTATTTGCTTTACCCAGAATATGTTCCCAAGAATATAAATGAAAGTTTATCAACAGTCCCCCTTCCAAACATTACTGTGTTTGCAAGATGGAAAATGTGGGAAATGGCCTGATAGAACCCTTTAATGGTCATCCTCCAAGAAGCCTGAGATGAGGCTGCCAAGTGGAATACTATGGTAGTCAACAAATTGTCGAGTTGATTTTCGAACCTGTGCTAGTGGTGTCCATCAAAGTCACTATTTAGACGAATGGAAAGCTGTAATTATGTTGTCTCATAATCTCAGTTATGTTTTTTCCTAGCAGTGTGGCCTTTGGAATCTTTCACAACAACTCTGCCATGAGGAAGGTGGAATTTGGGCAGTATATTATAGGGATGAGTTGGAAGTTGACAGGTAGAGGAGAGGAAGCATTTGGGGCAGAAGGAACACCATGGGTGGACAGTGTGGGGAAAGAGTGCCTGCTTTTTTGGGGAAAATGGCAATGAAGCAGGGGTTTAAAGCTCTGGCTCTGGGGTCTTAGTGGCCCTATATTGGGGTTCTGTTTCCCAGCTTTTACTGAGCTTCCCCAAGCCTCAATTTCCTCCGCCACACCACCACTACCCTTGTCTGTGGCCAAAAAAAGACACGAGATGACTCTGGTCCTCAGCACAGTGCTCGGCATACGGTAAATTGTTACTGTGGTAGGGGCGCGGGTGGGGAATGATGATGACGATACTGAGGACAGTGCTGACGGTCTGCATGAAGACTGGGCTGAAAAAGGAAAAGGGGACCGATTACCTTCTTTGGGAACTTCTGGTCCAGATAGAGAAGAATGGACTTTTAGCCCACAGAAACTAGTAAGATGGAGGTTTTATACCTGGGGGAGAGGTGAAGCACAGATCATGGTTTAGATGAGAGAAAGGAAAAGCCAGGTGCTTAGAGAAATGCTGAGCAGGGGCTATGGCAATAGTACACGAAAGAGATGCAGGGGGCTGGCCAGAGGGCAGAGGTAGTGAGCATGGCGAGGGTGAGATAATAAAGACAGATATTTTGGAGAAACCAGGTGACTGGCAGCCTATGGAGAGGGAGGAAACACAAATCAGAGGTTTCTAGATTGGGCAGCTAACTGGATAATGAGTTCTGACAAGTAAATCAGGGAATATAGGAGTGTGTATGAAGGGATGAATGGGTGGGGGTCCAGAGAGGGTTTCAAAAGTAAAAGTCTAGAATTTAAAGTGCCCAAGGCTGCCATAGGACCCCCAGAGTATCCCCTGAGCACACGTGTTCACCACATATGTTAGCTTCTTCGAGGAAAACTGCAGTGTGTCAGTCAACAAGCTTATCGAGCGTGTGTTTGCACCATCCAGGGAGGGAGATGCTTTCTAGTTCTGTTCCAGATCTCTAAGGATCTGGAAAAGATAATCAGCTCCATTTTACCAACACGGTATGGTCTTCACGGTTTTCAAATTCGTCCAGATTCATTCTCTCATTCAAGGTGCACCACTTCCCATTTTTAAAGGGATCAGATTTTGTGGCTACTATTTCAAAACTAAAACGGAAAGGTTTGCTAGAGTCCCAATAGCTGGTTACCCAAGAGCTGGTCCTCCTTACACTAATCCTTACTAACCATAGTTCTATATGTAACATATATGTAAGGATGTATGCATAAATATTGTGCATTTTGAAAGTATGGTATCTATGTTAAAAAGTGTTATAGTTAATGTTATACTACATTTCAAAATGCACAATAAAAACTTTAGCCATAAAATGTAAAACTTTAATCATGAAACTTGAAACCTGAGAGGTTTACATTAGAAAAATGTTAAGAAAAACTTTGCCAACGTCAGTGACTGAAGGCTTATATTGCAAAAAGCTATGAAGTGCTTGGTTCACTAGTACTGAAGTGGCCACCAGCAGAAGGGAACTGTGGACAGTTCTACCGCCAGACAGAATACCTGGATACTCATGCATGTGCTTTAAAAATAAAATTATTTTGCATTTACAATGTGTTTCATAGTATATCACATGCTGGTGTTTCAGCACTGAAAAATGATCCCTAATCCCATTCAGTGGAGCAGTCACAAAAGTACACAGAAATTATTATTGTAATACCATGTGTTACAGAGGAGTGGTTCCTAACCTAGGCTCTGGAGCTAAGGCAGGCCCTGAATCAAAAGATATGTAGGAGCTAACCAGGATAAAAGCTGGGCAAGCGTATTGTCAAACTGTGGGAACTGTTTAGGCCTCCTTCCCATTCTTTGGAAACTTCCTGCTTTCCAGAAAGATCTCTGGTTTGGACCCCACATACTGACTTCCTTTGGAGCTCCTTTTTTGAACAGTTGTTTCTCCTATGATTAGAAATTACTCAGAATTGAATCATAGTTGTAGTAAACGTGCGTTTGTAGTAAACGTGCGTTAAGACGTGCGTTACCCTATAAATTCTGGTCAAAATAAGGCACTGCTGGAACTATGGAGACAGTAAAAAAAGATCAGTGGTTGCCAGGGGTTGGGATCGGGGAGGGAGACCAGGTGGAGCACAAAGGATTTTTAGGGCAGTGAAACTACACTCTATGATACTATAAGGATGGATACATGTCGTTATACATTTGTCCAAACACACATAATGTACAACACCAAGAGTGAACCCTAATGTAAACCATGGATTCTGGGTGGTGATGTTGCATCCATGCAGGTTCATCGATTGTAACAAATGTACCATCTGGCATGGGGGAGGGGCGTGATCATAATGTGGGAGGCTGGGGCAGGGGTATATTTATCTTCCTCTCAATTTTGTTATGAACCTAAAACTGCTCCAAAAAATAAATTCTTAAAAAAAAAAAAAAAGGCACTGCTCATTGTAGAATTACAAAATGCTAGAGCTGGAAGGGAATCGACTCCAACTCTTTTAGTGTATATATAAGGAATCTAGGAATGTAAAGGCGTTTATAAATAAGGTATAGAGTACAGCATCTAATTGAAGGGAGATGCAGTCCTCCCTGGTGATTTATAAAGTAACATTTAGTGAATATGCAAATTCAGATGCGACTTACTCTCCACCTCCACCTGCCATCCCCATTCTTCCTTCATTTCACCTGCAAAGAAGGTTGGGTAGGCTTCCACATACCGTATTCACCAAGTTTAATTTCTAGGTATGTAGTTTACTGCAGTGTCTTCTGCCTATTGTATTTCTGACCCTGATTGTCTTTAAAACTACTGGTTTCCATTCTAAGGTGAAACACTTACCACTCCTTGAATGATTCTCATAAAGGAGTTCTTGATAATATACCCAGGGATGGAGAGAAGAAAGAAAGGAGGGAGGACAAGACGGACGAAGGGAGAGGCAGGAACTCAGCTCAAATACAATTTTTAACCATAAGTGGCATCCTTAACTAAAGAAAAAAGTAATGCAAAGGTAGTGAAGAGGATAAGAGAGAATTCATCAAAAATTTTTAGGGAAATAAAAACACAGAAGGGAGAAAAAACTCATGCAACAGGGTAGAAAGAAAACGTGAAGAGCTTTCATGGCAAAATTATCATTGGAACACCAAACCTAAATAACACCAATGAAGTTTTACCATGTGAGAGAAGAGTATTAAATGGTGGAATCAGTGACATTATATAACTGGGACTTAAAGGCGACTTGATAATGGAGATATGGAAAAATGACATCCTGCAACTGTAAAATGAATAGCCTCAATTTAAGCCTGATAACTTATTCCTGCTACTGTTGTTACAACCAGCCACCTTTGTTTGGCTCACACCATCAATCTCCAATAAAACACAGTTGGCAGCACTGGTTACTCAGGTAATAGGCTATGCCCGACATATCTGATCCAAATTTAAAAGGATTCCGCTGTCTACATCATCAGAGTAAGAAAGATAAACTGATCAGAACTGTAGGTAAATAAACCATTAAATGAGATGTTGGTTGTCAATTCTGCAGCCTCAACACCACAAAGGCTTTCATATGATCCTTAAAACAACAGTCCTTCTCTGGTTAACAGTTGGTATTACTTGCTCCCCGTAGATTCCTGTTGTATAATGTTCAATATATCTTCATAAAGTTGGCAATGGTAAATCAGATTTTCATGGTACAAATGCAGCATAGCTTATGTAAGCTTCCCTCAATCCTACAGTCAGCAGCATACATCATAGAAGTATTAGTTAGAGCCCTAGTTCTCTACTCTGACTACATATTACAATCACCAAAAGCTTCCAAACAATACCAATATCCCCAGCATCTTCACCCCAATCATTCTGGTCTGGGATGGAGCCTCAGCATTGGTGCTTTCAAGGCTACCAAGTGATTCTAATATGTAGCCAGAATTGAAAATCATTGGCTTAAATATTTATGATAAGTCAGAGTATAATATGGAAAAAAATTACATTAAAACAAAAGCATTTACAAGTCAACACTTGAATGCTAATTTTATCATCATTTTCCTTTCTCAAATCATGATATTAAGCTCCTCCTTTTATGAGGTATCTGTTCAAGTCTTCCCTTTTTTTGCCTGTTTGTTTTTCTTAGTGATTTATAGGAATTTTTTGTTAATTATAAATACCAGACCTTTCTTTGATGTATATCCTGAGTTCATGTCTGAGAGTATTTTTCTCCCAGTCTGTGGCTTATTTTTTCATTTTTTCTTAATGGTATCTTTCAAAGAGCAGACATTTTAAATGGATGAAGTTCATTTTATTAATTATGTTCCTGTATAGTTTGGGCTTTGTGTCCGGTCTATCCCAAAGGTTTTAAATATGTTCTTCTATGTTTTCTTCTAGAAGCTTCAAATTAGCTTTTACATTTAGGTTTATCATCCGTCTTGAATTAGTTTTTGCATATGATGTGTAGCAGAGTTGAAGCTCATATTTTTCCCCATAAACATATCGAATTGTTCCAAAACTACTTCTTGAAAAGATGTTCTTTTCCCAATGGAATTACCTTAGAACCTTATCAACTGGCCATGTATGAGTAGGTATGTATTTCTGGGCTCATATTATATTCAGATGATGTATTTGTCTATCTTTATGCTAATGCCACGTTGTCTTTATTATTGTACCTTTAAATAAATCTTGAAATCAGGTAGTATGAGTCCTATAACTTCTGTTGCAAAATTGTTTTGGCTATTTTAGATCAGGTCATTTATATTTCATTTGTATTTGTAACAAATTTTAGATATCTTATAAATTTCTACAAACAAACCTGCTGGGATTATGGTTGGGATTGTGTTGAATCTGTAAATCAATTTAGAGAGAATTTAGAGAGAACTGACATCTTAACAATATTGAGTATTCTAATTCCTGAACATGACATAGCTCTCCATTTACTCAGGGCTTCCATAATTTCTTTCAGCAATGTTTTATAGTTTTTAGTTTACAGGCCTATGTCTTTTGTTAAATGTTTTCTAAGTATGTTTTTCCTTTGGTATTATTGTAAAGGACTTTTTAAAATTTCATTTTCTCATTGTTTGCTTTTGATGTATAAAAATATAACTGATATTCATATATTTACCTGTTAAACTGTGATCTTGCTAAATTTACTAATTTTAGAAGTTACTTTTTAGATTCTTTAGGATATTCTAAATAAACAATCATGTTTTTGTTACTTTTTTATTTCCGATCTGCAGAACTTTTATTATTATTATTTCTCCCCTTACTGTATTGGCTTGAGCCTCCACAAAAGTTAGAACAGAGAAAAGAGTGAGCTTCTTTGCTTTGTCCCCAATCTTAGGAAAATCATTTAATATTTCACCATTTGGAATAATGTTAGTTATAGGTTTTTAATAGACCCCATTTATAAGATTGAGGACACATCTACACTCAGTTTTCTGACCGTTTCTTTTTTAAACCATAAATAGGTGTTAAATTTGGTCAAATGCTTTTTCTGCATTTATTGAAATAATCATACATTTTTCTCTTTTATTCTGTAAATATAGTAAACTATAGAAGTTATTTTTGAATGTTAAATTACCTTTTCATTTCTAGGATAAATCCCACTTGGTCATGATGTTTTACCATTTTATGCATTGCTGGATTCAATTTGCTAACATTTTGTTATGGATTTTTCCATCTATGTTCATGAGAAATAATGGTTTATAATTTTACTTGCTTTTAATGACTTGGTCATGGTTTGTTATGAGACTTATGCTGTCCTCATTAAAGAGTGAAAGACTTTGTGTAAAATTAGTATTATTTCTTCTCTAAGTATGTGGAGAATTACCAATGAAACTATCCAGACTATGTGGGAATATTTTTTATTACAAAATTAGTTTCTTTAATAGATGTAGTTCTATTCAATGCTTTTCTGAAATTTTACTTTATAATTTTAATCATATCTTTTAACCATTTTAATACTAGACTACCAATTTTTTTTTTACATCTTTATTGGAGTATAATTGCTTTACAATGGTGTGTTAGTTTCTGCTTTATAACAAAGTGAATCAGGTATACATATACATATGTTCCCATATCTCTTCCCTCTTGCATCTCCCTCCCTCCCCATTTTGAAGAAATATTGTAAATATATATCTAAAAGTTAGATAATCAAATCTACTTTATGTTAGCAAATGCTTTAAAGTCTCTAATTTCCCCAAAATTTTCATCTCATTAAAAATTTTAGAACTGATATAGTAATAATATTGTTTAAATATTTCTTCTCTCATTAGAGATTCAGAACTAAGCCATAAGAACTTATGAACAGCAATTAATTTATTTCTCCTCTTAAGAGTATATGTAATTTGAACAACTTATAATTTCTATCCTCATTTTCAGTTTCCTAGTTTGTGAAATGAAGGAATTGGATTAGATATTTTCTAAGAATTCACGCAGCTACAATAGCCTATTAATTCCAATTTATGCTATTACCTTCTTCAGATAAAGTATTAAGTGTTTTACCTAAAGTTTTAATAAATTTAGCCTGCCAATAATCTTAATTAAATCTATTTTTGAGTGTTTTGAAAGTATTCCACAAGAACATTTTTGGACTTTATCATTGAATATGGGGTAGAGTATCAGTATTATCTATTTAAACACACTGCTATTAAAAGCCAAACAAGATCTTTACCATCTAAATGTTGCTCTTTTAGAAATATGCATTCTTTGTTAGGAAAATATGTATTAATTTTTGAAAATAAAAAAGATGTCTAACTTATAAAGACTAAAAAATTTTATGACATATTGTGTAAACCTTCAAGAAATATTTTTGAGTACATACTGTGTGCAAAGCACCAAAGATACAACAGTAATCAAAAATACACCAAAAAACTCTGCCCTCATAGAGTGAATATTCCTGTAATACAAATGAGAAGAACACCACCACTGAATTAGCTTGGACATTCTAGACTCACAGGTGAAATTTTACACAGTTCCTGGTATTGACTGCTGCTATACCTTCTTTTTCCTTCTATGTTTACTGCATCCCTGATGCCCTGCTTCCTGATGAGGAAATTTGGTGCACAGAATTGAAATTTTGTAAATCACGGTTGATGATACCAGTTCATCATTGTTTCATGCAATTGATCAATTAGGTATTTTAACAAATGATGAACACTTTGGAGATAACCCAAATAATTAGAATATTGCCGGTTATATCTACCTAAGTTTCCCACCCCCTTACCCCACCTCAATGCAGCTCCACCAGAAGCAGCCATCCTTTAACTCTCTAATTCCTCCAACAGACTAATCTTCCCATCTTAGAAGCACCAAAACCTGAATGTGTGTGTATGCTCTACTGGAGAAAAGGCTGTATCTTCTTCATTTTCTTCCCACAGGGCCTAGCACTAAGCCGGTCAAGAGTTATGTGTTTAGTTAATGTTTGTTGAGTGAAAGCACTATAGGAACTCCTGGTTCTGTCATTCAGTGCCTGCAGACACTGCCATTAGGTATAATATATGCCTCTGCAGGAAATATGCTTAACAAAATGAAGCATCATGTGCACAGACTTAGCAGTTAAAGGGATACAATCGTGGCCTTTGAAGAGACTGGATTCTAAACTAAACACCTATGTATATACAGTAATGAGGTATTCGCATAATCACTGTGAAGTATATTAAAATCTCATAATACAAGCAATGGAAATTTGCTAACATCTCTATAGCGATAGAAACTTTGGCTTAAGAAAAAAAAACTAATACTAACCTGCTCTGCATTTAATTACAGTTAATTTCAACCATCACTGCTTCCATTATTAAAAAACAACAGACAAACAAACAAACAGAAACCCACAGAGGATTACCAAGTGTCAGTAGTGGAACTGAGGTTTCTGGTTTGTTTCGTTAATTGAACCAGTGCAATAAAAAAAAAACAATTCACCACCTCCCAAAAATCAATAAAATTTAAAAACGGCTAAGAAGGATAATATTTTTTATCTGCACTATGCTGAATTTCACTTTGTTCCTTGGTCCAATGTGATCCTGCTACAATACTTTCTGAAACGTGGTTTTTATTTAATCATAACCACTATTATCCTTAATATCACATGTTCCATTTCTTGTTGGCTGCTGCACATACTGTATTGAAGCTAAAAGCAATCCTGTTCCAGACCTATGAAATCATCCTAGCCTCATTTCCTCCACTTAATGTACTTCAATCTATGCTTGGATGGTTAAAATAAAACCGAGTATTACTATCACTACCTGTGTAAGGTATATATTTTTACTCAACTGTTTCACAGCTCAGTCGATTTGGTAGTGAGTTGATGTCAAATATTTTCCAATCCCTAGTTTACTCAATGCAATACTTCAAACTTGAATCTTGTCTGATACCATTCAAAAGAAAACATCTACACTATAACCCTTTCCTGAAAAATCTCTTCCATCTTTTAGCAATTAGTATATACAAAATACTGCAAACACTACCATTCTTAGCAACTTTGGATGTGATTTCGCCATGCTATGGTTCGAATTCATAGAATCCTACCCCTCACTCTTTCCCACTATTCTGAATACGGAGATAGTAAAAGGCAAGGCCTCCAAAACAACTTCACTATATTGTGTCACACACATAACAGCACAGAGGCCCCACTGAGTGCAAAGCTAGGCACATCCAAAAATAGACTAGTCTCTCCCCTGTTCAAAGATACTCAATACACGTACACACACACACACACACACACACACACACAAGATATGAATAGTATCTATTCAATACAAAAACATCTTACTACTTTGGATTGAAAAAGTAAATTTTATAAGACAAAACAGTCAAGCTAATTCCTTATAAATAATTGCTTTGCTGATTAAATTCCTCATTTTAAACTGGCTGCTTTACATCCCCATCTACTATCTTAGGAATACCAACATAATACTGTAAAATGTACATACAACTTATAAAAAATAAAAACATTTACTGATAGTTTGCATAATCAAATAGGTACAGCACAGTTGTAACATAGTTGGGAAAGCCACATGAGTAATTTACTAATAATGCAGCACAAAACTGAATAGATGGAAAATATGAATGAAAAGCTACAGAATTTAGAGAATCAATGAATAAATCTAGACCTTTATAATAAGAGTTTAAGCAGAAAGAATAGAAAAAGTGAAAGGGTATTAACAATTCTAAGAAATGCTAATGGAAAATACTACATAACTGAGGAAAAATATCTATCGAAAATTAAGAGTTCACTAAGTGAACAAACAACTAACAGACTAAGCAAACTAAACAGTCCCCATTGACAGAGGAAAGAAATGTGCAAATAAGAATTGCACATCTAGTTATTAAATTCAGATGCTAAAAATCAGTAGAATATCTCTGCTGAGGGAAAATAACTCTAAAGTAAGATATGTCCACACGGTGTAAGACTTACAGAAATCTGAAGTGAGTTAAAGATATTCTCAATCATTCTCAAACTCAGAAATTTCACAGAAACTTTACAAAAAGAATTGTTTGCATATATATCGCATCAAGAAGAAGAAAAAAGGATAGCGATTAGGGTGGGGCCGGGGAGAGAAGCAATAACTAAGGAGCACACTAAAATACCCTAGCATCTTGAACTGCCGCAGAAGGAGACGCAGGGTTCCTAAGATTCAAAAGAGCGTGGATTCACAGCAGACCTATCAATAGTAAGGCAAGACAGTAAGGATAACATTTATTTAGACATACAAGAGGTTAAATTTAGAGACTTAATTGTGAATCACATAAAGCCTCAGTTAACACTTCCTATGTTTCAGGTGAATGTGATTCCTCTCTGCAAAAATGAGGGTTGTCTGAGTCGTATGCAGCAAACAGTGGCTGAGAATTTTATTTCATTTACATAATTTCTGTATAACTATGAAGTGGTCATAGTACCTACTCCTGTCACTGGGGAACCAGGTAAAGGGCACAGGGACAAGGCACAATGGAAATCATGAGGCGGGGACAGCAGGATTTAAGGCTTCTCAAGTGTAAATACAACCCTCAGGATTTCTGCATCAGCACAAGTAACAACTCAGAAGAATTTCTCTTCTTTTCTAATAGCTTCCGGACTTAAACTACACAGCTCTTATATCTCTAAGTAAAGCAATAAAAGAAAAAAGTTGGGACAAAACTTCAAGACACTCAAGGATGAAATTTATGTGAACCTGAGCACTCTGGTCACACACTCCAGAAGACAATTTTTCCCTCAAATTAGTTTTTTCTTCGCTCCCATTTAACTGCTTCCAGAATCTTTACATTTCCTGGTCTATAGATTACTTGAGATGAAGGTGTCATACTTTTCTCATTCTTAAAGTGCTCCTTAGAGCTATTTGGTCCTCTTGCTTTTTTAGCCTGGCTGCTAAAGGAAGGAGCATTTACAGCAGAGGGCTACCGTTTAGTGTCAACTGACAGAAAATCCTATTTCCTGCTCACAAGATTGGTAGAAAAATAAATGGGAAAATTCTTGCTTTTGAAGTCCTGCTATATTTGATTTGCTATATGCCTTGAAACACTCCAGAGATTCTTATTTACGATTTAAAGAATGACTAGAGGGGCTTCTCTGGTGGCACAGTGGTTAAGAATCCACCTGCCAATGCAGGGGACACGGGTTCGAGCCCTGGTCTGGGAAGATCCCACATGCTGTGGAGCAACCATGCCCGTGCGCCACAACTACTGAGCCTGCGCTCTAGAGCCCGCGAGCCACAACTACTGAGCCTGAGCTCTAGAGCCCGCGAGCCACAACTACTGAAGCCCACATGCCTAGAACCTGTGCTCCACAACAAGAGAAGCCACCGCAATGAGAAGCCCGTACACCACAGCAAAGAGCGGCCCCCGCTCGGCACAACTAGAGAAAAGCCCGCGTGCAGCAACTAAGACCCAACGCAGCCAGAAATTTAAAAAAATTTTTTAAAAAAAAGAATGACTAGACCACTGTAAGGAGATGTTGGCAAGGGAACCATAGCACTTGATACACACCCCACGAGGGAGGCCCGTCTTACTCAGTGGCGAGTAGGGTGGTTTATCATTTAGCTGGCAAATAAATGTTCAAACTCTTGATCAAACTCCTGCGGGACCAGTCTATATGTTTAACTGGAGAGAACTTCATTGCCTTTCCCAGATGTAAAGGTGGTGACAATAGTCGAGCTTTCCATTCTTAACAGAACCGGAGGCTTCTCTTGGTTAATAGAGTTAAATACATAACCCGCAAACCTACATCTCATCCTTAAGATAGCTTATTAGCTTATTCTTCAAAAATGTGTCCTCTGAAAAATAAGTGATTTCAAGGTGACACAGAAAAAGGAATGAGAGGCTATTCCTGTGGCTCTATGTCCAGCAGAGAATGCTGGGAAACATTGGACATGCTCGCAAAGAAGATCCAACAGTAAGCAATGGATAATCCTTCACATCCTCACTGAAGAGACCTAACTGAAGTCAGATTACTAAGTTGCTAAAAGGAAAAAAAAAAAAAGTTAAGATAGATTATTTTCTATTTATTTATTTATTTACTTACTTACTTATTATCCTTTTCAAATCACAGTGGATTCTTTTACCTGGCTTATTGGAGGAAGTAACGAACATTTCCCATTTACTAAAGTTTATTTTTGTAAATACCCAACTTGTTAGAAACCTTTCAAAAATATATACTATGTCTCTGCCTTCTTAATCAGAATATTCTAAACTGTATGTGATGTAACAGTCAGTTACATCAGCGGCCCCCACTAGGCCGTACCCACCGTGATTTATTTGTGCACTTGCATAGTCTCTTCCCCCTGAGTCTGGATTAGCACTATGACGACTGGCTTTAACCAGCAGAATGTGGCAAACATTATACGGTGCTAGTTCTAGGCCTAATACTTAAGAAGGCCTGGCAGCTTCTGCTTTTGTGCTCTAGAGGAAGTCAGGCACCCCCATAAGACGCCCAATCACCCTGAGCCTCATGGGGAGCCCGCAAAGAAGAGGTCTGATGTCCCTGACAGTCCAGATGAGCTTCCAGCCAAAAGCCAAAACCAATTTGTCAGACCTAAGAATAGAGCACCTTCTGAATGGATCCTCCAGCCTCAGTTGAGTGGAGCCACCTGACATCTGTGGAGCAAAGATGATGTCCCCCCTAGGGTCATGCCCAAATTGCACACATAAGAAAACCAACTGACTGCTGTTGTTCTAAGCCACTACGTTTGGAGATAACACACAACTGAAACACTGTTCTTCATCTTTTCCTGATGGCTCATGGTCATCATAGTTTTTGAAGAGCACAAAAGCAGACATCAGAGGATCTGGATTCCTGTCCAGGTCCACCATTTATGGTCTGGTCATTTGACTATTCACACTCGCAATTTCCACATGAATAAATCCTGATTATTCCATAGGATTGTTGTATAAAGTGACATAAAACACATTACAGTGCTTTCAAAATTTTTCTATATATCTGAATCTATTCAGTGTTAGCATATTACCTTTAACTCTCAATTCTAATTTTTTATCTATTACTCCCAACATAAAGTTTTGGAGCCAAAAAGGTAGCTTAAATTTTTTTCAGCAAAATATGTGATTTTGTACGTGATTTCAAGTTGGTGAGCCCCAGTTGCCAGCAGTTGGAATACTTCATAAACAAGATGTTGCCTTGCTTGTACACACAGTGGTCCAATTTTTATTGTAGAGAAGTTAGCATGTTTCAATATTATTACTGGTCTCTCAAATTTTTTTTCACGAACTTTATGATGTGTCTTTGATAAGACATTTCCCAATATTGTTCTCTGCAAGCAATTCTGCTCTTTCTTCTGATGTTTTCCAAACTGCTAGACAAAAGGAACACAGGAATCTTACACGTGTGCAGCCTTCAGCCAGTCACTTAATCATTGGAGATGCAGTTTCATTCTACATAAATTCAGGATAACTATTTCTGCCTTGCTGTTCTGTGTGAGTACTTATTGTTAGAGGCATTACAAAAGCATTCAATAAATTCTGGTCGATAATTATTGTCACTATTATCACCCTGATTTCTTTTGTGTGCCACAGTAGTGTATATGCCTTCGTTTTTATGGTTTAGAGATTTTAGGACAATCTACTTTTATATCCTCACTCAGAAGAAAGAAAAAAAAACAAGCGTTCAAAAATAACAAAAACAAAGTTTTTTTTTTCTCTTTAAGAATTTGGCAAAAGGCAGTTTACATGTGAGTATGTATGTGTGTGTGTGTGTGTGTGTGTTTATCTCATATTATGAATATAAGCTCTCTAAGGAAAGAGATACGATTTTCTTATATCTTATGTTCAGCATCTTGCAATCTAGGGGTGATTAAGAAAGATGTCATTATGACAGCAGCAGCAGCAAAAGCAAGAACAGATATGCAAGAGCCAGTATCTCTGATCCTTTCACAGGAGAATAAGTTCGTGAGAATTTAGTGAGAACGAGTGAAACATAACCTGAAGACTTCTGCCTAGTTTTGGAAGCCAGGTTTCCAGGCACCTTTACCAAATGCTCCAAACTGAAAGGGCGGGAAGAACATAATTCTTTCTGATCCCACTCGGAGACTGTTCTTAGACTCCAGTTCCTGCTCTGTGAAGGGAGGTGGGCAAAGAAATAGGTATCCTGGATGCAAGTCTCTCATTTTAATTCCTCAACTGTAATGCATTCTTTGAAGCCCTGGAAACTACCTGTAGTCAAGCAATTCCAAAACGGTTTTGGAATCTGTTCTTGAGCTAATACCAAGAACCAGAGTATAACGCCCATCAGGAAAGCGTTCCTATAATTCACATTTTACTGCTGTCGTTGTTACATTTCAGGCATTTAAAGCCCAAAGAAAAATTTCCACCTACATAAGGCATTCGTAAAAAGTAATTTAAGGCCATCTAAATTGTTCATCGAATAATACCCAATGCTCCCAGAAATAATAGTGGGTTTTAAGAGGATCTCATGCTTTTTTTTTTTTTTGCGGTACGCGGACCTCTCACTGCTGTGGCCTCTCCCGTTGCGGAGCACAGGCTCCAGACGCGCAGGCCCAGCGGCCATGGCTCACGGGCCCAGCCGCTCCGCGACACGTGGGATCCTCCCGGACCGGGGCACGAACCCGTGTCCCCTGCATCGGCAGGCGGACTCTCAACCACTGCACCACCAGGGAAGCCCTCATGCATATTTTGATCCTGCCTAGTCTAACAATATATGGGAGACAAACTGGAAAGGACAAAGTAAAGAAAATGAAGATATGAGCTAACGTCAACATTTATGCTAAATATAAAGCACAGTGCTGTCGAAGTGTACGTGTCTACGTGAGGACAGGAAGAGAACACCTAGCTATAAATGGATTCCAGTCTTCTGGCTGATGCAAACTACACCTCAGCATCCCTTCCAGGCCCCTTGGTGAAAACGTGTAGAATGGCGGAAGTGCCAGAGGTGGAGGTAGGTAGATATTCAATTTTCATAGCAGGCAAAATAATGGATTCACTCAATGTTTATTTCCTCATTTAGCAAAACTGTTTTGAGAATGTCTGCTACCTACTAGGTACTAAGATGCTGGGAGTCAGAGATGGAAAGCCTGTCCTCAACAACTAAGGGAAACAACAGTCGAGTAAACAAAAACTCGGCAATAACACGTGAGGAGAACATACAGGATCTGGGGAAATGGTACAGAGAGTATGGACGAGAAAAATGTACTTTAATCTGGTTCCACAAACATGTATTAAGTTCCCCTTGTGAGCCAGGCACTGGGCATAAAAAAAAAAAAGTCTGACCCAGGAAAGCAGGTAGCTCACTCCTGGCATAACAATAGAAAATGGAGTAGGAGTGCATCCAGCTTTCAATGGACTTGAAGGTTTACCAGGTGAAGGGTAGGGCTCGAGGAGAGAGAGGGGAGGGAGTTGAAAAATTGAGAAAATGTATGACCAGTAGTGTCTCTTTTTTTGTGAATCTGGAGGCAAGGCCATCTCCCAATACTAGAAAACAATGAAACAGGGCTTGAGGGAAGATGAGAAAATGAGGCAAGTTTGAAAGTGCCACAAGTAAGAATGAGAAAAATCATTAACACCAAGTATCGATGAACCAGCAGACAATGCATAGGACACCTTTAGAGGCCTGAGTCAAAAGCCACTGTGAATGCTGCCTTCTTTGTGAGCAACAGCCATGACTATTCATCTTGCTACAATGCATATACATTTCAAGCTTTGCAGACAGTATGCATTTTTATCAGATCATTAACTATTTTATTGAAAAAGAGTGAAGGAGAAGAAAGTGAAAAAAAATTAAAATACAGAAGGTGATGAGAAGGGCAAGATCAAAAGACAGTTAAGTAAGGCCCAGCTGAAAGAGGACCAGCAGGGAGAATCAAAGGCATGAGGATGAAGGAACAGGGACGTGAAGAAATAATGAATACGTGAATGAGTGAATGTGACAATGCAGCAAAAAAGAACGGGGGGTAAAATGGTCATTTTAAAACAGAAAAGTTGGAAAAGGGGGGAACAAAGGACATGGGATGATGACGTGAAAGCGAAAGGTGACACCCTAGAATTACAAGTAGTAAATGTGTATGAACAGGCAGAAATGAAGAAATGTGAGGAAAGAGAATAAAGGCAAGCATAGAAAAAGAGAGGGAAATATCGACCTGTTTCATGGCACTAACTACAGTTTATTCATAGTCTCATGTATCACTACATCTTTGTCAGTTATGCAATGTCTAAAGACTTTCTCAAGTCAAAAGTGGAAAAAACAATAGTTGATTCAGAGGATTTGCAATATATTATATAGCGTTGAACTGTGGAATATGTATTTATTTTTAAAAACATCTCTGCTACAGTGACAGGTAATTTTCTTAGACTCTGAAACTCTGATTTGGGATAAGGAAGGTTTTAGGATGAAAAACAAAGGAGGCAGAAAAACAAGGAAACAGGAGTAAATGTTGATTGGTGCTGGTTGTCAGCATGTTGACAAGAAGGAAACAGATGAATAGTTACCAAGAATGCTAAGCAGTAAGACGCTCTGACAAAAGAAAAGCAGAGAGATTTTTTTTCTTTCGATTTGCCCTTTTGGATTTTTGTTCGTGGATCACAATCTGCTGTGTGTACAGAAGCACTAAATCTGTCAGTTCCCCGCTCACCACCTGACTTGAATCTCTGCTCCTTTTGCCTCTTGTGGTTTCCACACTGCCACATGGAACCCTTCATGTTCCCAATTCCTTTCTTCAGTTTTTGTTGCATCACTCGATTTTTTTCCTTAATGAAGAATTTTCTCTGTATCATTTAGGAGGGATGAGTCATGGAGAATTTTCTTAGGGCACAACTGGTTCTACGCCCCCCTTCGTAAATGACGTCTCCATTTATGCAGATCAATGGTTCGTAGACTTAAATGTGCATCAGAGTCACCAGGCCTCACCTGCAGTTACTGACTCAGTAGGTCCGAAGTGAGGTCCAGGAATCTGCCCTTCTAAGAAGTTCCAAGGTGATGTTGATGCTGCTAGTCTAGGGGACCACATTGTGGGAACCATTGATAAAGATCATTCCTACTAAATTTTCTCAAAAGACTTAGTCTTATATCTCGAATGACAGCAAGTGAACTTAAGGTCCTTGATTAGCCACGATGTTCTCTGCTCATAACATTAACTGAACAGAATCCTTAGAATACTCCTCACCACTAATGATAGCAAAATAGTTGCTTACACACCTGTTTGTATCTGGCAGAAATAACTGTTCCTAACCTACAAATTCGATACATCAAAGTGTGTAAAAATCAACCCATAGAGGTAAAATTTATTAAAATCCTATCACATAATAGTGTACAGTGTTACTGATTCAGATATCACATCAAAATAAAGGACTTTGAATGTATTACTTAATGAGTATAAAGTTTGACAACTTCAAATTGAGCCTTTTGTAAAATTCTCAAGTTATTACTGAAAAGACATTTACCAACATGCTCTACAAAATTGGACAGTTTTTCTTAGCTTTATTCATAATTAGAAAACTGTAATTTTAAAAAATCTTTGTGTCTCCAACAAAACAAAACCTACCAAACAGAATGCGCCTGAGGTTTTACCATTATGGCAACTTCATCCATCCATGTACCTCTAACAAATAGCCCACAAAGGTAAGTCCTAAACTTTGATGCCATTCTTTAAAAATAACCCAGAACCTCCTTCCTTCACTCCTTTTTCAAACTGTACCTACTCCTCACACATATTTTTATCTCTAGGACTTTGCGTTTATGAACTTATCTTTGCTCCCCTGCCTTGACCTCTTTCTAAAGTAATGGTTCAGACTCAATTTATGACCATCTTAGCTCGGGTTCCCAGCAATCATCCAAGTCATCAGCACATCTATAGGTTTTGCTCCATCCCTTGTAAAAAAAAAAAGTATGTAGTAATTTTGGTATCAAATAAGTGCCCTTTTTAAAACAGGCATCTACACTTTAAATCCTATTCAAGATACCCAAAGTTTGAAGATATAACCAAACCAAACAAAAATTCACTTTATCATACATTCAAAATGCTTTTATCTTGATATCCTATGATTTCTGCAAATGTTAAAAGTGAATCTTGAATTCAAATTAGTTAATGATTTTACCTATCATTTATATTACAGTTTAAAAAGAGGAATGGGCAATGTTTTATTAAAAAGCTATGAACTGTGTCCAAACAGATATAAAGAAATATTGAAATAGGTTCCATGTAGAAGAAAGTATAACTTTTATTTTCCAAACAGCAACTTCAATAAATTAAAGTGCTCAATACTGTACCAGGCAGGTGTCAGAAATGAATAGTGAACCTGCCAGCAGAAATGTTTTCAATTTCTTAAGCACCAACCTGGTCCCAGACCGAATTGATTGGCTTTTTGACACAAAGTTGCTGTGGCAGGGATTAAAAAAGAAGAAAATTTGCCTTAACAAACTACCTGAGTAACGAACTGTATCCAAATGTAACTCAATACACCAAACGCTCTATTTTAGGGTGAAGCTAAGATAAATACCAGCACTATTATATTTTGGCATTTAAAATAATAATAATATAACATTGAACTGAATTTCCAAGAGAAAAATATGTTTAAAAGTTAATTAAATGTTTGCTTTTTTTAAAATTTGTACATTGTCATTTCCTCCACTCTTTTTCTGTATATCTTTTCTTTTTTTTTAATAGATCTTTATTGGAGTATAATTGCTTCACAACACCATGTTAGTTTCTGTTGCACAACAAAGTGAATCAGCCATATGCATACACATGTCACCGTATCTCCTCCCTCTTGCGTCTCCCTCCCATCCTCCCTATCCCACCCCTCTAGGTCATCGCAAAGCACTGAGCTGATCTCCCTGTGCTATGCTGCTGCTTCCCACTAGCTATCTATTTCACATTTGGTAGTGTATATACATATCGATGCTACTCTCACTTTGCCCCAGCTTCACCATCCCACCCCATGTCCTCAAGTCCATTCTCTGTGTCTACCTCTCTATTCCTGCCCTGCAACTAAGTTCATCTGTACCATTTTTTTTTTTAGATCCATATATGTGCGTTAGCATATAGTATTGGTTTTTCTCTTTCTGACTTACTTCACTCTGTATGACAGACTCTAGGTCCATCCACCTCACTATACATAACTCAATTTCGTTTCCTTTTATGGCTGAATAATATTCCATTGTATATATGTGCCACATCTTCTTTATCCATTCATCTGTTGATGGGCACCTAGGTTGCTTCCATGTCCTGGCTATTGTAAATAGTGCTGCAGTGAACACTGTGGTGCATGTCTCTTTTTGAATTATGGTTTTGTCCGGGTATATGCCCAGTAGTGGGATTGCTGGGTCATATGGTAGTTCTATTTTTAGTTTTTTAAGGAACCTCCATACTGTCTTCCATAGTAGTTGTATTAATTTACATTCCCACCAACAGTGCAGGAGAGTTCCCTTTTCACCACACCCTTTCCAGCATTTATTGTTTCTAGCTTTTTTGATAATGGCCATTCTGAGTGGCGTGAGGTGATACCTCATTGCAGTTTTGAGTTGCACTTCCCTAATAATTAGTGATGTTGAGCATCTTTTCATGTGCCTCTTGGCCATCTGTATGTCCTACTTGGTGAAATGTCTGTTTAGGTCTTCTATTTTTTAACTGCATTGTTTATTTTTTTGATATTGAGCTCCATGAGCTGTTTATATATTTTGGAGATTAATCCTTTGTCCGTTGATTTGTTTGCAAATATTTTCTCCCATTCTGAGGGTTGTCTTTTTGTCTTGTTTATGGTTTCCTTTGTTGTGCAAAAGCTTTTAAGTTTAATTAAGTCCCATTTGTTTATTTTTGGTTTTATTTCTGTTACTCTAGGAGGTGGGTCAAAAAAATTCTTGCTGTGGTTTATGTCCAAGAGTGTTCTTCCTATGTTTTCCTCTAAAAGTTTTATAGTGTCTGGTCTTACATTTAAGTCTTTAATCCATTTGGAGTTTATTTTTGTGTATGGTGTTAAGGAGTGTTCTAATTTCATTCTTTCACATGCAGCTGTCCAGTTTTCCCAGCACCACTTATTGAAGAGGCTGTCTTTTCTCCATTGTATGTTCTTTCCTCCTTTGTCGTAAATTAGGTGTCCATACGTGCGTGAGTTTATCTCTGGTCATTCTATCCTGTACCACTGATCTATATTTCTGTTTTTGGGCCAGTACCATACTGTCCTAATTACTGTAGCTTTGTGGTATAGTTTGAAGTCGGGGAGTCTGATTCCTCCAACTCCATTTTTCTTCCTCAAGATTGCTTTGGCTATTCAGGGTCTTTTGTGTTTCCATACAAATTGTAAGATTTTTTGCCATTGGTAGTTTGATAGGGATTGCACTGAATCTGTAGATTGCTCTGGGTGGTAGAGTCATTTTCACAATATTGATTCTTCTCATCCAAGAACATGACATATTTCTCCATCTGTTTATGTCATCTTTGATTTCTTTCATCAGTGTTTTATAGTTTTCTGAGTACAAGTCTTTCGCCCCCTTAGGCAGGTTTATTCCTGGGTATTTTATTCTTATTGTTGCATTGGTAAATGGGAGTGTTTCCTTAATTTCTCCTTCTGCTTTTTCGCTGTTGATGTATAGGAATGCCAGAGATTTCTGTGCATTAATTTTGTATCCTGCAACCTTACTAAATTCATTGATTAGTTGTAGTAGTTGGGTTTCTTTTTAAACAATTTTTCTCCTGGATTTGCAACATGAATTCATTAAACATTCTGTACCTATTCTACTTCAAAAAGAATTTTTATCACAAGAGAAATGCAAGTTAATTGCAGAAACTTGGGAAATACATTGAACTCAAGAGAAATACTAAAATCCATATTTTAAATGGTATTAAATATAAATACAGTTGTGTATTTATTATACACTTTTTATATAACTTGTCTGTCAGGCAAAGTTCTAGAAAACACTAGAAAAGTAATTCTGTATACATGTATATTAACAGGTATATGTTTATGGCCACACATATGTGTATATATGCACACAACTTAAACTGGGGAAATTATTTACAACAGTCACGTTAAGGTTAATGGTGTATCTATTCTTTGTTTAGTATTTTTATGATTACTTAAATTTAAATTATGAATCCATTTGAGAGTATTATCAGTGCATTGAAATGCCACCCTAATGGTGCTGGACTCATATAAGTTATTTTTGGAAACTAGGCTGTCTCATTATATATATATGACTATGTAAATTTTATTAAAACCAACCTTTAGCAATTACTGTAGAGCCAAGGTTTATGCAAATCTATTAGAGAAGTATGAAATTCTAGGACATAGTAAATACAATTTTATTTTTTAGATTACCAAAAATTTCACTTTATAAAAGGATTCACAGCTAGCTTTCTTTAAATGTAAGACTCCCAACAGTATGTAGTATTTGTTTATACACCACTACCTATTCACAGTGTTGCAGACACTGAAATTTACAATTAGAATGACAGAAGTAAGGAATGTAATTTAGCACAATTATATTAATACATTATCTACTATAAAAAATAGTACATCTTAGGCTACAGTATAACAACAACAGTACTTAGAAATAAACGAAATGCATATAATCTACATCCAACCTTCATTCTCCAAATTTTGGCCAAGGACATATGTGTGTGTTGAGGGTCTATTTCACTTTCATTAATTGCTATAGTCTGTATTAAAGCAAAGTAACAACAGGTACAGAAATACGTGCACATTATCCCCATTTCAGACACCACTGTTCATAATGTATTATAAATGGAGGTATTGACCTTACCATCTAATGGAGAGCAATTTCTGCAGTGAGCAGGGGAGAGGAGTTAGGGTATTAACTCTCTTACCGGAGGAGATTTAACCAATCTTGGGCTTCACACTCCACCAGTTGTGCTCAGTTTCTCATTTTCCTTGGAAAACTTGATATACTCAGTTGCTATAAACATTACTGGGTCACGCTTGGCAACTCTGTACTATATGAATCATTCTCAGTACTAATCATTCTTAGATCTCTTCCTTTCACATTGAAAACAAAAATACTTTCCTACCCTTATCACCCCAGC
The DNA here is from genome assembly GCF_964374135.1 of Grampus griseus. Lineage (NCBI taxonomy): Eukaryota > Metazoa > Chordata > Mammalia > Artiodactyla > Delphinidae > Grampus > Grampus griseus. The sequence continues at coordinate 64,472,860 of NC_139001.1, forward strand.
TGCATGTTTCAATCTATTTACCATGAATTATACTTCGTTTAAAATTTATGTTTATTTATTCATTTTGGCTGCATTGGGTCTTTGTTGCTGCGCATGGGCTTTCTCTAGTTGTGGCGAGTGGGGACTACTCTTCACTGGGTGCATGGGCTCCTCATTGTGGTGGCTTCTCTTGCAGAGCACGGACTCTAGGCACGCAGGCTTCAGTAGTTGTGGCTCGCAGGCTCTAGAGTGCAGGCTCAGTAGTTGCAGCACACGGGCTTAGCTGCCCCGTGGCATATGCGATCTTCCCAGACCAGGGATCGAACCCGTGTCCTCTGCATTGGCAGGCGGATTCTTAACCACTGCGCCACCAGGGAAGTCCCTGAATTATCCTTTTTGAAGAAAAGGAAAACTATGAATGTTCATCTTTCTACATTTTATTACATTAAAAATGTCCATCATTGATATCTGGGATTTCAGTACAATGTTCAAACTAACTGCACACATTTTAAACTTAGTGGTTGACAAAAATCACTTGTTCTAAAAAACACAATTAAAAAACTCATTATAAAGAAAAAGTGTTCTGAATTTCAGAAATATTAAAATCCAGGACAGGGACTAGTTTTAATAGACATTTTTCATGAAAGACAAACTAATACTAGACTAACACTGAACAAAACTAGGAGTGTATATATAATGGCATCCTGTTTAAATATCATCTATAGCTCAGATTGTTTGAAAGCAAAAGACTGATATTTCTAGGCAATATTCTGTATTTATTGACCCTGTAAAGTTGTTAAGTATAACACACAGGTATGTATTTGGCAGTCACTCATCAAATTCAACTTTATAAGTTAGGGTTACCCAGCATACCCCGTGAGTCCACTCAGCCCTCACTTCCTCACTTGTATAATGCAATTTTAATCAATTAAGTTTCCACTTTTAGACTAACTATAATTTGCAAATTACTTCTAGGTCTCTGAGCCTTCAAAAGTCCTTGAGATAATTACCTACAAGGTAAAGCTGGAAAAGCCTTATCATCCTGAGACATATGTTGGAAAGAGGGGAGTAAAGAAATGCATGTTTATTGGTCACTCTCCATGTAACAAACACACAGTAAAGCCTGCTATGAATGAAGCTTTTGTTGGGCTAGCACTGATGGATTTAGCAAGACTTTATGAAGGAGATAAGACCTGAGGTTAGCGATGGAAGACAGAGAAAATTAAGATATAATTTAGGAAGAACAGAAGGAGGTATTGAATGAGCAAAAGCATGGTGACAGTCTAGACTCCACACGGCACGTTCTAGAAACCAATGTGCTGGTAATCGATGGTTGATGTAATGACGTTATGAGAGATAAAGATGGAAAAATAAGATAGACTGGACAACCAGATCATAAATGTGGTACAGGCAATGTAAGACAATTGAAGGATTGTGAAGCAGGGAATAACCTGCATGGAGTACTGTCATAGACTGAAGCATAAAGTCCTGTTAATGGGCTCTTAATGAAATGAGTACGAGGTTATAAGGATCTTAGCCTAAGCAGCGGCAAAGAAGAAAGAAAAGGGCAGACACAAAAGATTTAACAAAGGAAGAAACAGCTATCCTTGTGGATGTACTACTATGAGAGGGAAGGAAATAAGAAAAGTTGGTGATAACTTGAAGAGGCTTTAGCTGTTTTAGAAAGAGGATGGCACTATGGCTTGATGATAAGTCAGGAAAAAATATATACAAAACTGAGAACTATTATACAATCTGGTAACTTGGGAAGGCCATTGTTCTAGAACATGCCTATCAGACAAAGGAGCTGACATACCATAGGTGGTGGAAGATTCCTCATGACTTACGGCATCCTCAGACAAAATGGTACCATCTTTCCAGGGGAAGAAAAATACTAAAATCTGAATTAGTATCCATATCGCATGCTTTCATGAATTCAATTAGCTCTCTAAGATTTCAGTTGTTTTTGATGAACCATATTTATGATTATATCAACTTTTATTATCACAAGAAATAAAAGGAAGCTTGAAATTTCATCCTTCAGAACTGCAACACTAAATTCCTTTCCCCAGCTTCTAGGAGGTATCAGATAACCAACAAACACAGCACCTATTAGGCAGGTATTAGGTACTCCAAGTGACTCAGTCAGCTACAATATAGTGAAAACACAAGGAATTGAAAAATCATGCAAGTCTCCTAAACTGATCTATTTCAGTAAAATTTCAGAATTTAATGAAGATTTTTATACTGGTAATTATTTATCTGATGTACTTGGATTTTACAATGATACAAGCTACACTAATAAAAAACAGTATCCTTCATGACAGTCATATTTGCTCTGTTAGCTGCACTGGATATATACATTGACTGGGTAAGACCTATGTGTTACTAATTACAGATGCAGAATTCAAAAATACAAAAATATTCCTGAACATTAAACAAACCTTGCATCTGACCATTCCTCCACATATACTCATATCCTTTGGTTTGCCACACCAAACCTTTTTTCACAAAGCCAAGTCTGCTTTCAACAGCAAAATTGCTTTTTATCTTTCATGTCATCAGTAGGAATTAATGCAAAACTACAAAGGCTGATTTTTCTTGCCATGAGATATATTTTATTTTTGCTCCAGAAAAAACTACTCAAATACCTACTTTATCTGCAACAACATGGAGAAGTCATGACACAGACTGTACAAAAACACCTCCAGAATGACAATAAATAAAATGCTACAGTTTCACAAAGTGGTCAAGTTGTGCACCAGGATAGAACATAACAAGTGCAGCCAAGGTTACAAGGCAAGTAAGTGCCACCTGGGGAAGAGACAAGTGCATGAGGTCCCTGAGATAAGACAGCACGCACACCAGGCCCCAGTACATCAGTGTTTATTTGCAGAAAGAGAAGAGAGAAAATACACAAGATCCAGCCCCTTGCAATGCATTGGTCCCCCAAGGACACCAGCTCCACTCTGTAGCCAACGTGGGCAGTGAGGCTACATGAACCTTACTTCATGCTACAGTAAAAGAACTCCAACCTTGGGACTTCCCTGGTGGTCCAGTAGTAAAGAATCCGCCTTCTAATACAGGGGATGCGGGTTAGATCCCTGTTCAAGGAACTAAGATCCCACATGCCATGGGACAACTAAGCCCGCACGCCACAACTACAGAGCCCATGCACCCTAGAGCCTGCACCACAACTAGAGAGAGAAAAACCACATGCCACAACTAGAGAGAAGCCTGCGCACCACAACAAAAGATTCCACCCGCCTCAACAAAGACCCCACATGTCACAACTAAGACCCAACGCAGCCAAAAAAATAAAGGAAAAAAAAGTCCAACCTTGGAGGTGTGACCAAGGGCCACAGAAGCATGCATAGCTAAACAGTTCCAAGAAAAGTTTGCTTCTGCCGGATACAGACGGACCAGGAATGTATGTACTGGCTGAGCTCTTTGCATGAAATGCAGTTTGCGAGCTTGCCAAGCATGTCATTTATTGAGTACAAGGTTCACAAAACCTTAGGAACACAGAAGAAGTGTCCAGCTGCACTGGGACCCTTCCCACACTGATATAAACCTTCCTTTCAAAAGACTGAAAACATGTATTCTAATCAATGATACTATTTATATATCATAAGCAATTCAGAGATTAAAAATTCCTTTGCTTATATAATCATAGTTGATCTTCTCAACAACCCACAGAGTAGGCAGGCCATGTGCTATTATCCTCATTTTCAAATGAAAAATAAACTGTAATTCAAAGAGATTTAGGAATCTAACCAAAAGCCTACTGTAACAATGAGTGGTGGAATTACTTAGAGTTATGATTCTGATCAGTTTTACATATATTTAAAATCTTTTTTCAATTACCATGTTTTCCTTAAGGTTTAATAGATTGGAAACAATAATGCTTTGCTATCCCTGTGAAAATACTGATTAGTCCTTATTGGCAATTACAAGTGTGAAGATACATTTAAAGTTCTTTGCATTGATATCAGATCTTTTAGAAAAAGCATTTTATAAATGGAGTTCTATTTTTGTATTCCAAATATGGAATACATGGATTGAAATCATGGTTTAATTGTAAACTTCAAGTTCTTCAATATTATTTGTAGAGGAACATAAAGAGTTAGTTTTAAAGATAAACTGTTATAGATATAGGCATGCTCCATTAAAAATTCACACAAGTTACAGTCTGTGTCTTTACAGAATCCTGAGTATAGTTAGTTATCTATCATATCACTTAACAATTAATATGACATTTCAATACCTATATCCTGACCTGGAAAATCTGAATTAAGACCAGTTCAACCAATATGTATGGTTGGCCCACTAGGTACAGAACCCTCTCCTCACTACTGCAGAGACACAAAGATTAATTGATCATGGATCCTACTTTCAAGGAACTTTTAAAATAACAGGAAAGATATGATGTAGGGAATATGATTATATTACAAAGCAGAAAGACAGATACTATAAACCCTCTATAGAAAAATAATAATGGGGGTTAGAGAAACAGCGCATACTTTTAGTAAGTGAATCTGGGAAGGCTTCCTGGAACAGGTGACTTTGAGAGAAGTCTTTTAGAATAAATGAAATGTGAACATATTGAATATGGTGGAAAGGTTTTGTATTTTGAGTGAATAAGAAATAATTTATAGTTCCAGAAAGTGAAATTCAGCTTACATAATAAGTGGATTAGGAGAAGATAAGTTTGGAGAAGTAGGGACCAATTCATAGTAGGCTTTGAACAAGTGACAAAGAAGTTTGGATTTAGGTCATTTTATGTGGTTAAGCATACCAGGTTTTATCAATTGCTTCAATTCTCTGGCAAATATTAAGCCCTAAGACCTTCATCAAATAAAATTTGTTTTATTGAGTTCTATCTATTCATGAAGATATTCTATGCAATTAAAGGTAGTAGTGTCCATCAAGAATATAAAGAGGGCTTCCCTGGTGGCGCAGTCGTTGAGTCCGCCTGCCGATGCAGGGCTGGGCCCGTGGGCCGTGGCTGCTGGGCCTGCGCGTCCGGAGCCTGTGCTCCGCAACGGGAGAGGCCACAGCAAGTGAGAGGCCCGGTACCGCCAAAAAAAGAAAAAAAAAAAAAAAAAAGAATATAAAGAAATGAATTTATTGCCAAAACACTGCCTCAATGCAATCTCATTTCATATAACATAGAAGAAATACTTTAAAATTTATTGAAAAGGCACCAGGAAGAAAACTCGTTAAATGTATGAACTCATGCCAATATGACTTAAAACTTTTATTAAATTTACTGAAATTTTGGCCTTAAAAAATCCATCACTGTTTCTAATAATAATATTATAAGAGTCAACCTCTTCTAAATATATATTACATGACAGTTGCTAGGCAATATTTGGGTTTTCACACACTATCTTTGATCATCACACAGCAGTTCTGTAATTTGGAGATTACTAATGCTAATTTATAGAAGATGAAATTAAGGTTCAGAAATGCCCAAGATCACACAGTAAAATAAGTTTTGGACATGGGATGATTACCCAGGTCAGCCAAGCTACAAAACTAGTATCACTTCTTTTTGCTATCCGAAACACCAAACTAGTACCTCTAAAGGTAAACCTGATTTCTGAAGATATTAATATATATGGGCTTTCAAGATACGAATACAACTCTTCCATGATAAAAAAAAAAAATAAGTGAATTATTTTCTATTTTCTTTTTCTACCTAATCACAGAAAAAATATGTGATATTTAAAAAATAGCAGGAAGTCCGTGGATACTAAAGCAAAGGCAAGACAGAATTACAGATTCTGTAAGAAACCGTTCTATCCACACTTTTATATAAACTCTTTTGGTACTGATACTGATGTTAAACAATGTCAAGCCAGTTTCAAGCATAATCAGTTCTTGTGAATCCCAAGTCACATGGAGCTTGAAGAGTGATACAGTACACATAAAATTTAATTTTCCTATATTAAAAAATCCTGCCGATGCAGAACTTCAAATATAATTCCTAGAACACAGTTGGGAAGATGACCTGATAATCAGAGAGAGAACACTGGTGAGAAGGCCGCCTCGGCTAAGGACATTTCTTGCAGAACTGAACTTGCTTTAGGGATTCCTAATAGTCATAAGGTAAAACAGATTTCATATAATTTCACCCAGTCAGGCTCACTTCTTCATTTCTAAGCTCCTAATCTATTAGTGATGGTATTTGGAGGTGGGGCCTTTGGAAGTTACTTAGGTTATGAGGGTGGATCCCTCGTGAATGGGATTAGTGCCCTTATAAGAAGAGACCCTAGAGAGCTCCCTCACCCCTTCCACCTCATGAGGATACAGCAAGAGGATGGCTGTCTAGGAACCAGGAAATAGGCTCTCACCAGACACTGAATCTGTCAGCACCTTGATTTTGGACTTCTCCATCTCTAGAACTGTGAGAAATAAATTTCTGCTGTTCATAAGCCACTCAGCCTATGGTATTTTTGTTTATAGCAGCCAAAAGGAACTAAAGACATAGGACAAATCACAGTCAGGGTGGCTACATTATTTAAATTACAACTGGAGGATCTCAAAGGACTTTGATTTAATGACTTACTCTTGGCTGGGATTTAAATATGAAAACATCTCCCAACTAGCATTTTTACTGCAAAAATTGCATAATTAACAATACTTGTATCTATAATATATTTTTTTACAACAGAAGACAGTAACTTGGAATTTTATTTTAGATAACTTAGAAGGTTCATTTTAAACTGTCTCAATGTTTCAGGAAACATCTTTTGGTTAAATCCTAAGACATGATGGGAAATTTGTATTTTTTAAGTATGTTATATAATTACTTTCTTATAAAAATTGACAACTACCTTATTATTTAAGTTGATGTAGATATTTCATGGAAGTTAAGCGTCAAATTATAGCTCAATCTTTTCAAGATATTCCAAGTAAAATACTGAGGTTTGTATTCCTTTTCCACTCACATTTATCAGATAATTTTCTAGATAATTCTATAAAGTTATTTAATAAATCTTTAACTTATCATGTGTTCTTTTTAGTCAATTTTATACAATATTTCTATGTCCCCTACTGAGGTGTCACTACAAAGCTTATATCTAATCTAGTTAAGATTTGATTCCACTTAAAAGGAAATAATAATAACTCCACCTAACACAGTTAAAGAGTCAAGCATTTAATGTGACCCAGAAGTCTTCTTTCACTTAATACCAGGGCCCGTTTTTGTTGTTTTTTTAGATTTGGTATAATACCCATGAGGACTAAAAATATTTCTCTTTTTTCTATTTAGCATTTTGCTCTATACCTAGATAGATTAATACCCCCAAGGAGAGTTTGTCAATTGTCATTCATTTACCCAAAGCCCCAAGTTTACTTTCAGAGTGTTTGATCAGTATGAAGAGGGAGAAAAGAGATGTTGCTTATAAGCACATGATTGAAATGAAATGTCAGCACAATAGGATGTTAAATGTATTTAACACATAATAGACACAAAATAGTTTCTCAATTATGCTGCTTTTCTTGTCCATCCTCTTCACTTTTGGAAGTGAAGGTGAGTTTGTTTTGGGGGTGAGTGGACAAGGCTCTTTTTTCCCAGCTTTATTCAGATATAATTGACACATAACATTGTGTAAATTTAAGGTGTACAACATGCTGATTTGATATTTATATATTACAAAATGATTACCATCAAGGTTCTTTCTGATGATACAGGAGCAAACTGTGGCTCAACAGATTATCTTATTTTTATAGGTTAAACTCTTGCTTTATTTCAATTATATTCACAGATCACATTCTCTATGGGTTACCTTGTTATTTTATTTATTTATTCATCATATTCATCAATTTTATGTATAATGTTTGTAATGATTTTTAAAAATCAATAAAGAGATGTAAATAACTATAAACTGAGTACCCAAAAGCCATCCAAGAAGCGGTTCTCTGGTGGCATAGTGGTTAAGAATCCGCCTGCCAATGCAGGGGACACGGGTTCGATCCCTGGTCTGGGAAGACCACATATGCCGAGGAGCAACTAAGCCCGTGCACCACAGCTACTGAGCCTGCGCTCTGGAGCCCGCGTGCCACAACTACGGAAGCCTGCGCGCCTAGAGCCCATGCTCCGCAACAAGAGAAGCCACCACAATAAGCCCATGCACCACAAAGAAGAGTAGCCCCTGCTCACCGCAACCAGAGAAAGCCCGTGCACAGCAACAAAGACCCAACACAGCCAAAAATAAAATAAATAAATAAATAAATAAGCCATCCAATACCCTCTTCTCCATCATCTTCCTCTAGTACAGAGGTGAGATTTAGAAATGTGATCCAGTTTTGGCCAATGCTACACACGTAGAAATTATGGGGTGTATGAGAAGGGAGGACTTGGGCAAGCACTTTTTAAAGCATATCCTCTTTCATCCTCTGCCTTTTAGCTTCTTTCACGTGCCCCTTCTATTCCAGCCTGAAAAAGAGAACTGAAACCTGAAAACACAGAAACCATCTTGCAATCATAATGATGAAGGCCAGAAGGGGGACCATAACCTCATGCATCCATGCCTTTTTTTCTACCTCCTTTCATTACTGATAAAGTGCACTGAAATTAAAAGTTGGGGTTCTGGGGAGATAACTGTGGTAACAACTGACAAACTTTCTTTTGTGTGATGCCATACGGCAAGTTTGCTCTTTTCCTCCTTCCCTGGATACTGATTTTATTTTTCACTCAACCTGCCTCACATTTAGGGTGCTATGATTCAAACATTATCAGAGAAAAGATGGAACAAAAATATGAAGCTACTTCTTACCACTACAGAATTTTCCAGTTTTATATTATTCACAGACACTCAATCCAGTGGGCAGGGTAAGGAATTTCTTTCAAGAAGGAAAAATGAATAAATCCTGAATGCCCCCTTGAGGTGACACGTGTGTGGACCACCTTAAGAGTTCATTTGCTTTGGTTATTCTTTCTCCTTTGAGCAAACTCTTAGGAGCCCAGAAGCATAATTTTCAAGATGATGAAAAAGAAAGCAGTGAAAACAGGTGTTAAACACTGTGACAACTGCCACAGGAAAAGGTGTCCCCATGACCAGTCAAACCCTTTATGTTCAGTATACATACCGGGCTATGTACTAGAATTAGAATTGCAATTAAGGGACCACGAAATTCAAAACAGGGATTACAAGAAAGTTTTTAGAAAGTACTAAATAATCAGAGAAGTGATATAGACTCATTTCCAGTATTTTACAAGTTATTTTCCTGTTGATAAACTCCATCTCATACTAAGAAATATTGATCCCGAGACCTTTTGTCCCAGACATTTTCAAAATGTGTCTCTTTTTGTTGTTGTCAGTATTTATTTTATGTTGTTCACTTTATTTCCCCTTGAGTCTTATATTTAAAAACCTTACAATTCTCTATCACAGCAATATCTTTCAGATACTTTCAATGAATTTCTGACTTTGATGATTTTAGTTATTTCTGGTAAGGTTCAATATAATTTTTATGTGACTTGACTATATATCACTGAGTTCAAGAAAAACTGGACTAAGAAGTGGTGATCCAACCAGGCAAGTGGCATCCATCAATTTATTAAAAAAAACAAAAACAAAAAAACTCCAAATTTATTAGAAATTTAAAAAGGTGAAGAAAATTCTAATATTTCACAACTGCTCTCTGAAAAAATACTCCATGTGATTAGAATATTTTATTTTTTATTGGAATATAGCTGCTTTACAATGTTGTGTTAGTTTCTACTGTACAGCAACGTGAATCAGCTATACGTATACATATATCCCCTCTTTTTTGGATTTCCTTCCCATTTAGGTCACCACAGAGCACTGAGTAGAGTTCCTGTTCTATATTAGAATGAATATTTTTATAAGCTCCTTGGATAAGTCATGATATTATAAAAGTCATGCTCAAGGAAAAACAGGGTTGGCTGATATCCTTCTAAGAAAAGTGAGTCTGATGAAGGACATTTTATTTTTGAAGGCTTAATGTTACCTTTTATTTGACAATGCTTCCTGTGTAATATAATATACCAAATATGCATCATTAAGTATCTCTCTTTGAGATGCTTCAGGACAATATGACGAAGGTCATTTACAAGGTTGAGTGAAGAATGCATATTTAGAACCAGAGCTGAATTGTTCACTACAAGAGAGAAAAGTCTGGGCTCTAATCCTCATGTTTGCCTTTTTTCAGATATCAGCCTCTCTTCTAAATAAATGGTGAACTAATACATGAAGTGAACCAGACTTCAAACCATTATTTAGTCACAACATCCTCACATCTCAGTGAAGCCCTGGAGTAAAGCACTCAACCAACCAACCAACCAACCAACCAACCAACCAATCAATCAACCAACCAACCAACCAACCAAACCACTATTCCTTTACCCTAGCTGGATTGTTTTGGGGTCTTTTATTTGTCTCCATATTCCAGAATTGCCTTTCCTGTTTATCCATATTATTTTATCTGTTATTTGGTTTGTATATTTTCTAATGTCCTAAGTACTGTGATCCTATCGTCTGTTACTTGCTGTTAAATCCATCGAGTTCTTAATGTCAGTTTTCAGTTGTTGAGTTTCTGTCTGCTGTTACTGATAGATTCCTATTTTGTTATAGTTCTCCATATTTTTATTTTACTCTGATTTTCCTTTGCTATCTTGAACATATTAAACATAGTGATTTTCAAGTGAATACCTGACAACACAAATAATTGACTTTATTGTCTGTTTCCTTTCATGATCAATTTCATGGCTTTTCTCTCCACGCCCAAAGTAATTTTTGTTTGAATGCAAGATATTGTATATTTTCAAAAAATGAGAGAGAGTCCAGATGATGATATCTTCAATTAGAGAAGATTTACTCTTCCTTCTGCTAGGCAGGTAGAGTGGGGTGGGTGTGGCGGTGATGCTATTAACCTTAATGCAGCCATGCAAAGTTATGTCAAGGTGAAGAGGCTACTTTGCTAAGACCCAGGCTCCACTCTGGTTTCCTTTGTTCTTACTGGATGGTCCTTCACCACTCTCCTTGGAAATCCTTGTGAATCTCTGTCTCCTCAGCACTAAAACACAGCAAAAATTTCACTTTTTAAAAAGATTTTTACGACCTAGCTTTTTGGCTCCTGCCTGTGCAGCTTCAGATTTTGACACATGTCCTGAGGTGAAGACTGCATGTTGTTTTGAGGCCTCTTAAGTCCGGGATTTTGTAACATCAGCCCTGCTCCACTGTCATTGTGTTTTTGTTCCTACTTCAGCAGTCCTCCCTTAAGGGTGAAACCTAGATTATCAACCTCTATGTCAGGATTTTTAAGAGACCCTAGGCATTAAGAGGTTGAGGAGATCATCAAAGTCAATTTGGCACTCCCTCAAGTCCTTTCAGCTCTCACCTGTTGTTCTCACACACCTCTCCTTGCTTCCACCCACAGCAGGTCTTTATTTCCCAAACATGAATGCAAGGAACTCATGCTGCTTTTACAAAGATTTTGCTCAAAGCTTGTGCAGCTTCAGAACTCACCAAATGTCAGAGTTGGAAACTACACATGTTTGAGACTTCTCAAGTTCCATTTTTGTTAGTTTAGCCCAGTGAGGATGGAAGAAGTTCTGCTAGTTCTTTGTTTCTAGCAGAAACCTTCTGTCAGGTCTAGCTAATATCTGCAATTTGTAGCCTGTTTGTTGATTCAGTAACTGCCCCAGGGACCACTGCAGAGCCTCAGCTCACTTCTGAAAGGTTCTCCCTGTCTGCAATTTTACTCTTTTCAGTTCTAATTGCTCTCACTGCTCTTTAATGCCCTTACATATATCATTTTCATAATTCATTGGCTTCTTTGTTTTTAGTGAGAGTCTTGGCCTACTGTGAACTATTTCATCCTTCTTGGAAATGGAAAACTCCTATTGTTTGAATTTCCATTCCTCAATTGAAACCCTCATTCAATTATAACGTATTTTAAGACTAGCAAAAGACAGAGAATAATGTATATCAAATACCAGTGTATCCTCCACCCAGCTTAAGAAGTAAATGTTTGCAAATCAGCCACTTCCCAACATAATAAACAAACCACTGCAAGTACACCAGAAAGTCCCTGTATATAATTCCCTCCCACAAATTATTCATTATCCTGAATTTAATATTTATCATTCTTATACACATCTTCATGCTCTTTATTTACACGCACCTATAACCACACCCACACACTCCCAACCCTCCACACACATGCATTCAATTTCATAATGTACTACTTAGTAATTTTTGTACGTTTCTAAACTTTATATCATGGTATCATACATTATATTCTGTTGTCCAACTTGCTTTATAAAAATTCAACTTTCTTACTTTTAAATTTGTGTTGATACATGTAGTTCTTGTTACATACTTTCATCAAGCATTTGAATTTTTTCTGTTCTTTTGCCACTGCAATCGATATAGCTATGAATATCCTTATAGTTTCTCCTTTCACAGGTGTAAGAATTATCTGTAGAGCATACACCTAGAAGGAGAATTGCTGAGTCATAGGTTATGCACATGTTCAAAGTGAGCAAATTGCTCTCCAATGTGATAATACCAATTTAAATGCCATCCACATTTTACGGGAGTTTCTGTTCCTCTACGTTGTCACCAATATTTAGAAAACTTAGCATTTATAGTTCTGAAAATCTGATGGTATGAACTGGTATCTCATTTTGTTATTTTTTAAATTTGTTTTCTTATTTATTGAAGGAATTTTATATATGCTAAATATTAATACTTCTTTATTATATGTTTTGCAAAACCTTTTCTCAGTCTGTGGTTTTTCTTTTTCACTTTGTTTATTGGGTCTTTTAATGTACAGACACTTAAAACTTCAAGGTATTCATTTATATCATTTCTTTTTCTTTATAGCTTATATATTTTTTGGTCTTGACTAAGAAAGAAATTCCTTCTCTAAGCTTTCTCCTAAATGTCTTAAGTGCTTACTGTGCACATTTTGGTTTTAAATACATCTACAATTAATATCTGAATAAGGTATGAGATAAGTATCGAATTTTTTTCATATCTGTAGCCAATGGACCCTTGCAATGCTACCTATATCATCTACTAAGGTTTCAGGTATGCTTATGTTGTTTTTTTGAATACCTATTCAATTCCATTCATCTATTTGTTCTCTCACCTTATATTTATTTTTAAATAATTTACAAATATTATATATTTGTAAATATAAATTTCAAAATTAGCTACCTATTCCTGGCATTTTTCTGCTTCATATAAATTTTTATTATCAGTTTTATTAATCTAGATAGGTGAGACTATGCTTTATAAGCAAATAAATCCCCACAAAATTTTAGTGGCTTAAAAAATTGTGGCTCTCCTCCAAGTGGTGAATGAGAGATTTAGGGTATTTAATCTGTGGCCTCATGTCCAATCTCAGTGGCCTGAAGCTCACCCATGATGCACATCATTCCCTATCATGTTCTGTTGGCTAGTGCTAATCGCCTGGCCAAACCAATTACATGAGAAGCTGGAAAATGTAGAGGTGTACAGCTTCTGCTATACATATAAACATTCATGCAAAACCCACTGTAACTTTAATTCTATTTCACTGAATTCAGAGATAAAGTTTGAGAGTACTGATTTTTTTAAATTACAACTTTAATTATTTAGAGTGGTTTTAGGTGCACAGCAAAACTGAGGGGAAGGTATAAAGATTTTCCCTAAACCTCCTGCCCCTCCCCTCATTTATTGCCTCCGCCATGATCATTAAGATTATCAACATCCCCTATCAGAGTAGTACATTTGTTACAATTGATGAACTTGCATTGACACATCATAATCATCCTAAGTCCACAGTTTACATTATAGTTCACTCTTGGTGTTACACATTCTATGGGTTTGGACAAATGTATAATGACATATATCAATCAATATGGTATCATACAGAATCTGTTCACTGTTCTAAAAATCCTCTGTGCTCTGCCTGTTTATCCCTCCCAACCACCTAGTCCCTAGAAACCACTGATAATTTTATTGTCTCCATAGTTTTGCCTTTTTTAGAATGGCACATAATTGAATTCAAACAGAATGCAGCTTCTTTCAGATTGGTTTCTTTCACCTAGTAATATGCATTTAAGATTCTTCTATGTCTTTTCATGGATTAAAAGCTTATTTCTTTTCAGTGCTTAATAATATTCCATTATCTGGATGTATCACAGTTGATTTATCCATTCACCCACTGAAGGACATCTTGGTAGCGTCCATGTCTTGGCAATTATGAATTAGCTGCTATAAACACCGGTATGCAGATTTTTGTGTGCATATACGTTTTCAACTCTTTGGAGTAAATACCAAGAATTTGATTTCTGGACTGTATGCTAAGAATATGTTTAGTTTTGTTAGAAACCACCAAATTTTATTTCAAAACAGTTCCACCATTTTTCATTCCCACCAGCAATGAATGAGAGTTCCTGTTGCTCCACATTCTCATCAGCATTTAGTGTTGTCAGTGTTTTTGATTTTTATTATTCTATTAGATGTGTAGTACTATCTCATTGTTGCTTTCATTTGCATTTCCCTAATGACATATGATGTGGAACATCTTCTCACATGTTCATTTGCAATCTGTAAATTTTCTTTGGTGAGGTAACTGTTAAGGTCTTTGGTACATTTTTAATCAGGTTGTTTGGTTCCTTATAGTTGACTTTTAAGAGTTCTTTATATGTTTTGGATAACTGACCTTTATCAGATGTATCTTTTATAAACATTTTCTCCCAGTCTGTCGCTGGTCTTCTCATTCTCTTGACATTGTCTTTCTTATAGCAGATGTTTTTAATTTTAACAAAGCATATATTATTATTTCTTTCATGATGTCTTTGGAGCTAAGAAGTCATCACCATACCCAATGTCAATCTATGTTTTCTCCTGCATTAACTTCTGGGAGTTTTATGGTTTTGTGTTTAACATTTAGTTCTGTAATCCATTTTGAGTTAATTTTTGTGAAGGGTATAAGGTCTGTGTCTAGACTCATTCTAGCACCATTTTCTCTGTCAAAGGTCCGTTGGCCATATTTATGTGGGGCTACTTCTAGGCTTTCTATTTTGTCCAATTATCTATTTGTCTATTCTTTTGCTAACACCACACTGTCTGAACTATTGCAGCTTTACAGTAAGTCTTGAAGTCAGGTAGTGCCGGTCTTCCAACTTTGTTCTTCTCCTTCAATATTATGTTGACTGTTCTGGGTCTTTTGCCTCTCCGTGTAAACTTCAGAATGTTTGTTGATGTTCATAAGATAATTTGCTGGGATTTTGATTGGAATTGTATTGAATCTATAGATCATGTTTGGTATAACTGAATATAATATTGAGTCTTCCTACCTGAGAACATGAATTATCTCTCCATTTATTTAGCTCTTTGATTTTATGTGTCAGTGTTTTATAGTTTTCCTCATATAGAGCTTGTACACATTTTGTTAGATTTATATCTAAGTATTTCATTTGGGGTATTTACTGTATATGATATTGTGTTTTTAATTTCAAAATTCATTTGTTCATTGCTGGTATATAGGAAAGCAACTGACCTTGTATCCTGCAACCTTGCTATAATCCTTATTAGTTCCAGGAGCTTTTAGTCAATTCTTTTGGCTTTTCTACATAGATTATCATGTCATCTGTGAACACAGACAGTCTTATCTCTTCCTTCCCAAGATGTGTACCTTTTATTTCCTTTTCTTGTCTTACTGCCTTAGCCAGAACTTCCAGTATAATGTTGAAAAAGAGTGGTGAAAGGGGACTTAACTGATATCTTTCTAATATTGAATATTTATGCTTACAAATGTAGTATACCTTTCTAAAATCCCTCACTTAAGAGAAACAGAACTGATTACAGAGCTGTAGAGCCATGTGAGGGTGGGATGATTTAATTTTGCACATTGATACATTCACTCCACAAAATTCCAAGCATATGCCAAGCTGTGTGTGCCAAGACCAAAAATTACGACGACTAAAATTCTGTTTACTTTAGCGTAACACTTTGATAACTCCTGTACCCTTTAACATGATCTAAGAAATAATACATTCTGTCCACCATGTATAACCATTTTGACTTATTCATTTTTCCTAAAATGGGAAATTAGGTCACTTCCTTCAAAAATATCTTGAAAATATGCAATCTTATCACCTTTTCAGTCCAAAACATTCATTGTTTACCTTATTCACACAGGAGAATGCAACAAAAGTTGCTACACCCATTGGGTCTTGGGTTT
The DNA here is from genome assembly GCF_964374135.1 of Grampus griseus. Lineage (NCBI taxonomy): Eukaryota > Metazoa > Chordata > Mammalia > Artiodactyla > Delphinidae > Grampus > Grampus griseus. The sequence continues at coordinate 64,489,054 of NC_139001.1, forward strand.
CAAAATTTTTCCCATTTAGCAGTGAAAAGAAGGCAGAATACACTTAAACCTTCTCTAATTAGTTTTTGGGAATACAGAGAATTTGTCCAATGAGAGTAATAACATTGATAATCGTTCATTATTAGTAACCTGAGAAAACAAATGCATATCAATGATTACTTCTTTAACAGACTACTTTTCATGCTATTTACATAGTGAGTGCTAAAAAGCCATCAAATACAAAGGCATATTAGTTTTACATGGCTATTAGTACCTAAAGGTCAAATTTAAATACAGATATCGGATGAAACAACTATGCAACTAATAACATTGTTTCTAGTAATAAATTACTTAAAGAGAGGACATTTGAAACTAAAGGAAGTACATTCTTTGTTATTTTTTAAATTGTTAGGATGACAGCTACCAAATGAATACTCAAGTGTATTGCAGCAGCCTGAAAGAATTAATTATATACCCCAAATGCTAAAGTTATCACTAGAAAATAAATTATACAGGAAAGCCAGCTGGTCAGATATTTCTTCACAAAGGAAATGTATTTTGGGAAAGATTTTATTGTGGTATGTGTGTATGTATGTGTGCATATGTGTGGGCGTGTATGTGTTTGAAGAGTGTAGCAAAGGAATGGATGAGAGATGGATACTCTCCAGAAATGACTTTACATACGGCAATCCTTACAGCATATTACCTGTATCCCCTGGTAAGCACCTGAATTATAGGAAGCCACAAAAATGATATCCTATGACTTTCCTGTGGTGGAGGGTATTTTTCAGTTAAAATTAAATGAGAAGTTCACCTCCAACAATAGTTTTAAACCAGCCCTCATGCAATGCTAGTATTCTTCAACATTCTGATTCTGTTCTAACCAGCCCTGGCTTCTCTACATCCTAATCCTACCTGTGGGAGAGAGAGAGGAAGGTAAGGAGTGAAGTAAACCTGGAAAGCTGGAGGGGAATTGTGAATTCTGCTGTTCCCACCTAGCCCTACTGGACAAGAAAGGGATTTCCAGGTGGAAATCTATGCTCATTTGTGGCTACAAGCTGAGGTTACAATTGGCTGGGATTTCTGGGCCAAATTCAGGACAAATTTTAAGATATGGACCCTAAACAGAAAACGTAAAACTTTTAAAATTATTGTACATCATTTACTGATTAAAGAAAAACGAAAATTAGTACATAACCTGTATCTCCCAGGTTAGAGACTTTATGGTAGACTTGTAAAGAGCTAAAAAAAAATTTTTTTTGAGAGGAATTAATTACTAAAAAGTATCTGTTTTAAAGGAGACAAGAGTGGACCTAGGAAATGGAGACATCTAGCTTAACTTCTACACCTGTAAAAAGGACCAGACAAAATAATCCCCAATCAATTGTCAAGTACCTAAAAAAGAATGGAATGGAGAATAATCATCAGCCTGCCTTGCTACACTAAATTAACCTGCTTTTATGTAAGAATGCCCTAGCTGACCGAACACTGTGCTCATACTACCACAGCAGCAACATCTTTCGGAGATCAGTTTGAATGCCAAATAATTATTTAGTCTGATCAGCACCACTGTCGATGATCATTAGAGCAAGTGCCTTGTGCGTGGTAAACCTGCCTTTCTGGATAAATCCTAACAGGCTTACCAAGCATGAACCCCAATTTCCACCCTTTGAAAGGATGGGGGAAATGTATGTTATTTTTAAGGACTCCACTTCAAGATGCTTACTTGAATAGATCTCAGATGGCCTAAAACAGTGGATCCGAGCTGACATGTACAAAACTACTTCAATCTTCAAGTCACTATAGCTGTAAATTTGTGGAAGCAGAATAAACGCCATCAGGTTTTCCTCTGGAGTTCCTATCAACAAGATATAGTAGGCCCTCCGTATCTCTGGGTTCCACATCTGTGGATTAAACCAATGGCTGATAGAAAATATCTGAAAAAAAGTCCAGAAAGTTTCAAAAAGCAAAACTTGAATTTGCCACATGCCGGCAACTATATACATAGCATTTTCACTGTATTAGCTATTATATAAGTCATCTAGAGGTGGTCTTAAAGTATATGGGAAAATGTGCATAGGTTATATGCGAATACGACTGCATCTTATATAAGGGGCTAAGGATCTGTGGATCTTGGTATCCCTCGGGGAGGGGTGGGGGTGGCCCTGGAACCAATCCTTTTGCAGCTACCAAAGGATGATCGTATTAGCAAACGGTCCATTGTCTGGCAACTATAATTGAGATAAGGCAAGAACTAACAATAACGCATGCAGAATATCTAGGCTCTTGGTTTTACCCAAAGCTTTTTATTTTCTCCCAACAATGTAATCACCAATAAACTAGCAAATAAATTAGAATTTGCAATAATTTAGCTGGGGAACTCTGGCTAAAATTCCAAACTACCCTAAGTCTCCATTTGCTCATCTCTAAAATGAAAGGGTTAAATTATTAGATGATTTCTAAAAATCAATGCAGCACTAAACTATGGTTCTTGAAGATAAACTGGAATTATATGCTTCCTATTATGCCTATCTTTTCAAAATGTAAGTAACTGCAGGCTAAGCAGAGAATGTTTATCAGTGGATACTTCCAAGATATCAAGCTAGGGAAGGTGGATAGTATATTAAGAAGTGGTTATCCTTATACAAATAAGACTTCTTAATTAAATGAATAGATGGTCAAAAACTGTGGTCATTGGAAGGACAGATAAGCCAGTACATTCTTTAGAATAAAATAAGCTGTGCTGCTATTTTTTCCTTCTGAGAAGTTTTGAAGAAAACAGGCCAAGAACTAAGAGGTGAAAAGAAGTATTTTAGGCTTCTTAAGAAAATGGAGCTTAACCTAGAGACCCAGCCATGTAAGCAAAGCCAAAAATTACACCTCAAGTTGAAATATAAAAGAGGAAATAAAAAGCTTAAGTATTCTAGCAAGAGAGCAACAGTAGCAGAGCTTTAGCAGAAAATCTGAGAAATGAAGCAAGAATATGAATGAAGGACAAAGAAGAAAGAAAGGAAGAAAGGAAGGAAGGAAGAGAAAGTAACAGAATACAATCACTCAGAAATTAAGAGAAAACAGACCTCAGAAAATTATTTTGCCACAATCAAAGAAAAGCAATCTTATATCTATGACATATAATTCTTAAGAGATGATTACAGAATGAGCCTGTACATATAAACTTTTGGTTATGTTAAAGTATTCTCAATTGTTAAAATATCTCTGTATTCACCTTATTCACCATATTTTATCTGTATTGTAAATAAAATTTAAAATTCCTCATAAAGAATAGCACCCTAAAATACTATCCTTTTCCTTAAGTAAGAGAAGCTATACTACCATCTTTAACTAAAAGACTGCAAACCTCTTTTTATTGCCCGTTTTACCATCCTCTTGCTTCAATAAGTACCCAAGTAACAGAAGAAAATGATTCTATGTTAGTGTGTGTGTGTATTCCAGATATCTTTGTTTCAAAGATGGTTTCAGAGGGAATTACAAACCCGAATGAATCAGCTCATGACCTCCTTTAAAACTAACTTCAGAAATGACTGCTTCATGCTTCATCAACTGTCTTTAACATAATGAATTATAAAGCATGGTTAAATCACCTGGCAGGGACTATTTAAAAGTGAATAGAGTCCCTTTACTTTCCAATGTATTATTCCTCTTTGAGGAAGATTAGGAGGAGATACCGGATGGTTAGTTGTCCATCCATACTAATCTTAAAGGCAGTCGATAGCAAATGATCCATGCTGTGTTCTTTAGTGCATAGTGTCACTAGTAGACTAATCATAGTAAGTAGCTAAAATACTTGTTGAATTGTACTGTACCATGTTTATTTTCCAATATAAATAGAGTCATGTCCTGAACTGTACTCAATTATAATATAATAACTAATGCTAATGGACATAGTAATAAAGTTAAAATAAGCACCTGAATAAAAGTTTTAGTAAGCTGTTATCTGGAAAGTAAGAAAATGATGAGAAAAATTACCATCCTCTCACACTATAAAGATAAAATAAAAAGCTCCTTAAACCTAAATAGGAAGATTTCCCAGAGCCGTGAAATACAACTCTGAGAAGAGAGGTTGTTTTAGTCTTTTTTTGTGTGTGTGTGTGTGTGGTACGCGGGCCTCTCACTGTTGTGGCCTCTCCCGTTGCGGAGCACAGGCTCCGGACGCGCAGGCTCAGCGGCCATGGCTCACGGGCCCAGCAGCTCCGCGGCATGTGGGATCTTCCCGAACCGGGGCACGAAGCCGTGTCCCCTGCATTGGCAGGCGGACTCTCAACCACTGCGCCACCAGGGTAGCCCTGTTTTAGTATTTTAAATACGTCCTCATCCTTCCATTCCCAGTAACTTCACCATAGTTTAGGTTAACCTAGTCCATTTCCTCTGTGAAACATTGCAATAACTTAAATTATCTCTGTCCTTGCCATCTAAATCTCATCTAGTGCATTTTACAAACCACCAACTGATTATTTCTCACCAAATTATCTAGTTCCAAATCTTGAGTTGTATATCCTGTTACTGATTGGTCCAAAGCATTCCCTTTCAGGATCATTCTGGGTTAGCAGGTAGTTTCAACGTAGATAGAGAGAAATTCAGAACCTAGTTCTAATAAAGCCACAATCACTAACTAGCTGTCTGAGCTTGAGGAAGGCCCCTTAGGCTCATGATTCAAACACCAATCTAACACTGACTTTCAGATTATAAAATTCTACATCTGTACAACACTGTGGCAGGCAGAAAGCAGTAGTGGATCTGAGGACTAACTTATTCTTAAACAGAATTGTGACCAATCCTCCTGTGTTTAGCTCTGCTTTACACTTATTTCCAGTGGCTCCAAGGAATTTCGTGCACATGTCTGTGTTTCCTTATCAGAGAGAGAAAGTGAATCTAGCATGGCCATTATTAAGGAGGGCAATCTGAGCTGGCACCTGCCCTTCTTGAGACCTTGCTGTGAAACAGCCTTTGGATGTGATGTGTATCCTTAATTAAATCCTGTTGCAATATTTCATCATTTTTCCTACCAGAAATTGTAGATTTGCATGCATTGCCATTTTGGATCTCATGACTCTTCTTAAGCAATTTAACACATTTTAACTGCCCTTGTTCGTGCAGTAGGTAAGCATATAATTTTACATTTTAATAATATTGCTTGAGTAATTTCTGTGCAACAAATTAGTGTGTTATATGTACTAGGTAAAAATCATTCTCCTTCGCTTTAGGTCCTCATAAAATAAAACCCTCAGGTATGAGTAAATTAAAATATGCCATTGGGGATCTCAAAACAAACAAACTTTATAAACAATAACAAACACATGCCAGCACCAGGCAGCAAAGTTAGGCATGTGTTTTGGTGCCACGTGGACAAAAGATAAACAATTGATAACTCATGATTATCATCCTGATACTCCATCATCCATTAGAAAGTAATGTGCCTCAAACTGTAAGCTGAATGTCATAAACTGAAGCAGTCAAAACAAACAGAGAATCCCAGAGACACAGATTTTCCATCTATACACCTAGAAATTTTTTATAGAACTACTGCTGTTAATTTCATCTACTAAGCGCACAAAAAGGAAAAAGAATCGTAAGTATGGTCATTCTGGCCCATATCCGGTAGGAATTTCAAAACCCATAGTGATCACTTGAATTCAAAATGTACTTGAATTGCATTTTGAATCAACATTAGTGCTCACTCTGAAGCAGGGTACTAGTGTGTTTCCGGCCAAAATAGTGTAGCCAAATCCTGCATCTGCTGAAACCGCAGTCATCAATCACAGCTACATGTGAGCCAAGGAGCAATAAGACACCATGGAGATTGTTGGTGGCCTGGATTGTTTCTATCAAGCTCCCACTAGCAAGACAATATCATTGGCCATATTTCAAAAAGGAATCAGGAAACTGAGCCAATGTGTAATTCTGGACTCGCAGGGTAACTTGGGAGTACTAGGTCCCAGATGTCAGAAGGAAAAAAAAAGTACTACTTCTCAAATGAAATTTTTATTAAAAAAACAGAATTTTTTAATAGCTACCAAATGTGAACCACTGAGCTAAGGGTTTTATACACAAAATCTGGTGAGAAAAACATAACTATTCCCACTTTATGAATGAGAAAATTAAGGCTCAGTTTGATGAATGAGAAAACATAAGAGTGTAAGTAATTGTCTGACACTCTCATGCTTGAAATGTCATAAAGCAGACTCTGAACACGGATGTGCATCGCTGCAACGCACTCTTTCTGCTACACCACATTTTCTCCTAAAAAACCTCTATTACTCTCCTATCCTCTGTCTGTACATGCTCACAGTTAATATCCCCTTTCTACGTTTAACATGGCTACCTATGTTGCTCAGTTATTGAGCTTCCTAATAATCTGGCATTTCAGCTAAGTAGCCACCCATTCATTCATTCATTCACTCATTCATTTAATCATACGTGCATTAAATAAACATTTTCTGAGCACCAAGCTACTCAAAGTCTTATGTACAGATAAGAATACAGAAGCTTTGACCAAGGATCTTCTAAAATAGAAACCAACTTGCATTTAGGATATACTTTACCACCTAAAATGAACCTTTCACTTGTCTGACATGCATACCACATACAACTTTACACCTTATATACTCACTCTTACATTTTCTGTCCTTTGCTAAATTATGACCAATATAACACCAGCTGGTGAACAAATACTTCAAGCTATTGAACAGTGGGGGCTACCTGTCTGCCTGCTTTGCATGGCTGTGTTCTCACACACAATACACTTTTGTCTATGCAGCAATGATTGTTTGAGCAATCATAATAATGTTTGATTGTGCTTTTCCTTTATTTCATTAAAAAAATGACCAGAAAGTAGAAAATGAAGGCATTGTTTTGGAGATAACACAACTGAGACAAAATGGAAATGGTGAGTCATGCCAAAAGTGATGAATCCTAAGCTGACTGGCTGTGTTTTCAATTGTGAGGAAAAAATAACACAATCCAAAATCATGAAAAAGAATTGCCTGATTTCTATCAGTGAAGATTCTGTCTGAAAGCCTCCATTTAGTGATAAATAAATAAGCGTTTTAGATTATAAGTTCAAAAATCAAGGTTCAAGAGCTCGCCAGTAATTTGGATTCAGAGAGGGTTTCACCACCCTTGCACAGCTGTTACGGGCCACTTAACCAAAAGAGGAAAACTTGGAATTCATATTTCTTTGGAGAAATTCTTCAAGGAAGTTGGTAAGAAGCCACCAAAGTTGGACTTCCCTGGCAATCCAGTGGTTAAGACTTGGCCTTCCAATGCAGGGGGTGTGGGCTCGACCCCTGGTCGGGAAGCTAGGATCCCACATGCCTTGCAGCCAAAAAACCAAAACATAAAACAGAAGCAATATTGTAACAAATTCAATAAAGACTTTAAAAATGGTCCGCATCAAAAAAAATCTTAAAACAAAAAAGAAGCCACCAAAGTGAATGGCAGAATCTCTTACTCCTTTCCTTGCAAAAGCATCATCAAATATTTCTCAATAACCAAATCACTTATTTTAATTTTCCTAAATGTCATGGGAGTAATGTGACATTATCTAGTATGTTATAGGAAAAATATGGCACGTTCATGCATTTAGAGAAGTAGATCAGGTAAATTTTTATATTTAGTGCTTAATTTTTTTAAATATTACAAACTATAAATCATAAAATTTCACTATTTATAGACTAACTATGGGTTTTATCTCTTTTTAACTTCCAGGGAGTTGAATCTCATTAGTGAGATTCTACTGCTTTTCTTTAAGACATTCAACTATTAAATATATTTTCAGGAATGTTTTAATTGGAAAGTAGGGGACAGCCTGTATCTGGACAATCCCTTTAAAAATATGTTGGGGAAGAACTTTTCATAGAAATTAGGTAATAATTTGATAATAAGTACTTCTCTTCATAGAAATTAAACAATACATTTAACCACTATACTGATTTGCTTAGATGTTCAAAATAACCAGATTCTAACTTTCCAGAGAATATGTGTCTTTATTTCACATAGGTAATACACAAGAGGAGAAACTCTCACCTTTAGTACCTCACCAGGAGCAATGAGATCACTGGCTGGATTCTTGGAGCCATTCAAAATTTTAATATTTTAAAAATTAGACTCCCCCTGTCTCAGAAATAGTTCATTTCCCAAATGAAATATCCCTGTAACTTTTCTCTCAATATTAGTGTTCTCCTTTTTATTAAAAAGCTTATAAATATTAGATAGCACATATTTTTGAACTTGTTAAAAATATTACGTTATTTCCGGGTAGCTCACTCTAATGGAATCTATTATAGATCTTTGTTACATTGGAGTCTTTGAAAGACATGCCTAGGCCTTTATGAACTGTTTTACGTAACCATCTGTTTTTAAGAGCAAACATCTCGAGATGCTGAGTGTTTTTCTGCTTATGGTGGGGGGGGTGTGGAGAGAGAGAGTTAATAATTAGACAATTTTTTAGTACATGAAAAAAATTAATTTGAAACAATTCAATTGTATTTTTGAAAACTAAGATAGAAGTAACAAATTCCTCGATATTTTATTCTAACAGTGTGCTGCTTTTATTGTTTTTAAGACTATTACAATAAAATAGCTTAATGGCTTTGCATGCCAGTGCTCTCGTAGAAAATGCCATCTTACAAAATGGCATTTTATAATCTTTTAACAATGTAAATGCCTGCCATAAAACTATGGAAGGAGAAAAAAGTCACCATGTCCTTAGAAGCACAAGGATATCACTTTAGGTTCTCCACATTTGACCTCTTCTTTCTTTGATTATCTACCACCTAGTCAATGTTAATGTGTATATAACAGCTGTGAAATTATCCATCATGTTACAGGAAAAATATAGCACTATGATGTATTTACATAATTCCTGAATGTCAGATTTTGAGTCAGATACTTTAGGTAAGATATGGGTGGAGAGGGGAAGGGAAGGGAGAGAGGAAGAAAGAAAGAAAGAAAGAAAGAAAGAAAAGGGACGGAAAGGAAAGAGGGAGGGAAGGAGGGAGGCAGGGAAGAAGAAAGGAAGGAAGAAAAGGAATAGGGAGGAAGGGAGATGGGGGGGGAGGGAGGGATAAATAAATTGTCCTGACACTTCAAGGAATTTATACACCACATAGCCATGGAAAATTGGCTATGAGGTAGATACTTAAATATTAGTAGAAAGGAAGAATGAATAAATAATGAAAATATCACTTCAGCCATTTAAAGAACTGACAGTAGAAGAGAAAAGAGACAGATTGAGCAACCAAGTCCCAGGAGGAATGCCAAGATATTGTGGTGTCTTAAACACTAAGAAGGAGTTCCTAGGGTAAGGAAGGAGTGGCCAAAGGTACTGGATGATGCTGAGATTTTAAGCAAGAAATGAACCAACAAGTGCCCTGTATGTTTTGCTTTTGGACATTAATTGTTAAAGGTTTTCAAGTGACTGGTAACTACAGAAGTTGGATTAAAATCGGCTGAGGGGTAAAAGGGAATTGGGAAAACAGAGCCAAGTTTAGATTACCACTTCCACACATTTATAAGTGGAAGTAAGCAGTTAAAATAGGATGTGGGATAGACGGGCACTTTGTTTCTGTTGTTGTTTTCAAGACAGAAAATTTTTAAATGTACATTGAGAGGTACCAATAGAAAGGGAGGTAAGATTCCTGAGAAAATTCCTGAGAAAATACGAAGAAAAAATCTTGAGAGTCAAGTGGATGGATGCTTCTTCCACCTTGACCTGGTTAAAGGATCAATGAATTGGTGTGAATGCAGGTGTCTCACTAGATATGGTGTTTGAATATTGAGGGTTTGGATATTGAGGGTTTACATATCAGTCTGTTCCTGACTTTGATTTTCTCTGTGCATTGACATATATTAGAAGCTGAGAATAGTGGGAAGGTGGAATTCAAAGCTGTGTAAGTAGGTGGTACAAGATAAAAAATAAACATTACATATAGTAAATATTAGCTTAGTGGTTTAAGACAATGAATCTAATAGTTGATATGCTAAAACTAATAACTTTATATATCCTGGGTCAATTTTTTTCTAAGACTATTTTCTGTAAAATGAAAATGCTTAGAGATGGATTTTCTTTAATAGGTTTATAAGTATTAAATTTTCAGCATTTATTCACTTCACTTCAATAAATATCCTCTTAGTTTTTTTCTTTAACTTTATGAGTATAGTATACATTAATAGATTTTAGGGTTATATTACATTATGTTAACACAGGGAATCCAATATTTAAAAAGGAAGCATAGGGCTTCCCTGGTGGCGCAGTGGTTGAGAGTCCGCCTGCCGATGCAGGGGACACGGGTTCGTGACCTGGTCCGGGAAGATCCCACATGCAGCGGAGCAGCTAGGCCTGTGAGCCATGGCCGCTGAGCCTGCGCAACCAGAGCCTGTGCTCCGCAATGGGAGAGGCCACAACAGTGAGAGGCCTGCGTACCACAAAAAAACAAAAACAAAAACAATAAAAAGGAAGCATCAAAAGACAATACTTAGAATAAGTTTAACCAAGGAGGGGAAGATCTGTACACTGAAAATTACAAGACTCTGATAAAAGAAATTGAAGAGAAACGAACAAATGGAAAGATATCCCATACTCATGGGTCAGTAGAATTAATATTGTTAAAATATCCATATTACCCAAAGTCATCTATAGATTTAATGTAATCCTTATTAAAATTCCAACAGCATTTTCCACAGAAACAGAAAAAAATCCTAAAACTTACACGGAACCATACCCTTGAATACCTAAAGCAATCCTGAGAAAGAAGAACAAAGCTGGAGACATCACATTTCCTGATTTGAAACCATACGATGAAGCTATAGTAACCAGAGCAGTATGGTACTGGCATTAAAATAGACATAGAGACTAATGGAACTAAGAGACATAGAGACTAATGGAATTAAGAGCACAGAAATAAATACCCACATATATGGTCAAGTAATATTTGACAAGGGAACTCATTATATTCAAGATATTGAATATAACATATAATGTCTCTTCAATAAATGGTGCTGGGAAACTGGATAATACATGTAGAAAAATGAAATTGGACCCTATGATACAACACTCAGAATGAATTAAAGACTTAAATGAGAAGCCATAAAACTCCTAGAAGAAAACATAAGGAAAAATCTCCTTGACATAGGTTTTGGCAATGACTTTTTAGATATGACACCAAAAGCACAAGCAACAAAGGCAACAAGTGGGACTACATTGAACTAGAAAGCTTGTGCACAGCAAGAGAAACAATCAACAAAATGAAAAGGCAACCAACGGGATAGGAGAAAAATTTGACAACCATATGTGTGATAAGGGGCTAATGTACAAAATACATAAAGAACTCATATAAACCCATAACAGAAAACCAAACAATCTTATTTTTAAATGGGCAGAGGAACTGAATAGATATTTTAACAAAGAAGACATACAAATGGTCAACAGGTACATGAAAAGATGCTCAACATCACTAATCATCAAGGAAATGCAAACAAAAACTACAAGGAGATATCACCTCATATCTGGGTGAAGTTTCCTGAAAAAATTAAAAATAGAACTATCGTATTATCCAGCAATCCCACTTCTGGGTATATATCCAAAGGAAGTGAATATACTATAAAATAGCAAAGAGTTACCTGAACTCTCATGTTTATTGCAGCATTATCCACAATAGCTACGATATGGATATGACCTAAGTGTTTGTCAATGAATGAATGGATTAAAAAAAGATGTGATATGATATATATCATATAACATAATAATGGAATATTATTCAGCCATGAGAAAGATGGAATTTGTGACAATATGGATAGTCCTTGAGCATATTACACTAAGTAAAATAAGTCAGACAAAGACAAATACTGTTTGTTATCACTTATATGTGGAATCTACAAAAAGCCAAATTCATGGAAACAGAAAGAATGGTGGTTACCAGGGGCAGGAGTGGGAAAAATTGGGAGATGTTGGTCAAAGGGTACAAACTTCCAATGAGAAGATGAATAACTTTTGATGTACAGCATTGTGATTACAGATAACAATACTGTGCTATATACTTGAGAGTTGCTAAGAAACTGGATCTTAAATGTTCTTACCACAAAAAAGAAGTGATAATTATGTGGTATGATGGAGATTTAGGCTAACACTCTGGTGGTGGTCATATTGCAATATATGTGTATCAAATTAACATGTTGTACATGTTAAAGTTACACAATGTTATATGTCAACTGTATCTCAAGAAAGTTGGAAAGAAAAAATAATGATCAAGTGAATTAAAAGACAAGACACAGACCAGGAGAAAATAAATATTTGCAAAAGACACATCCAACAGAGTACAGTTACCCAAAATATACAAAGAGCTCATAACTCAACAATCAGAAAACAAACAACTCAATTTAAAAAATGACCCAAAGACCTTAAAAGATATCTCGCCAGAGAGGATATACACATGGCAAATAAGCCAAAAGATGCCTCACGTCATATGCCACCAGGGAAAATTCAAGTTAACATATCATCAGGGAAATGTAAATTAAAACAACAATGTGGTTCCACTACATACCTATTTGAATAGCCAAAAGCCAGAACACTGACGCCAAATGCTGGCAAGGATGTAGAGTAACAGGAACTCTCATTCATTGCTGGTGGGAATGTAAAAATGTACAGCCAACTGGGAAGACAATTTAGCAGCTTCTTACAAAACGAAACATCTATCAATCATGCTCCTTGGTATTTACCCAAAGAAGTTGAAAACTTATGTCCAAAATGAAAAAGCCTTCACATGGATGTTTATGGCAGCTTTTCTTCCTAGTTGCCCAAACTTGGAAGCAAACCAAGATATCCTTCAGTAGGTGAATAGATAAACTGTGGTACATGCAGATGATGGGATATTATTCAGTATGGAAAAGAAATGGACTATTAAGCCATGAAAAGACACAGAAGAACCTTAAATGCATATTACTAAGTGAAAGAAGCTAATCTGAAAAGGCTACATACTGTATGATTTCGACTATATGCCATTTTGGAAAAGACAAAACTATGGAGACATTAAAAAGGTCAGTGGGGTTAACAGATGAATAGGCAGAGCACAGGATTTTTAGGGCAGAGAAAATATTCTGCATGATATTATAATGATGGATATATGCCTTTATGAGTGAACCATAATATATACTATGAACTTTGGATGATTATGATGTGGCAATGTAGTTTCATCCTTGGTTAAAAAAAAAAAAGTAACGTTTTGGTTAATGATGTTGATAATGGAGGAGGTGTGCATGTGTGAGGGCAGGGGTATATGGGAAATCTCTGTACCATCCTCTCAATTTTGTTGTAGACCTAAAACTGCTCTAAAAAATTAAGTCTTTAAAAAAAAGTGACGTGAAGGCCTTGGCTTAATTTTATTCTTATATTTTAGGTTTTTCTCTATTTTTAATGCACACTAGATTTTCAGCCTAGGTTCACTTTTCTTTTCAATCTTTTAATGATTTTCTTTCTGCTCCAATTACCAAAACTCTTTAAAAAAATGTGACTCCACATTTTTTTATTGTTTAGAATATTTGAGAGTAGGGGATTTGTTTTATGGTGATTGATTCAAACTTGGAAATCTTCCTTTTAAACTAAAAAGCAGACCTTAGGTGAACATTTTTCTTCAAGAGCCATTATACAATTACAATGTCCACTCCTGAACTGCCTGATTCCCATTTATCCAACTAAATGTTTTCAATCGATTTTTTAAAAACATGCTGTTTTCTAAAAATATATCTAAATAATATCAGTTTATAATCTATACAGGAAACATTACTTAAAGTGCCTTGAAAATGTTTTTATGCCTATATATATGTACTTGGGGTGAGAGTACTTTGTACTTTGAAGAGAGGAAGAACAGAGATAAGAGTGGAAATGGATTTCACTGTTTAACACAAACATGGCAATATCCAACTCTATGATGGACTGTGAAACCCAGATGTAGAGGCAGAGTCTTAAAAAATAGTCCAGGATGTTGAATTCCTAAAATAGAGAAACACTTAAAGATTCTTAAAATCAAAACATTCTTCAACCTAACTGGGAAAGGCAGGTTTCATTGCATTTCCAAAAGAAGATAAGCCAAAGGTTGCAAACTTATAGTTATAAGAAGAGTAAGTTCTGGGGATCTAATAATGTACAGCATGGTGACTATAGTTAATAATACAGTATTATATACTGGAAATGTGCTAGGAGGGTAGATCTTAAGTGTTCTCACCACACACACAAAAATGGCATCAATGTGAGGTGATGGATGTATTAATTATCTTGATTGTGGTAACCATTTCACAATGTGTGTGTGTATGTGCGTAAAATCATCAAGTTGTATACCTTTAAAAAAAGAAGGCAAGAAATATGATAGTGATGAATCACACCAACAAAGGATTCTAACAGATCTGGGTCCAAATCATAACTTGATCACTTGTGGAACTTAAGGTGTGTGAATAACCAAGTCACTTAACTACTGGGCCACAGTGTTTTCACCTGAAAATGGAGCTAATGCACCCTCATCCTAGCCTGTTGGGATCCAATGCATACCTGTAACAAAGGGCTTAGCATAGGGCCTTGGCACACAGTAAATACTCGGTGACACCAGCCATTATTATTAATCATTAATAGATTTTTTGTGTGTCTAGGTACCTATATCTGAGGAATTACAAAAATCACATGTATTACAACTTTGTATGTCCCTCTTTTAAAGAAGGAGATAAGTTTCTTCATCTGAGTTCCAACAAAGGAGAGTGAGCTCTTTTTTTTTTGTCCTTCATGTCAAAAAGTAATTGGGGCAATGCTGTTATTCTTGTAAGAGAATTCTTAGAAAGTCCAACATGTGACTTGTAGAGATTCTCCATGCTCTTCTGCTTTCTGTCTAATTACAGTGGCCGCAGTTATCACTTGCATCTTTGCACAGGTATTTGATAACTGAAATCCATTTCCAGCTTTTGTTGCATGTGTGCATGAGTACCATCTTCAGACCAATAGGTCGGAAGCTACCATCTTAGGCTTCCTGGAAAGGAACTTTGGCTTCAGGGAAGAAACTTACAAAAGGTAAAATAGAGTGAGGGAAAGATGAAAGGTTTAGAAAAGCCCTCTCAAAAGTTGAGATGTCTGAATGCAGACTTGCCCATTGTAGAAATGTGATCAAAGGCATGGAGATTAACGGCAGCTTCGCTCCTAATGTGCTCCAAACAGACATCATGAGCAAAAAGAGGTCACCTTCCAGTTTGCCCTAACCATTATCATTCCTTACAAATAATGAGTTCTAAAACCCATCACAAGCAAGGCAATGCCGTCTTATGCTGAAGTCTCTAAGGCCAGTTTGACCCATCTAAGTCATCCTTCTTCACAGCTATAAACAGAAGTGGCTCAAACTCCTCTGAGAGCAAAGGTGACGAGAAAGGTGTTCTTGACAGCGAATGGCACCCTGCAGGTTCCAAAAGGCCAAACCCTCCCAGGGATCCCACTGTCCCGTTTGCAGCTGGCATTCTGTGGCTGATTTTCAGCCTGTCAGAGAGATTTTTTGCAGCCTCTGTGTAGACAGGAGTCTCTAGGCCACAGCAGCTGAGTACGAGGCTGGCCAGAAGCCCAGGCGCCTCAGGGAATCCAGGAGGTTGGAGAAGGAATTTTTTCTTCTCCTTAGCCAAGGAGTGCAGTTGGCTTGCATTTCTGAACCCAATTTGGCTAATTAAGATCAACAAATGTTGAACTTAAATAACTATGAAATCTTAATGAACTTTTTTAAAACATAAACTTTTACAGAAAGTAACTACAGAAAACACAAGTTGGATTTCTTTTTTCTTTTTTTTTGCCTGTTCTAAACATCAAATTTCTTAATAGGATAAGGGCACAGTTGCAAAGAGGAACCAAGGGTAGAAACCTGAGTCACTCGTTTGTCTCATAAAAATAATCATAAGGAAATCCTATTTTATATCTAGACTTGCTTAGGGAATGAAACTTGGGTAAATGTCTGCTACTATTTGGATTTCACAGCATTTTTTAAAATGTAACCATCAGAATATTGAAGTTACAAAAAGGTCAAACACATAAGATAATAATTTTGGTGTTGGGTATAGCTAATCAACTGCTTTTGAGTATATATACTCACAAAACTTGTATCAAAGTTTGATTCAGATTCTAATAATGAATTTTAGGTCTTTATGTTGGAATTGGGTCTATGTGCAATGTGAAAACTCACCTTCCAGAAATTCTGAAAAGAAATTTGCCATTTTTAAATGAAATAATCTCAGGATTTAAAGTCTGCCATTTGTTTAGAAAACAAATCCTATCATTCTCTTTATGCACAAGCAGCAGCCAAACTTTTGCATTAAAATCATATCATGCACTGATTTCTTTTAATGTAATTGCTGTGAGGAAAGTTATTAATTATCTGACCTTTGATTTTTTTTAAGAAATTTGCAAATATGCTGGATTGCAAATATAAAATGCATATCCATCCAAATTTGTGATGTCATCACTCAAGGAGAACATAAAAGTTTCTTTGTTTTTCAAACATAAACGTTTGGAAATTCAAAGAAGAGGGTAGGCTTCTTTATCACAGCTGTAAGAAATCTGCCAGACGATCTTGGTCTGGGTATTCATGAGGTTCACATGCTTTTAAATGTGTCCTCAAGTCACTCCCAGGAACAATGTGACCGTACTGTGTTGGCAGAGCTGAAGCACCCTGGCTTTTCCTTCTCCACACCTGGAGGGCTCTGGAGGCGGGCTGAGTCCTATTAGCACATGCTTCCCTTTAAAGTGTGATCTGTCCACTCACTGTGTGTTCCCCTGCCATCCCAGGTAGCTGAGCTGATTATCTGGATTCTCTAACATCGTCTGCAGTGTTCATTTATGTTTTGATCAATGCTGGAACAGCCTGCATGTTTCAGTCTATCCTCTGACACACATTATTTATGTAGCCCTCTAATGCCTACAGCACTTCACAATGAAATAATTACAGCTGTTTCCTTATTTCTTTATTCCTCTCATCCTAAAATATCCACCCCACTTAATCCTAGGAGCCTGGAAAAATGGAATTGTTACATTACCAAGTCTCAGAGGATTGACACAACCTGAAAGTTGGTAAAAGAAACAAAAAGCTTAACTAGCGTATGCCTTCAGTATCTGTGCTGTGATATTTACCTTGTTAGCGTCCTCAGAATTTTGTGGAAGGTGCTTTTGTTAGTACGGATGCCCCTAGGAAGATGTGAGTGCAAGTAGTTTATTTGGGAGCTGACCTCAGGAAGTATCAATAAGGGAAGACAGATGCCAGATAAAGAAGGGACAGAAGCCAATAAAGGGTGTGCGGTTCAGATGTAGAAAACAAACTTATGGTTACCAAGGGGGGACGGGGGGGAGGGATAAACTGGGAGATTGGGATTGACATATACACACTACTATATATAAAACAGATAACTAATAAGAACCTACTGTAGAGCACAGGGAACTCTACTCAATAGTCTGTATTGACCTGTATGGGAATAGAATCTAACAAAGAGTGGATATATGTATATGTATAACTGATTCTCTTTGCTGTATAGCAGAAACTGTAAATCAACTATACTGTGTAAATCAACTATAAATGACTGTAAATCAACTATACTCCAATAAAAAATAATTTTTTTAAAAAAGGGTTTGTGGTTGGGTAGGTTACAGCTTTAGGCAACTGTGCTGCTAGGGAATTCTAAGAGACAAGATAGAATATACCTCAGACTTAGCCCACCTGGGGAGCAAACAGATGTGTATCTACCTCCAACTTCAACATGTTATTCGCTAAGGATGTTCTTGGGGGCAATAACCTCTGGGCTTGTCCATCCAGCCCTGCCTGGGATCTGAAAGCCCTCAGCTGGAGAGCAGCAAGATTTGCAGCAATGGCACACGCCAGTATATTAATGCTGAGCATGAAACGAAGCAAGACCCTATGGTCCTCTCCCCCCATGTCCTCTGCCTACCTTTTGTCTGTAGAAAAAACTTTATCCAAAGAATAAGTTTTACCAGAGAAGTGAGAAAATGCAGAAGCAAAGGAAAGCAGTCAACAGGACAAAATAATAATAGTTTAGCCATTAAACAAAGTCAAGGACTTTTAGCTCCTCCTCAACGGCTATAGATAATATTCTGAGCCACATCCTTTGAGCTGTTTTGTAGATCTGAAATCCCCACCAGGTGGAAGAAGTTAACTACAGGATAACCAGACTGTAGCCACGACATAAGCGGCCACAATTCCAAGAACTGGCCTCAAAGAAATGAGCACAAATCAACCCTGGAACTGAAGATTAACTGTACTCAAAACAATCAAGATGACGCTGATCAGACCATCACGTGACCAATTCCAAGATGACTGTCAGAGCTGACTCTGTTGTTTATACATGTAGCCCCCTCCCTCTACCCAGACACCCCTAAAACTCCCCTTTAAAAGCTCTTGCCCACTGACTGTCAGTGGGGAGTTGGCCTTCGGACATGAGTCCACCCTCTCCCCGGGTTGCCGGCCTCTGACATAAAGCAAACTTTCCTTTCCACCAATCTTGCCTCTTCAGTACTGACTTCCTAGCAGTCAACAGCTGGACCCAACTTTCGGTAATGAGCAGGTTATAAGCAGAAAGAAAATAAAGGGTGGATACCAATTTTCTTTACGTAGCATGTGTGATGCTGAAATATTTTGTCATACTTTAAATGATATTAGCAAGACTTCTAGTTATGCAATAATTATCTTTCAACTGTGTACTATGGGGCAGGAAGCACTGTGCTATGCAAGAATCCTAAGGTAAAGGTTTTTATGAATCAGATGTCCATCCCCATTTATTTTTTGTTGCTCTTGTTATACATGCACTTTTATATTTTCACTGTGCATAAAGCATTCCTTATCATTTCCTCCCAATAAATAAAAAAACTTCTAAGAGGTTGGTATGGCATCTTCTGCACCAAATACCCTAGCTTCCCCACTCTCCCATTCATATCTAGCAGTTCTCACAATCTCGGTAGAAGCACAACTACGCTAGAAATTCAGCAGGAGCTTTTATTTCTATTTCCAAGGCCTGAACAAATGTGAAAGAAAATCTGGGCCACTTGTCTAATATTTCTTCTCATGCTATGAGGAATTATGTAACTATGTAAAGGACTGGGTATTGAAAAACACTTACATTTTATTAATAGGTGAAATACAAAAAATATACTTGTCAATTTGATAAAATGGACAGAAATGCTTCAAAACATATCCTATCATATTAAGCGAAGTGGAACACTTTCTCTACTTCTGTGGAAACAAAACTCGTGTCACGTGCAAAAGATCGTCTCTCAGCATAAACCTGTTGCCTTAGAAGTAAACAGAAAGACTGTGAAGTCAGTTCTGCAGAGAGGAGTTAATTCTGCTCAAAACTTACTGAGCTAAAATGGGATTATGTTTCACAGTGGAGGGGAAGGCGGGGGAGAAAAGACATTTTGAATTTCATAGTAATTACGAAGTATTATGTCAGCCTAAGCTTTCAAGATACAAATATCTCATTTTATTCTCATAAAACTTTTCTGACATAGGCGACGTGCTACTTCCCCGTTTTCCAGATAGAAAATCTGATGAGCCGTGAAGAGTTCCCTGACAGCCCTGAAAATAGGAACCAGAAGGTAGGGAATGACGAAGGAGGTAGTAGCTGCCATTGCTCCCGGTATCTCTGTCACAAAAGAAACAAATATCATGTCATAGCCCGCTGGGTAATGCACTATGAAAAAATCCCATCCGAGACTGAGAAAAGTTCAGACTTTCTTTCTGCCGTATAAACAGAACATAAAAAGTCTTTATGAAAAAAAATTATCTCTTCATTTTGTATCTAGATTGGCAAATATTCTACGAGCCTCCTCAGAGTATGTGGACTTATACTTAGTCAGTATGATATTAAACAGGGATTTTATTTGTTTTTTTAATTTAATTTTATTTCCTTTTTTATACAGCAGGTTCTTATTAGTCATCCATTTTATACACATCAGTGTATACATGTCAATCCCAATCGCCCAATTCATCACACCACCACCCCCACTCTCCGCCACTTTCCCTGCTTGCTGTCCATACGTTTGTTCTCTACATCTGTGTCTCTATTTCTGCCCTGCAAACAAGTTCATCTTTACCATTTTTCTAGGTTCCACATATATGCGTTAATATATGACATTTGTTTTTCTCTTTCTGACATACTTAACTCTGTATGACAGTCTCTAGATCCATCCACGTCTCAACAAATGACCCAATTTCGTTCCTTTTTATGGCTGAGTAATATTCCATTGTATATATGTACCCCATCTTTAACCATTTGTCTGTCGATGGGCATTTAGGTTGCTTCCATGACCTGGCTATTGTAAATAGTGCTGCAACGAACACTGGGGTGCATGTGTCTTTTAGACTTATGGTATTCTCTGGGTATATGCCCAGCAGTGGGATTGCTAGATCATATGGTAATTCTACTTTTAGCTTTTTAAGGAACCTCCAAACTGTTCTCCATAGTGGCTGTATCAATTTACATTCCCACCAACAGTGCAAGAGGGTTCTCTTTTATCCACACCCTCTCCAGCATTTCTTGTCTGCAGATTTTCTGATGATGCTCTTTGAAACTGGTGTGAGGTGATACCTCATTGTAGTTTTGATTTGCATTTCTTTAATAATTAGTGATGTTGAGAAGCTTTTCATGTGCTTCTTGGCCATCTGTATGTCTTCTTTGGAGAAATGTCTATTTAGATCTTCTGCCCATTTTTCGATTGGGTTGTTTGTTTCTTTAATATTGAGCTGCATGAACTGTTTATATATTTTGGAGATTAATCCTTTGTCCATTGATTCGTTTGCAAATATTTTCTCCCATTCTAAGGGTTGTCTTTTCATTTTGTTTATGGTTTCCTTTGCTGTGCAAAAGCTTTGAAGTTTCATTAGGCCCATTTGTTTATTTTTGTTTTTATTTCCATTACTCTAGGAGGTGGATCAAAAAAGATCTTGCTGTGATTTATGTCATGGAGTGTTCTGCGTATGTTTTCCTCTAAGAGATTTATAGTGTCCAGTCTTACATTTAGGTCTCGAATCCATTTTGAGTTTATTTTTGTGTATGGTGTTAGGGAGTGTTCTAATTTCATTCTTTTAGATGTAGCTGTCCAGTTTTCCTAGCACAACTTACTGAAGAGACTGTCTTTAATCCATTGTATATCCTTGCCTCCTTTGTCATAGATTAGTTGACAATAGGTGCATGGGTTTACCTCTGGGCTTTCTATCTTGTTCCATTGATCTATGCTTCTTTTTTTGTGCCAGTACCATATTGTCTTGATTACTGTAGCTTTGTACTATAGTCTGAAGTCAGGGAGTCTGATACCTCCCGCTCTGCTTTTTTCCCTCAAGATTGTTTTGGCTATTCTGGGTCTTTTGTGTCTCCATGCAAATTTGAAGACTTTTTGTTCTAGTTCCATAAAAAATGCCATTTTTAATTTGATAAGGATTGCATTGAATCTATAGATTGCTTTGGGTAGTATAGTCATTTTCACAGTATTGATTCTTCCAATCCAAGAACATGGTATATCTCTCCATCTGTTGGTATCATCTTTAATTTCTTTCATCAGTGTCTTAATAGTTTTCTGCATACAGGTCTTTTGTCTCCCTAGGTAGGTTTATTCCTAGATATTTTATTCTTTTTGTTGCAATGGTAAATGGGAGTCTTGATTTCACTTTCAGATTTTTCATCATTAGTGTCACATACAGTATTGTTAACTGTAGTCACCATGCTGTACATTACATCTCCAGAACTTATTCATCTTATAAATGGAAGTTTGCACCCTTTGACCAACATCTCCTCATTTCCCCGAACCGCCAGGCCCTAGCAACCAGCATTCTACTTTGTTTTTATGAGTTCAGTTTTTTTTTGGGTTCCACATACAAATAAGGTCATACAGTATTTGTCTGTCTCTGCCTGACATATTTCACTTAGCATAGTGCCTTCAAGATCCATCCATGTTGTTGAAAATTGTAGAATTTCCTTCCTTTTATGGATGAATAAGATTCCATTGTGTATATACACCACATGTCCTTTATCCATTCATCATTTGATGGACACTTAGGTTGTTTCCTAATATCTTGGCTATTGTCAGTAATGCTGCAATGCACATGGGGGTGCAGATATCTCTTGAATAGCCTGTTTGCATTTTCTTTGGGTATATATCCAGAATTGGCATTGTTGGATCATATGGCAGTTCTATTTTTAATTTTTTTGAATACTCTCCATACTGTTTTCCATAGTGACTGTACCAACACATTCCCACCAATAGTGCACTAGGGTTCCCTTTTGTCCACATCCTCACCAACACTTGTTATGTCTCATACAGCTATTCTAACAGGTCTGAGGTGATATCTTATTGTGGTTTTGATGTGCATTTCTCTGATAATTATATCACAAATATTTTTCTAAATTAATACTGGTGTTATATGTCTCTCTGACATATATTTGCAATCCTTACAACTAACCATGCCTAAATTGTTGTGCTGTCTTGATAACAGTCATCACTACCCACACAGAAACAGTGAGTAGTGATAACTTTTTCCAAGTCTTTGAACTTCAAACTTTCCACATCCTAATGTTATAGATACTCCTTTGGAAACAGTACATAGTTAAAATTTTTTAATACAGTCCAACAGTCTTTGAGATTGAGATCATTTAATCAATTTACATTTTATGTCATTACAAAATATTGGTTATGGCTTCACCATCTTATATTTTCTATTGGTCCCAGTTGTGTTATTACAATTTCTCTCATTTTTTTGATTGCCTTTTAGACTGAATGTTCTTTTAATTAGAATTTCACTTTTCCCTCTATTACAGTACACTTTTCTATCCTCCCAGATTTACCCTAGAATTTATAGCACACATCCTCAATTTATTAAAGTCTTATGTCCCTCTTCAGATAATTCAAGGACCAAAAGAACCAATTTAACTTCCTTTAACTTTCCCTTGATTCATGATTTTGATGTTGTGTATTTTAATTCTCTCAATTCAATTTATTCAATTTCATAATTATTTTATAAGGTCAAATTTCATTTAGATTTATCTATACATTTAACATCCTCCTTGTTTCCTGCACCTATGGGATCATTTTCCTTATACACAGAAAAACTGGTTTAATGCAGGTTTGCCAGCGGAAATGCAGTTTTTGTCTTTTTTTTCTGAAAATCTAGTTTTACTCCATTTTTTTTAGGGCTTTAAGAATATTTCCACTGAGTATAAATTTATAGGTAAGCCGTTATTTTTATTCAATATATTGACTATAATATTTTACTGTCTTCTGCCTTCCACTGGTGTTCTGAACGTTGTTCTTATCTATTGAAAGATATGTCTTTCTCTTCTATGTTACTATTTTTGCAATTTCACTACGAAGCGTCTTAGTATGGTTTATTTATTTTTTTAAACTTACTTGGGACTCCATGGACTCCTTAAATCTTTGAATTAAATTTTTTAATCAGTTCTGGAAAACTTTCAGGCATTGTGTTGTCAAATATTGCTTCTGTCTCTTTCTTTCCTTTCTTTCTGGAACTCCAACTATATGCATCTAAGGTCTGCCCACTGTCCTTCTATTACCTCCTTTTATATCTTCATCTTACGATTATCACTCTTCTGCCCCATCTTCCAGCTTGCTAAGTCCCTCTTTTTTTATGTCTCATTTACTGTTAAACTTATTCCAGTAAATTCTTAGTTTCAATTAATGTTATTTTCAATAATAATTTCAGTATGATTCTTTTTCAAAGCTGCTATGTCACCTTTGCCTAAATTTTCAAGTTTGGCTTTTTATATCAATGAAAATAATAAATGTATATTGATTTTTTTTTAGTAAGGTATTATAGGTTGTGTCTGATAACTTAAATATCTTAGGTCCTGGTGGGCCTAATTTTTCTTTTAACTTTTCATTTTGAAATAATTTCAAAATTACAGGAAATTTTAAAGAATAAAAGCAGTACAGGGCTTCCCTGGTGGCACAATGGTTGAGAGTCCGCCTGCCGATGCAGGGGACACGGGTTTGTGCCCGGTCTGGGAAGACCCCACATGCCGCAGAGCGGCTGGGCCCGTGAGCCATGGCCGCTGAGCCTGCGGGTCCGGAGCCTGTACTCCGCAACGGGAGAAGCCACAACAGTGAGAGGCCCGCGTACCGCCAAAAAAAAAAAAAAAAAAGCAGTACATAACACATCCATATAACCTTTTCTTGATTCAAATATTTTTAACATTTTGCCCCTTTGCTTTACCATTTTATCTGTCTGGTTATCTACCTAATTCTCTCCCTACATATAATTCTATATATATAATATATGTATATAAGTCTTCTCTGAACCATTTGAGGATTAGTTGCATACATGACTGTTTACTCATAAAATCTTTTGTGTTTAGTTTCTGAGATAAGGCTATTACCTTATATGACTACAAGACAGTTACCAACTTCAGTTAGTTTAACACTGTTATAACACTGAATGTTTGTGTCCCCCCTAAAATTCATTATGTTGAAATCCCAATGTGTCCTAAGCCCAATGTGATGGCATTTGTGGGGCCTTAGTGAATGGAGTTAGTGCCCTTACAAGGCTTGAGAACTAGCTAGCTCTTTCTACCATGTGAGGACACAAGGAGAAGTTAGCCATCTGCAATCCAGAAGAGGTCTCTCACCAGAACCTAACCATGATGGCACCCTGATCTCAGACTTCTGGCCACTACAGCTGTGAGAAATAAATTTCTGTTCTTTATAAACCACCCAGACTATGGTACTTTGTTGTAGCAGCACAAACTAAAGACAAATATTTCCATCTAGTCTTCCATCCAATATACTATTTTATGAATTGAGCCAGTAATGTCATTTTTTAGCATATTTTCCCCTCCAGCACAGAATTCAATATAGGATAATGTATAGCATTTAGTTGTCATGTCTCTCTGATCTCCTTTAATTTGGAACATTTCTACCCGCTTTCTTTGTCTTTTATGACATTGACCTATTTAAACAACACAGTCTTGCTTTCCCTGTGTGGCATGCGGGATCTCAATGACCCCATTAAGGCTAATCTGTTACTTCCCAATGATTAGATTCAAGTTATATATTCTCAGTCATAATACTACATAAATGATACTGTCTCCACCTCAGGATATCATACCTAGAGGCATATGATGACCATCCACCCTGCATTGATAGTGTTAATTTTGATTCCTTGGTCAATGTATGTCTGGTTTAAATGTATACTGGCTATTATATAGGAAAACTTATTTGCTAACGCATTTCAAACCTAGAATGATAATATTTCTTCTAGACAGGCTTTTCATTTTCTTCTGCCAAGTACTTGAGATACTAGCTAGCTTGACCCAGTTTAATCTGATTTCAAGGCTTGTGGTTTTCCAGGCCAACCATATGACATGAAGGTAGGTTGCAAGTTGTGCAAAGACAGGTTTGCTTCCAATAAATTTACTCCTAAACTGCAGCTCTTTACAAATCCATCCCCAGATGGAGGATGGTTAGCTAGTGAATCCCCCTAGGGAAGTTCTAGGGATTCCACCCAGACCCACAAGAGCACCAAAAGTGCAACTCACCCCTCAGACATTTCTTCCTAATGATAAAAATATTCTGGAATGCTGAACTCACTTCTACGGGTTCTTCGTTCTCCCAGATTTCAGCACTGTAATTCTTTACAAACTTTGTTGCATTGAAGAAAGTTTTATTTTTCTTTTAAGTTCCATCCAACAACTTTTCTTGCTGCTCTTGGTGGAAAGTTTGTTCAAATGAATGTGTGTATCACAACTGGAAGCAATGTGTTAACAGACGATGATCCAACCATTATCTCATGGCCATTGGGTCATTTTTAAATTCACCCAAATGACAATGAGGTTTATTCTGTTATGTCAGACTCTAAAAACCTCTCCTCACATAAATTAACCCCAAAATAGAGTGGCAGCTTCCAAGGAATCCAGAAAACCTGAAATGTATTTGAAGTCAGTCAACTGAAATAGATGTGATTACTTTTTGTCTCCCCATCCATTTTCCTTAGGATCATGATTAGCCCTTATAAGGAGTTCCAGAAAAGCCAGGTGTAGACGTATGTGTCAACACCCGTTTCTCCTGGTCACACGTATTAGGTCACATGACCTAATCATGACTTTCCCCAGAAAAGAACCCCACTCCTTCTTTTCTGGCATCTTTAATTTGGAGATGACTAGTTTAGGGGCGAAGGGTGGGATGGGAGGGAGGGCGAGGTTGGAGAAAGAGAGAAAAACAAAGAAATCACCTGAGAATGAAGCCAAGCAGAAGCTAGCAGAATACAAAGATGCTGGGTTAGAGAATGTCCCCATATCACTGGCTGAAGCCTTTGATCCCGATATACCTGAATTTACCCCTTGGATCGTTCAGTTACGTGAGCCAATAAATTATCCTGAGTTATTTTGAATTGGGTTTCTGTCTTGCACTAGAGTCTAGACTGGTTAAAAAGTTTTAAAAGCTATGTACACAATAAAATTATGTGTATAACTATAGAGTGTCTCTCCTCTCATCCAGGTCAGTGAGCAGTAACTAAACAAGAAGGAGAAGGCATGTAAAATGATAAACAGTGTAGTAGGAATTACATCTAAAGAGGAGAGGAGATGGAAATGCTAATTAGCACATTTAATTTTCATGTAGTCAAATCTTTTAGTGTTTTTATTATTGATAAGTTGCCTTAGGAAAAATAAAATGCACACACATGATAGGTGTAGAATGCTGCTCCCAGATGAGTCTGCAGCACCTTGGTTTCTGCCATTATCCTTACATAATGTGTAGAATCAAAAGTGAGACATTAGCAAACAAGATAAATCATTTTCGGACATACTTGAATAAAGCTGAGGAGTTTCTACTCCATGACTCCAAGGCCACCATTATTTCTCAACTGTATCTCTGAAACAGCCTCTAGCTCATTTCCTAGCGGGCTCTTTTTCTCCCTGTTGTCAATTCTACACATGGTAGCCAGAAAACCCACCACACTACCTTCCCAATCAAAACCCTGCAATCCTTGACATTTGAAACGTACTCTATGATCTTTGCTGCAAGCCTACAAAGGGACTGTTGGCAGGCCCTGGCTAGCTCTCCATCCTCACCTCCTGTCCTATTCCTCACTCATTCCTTGCAGTAGTGCTGGGTTGCTTGAGGTGTCTCTAACACACCTGGTTCAATCCCCCTGCAGCGCCTCTGCCCGAAGAATTCTTCCCCAGGTAGCGTCAAATGGCATGGTCCTTCCTTAATTCTCTGCTCAAATATCACATCTTCTGAGAAATTGTTAACTACCCTACCGAAAGCACACCACCCACTCTTCCATCAGACTTTATGTCCTCTGCCTTGTTTTTATTCGCAGCACTCACACTACCTGACATGCTATCTTGTTATATTATCTGTTTTTTGCCTCTTTCCCCCTCCTCTACTCTCACCCCTCCCCCTTTCCTACTGCCTATTAACTCGTTCTCTTTCTTTTACAAATTATTTTTATTATTTCACCCTTTATTATCAATGAATTGGGCTCTTGGAATTATAATGTGATTTGATAGGCATAAGAGAATATGGATACTAAGTATTTTCTAAATCACTGGATGACAGATTACAAAACAGCCTAAAACTTTTATGAGGTAGGTCAACGTAGCTATGGAGTCCTACTAGAACAAATAATCATGGGTACCACGTACGCTAATTCTGCCACACAAAAAAAGTGGTTCATGAATATGAAGTAATACCAAAGAAGTGGGTATACAATTTTAAGGTACATAAACTCTACATTTCCATCCTTCCAACGTTCATGTATTATCTATTTCTTCATTTGCAGAAATTCTGGAATTCTGCTGTTAATTTGAGATTTTACAGTACATTAGCTTTGAGCTAGCATAGCATGTATAAAAGGTAACCAAAAAGAAAGCAACGCAAATGTGAGAAAAAGAAAAACCAAGTAATAGGGATTAATGCCAGATCTAACCCTTCTGCTCCGGAGCATCTAGCATCAAATACAGACCAAGGTACATTTAATAGTTTTCTTCAACCATAATCTATGAGAAGTCAGTTTCTTGAAATACAATATTAATATATTTAATGAAAAAAATCTCAGGGTTGTGATTTATGGCCCCTTGGATGTTAAGTCAGATCCTGCTGGGTAAATTACTTTTGCAACTAGTAAAGTTATAGATAGAAATAGGACAATGAATATGACTTTAAAACAGCTAGGAGACAAGGCTTCAGGTGTTTAAGTCCCCAGTTCAAACAGGAGTTAATCATTGAGTTTCTGTATACTGAAATCATTGCTTTAGATATTTTTAGTTATTTTTTAGGATTTTATATAGATGAAAAAGATCAGCCATCATAAATATTTGTCAAGCCACTGATGGCATAATATAGTTCTCACATCCTTTCTGAGCTACAAGGGGAAATTAAGTATAGGATGCCGTTTTCCCATCACCAACTAAAAAAGAGAAATAAACTCTATCAACTTAAAATGAGCCTTTAAAACAATCTGACAGAAATGTACTCAACTCTCAAGTCCCATCCCCATCTCACAAAAAAAGCTTTGATTAGAAGCCAAATATCTTGATTTAATTTTTAAACTGACTACATGGAGGGAATCTTATTGCAGGGTCTTTCAAATTTGATTTTAAAATCTCACTTACTGCATTTCCCAACTTTAAACTGAAATTTGAAGTAATAAAACAGCATAGTAAATATATGACAGAGGATATGAATAATATAGACAGAAATTATAGCCAATGTCTGAGGAAGATGGGATTATTTTTCCAATTAGTAGACTACCCTCGGCCTGTTCCTTTCTAGTAATAAATATAGATATAAACATATACGTATGCACAGATGCATTGTATGTACATGTATAGATGTATGTATATTTGAAATTTCACCTCCTTTATTGAGTTTGTTCGGCAGAGGGGGAAAAGCTGAAAATTCACTATACACCAAAAGCCAATAAACAAAAGCAGTTCCTTTTTTGTTTGAGGTTTCAGAGTTAGATTCTTGACTCCATCAAAAACCCATTTTTGAGTCTTGGAAATGTTACTTAATCAATATCTTGTTCTTAGTTTCAGCATCCATAAAATAAAATGATTAATGACAACTGCCTCCTAAGGTTTTGCTAAGTATTAAATTATATAATTCCTATAAAAGGGTAAGCAATTCTATATCTAACACATAGTAACACTCTAAAAATTATATACTGTTATTATTACTATTACTATTATTCTCAATAAAAAGCTTAATGAGATAGTAACTAGTGTCCCATTTACTAAAATGATATTTTAACTCCATTTTCAAATTTTGTTATACCATCACTACTCCTAATCATGGGATGAACATTTAACTGTGAATGCAATTTTAAATGGATATGTTTGTAGAGCTTGAGAATTTGTTGAAGTTGTTGAAGGTCTTTTTAATGGAGATACCCACAATTTTTTAACTATCAACTGGTGGGGCAGTGGGGGGACTTTGGAATAGCTAAGAGCGAAATCTCTGAGTTTAACTAGGAAAAGATAAAGGAAGGGATGATCTTGGCAGTGATATCCCTAAAGGGTATAGTGAAAGGAGAAAGAGGAATTTTAGTGCTCCATAAGCAAACACAGAGGATTCTTTAAAATCTGCCCCAGTCTCAGATGACAGTCCTGGCAGACCAGTGATAGGGCATGTCCGAAGCAAGCTCTTTAGACAGCTACGCTACTGCCTTCCACTGCAACTTCAAAATGATCCCGTCTACTCACTGGTTCACTGTCTCAGAAATTAACATCTTTACAATAGAGTATTCAAAATCAGTTCACTTGACAGGAAAGATAAGTAGATAGAACTGTAAAATATAGTGCTTCAAACTTGAAATGACACTCTTCTCATTGCCATCTCTTTGAAATTAGCTGTGAGCTTAATACGTTGAAGATAATGTGATAATCAACTGAGCAAAGGTAACAAGATAGGTTATGATATAAAACGCATTTCAATAAAGAGAGATAATGCCACTGCATTCACTTCCCAAAGAGTTAGTGTGGGAAAAACGCATACTTCACATTGTTCTTTCCTACTTCAAGTTAACAAATTAACTCATATGTAAAAAGGGTGTTTTTCTCATTATATTTTAGTTATTTGCTTTTTCATAAAGATATATAACTATCATGGGCAATCTTATCTAGTGTCCACCTATTTCATGGGGTAAGTATATTGATAGTATGATATATGTGCTATGCTATTAACTGTCTCTTAGTATATTTTAATGAAATTTGTAGAATTTAATAAAAAATTAGGAGACAGTCTGATTTGGCTTAGAGTAAAACAGAGAAAGATCGGCATGGTAAGAGCTTAGTGAGCACAGGAGAGGATGGTAGGAGGTTACGTCTAAAAAGAAAGTAAGAGGCAAGTTCAGGACTGTTTGTCCTTCCAAAGAGAAAAAATTTCTGTCATGAGGACTGAGAGTGAAAGGAAGTTGAGTGATTAAGATGTCTTTTGATACATAGAAGGGGGTGAGAGAGCACTTTTGAAGGCAACAGGCATTGCATTGCAAACCCTAGGACTACAAACACTCATCTCTACAAAAAAGAGAAGATGAAAAATCTCCCATCACTGAATAGTAGAAAAGAATCATCCAAAGCCGTAACTTATATTCAGTACAAAATAGTAAAAACAAAAGGGAAAATCTAGTGCTTTTTCAGTTTTCAATTTAAAATGTCGTAAAACATTCTAGATAAACGTTATCTAGAAAAATGAGACAAAAAGATAAGAAAGCGATTACCTCTTTTCCCACCATTTTACAACACATTTGTAATTTCAGTGTTCCTCAGTGTATGTTTTATCTAGCTATAGTTGAACTTGTATATAATTCTGCACACTGTTTCCTCCAAGAAACATTATAGCGTATGTGTTTTTATTTTATTATAATCCTATTTACTTTTAATGGTTGCATATTATCCTCAAATATATGTGCCTAAGTGTATTATTGGCCATTTGAGTTGCTTCTGAGTTTATTTCACAAAATATATCCATCAACATCTTCAAACATAGGACCTTTTCCATATTCTGTACTATTTTCTTAGGATAGATTCCCAGAAGTAATAGTAATAGATAAGACAGCATGAATATTTTCATAGTCCCCCCTCACAGGCTGCCAACTTGTTTTTCAAAAGGGCTGTGCCAATCTTAATCGCAACGAACGGTTTCTGAAAGCACTGGATTCACTGCATCCTTGGCAACAGAGGGCATGATTATTTTTAATATTATCATTTAGTAGATGAATAACAAGTCCTCCTATTGCTCATATAACTGATTTAGTCTAGTAGACCAAAGGACAGGAAAGGAGAATATCTGAAATTAAGGAACAATTTGACAAAATCTGCCCATTCTAGTGACTATTATTGTGGTCAAGATGGTTAAGCAGATGCTGGAAGCTCACTGAGCAAGCTAAGTTCACAATAAATTGCATAAACACAAAGCATGCTGATCGATAAGTGTAAACCTGGGCAGGGGTCTCTAGAGTAATGTCAGGAATCCTAGTTTTTGGTCCAGCTCAATTCAGCACTATTAATCATGCAACTAAAGACAAGGAAAGCAAGGTAATCAAATGTGAAAATAAAAAAGACCCATACATTCTCAAAGTAAACAAGCACACATACATTTTAATCCAGAGAGTCCACTTCTAGGTCTTAAAGACTTGCACGCATGAAATAATGTGTACAAGATTATTCATGACAGTATTGGTTGTGTTGGCCAAAAGATTAGAAAAACACAATCGCTTATCAGGAGGGGACTATCTAATAATAAATAAATTATGGTACTTTCAACAAATGTAATACCACGAAGCTTAAAAATGAATGAGGAAACTATTAACTTTGACAGTCCTTCCAACACTGCTGAGTTTAAAAAGCAGGAAGCAAAACATATATACATACAGACACACACACACACACACACACACACACACACACACACAGAATGTTAGCATCTGTATAAAAATCGCGGGAAAAAAGAAAAACTTGAAAAGTTTACTGTTTGTTTGCATGTGCTAGGCTATCTCTGAAAAGATACCAAGAAACTAGTAAGAATGGTTACCTAGGGCTTTCCTGGTGGCACAGTGGTTGAGAGTCTGCCTGCCGATGCGGGGGACATGGGTTCGTGCCCCGGTCCGGGAAGATCCCACATGCCGCGGAGCATTTGGGCCCGTGAGCCATGGCCGCTGGGCCTGCGCATCTGGAGCCTGTGCTCCGCAACGGGAGAGGCCACAACAGTGAGACGCCCGCGTACCGCAAAAAAAAAAAAAAGTATATTCATTAATTTAACAAAATAACAACAAAATGATCCTTTCCTGTGCCTTGGAATAGTACTAGCTGTCAGACTGCACATCCCCACAAGCTACAAGGAGGCAGTGGTTATTGGAGGGAACAACGATCAACCAATTTTCTTTTTCTTCTGTTTTTCTCCAATAATTGCATTATTTGTTCAAGTATAATTCACAGGATCATCAAAATCATCCCATACAGATCTCAGCCAATACACCAGAGTAAACTGCTACAGAAAAATGCATTACAATAGTAACGCATTATTCTTTTAGGAAAATTCCACCCATTCTTATATCCAGACCCCTTTGTTCTTCTTTGGAAATTATAGTTTCTGAGCTGTAGGTATGAGCAAGAGGAAAATAATATTCAAAATATTCAGCTATATTTTCTTTCTGATTTATATGAGGCGGCATGGTTTCCTGCTTTATTATAATCAAATTTTATAGTATCTTTAATTTTATTTAATAAATAGCTGGACCAGACTATAGTTTATCTTAAGATATAATAGCTTATACTGTCTCAATTTAAGCACGAGCCTATGGGAATGACCAGGGTAAATGATGAGATACACACATATCAATATATGTAATTATTTTTATTCTTTTTGAACTTCCTTCGCGAGAAAGAATTCTTCATTTGAACCATAAAATGCGAATACGTTTTAAATCCTATTACATTGAGATTAAAGAGTTAAAAAGCAAAGTCCAAGATGGCTCCTGAAAAGTTATCCAAGTAGGAAACCAGCCAAATTTCACTTGATATATAGTAACTATCTTAATGTGGAAAAGGGAATATTGTACAATTAGCTCCTTTCCTTACAAAATTAAGTATATCAGTCCAATGTTCTGCTTCCAATATAGTTGTCTAGAAGCTCAAAGCCACTATCATTTCTCCAATGATTCTTTTGCTTTTATGTTTTAGTATTGATTTTTGTATGATTATTGAAGTAGTGCCTGTTCCTGCCAAAAAATACTTTTATAGGCTTAAACATAAAATCCCCATAATCTTACTGCCCCCCCAAACGTTAATATTTTATTTAAGCCATTTTGTGAATGTGAATGCAAGCTTCTCCTTCATATTAAATTTTGTATTCTTTTTCCACTATGATTTAATCAGCATTTTCCAATGTTATTACCAAGCTTCCAAAGTCATGCTTTAATGATACAAACCATAATTTCATTATTCCCATATTGCTGGCCAAATAGATTATCTTTACTACCAAACTACTACAAATGCCATTTTAATGAAACTGTGTGTTATTTCTGACTAATTACATGGAATTAATTTCTAGAAGTGGAATTACTGAAACAAAGGCAATACTTTTAAGACTTTTGATACACACAGTGGATGTCTGTTGTTTTTACCTGTCCAGCATCCATTTTCCCTCCTCAGTAACAGTCCCTTGATTTTCCTTGGAATGTGGCCTTGATAGGACCAGAAATCAAGGTGCCTAGTGATCCACTGACCAAAGCCTAGGCATGAAACTTGAGCTAGGTCAGTAATACTTCTCATTCTAGGAATCTGGGCCTGCAGGAAATTGACACATAGAAAAGGGCTGATACTGATTCATCCCAGTGATGGTACCTGGCAAAGATTTTATCAGTTTCTCCCATGATCTCTGTAGCTATTCTATTTCCTCTCCTTGCCTTTTTTTTTTTTTTTTGGTACGCGGGCCTCTCACTGTTGTGGCCTCTCCCGTTGCGAGCACAGGCTCCGGACGCGCAGGCTCAGCGGCCATGGCTCACGGGCCCAGCCGCTCTGCGGCATGTGGGATCTTCCCGGACCGGGGCACGAACCCATGTCCCCTGCATCAGCAGGCGGACTCTTAACCACTGAACCACCAGGGAAGCCCCTCTCCTTGTCTTTTGATTCTGTAAGCTACAAACTACCTTTCTTCTGTTGTGGATCTTATTCTTTGAGTTAGTCAAAATTAATACCTGTAGCATGCAACAAAGGAATTCTGTAAACACCAATGAAAAGCCTTGCCAGAAGTTTAGGGGAATCTGCAGTTTGCCCCATCTTCACCATCTCCATCACCTTTTGTAAATGAATCAACCTTTACTGACAGTCTTAACTACTTTGATAAGCGAAAAAGGGCTATCGTTTAATTTTTTCCTTTACATTTTATCATTAAGTTAAAATTTTAGCTGCTTATTGGCCTTATATATTTCCAGCTTTCATAGATTATCAGTTTATTTCTTAGCCCATTTTTCTATTGGTATACTTGGAAATTTTTTGGTAGCCAATGACAATGCCTATTGTCTCCAATTATGTTCAAGGCACTAGGGATAAAATGATGATCAGTTTCTCTCTTTAAGAGGTTTTCAATCTAGTGAAGAGGACTGATATAAGCTGTGAATCACAATATTTTGGGATAAGTTCTCTAATAGGAGAAAACGCTGAAAGGTTTTTGTAAGAGTAATATTAAACTGTTATTCACAATTTGTATTGAAAATATTTTATTGATTTACTTATGGGATTTTTGACTTAAGACTGTTAAAGTTTATGAGGTCAAACCTTTATATTTTCCTTTTATATTTGTGTTTATGAAGTCTCTATTTTCTTCTAACTTGATTTAGAGTTTCTTTATAGTAACTCTTCATATCATCTGACATTTATTTTTGAAATGTAATGTGAGATAGGGAGTGTCCCTTTTTTGCAAATAATTACTCAATTTTCCCAGCACAATATATTGATCATTTTTTGTTTTCACACAGGTTTGTGATTACTGCATATCATGCTTTATTTTCCATATTTCAGAGTTCGTGTCTGAGGTTTTTTAAATTTCTTCTTCATGTTTGTCTGCATGTTAATATACTGTATTAATTACCACCATTTTTAATATCTTTAGTTGATAGTACAACTCTGTCTCAATGCTTTTTTTATTTAAACATTCTCTTGCTATCATAGCTTATTTGCTATTCCATATGAACTTCAGAATCTCTAAATTTTGCAACAATCTCTTTGGATTTTTATTTGGATTATCTATATATATGATGTATGTATATACATACATAAACATTCAGTGTTTCTATTTTGAAAAAGTCTCTACTTTTTCACATTTATTGTCAATATCCATTAGTAAAAGTTTGCGTTTTATATCCTCTGAGTTTGAGTTACTTTAAAAAAAAGTCAGGAGAAACTTCAGGCAGCTCTGAAATAACTCCTTATAACACTTAAAGTATAAAATATCTATCTATCTATTTATCTATCTGCCTATCTATCGAGAGACAGACAGACAAAGGGACAGAGAGACAGAAAGAGAGGGAGAAGGAACCAATAAAGATGGAGAAAAAAATGACTACTTTAGCTGCCTTCAAGAAATTTCAGGATTGGCCTATTTTTGTTTGTTTGTTTGTTTTTGCGGTACGCGGGCCTCTCACTATTGTGGCCCCTCCCATCGCGGAGCACAGGTTCGGGACGCGCAGGCTCAGCGGCCATGGCTCACGGGCCCAGCCGCTCCGCGGCATGTGGGATCTTCCCAGAGCGGGGCACGAACCCGTGTCCCCTGCATTGGCAGGCGGACTCCCAACCACTGCGCCACCAGGGAAGCCCCTGGCCTACTTTTTATTTTAGTCAGCATGGTTAGAAACTAAAGATTATCTCTTATTTATTTGAATAAAGGGAATTAGGCCAACATAATCACTAAAATAACTTTATCAGTATAATTCATTATTTTTTAGTTTTTGCTTATCAAATATAGCCACTCTCCTGTCTCTAACTGGATGGCTGTGTTCACTCAGAGAAATCAATATGTATTACTCACATTCAATTCATCCAACCCCTCAAAAATGGGAATTCAAGTAATCAGTAATGCTGCTTTCATTTAATAGACATAGAAACTAAAGTAATGATAGACTGTGGTGGGAACTCACCAGCAACGGAAGGAGTCTAACTATTAGTTCAT
This sequence comes from Grampus griseus, assembly GCF_964374135.1. Lineage (NCBI taxonomy): Eukaryota > Metazoa > Chordata > Mammalia > Artiodactyla > Delphinidae > Grampus > Grampus griseus. The sequence goes on from NC_139001.1 coordinate 64,525,244, forward strand.
GTGCCCTATTCATGCAGCCACAGTGCGTGTGTGCACATTTACTGCAGTTTTTCTTGTCTAATAGCATTTAAATTTATAACCAATTGTATACAACCAAAGTATACCTCTGGCAATTGTCTTTGATTGAGTGCTAGGGCCCTGGGGAAGTCACCCACAAATTTTGTTGTTCAGTGAGGAATTGATTCAGCCCTGATGTCACCTATATATGTCATGAAAACATTTCATAGTCAAAGACCAAAAAAATGCTAACTGCAGAAACTCAGAACGAAGTGCAGTATATCAGCTATAAACCATCTCTTCAGTTGCAAATTTGCGTCTTAGGACAACGAAGTGTCTCTTCAAACCATTGTCTGATAGAATCTAGCAATAGGTTTGTTTGTTTTCTTTTTCTTTTTCCTTTCCTTGAGTAATAAGAGAGCTCCTAGTTCTTTACAATCCTCTCCTTATCCCCACATGTCCCCTCACTCTGCTGTATTTTGTTTTTGTTTTATGCTAACTTAAAGCAGTAGCTTTTAAGGTTTTCTTAACCATTTTCCCTTGCTATGAAACGTTGAAGAACGAAAAAATTTGGAAACAATTGGTATATCCTGGAGTCCCTGAATTCACCTATTGATCACTTTGAAGCCCGTAGACCTCTGGAAGTAAGAAATCCCTTTTTTAGAGATACTAGTAAATATTTTAAAGGGATATTATAGACAAAATGACTGAATTAAACACAAATATTTTACATGCAAACACACCTCTAGCCCTATAAATCTTAGACGACATCTCTGAATGCCTCTCAATTTATCATTTTCTTGATCCCAACATAATATTAATGTGATGTATTATTATTTCAGGTATTAAAATATTTAGATGCACAAATTGGTGGATGTTGTCATTTCTTCTTATACCTCCATTTTACAAAATGTAGGGCTGTATAATGGGCAATTGGTATGGAGTTAACTTATACAAATAGTAGTTGACAAACAATGTTTCTAGACCCGGTTCTACTTTCAATTGACTTTGGGTATTATTAACTTCCTGGAGTGAAGTTCTTCCTCATACACAGGAGAGGTTAGACTAATGACCTGGGTTTTTCCCAGGTCCAAATATCTGATTTCTGCTTAGCTTTCATCTAACTATTTAATAATCAGCCGAAGCTGACTTTGTGTGCCAGGTATGGTAACTGTTGGTTGGTTTACTTGCTTTTTTAAAAACACTGTTTTCCTAAAGTTTTATATTTTGGGCAGAAAGGAGAAAACCCAGGGCAAAAAAAGGTAAAGGCTTAAGTGGGTGGTATACACATGTCTGAATCTAGATAAATATTGAAACAGCATTATCAGAAGACTTTTCCTCATCTCCTAAAACTGGATTGTAGAGCAGCAATCTTGAAGATTTTTCTTGAATGATGGAAATCCATTCAGAAATTACTATTAGCATTGTGTGCCCTGCACTAATACCTTGTCATAACAGAACTGGTAAGTTGGCATTAATTCATTATGTGATCTGGCTTCTTGGGAGTACAACTTCAGTTTTCCTCTAATATGAAAATACTGTTCACAAACCAACTTTTTGAAAGCCAAGCTAGGTTCCATTCTTTACACGAAGGTAAAACACACACACACACACACACACACACACACACCCCTATTTTGGGACTTAAGCTAAAGACCCTAAAGAAAATAACAAAATGGAAAGCACAGAAAGTGAAACTGGAATCATAATTGCACACTGTTTTACGCCCAAGAGAACAGAATCTGGGAAAATACTGCAAGGTTTTATCTGTAATTGGACAGGATAGCCAAATCAGTTCTGAATTAAGGACAAACTTATTTTGAAATTTTTGAAGTGTTTTGGCATTTCTTATTAGACGATCAGATGCTGAGTCTTTTTTTTTTTTGATGAATAAAATTTAGGAAAACGTTATGACCCAGCAATCCCACTACTGGGCATATATCCTGAGAAAACCAAAATTCAAAAAGAGTCATGTACCAAAATGTTCATTGCAGCTCTATTCACAATAGCCCGGAGATGGAACCAACCTAAGTGCCCATCATCGGATGAATGGATAAAGAAGATGTGGCACGTATATACAATGGAATATTACCCAGCCATAAAAAGAAACGAAATTGAGCTATTTGTAATGAGGTGGATAGACCTAGAGTCTGTCATACAGAGTGAAGTAAGTCAGAAAGAAAAAGACAAATACCGTATGCTAACACATATATATGGAATTTAAGAAGAAAAAAAATGTCATGAAGAACCTAGGGGTAAGACAGGAATAAAGACACAGAGTTACTGGAGAACGGACTTGAGGATATGGGGAGGGGGAAGGGTGAGCTGTGACAGGGCGAGAGAGAGTCATGGACATATACACACTAACAAACGTAAGGTAGATAGCTAGTGGGAAGCAGCCGCGTGGCACAGGGATATCGGCTTGGTGCTTTGTGACCGCCTGGAGGGGTGGGATAGGGAGGGTGGGAGGGAGGGAGACGCAAGAGGGAAGAGATATGGGAACATATGTATGTGTATAACTGATTCATTTTGTTATCAAGCAGAAACTAACACACCATTGTAAAGCAATTATACCCCAATAAAGATGTTAAAAAAAAAGGAAAACCTTAACATCAAACTCCAGGGTTTTTGATCGACTTTCACAGAGTTACATGAATACGTCACTCTCAATATGGAAGAAGTAGAATGTTTCGCATTAGGATTACGCTTTTGGGTCCTCTATTACCACTTCAATTCACTCATCCCCTTTAAATGAGGTTATGTAGATTTGACCTTGGATAGTCATAAATGCCTTTTAAGATGTTGCTAGTTTGAATGCAATATGTTAAAGATAATGTTTCCCACTCTAGTTCCTCTGAAAAATATTATTACTTGATTTTAAAGAATTTCTAAAGGGCAGATGTCCTGTCATTTTATTGCTTAATCATCTTTGAATCCCTCTCTTACCTTTAACCTTCATCATATGCACTGCTGTTTTTGGATACATAGCTTCAGAAGTAACATGTATGAGATATTTATCGTGATTACTTTCCAGTTCTTAGATTAATTTGAGTATATTTGTGTGGGTGTGTGGGTAGATGTGTATTAACTGGAGAGAAAATGAGATGGAAAGAGACTGAGCCATGGGATACAGGGTAGGTTGGCAGGAGATAAATCTTCTATATAAGTTACCTACTTATTTTGTTTATGATCTATTTTACCTCAAGAAAATATAAGCCTTATGAGGGCAAGGGTCTTTGATTTATTCTCTGATATGGTCAAAGCAACTAGAACAGTGTTCTGCACACAGTTGGAACACAGTTCAACTTGTTAAATTTTACTTGAATAAACCAGTACCATAATTAATTAGTAACAGATTACCTAAGAGGATGAGAATTTTGCCTTATGAAGTATACTGATCATTTAGGATGGGTTGGTGAACTTGTTTCAAATGCAGGAGTGGTTATATTCTTCCTGAGAAGCTTTCGTGTGTGTGTGTGTGTGTGTGTGTGTGTGTGTGTGTGTGTGTGTGTGTGTGTGTGTGTGTGTGTGTGTGTGTGTGTGTGTGTGTGTGTGTGTGTGTGTGTGTGTGTGTGTGTCCGAGAGAAAGAGACAGGGACAGAGACTTCAAGAAAATGCAAATGAATTTCTGATTTACTGAACTGGCTGAGGATTTTAATTCTCTGAAACATGTTAGTTTTCAAAAACCAAAACGATCTCATCATTAATTAAATAAATACAAATTATTATTAAATAAAATAAAATAAACTTCACTGTCTTAATGTAGAAACTCTAGTCATGACTCTTTGACAAAACAAATATGTTTTATTTAATGAGATCATGGTATTTATTGCATTGCTATTCACAGTAAATGTGATCTTTTTATAAAAGTTATGCAGTATTAAAATTAAAATCCAGTATATGTCAAAAAGTGAATTTAGTAGCCTAGAGTCTTGACAAGTTGACATTTACTTGAGTTACTAAAATCCATCTAGAAAATATGGCAGTCTGAGCTCATGGATTGCCCTGCAGCAAAACAAGTCAAAACTGAAGTGGATCTGCAGAACTGGCAGAACTTGAATTGCTTGTATAAGCTAAGTGGCTAGCACTATTACAGCCCCTAAGCCTGAGCACTCCCCCTCCCACCCAACCCTGCGACGTTTCTGCTCTCTGTCACACACACACACTGCTGCTTTATCCTAACATTTCTGCTCATTGACACATTTCTCCGCACTTTACTATATTTTGGTCCGGTGGCTTTGAAAATGTATTTAATCTGAAAAATAATCCCAAAGTAAAAGTCCCCCTCCAGAAAAAAAACCTCAAAACACCTGAAAATGAATACAAAAGCTCTGTTTAAAAACTTGTGACTTACCCCAATATATAATGCAGTGGATTTACAAGATATTACTTGTTAGCAATGTGAAAAGCACATTCTTAGCCAAGTAGTTGAAAATTTCCTTAAAAATTCCACTTTGATTACTGGATGTTATTGGTAACTTGGTTTTAATTTAAGCTTATTTTAAAAGTATTGATTAGTAATGCATAATATAACGTAAGCCTATTTCTCCCATATCCGCTAATAGGGGAAAACAATTTTATCAGCTCATAGCACTGCATAAATGAAACACAAAACGAAAATCAACTGCCTAATGTGTTTAATCATCTTAATAAAGTCCTAAAAGTTACAACTAAATATTGCAACATTACAATAATCACCTGGCAACAGGTAAATTGTGTATTGAAATGTAACAACCACAAGCCATACTCTTTAATGATATCAGAAAACTATCCTTTTAAACAAGATGCGATGACTACTATAGGGAAAATACTTGCTACCAATTTCGTACTACCCCAAATGCAATGTATGTGTTCAACTAAAATGGTATGAAAAATTCCATTTACAGTTCATGAAATGATAAAATGTGCAACCATTCTCGGACATAAAACTAACATCACTCCTAGTTCATCAGTAAGTTACTCATCTGCTTCAGAATTATTTTATATTACTAAATTGGGGGTAAATACTACCTTTACAATTAAAAAAAAAACTTACAAAAAATGCTGACATTTTGGACAGCTCCCTCCTGGTTTTTCTACAGTATTTCTATTAGGTGTCTTACTTTCATTTTTTTTCAGCTTTGCCAAATCAGAAATGAGTCCAGCCAAAGTCGTTTCTGCCGCTTGGGTTTGGGTTTTGTTTGTTGTGTTGCGTTGCGTTTGGGGGCCAAAGATTCCTCCAGTGAAAGGGATTAAAGATCTACGTAACTGGGAAAGTGCTGTTCTCAGCTCAAGAGCCGGCTCCCAGTATTGAGCCAATTTTTAACATTTTTCCAAAGATTCTAGCTGGTAAGAAGGGAGCTGCCCTCTCCAGTCCCATTCCCCGCTGCAATTCCAGCGCCTCTGTAAAGGACCACAGCCTCTCCATCTGTGCCAGGGCAGGGGCAGTTTGTTACTGCCGAGGTATTTCAAAAACTTTCCAAGCAAAGACTCCTAGGAGACAAAGGACCACATACAAAGCAATCGACAAGAATAAGTTTGTGCGTCCTGAAGAAGGGTGGAGAAACCACTGCACTGAGCTACGGAGACTCGGACTTAGCCCGGCGGCACCATCCATTTGCAGCAGCGCAAAAATCCGCCTTCTGCGGAAAGGTTTGCAGCGCGGGTGGAACTCCCAGTGGCTTTACAAAATAAACTAATTAAATATAAAATAAAAACAGTGTAGGTACTGGAAGAAGCTGGGTACTAAACCTGGGTGCTAAACCTTAGCGGTTAACGTGCTCTTGGTCTGACTGCCCAGACCCCAGTGGGCCGGAACTTTCTCGGAGGGCGGGGCCACCCGGCAGAACGCAGCCGCCGCTGGCGCGCCCGGCCGAGTCCCGACCCCGAAGGTACCGGCCAAGGTAGCCCGATGAGGCAGGGGCTACATCTGAACGTGCACTCGAGCCCCGCCCCGTTTCAGCCGCCAAGTCTCTGACACCCGTGCCCCACGCTGGCGTGGGCCAGGAACAACCTCCATCAGCCCCTCAAAGCGGGACTCTCTCCATCCCCAAATCTGCGTTCCCGAAAAGTGTAGCGAGCTTCCTACGTGGGACGTCAGACACACAAAAAAGCCGCCACTCTCCAAGCCTAGTTCCATTCCCCAAGCCTAGTTCCACTCCCCGCCCTCTGTCCTCCTTTTCTCCAGCGAGGCGGACCAACCGTTACTTTCCTCTCCCATACCCTCCCCTCCAAAGTCCCCGGCGCGAAGTGGGACTTTGGGGAGCCTCGGTGAATGCGCCCGTCCCCTGGCGCGCTGTATCCACAGCTCCCTCTTTTCATTAAGGCAATAAAGTTCAATTTTCCCGGCTCTTAACGAGCCACGGAGGACTTTCACGTGCGTTGCGTGCGCTCTCCCTCCCGCTGAGCCAAGTGCATCCTATTCACTCCATCCCAGCCTGGATCCCTGAAGGACGTCGGTTCACGCAAGAGGGGACCCACCACGCTCCCCGCAAAGTGCCCCAAACCGCGCACCCACACACGCAGATGCACACACAATGCCATCCCCGCGCTATCAAAGTCTGTCAGCGCGGAGGGGAGAACGCACGAGCAGGAGTGGCACTGGAGCGAGCAGCAGCCTAACCGTGCGTCCGGACTCTCTGTCCGGGTCCCAAACACCCTGGTCTGAATGCCCGGGCACAATAAGCCTCGTAACTACTAAGGATAACCCCGGTGGTCCCCGAGCCGGTGCGCGTACCGCCGGGCCGGACCTTACCCGTGGGGCGCGTGGTCTCCCGCCGCTCGGCTGGCCCTCGGGCCACAGGGACGCTGCAGCCTGGGTCGCGCAGATGCTGCTGCTCCGCTGCCGCTGCCCCATCCCCGGCGCCAGCATCACTTCTCCGCCGCCTCCACCTCCTCGTGCTCCGTTCTCTCGGCCGCCCCTCCACGGCGTCCGCCTGCAGGACCGGCAGCGCCGGCGGCGCGGCAGGGTGGGCAGCCGCGGAGGCAGCGACGCCCGCTCGAGCTCGCCCAGCTGCACCGTCTTGAGCGGCCGCGGCGGCAGCCGAAGAACCCGAGCCCGGCTGCGCTTCCCCGGCGAAGGCTCTGGCCTCGGCGACTGACAACCCCCGGCAGCCAATCGCTGCCTCGCCCTGCGAGGCGGGGGGAGACCAATCAGCGGAAGGCCCAAGGTTTTCCTCCGCCTTTGCTCAGCAAGCTCGTTTCCGGGAGAAGCGGCGAGGCTGCTGGCGTTTGGGATGGGGGGAGGTGGGGGAGGGCTTCGCGGTGGGGGACTCCTGGCTCCGGAGCCTTAGGTGTGGCCGGACGGCCGGGCCCACCGAGGTGGGCCTGGGGCGTTTTGTGACGGTTCGGAGCTTGGCAGAAAAGGGCCCCCCGGGGTGACTCTGTCCCCAGAGCCTCGGCCCGGAGGTTCAGCGTCTTGGCATTCCTATGTAGCGGTCGTGGGACCTTAGTACGAACGGCATTGCAGGAGAGCGTATCCCTGGAGGTGGTGGCCGCCTGGAAGGCATCACGCGAACAGCCACTAGACAGCGCCCCCGTCCTTCTCCCTTTGGCAGCTTTGGCATTTGAGAAGAGTGGTACTTCTCAGCCTCCGAACCACTCCATCTCCTAGCAATCAGCCCAGAAGTGTGCCCGAGCTATGAAAGAGGCACCTGGAGAAATGTTCTCAGAGTTGTAGGTGGAGGGACCTTCCAGACCTTCCTTCCAAATAAACTTCCCCACCTTCACCCCGTCTCAACAAAACAAAACAAAACACAACAAAACACCTCAAGTAGCAATAAGAAAGTTTAAACAGGCAACCTGGCTGGTTTGTCTTTTTTTTCCCTTTGGAGAATCACTTCTGAATGATAAAATAGGTTTTTGTTTGGTTTTCGTGTGTGTGTGTGTGTGTGTGTGTGTGCTTGACACAAACACCAGAGAAGTTATGTTATTTAACAAGGAAAGAAAAAGCGAAAATGGCAAACTCTTTCCCCTCATCATTCTCTCCCCAAAACTTGTGATGATCTTTCCTTGTGCAGCATTTTAAGTCCCTTCAGTGCAAATACGTTTGAAAGGTCTAGAATTCTAATAAGTCTGTAATCCATCTTGCAGTAAAAAAAAAAAAAAAAAAGTAAATTCTACGTGAAGAATTTAACTTGTGGGTCATTCTTCAAGCAACCTTCTCTATCTTACAACTTTGTTGTGAAGGTCAAAAATTAAGGGTATAAATTAGCTACATAGTTGTCTGACAAATAGTTGGAATTCGGTAAGTGTTAGCTGTGCTGCCGCTTCTATTTCTCATTATATTTAAGTAATCTTTTTATTTTTGCAGTAATCACCCCTTCCTTCGTTTACCTTCCTTCCAAGATAATTCCCTATGACAACCAAAATAAACCCTGCCGAAATTTTATGAGCACTCTAAGGAAAATTTAAGTGCACAGTAGACCTGTGTTGTTGCCATCTTCTAGTACTATAGGAAATGTATGCATATCAGTACCATTCTTCCCAATTTTCTTGTACTCCTTTCTCCCCTCATCAGTCATTTGACCAATCTAGTTTGGGAGGTAGACCATCTCTGATTAAAGAGACAACTGTGCAAATGAAACAGATGTTATTTACTTTTAAGTCTAAAAACAGACATGTACCACATCACTTTGAATTTTTAATCTAGAGAAGGTTTCTGTTGCTATGGTTTGTTTAGTTTTTTAAATTATTTATTGTTCATTATTTTTTGTGATTATTGTGTAGCTGAAAATCAACAGCCTGATTAACTACATGAGGTGATCAGTAGAGGAATGGAGTTTCAGTCTGAGAGAGAAAAAAATTGGTGTCTTATTCAAACTTCATGGGGGGAAAGGGGAGTAGTTATTTGCAATAAGTAGAAATATTAAAAACTATATCCTAAAATTGGAAAATTTAATTGCAATGACAATTTAGAAATATCTCTGATAAAAGATGTTTTGAATGACCTTCAATCAAAAGAGTAATCCTGACTAAAGAAAGCGTATAAAATATGAAAATGTTACGAAACTTCAGCATACTAAAAACTTTCAGAGATGTGCACACAAATATCTACATAATTTTTCTAACCACCCCTCCATGCCCTGCCAAACATACTCTTTTCCAGTATCATGTAATATTTTTTCATGATATCTGGTATTTTGCAACAGTTAATCCTGAAAATATATAGGTCCTATGTTCCATGGGTTGTTAGTGATTAAGATAATCAAATGACTGTCTGACAAGCAAAAAAGTTAACATTAACAGCAGACATACAGCTATAACAGTAATATCTCCCATCACTAGTGCTATGCATAAACAGCTTTGAGCAAAAGAAACCTGCACAATTAACAACCTACTAAGAATGAAAACCATGAAATATTTAACATCAAAGAAGATGGAAAAGTAAGAAAAAATTTTTTTAAGTAGCTGAAAAGATTGCATGCTGATGCTAAGTTTTATGCATTGCTGTGAATTTCATGGGATGTATTGGGCAGAAAGTCCAGTGTTATTTAAATATATGACTATTTAATGAGCTAATTATATTTAATTAAATAACTGATGTTTCCTTTTTTTATTCTTCCTGCCTTCTTGAGTATGTCTGTTTTTCTCCCCATGCAATGAGAGAAGTCACTCAACTTGTTAGTGGAGGAAGAAGTTTGCTTAGGCACTACTTAAATCAATAACCACTTGTCTAACCTTGAAAATATATAAACTCATTGTATATTAATTGATGCAAAAAATCTGTATCAAGAATAGAAACTGAATACTTCACTGGAGTCAGTTCTGAGAAAAGCTACATCAAGCCGACGGAAAACTGAGTAAAAAGGAAAGAAATCGGTCTGGTTCCAGCTCTGTTTATGACTGGGTAAGTAATTGCAGGTGAGTCACTTAAACTTGCCCAGCATTCCTTATCTGTAAAATAGAGATTAAAGCCAAAGTAAACCTGTAGCTGCCTTTCTCAGGTGTGAGGATTAACTTATAATTGGAACTGCAAGCTACAATGGTCTTTTTGCAGAAAAGACTTTCCAGAAAGGTAGAGCACTGGAATTTAATGATAATATTACCCTCTTTTGAGTGTAACTTAGGTTAATTCTCACAACAGCCCTGTTCACTGTGGATATGTCATACTTATTTCTACAGATGAATATATTAAGTTCCAAAGAGGCTCTCTTACCAATTTTTTGTTAAATTGACTATCAGGTACATTTTATTTGTTGATGTAATCCAGAGAGAGTGTTTTTCCCATGGTTCCTTCACTTTGCCATTTCCAATATGGTTGAAATATACAAGTTTAAAGGCTGGCTCCTTAATTTAATTGAAGCTCAACCCATTTTGTTTAATATTGGATGTAAGTTGCACCTGGAATAAAGCTATTGCCCCCAATATGTAATTAATTAGATACTTTCAAATACATAAAGCTTCTATTTCCATATTTAAAACTCTGAGACATCTGTAAGGATGATGTCATGCTCATGATAAAAGATTACTATGTAAGTTTCTTGTGTTAAAAGATTAAAGAAAAATCGACGAGAAAACAAAACCACCAGAAGGGAATTGTATTCTATTCAGGTCATCATAACTAGTATTTTTTTTTAATACAGTTTATACCAGGACCAATGATCTTCCCCCACCCCAGCATACACAGGAACACAATAAAGTCACTCATCAAATTTTTTTTTTTTTTTTTTTTTGCGGTACGTGGGCCCCTCACCGCCGTGGCCCCTCCCACCGCAGAACACAGGCTCCAGACGCGCAGGCTCAACAACCATGGCCCAGGGGCCCAGCCGCTCCGCGGCACGCGGGATCCTCCAGGACCGGGGCACGAACCCACGTACCCTGCATCGGCAGGCAGACTCCCAACCACCGCACCACCAGGGAAGCCCACTCATCAAAATTTTATAAGGGGACAGGACTCCAGACTAAGCAAATGTTCCAACTCCTAGCCTTATACTATTCCCCCCTCATCACACTTGTCTCCTGAGGAGTTGTCAGTAGAGAGGGAATCACTGAAACTAAGAGAATGTAAAAGATATCCAAGGACAAAATGTAGACAGAGCAACAAGCCTAGGAGATCACCTGCAGTTAAGAGAAAATAAGGATGGTGGGGTCATTTTTCGGAGGAGGAGATTTAATCTGAAACCTGGGAAGAAATTGAAAAGTAATTGGGTACTGTGGGATCCAAGGAAGGATAAGGTTGTTAAAGGACTGGAAGGGGAAATATACCAACTCTTAACTCTAAGTGTTGATGAGAGATTGTGGATTAAGTGAGATCTTTGGTTTCTCTTGAAAGGACAGTTATGGTACGCTGATGAGAGTGAAAATCATTTGATCCACACAGAATGGGAAAAAGATAGTTCAAGTGGGTATGTTTCTATTATATTAGAAAAGAGTTATGTTATTCTGGGTTCAGTATTTTGAAATAAAGGTGGAATTATGATTTATGCAGAAGGCTGTATAAAGAACTTTGAGACAAGCTCTCACAAAGTCTTAAAGTATTGACAATCTTTATGGTTATTATTGAAGCAAAATCATTTGCAAAGATATGCAGTCCTTCAATGAGTGTGTATGTTATAGAAATCAAACTATTATCAACATTGTAGAAAAAAATCTTTCTTTATCCTATAGATTATCTTCAATTTTTATAATCTAGAATTAGGTTATTTGCTTGAATAAGAAAATCCAATCTGTTTTAATAATGGTTTTTTTTCCCCTGTAGCTTTAATCACTAAAGAGAGCTGCATATTGCATTGGTCCAGCATGAAGTAGGAAAGTGGAAAGGAAATGTGTGTGTGTGTGTGTGTGTGTGTGTACTTGTGGGGTTGCGGCGTTGCGGGGAGGCTAGGCAGGTGAAGGAGAAGCAGTGAGGGATGGGAAGGGTAGGAAAGGGAGGAGTAGAGCCTTTTTAGTAATTTGCGAAGCAGTTTTCCATGGCTTCATTAATCAATACTTCTTTCAGAAGCCACGTAAAGCAGAGGACACTAAAAAATTAATTTAAAAAAATTAATGACTTCTGTATTACCACAACGGAATGTTGTTTAAGTGCCTAGCATAGTGCTAGGAGTTCAAGAAATGTTTGATCAAGAAAACATGAATTTATAAATATTGTATGGAGTTTTTTTGGGGGGGAAGGAGAGGGCTACTGCTGAAAGTTGAAATCAACTGATAACATTTAACATGTGTCCTGCAATTAGGATTATTTTAAGTTTACATAAACGAAATCTTAACATGTAATTTTACTTCCCAGGTTTTCCCCAGATTGCTGGGCAGATCACACATGCCATGGGTTGCCTTCTCTCCTCAGACTAAATCTTTTCCCTTAGCTTCCCAGTCCCTCTCCCTGTCAGGCTTTTAACTCATTCTCCTGGTGTTTTTAGGTGATTAGGAAGTATGCCTGGAGAATGATCCTACCTACTTGGGAGAAAAGTGCTAATAAAAGGTCGAAGCTGAGTTCCTAGGGACTGGGGCTGCTGAAGCTAATAGCATGAATCATCATTAGCTTTCACTGATGCCAAGTCTTGCAAGTCTGCGGAGTTCATACAGAAAGAGAAATTTGGATCAATAGGGCTTTATGGTACCATGCAGCTTGATAATTACTTTCGAGAAATTACGTTTGTAAAGCTTTTTTCTTCCTTAAAAAAAAGTTGTTTTCTGTTCTGAGATCCTGCCTTAGTTTCTGTACCTATAGATAAACCTGTAGTATTTTTCTTTAGCAACCTTTTTAAAAAATTCTTCTTTGATGTTGCATTACTTTGGAGGTTGGCTGGATGCTGCCTTTATATTCAGTAACCTTTGGTGTCTATTTAACAGTGGCCTGATACTTCATAACAGGATTGATTTTTAAAAATCCACTTTTCCAAACGTCTACAACACCAAGTCACAAACATATTCAGTCCTTGGTTTGTAATGGGCTAGGGTTCTGGCTGTTGACCTGGCAATGTTAGGGGTAGGTGGGTTATGTTGTTTAGTTGGTAAGTGAAGTGTGCAAGCCATTGCTGCTTCTGTTTTATTGCATATTGACTGCACAGAGACCCAGTGAGCACCATGAAATGCTTTTACATTCACAGGGAAAAATATAATAGACTTGCACATCTCAGTGTCGAAGGCCTTAAACAGAAAGAGCCAACAAAATATTTTATGCCCTTGCAATGTCAAGAATTTTTAAAGCTTTAACATAAACCAGGGACCTGAGAGTTGTTTATGACCTTAATACCATAGCATGTGAGTTACCTTGCACGTAGACTCAGTCATGCCCACTTGCATTTAGCTGCTAGTGGACAGGACTTTTAGATGTGGTTAGAGAGAGAAAGTGGAAGTAAATGTTTTTAAAGAGGTAGAAAGACCTACCTTTCTTATTAGCATTATTTTAATCACAAAGTGAAAATCTGGTTTCACATTTCAGAATTTTCTTAAAACGCAGCGTATGTAAACTAGAATATTAGAAATCTTATAGTCTACATCTTTACATCCCTGGCTTACAATCCTTTCTAAAATCTTACAACTCTATTCCTGTACTGATGATTTTTCTCTCCCAAAAGATGTGAATTCCTGACAGTTTATGTGAATGTCTCTGAAAGAAAAAACCTCATTATTTGAATTTTTAAAGCTTGCAGTACTAATGGCTTCCATTTTTTATATCCTTCAGTGTTTTGAGATTTTACTTGTATATACTGCATTCAGGATTTTTTTTTTTTTCTTAATTATACTCACTGGTTAGACCTATACAGTACCTGACTGAGTAGTTCATTCTTAGAGAAGCAATTCTGATTATTATCAAGCACTTTTCAATTGAGACATTAATTATAAATATTTTTAACAAGGACATTGCAAAACATAGCTGCACAGGATAAAATTCTTAGAGAAGCAATTCTGATTATTATCAAGCACTTTTCAATTGAGACATTAATTATAAATATTTTTAACAAGGACATTGCAAAACATAGCTGCACATGTTGTCAGAGTCCCAACATGATACATTTTGTAACATCTCTACCAGGTTTTAGGTACTCTATAAATATGTTATATTAGAATTAATGTTAATTTGTGTAAGAAAGATAGATGACAAGGTATTTTACCTTGCTGGTGTTTATCTCCCCTATGGCCTCTTGGATGGTCAGCTCTCATAAAGCCACTGCCCTGTGGATTTTAAGTCTTTGGTGTAAATCTTCCTGAATTAATCCAGTCCTCAGCCACATGCCATCTCCAGCCCTTCTAACAGCACCCCAGGGTTACAACCCCTAGTCCAGTATACCAAAAATGTTCTAACAGTACAACCCATTAGACATTATATAAAGTCTCAAGCTGTTGTAGCAACTTGGAAATCCCTTAACAGAACATTTAAATCAGGTGCTTTAATGTAACTAATTAGCGTCTTTTTAGTCTTTGAAAAACTTGTTGTTTCTGGGGATTGAACAGGAGACCCTAGAATCTAAAAGCAATAGATCGAATTTGAGCAGGAAGATGATTTCCAGCAGCTGGTATTGGCACTAGAACATAGATCCTCTTTGTGGGGCTCTAGCCTCTGGGGGCAAGAACATCATTGTTTTCCGAAGAGTAATAAGATAATTGCGTGAAGCACAATTGCAAATCAGCCACGAGAAGAAAATAAATGAAAGACCCAAAAATGTACAAGTATTCTTCTTTGCTTGACTTTTAATGAGAAAGTAATGAAAATTAACCACTAAGTCATTAATGTGTAATGTCTATTTTCATTGGAATTGAGTGGCTAGTATTCAGTGACATAAACACAAGTAAGGTATATATTTTATGGGATTTTCTGGACATTAACTGAGTGACAGTGGTACAATAAGATGGGTGCTGGTTTTGGTGATCAACTGAAAAATGTTTAAGAGAAGCGTGGTTTGATTCATTTTGGAAAACCCCACCACAAAACCTCAATCATCCCAGGCACATTTTCATTTACATGGAATGGGTAAAGCAGGAACATTTTAAAGTGCTTTGCTTTCTAAGCAATAAAGTGAAGTGATTAAGAATGGGGAGTGTGGGGACAGACCAATCTGAGCTAAAATTCTAGGTCTACCTTTTATGAGATGTGTGACCAGGCCCACTGAGTTTATAACTCAGTGCCTCAGTTTCCTCACTGGTGTAAAATAGGAATAATAATAATAATACTTAGTTCTCAGAAGGACTTTGAAATTTAAATGAGATAATATGCTCTAAGTGCTTAGTTTAGTACCTGGAAGGTAACTGCTCAATATATATTAGCTATGTAGAGAATTTTCATTATTATTGATCAATAGATTAGAGCAGGAGTAATCAAAGTTGGGGTGGTTGACTTGTTTCAACTTTCAACCTTTCTTTTAAAGATCCGTCTAGTCTTATAGTTTTTGCTCATGCTTTTCCCACTAAAGAGATATGTTTCTTCATTACACGTAAATTTCAGGGGCTATTTCATTTTTTTTTTTTTTTCTGGGAAATCTTTCCTAAAGTAGTTGTTGGGATAGCTACCCTGCAACAGATAAACCCCAATATATCAATGGTTTAACACGATAGACATTTCTTTCTTACTTATTCTTGTTCTATTGGTATAGTGAGGAGGAGAAGCAAAGGGATTTGCTCCACAGGGTCATTCAGGCTCCTTCATCGTCAACATATAGCTTTCAAAATGATTCTGGGAATCAACATCCAGATGAAGATGGCATATGAGACAAGAAGCACTGTTCAGGTGCGACATGTCATTTCTGCTGACATGTTATTGGCCAAAACTTAATGACATGGCCACATCAACGGCAAGGGGTCTGGGAATGCCAGTCTAACTGTTTACCAGGAGGAAAGAGAAATGCTTTTAGTGAACAGTTCACCTGCTTCTACCACAGGCTACCCTTTTAAATTTTCTCTTGACCTCCACTATGGTTAGAAAGATAAACCAATTCCCAACTAGCTACTGCATCTGGCTCAATACTAAGATATTTGTGTGCTGTACCTTCTTCTCCATCTGGCATGCTTCCTCATAAACTATAAACTAAAAGACTAGTTATCTTACCTCACCCCGCCACTGCCCCAATGAACAACGGTAAATAGAGAATAGAGGAGCAATTAAAAACCATCTTCTTAGGAATGAGAGTAGTGGGACATGTCAAGGAGACACTGGTCCACAACAATCAAGAAAATTTTACTGTGGGCTTTCTTAAAGCCCCCCAGTCTGGGTGAGGGAAAGTTCCTTAGTGAGGCCCTGATTCTAATTTCCAGGAGGAAGACTCTTGTGCATGTTTCTCTCTGGCCCCGCTTTTACCTGCAGGAAGGATTTTCTCTCGTACATTATTCTTCATGATCACATTTGAAGCAGTGATGGGCATATGCTCTCTTTTTGCAGCCTGCTTCTTGCTGGTTCAAGCTTGGAAGCTCAATGGTTTTTTTATACCCTGAAGAATCCAAGTTTTGTTGTTGTTTTTAAAGCCCGGACTTCCTATGTCTTTGATAATACATCAAAGACTTAATAGGCTCCCATCCTACTTGTTTCCGGATAGTACTGTATGCTAGTATTCACATATTCACAAGTTCCTTCTTAGACATAATTCTCAAGCCTAATTTATTTGTTTTTATCCTTGCTCTTCTGTCTCTTGCCCTTCAACTCAGTGAAAGCTTCTTTGAGATCAATCAACAGAAATGGGTGGGGTGGATACACTCTTAAACCAACTTAATGGACCAAGTTGCTCAATCTATTTCTAAATTGTCTTTCCTAATATGTGAGGACCAGAATCAAATTTGTCAAAACTTTAAGTCACCAACTTTTGGGTCTTTCACTATTCCTTTTCATTTCTACTTGTAAAACAATCAATTCTTGATTTACCTCATATGTCTTTATTTTTAGTATTTTGCTAAGTTTAGCTATTAGCAAATGATACACACTGTTACAACTGCATTTTCCAACTTCTCCTAGTTCTAAAGAAAGGCTCAGTGGATACTTGGTATTATTCACTTTACTGCCGACAACAATTTTTCCAAACAAACATTTTGCTTGCACGTGGCATCGTTCTACATCTTCAAACTCATAATATTAATTTTCTTGTAGCCTACTGCCCAACTACTAAGCCAGCGCCACGTATTTTAAGGTTTAGTTTTGTAGCATCCCACTTCTAATACCAATTTATGTGTTAGTAGATGTAGCACTAGTTGCTATGACAGATAAATCTGGAAATATTATTGGCTTAAATTAGTGGATGTTCATTTCTTGCTCACATAAAGTCCAACTAGGGGTGGGTAGTACGGAATCCATTCAAGAATTCAGGCTGAGGGAAGTCCAGGGAAAGAAAGAGAGGAAGATTACACAGGTGACGTTTATAGGCGAGGCCTGGAAGTGATATATACAGTCATGGCCAGACTAACTGTAAAGTAGGCTGAGAAACGTAGTCTGTCTGGAAGGAAAGGGAGATGGGTTTGTTGAACAGCTTACTAGTTCCTCACCTATTTACTTCAGTTCTTACTGATCTTTCCTTATACTAACTGTGACACCATAGGAAATTATTTTTCACCAGGAGCTATATTTAGGTCAATTCTTCCTCATCTCCATCCAAATGAGAAGTATATATACAAACGTAAAACACACACTTGGTTCTTATTTCTGTATTGGTAGTTGAGAGAGCTTAGGCTTTTGAATCAGTCAGTCCTGGGTTCAGAATCCAGCTCCACCACAAATTAGTTGTGGGCCACTGGGTTACTGCACTTCTCAGAGAACCAGTTTTCTCATTTATAAAATAGGAATAATAATAGCTACTTTGTAGGGAAATTGGGAAGATTAAAGGATACAGTGGTAAAAGATAAGGTGTCTCTTCTCCTAGGTACAGATTAAGTACTAATTTACTTGATTAACATTATGACAATTGGAAGGGAGTTTGTGTACCCGATCTATAATGGAATAATAAATGCAAGCCTTTAATTCATAGTTTATTTTTGTCCTGATTATTATCAATCAAGTGTGATTCAAGGGACTCAAAAGACCCCTAACCTTGATCTTGCTTGTAAATTTTATCTTTTAAAGATAAAAATGATTCAGTGATTCTATGATTCAAATTCACCTCCAAGTTTTTTCTCTCTGAAGTCCTATTCTTAGATTTTAAAACCTTTTATATCACAAAAAACTAGGTTATACTCTTAGTAGCACAACCAAAGGCATGTTGACATTCTGATTATCTTTAAGCATCCACCCTGACAGTGCCACAGTGGTAGCAGCAAAACAGAAATTAAATTAAGAAGAAAAAACAGAAAAATACAGAGAATATAAAAGTTGTGTTTCAGATAACACATTCATTTATTCATAAAACCAAAAACAGTTTTTGTGCTAATTTTCCACTTAATGAACTTAAAAAACATTTCTTTCATACTCTTCTCTGTCTAAAGTGTTGTCTGCTTTTTGAAACTATAAGGGTATATTTATTAGCAAGGAATATGCTCAAAACATATCGTTAAGTGGGAACAGCAGGTCAAAAACAACAAGCTTGATCCATGAAAGAGAAAAATTGATGTTGGACTTCATTAAAATTAAAAACTCTGCTCTGTGAAAGACCCAGTAAAGAGAATGAAAAGACAAAGCCGTACGCTGGGAGAAAATATCTGTCAAACCCATATCTGATAAAAGACTTGTATGCAAGATATACAAAGAACTCTTAAACCTCAACAATAAAGTAATAACCCCATTTTAAAAAGGACAAAAGGTCTGAACAGATATCTCACCAAATAAGATATACAAATGGTAAATAAGCATATGGAAATATGCTCAAATCATTTGTCACTAAGGAATTGTAAATTAAAACAATAATGAGATGCCAATACATACATATTACAAAGAGCTAAACTCCAAAAATCAACTGCTGGTGAAGATGTGGAGCAACAGGAACTCTCATTCATTGCTGATGGGAACATAAAACGGTGCAGCCACTTTGGAAGACAGTTTGTCAGTTTCTTACAAAGCTAAACATCGCTATGCTTTGTTAGATGGCATGGTAACCCCACACGAAATGTTTATGGCTACATACAAATGTTGATAGTAACTTTATTCATAATCACAAAAACTGAAAGCAACCAAGATGTCCTGCAATAGGTAAGTGGCTAAACAAAATGTAGTAATCCGTACAATAGAATATTATTCAGAGGGGAAAAGTAAAAGTAATGAACTATCAAGATACACAAAGACAAATGCATAATGCTAGGTGAAAACAGCCAGTCTGCAAAGACTATATACTGTGTTATTCCATTTGTGGGACATTATAGAAAAGACAAAACTATAGAGATAGTAGACAGATGAGTGGTTGCCAGGGGTTCAAGGTGGAGAGTGCTGAATAGGTGAGGCACAGGGGAATTTTTTGGGTGGTGAAACTATTCTGTGTGATATTATAACGGTGGATACAAGACACGATGTATTTCTCAAAACTCATAGCACTTTATAGCAGAAAGAGTGAATATACTAAACTAAAAACCAAAAATCACTTTGGGGGTTGGCAGATCCCAGGATGAAAGGTATATAAATATATACCTAGAAATAGCAATGATTATCTCTTGATTATGAAATTACATTGACTTTTTAAAGAAAGTTATTTTAATTATATCAACATGGAAGGAATGGACGCCATTATAAAATTTCCAAATCTTGCGTGAGGCATTTCTGGGCTTACACAACTTCTACCACTCAAAATGCAGGCTTGTGGAGACATCATCACGCAAGTATAACACGTTTTACACCTTCCTCACCCTCTCCAAGTTGAGTTCCTGCAACCAGAGCCACTGCACACCACACTCATTTCTGTCCACGTCCCCAAAAATTGCTAAACAGGAAATGCTCTTCCTCCTATATGTTGCTAACTCTTACCACCTGGGGCCATGGTCACCTATCTAGCAAGGAAGTTCTTTCTAGGCTGCCAGTTTGCTTCTGCTGCATAGCAGCAAACAGCGGATGTCAAGGCCATCCATGCTTTCCTTGGCTCCTGAGCTGCTGGGCGTCTCCCTGCTCTGATCCGTCCTGACTGCCCAGCTGCTTTTGTCAGGGAGGTCCTCACTTCATCCGACATGTCCCCTTAACTCAGAGTATATAGGATTCACTTGATTTTTCTTCTAGTTTACTCTTAGCTCTTAAAAATGATGGAGATTTTCGGGTTGAAATGTTAGAATACACTCCCACTATTGCTGAGGGCTCTGTAGCTCCAGAATCACTCACCACATCTTTAAGACTAAAACCTTTTTTGGTGACCTGTCATTTTTTATGAGTGTACTTTTAGAAAACTATCAAGGAAAAAAAAATATGTCTCATTGCTGCATCTACCTCCTCGTTCTTTTATTTGTTTTGTTTTGAAAGAATTATTAATGCTACCATCAAGGTTTCCATCAATAAATTTTTTCAAAGGAGATATGAAGGAGCAGATGTCATTTTCTGGAACATGCAAAGGGCAATCTAGATACTATTCTATTCTCTCCCTCTCCTTGGCAACCTCTCAAAACCTCTCATCCCTTTATTTCCAAACATTTCCTGGACAGATAATTCTAGTCTTATCGATGTCCTTAGGCAAGAAATCATGAACAGTCAACCCCATTATGGTCTCTTTCTGGTCTTCACACTTGTTTTCTCTGGCCACTCAGTGTCTTCAAACAATTTAAAATGCTAGCCCTTACAGTTTGGGAGATTTAATATAAAAATTCAAATTTCTGGCTTATCCCTTTTGTAAAGGGGATTATCTCTCCGCACTGTGTCCACATTCTCCAAAGCAACAATGGCCTAGTCCTGAGAAGAAGCTGTCCTTTCCAATGAGTGAATGTGAGTTTTTAGCCCGTGGCCAACAAACAGTTTTCCCACCAAGAGCAGCATGATGATTGCTAGCAAGCCTCACAAAGCTAGTTTTACCTCCAACAAATAACTTAAAGAATTATTTAAAGTGTTATCATCATTCTCATGACCCTGCATTACAGAATCAATATAGTTCTTACTGCCTTATACTCCCTCCGTATGTTAATCATAACGTGATGAGGTAAGTATATGGATCATATCAATAACATGACACCATCATTCACATGAGAAAACACCTTCATAACCCTCCACCTACACATCTTCTACTTCTACACTTAACCCCCAAGTTATCTGGGGACCTGTATATTGTAAATACAGTTTAATAAAAACATTCAGTTGTGAATTTAATGACAGAAGCTCAACAAAACTTCTTCCTTACCGAAAAAGTAGGTAAGAACTGCTAATTCCTGCCTCCATACACAGCAATGTGGCTTTTTCAAACTTTTAAGGATAGGAATAATCCTTTGGTCTTAGGAACCAAAAAACTGGTGCAACTCCAAATAAAAGTAACAAATCTACACTCATTACACTGTTCAGACTAATTTTGCCAATTCTAATAACTACCTTTGACACCTACAAAAGCAACCTGTACACATTTTGTGTAAAAAACGTGATCTCATATGCCTTTATGAGAAGCTTAATGCCCACAGTAACGTTCATTCACTCAGGCCAAGAAATAATGAATGACTTCAAGCTGACCCCAGTTTGCCACAGGCCCTACTGCTCCCCTTTGTCCCTGCCATGGGAGGTGAGTGATAGTTACTGTTCATGACTGAGCTCGCTTTCTGTACCCAATGTGCTTGTCATATTTAGAAGTCCTGCTTGGCTCCATGGGCATTTGTGCATGCTACCCTTTACTTCGTGTCCTTAGACCTGGAAGAGAGAGACAAGCAGTGGACTAAATCTGTACGGTTTCTATGTCCTGTGCCTCTAGACCACTTTGTGCTTCAGTCTTAAATCCAAAATTTGAAAGGGGTAGAAATGTGTTCGACTTCTTCACTGTCATTCAAAATGATGAATGTATTTAGGAAAGATGATAATGATGGATCAACATCTCAATTGTCCTTTCGTTTGTTTCTTTCTGCTGTGAAATGTCTGGTGAATCCAGGAATTTTTCTTTGTTTTTTTACTCACAAGGAAAAGTTATAGAGCAGTGGAGAGAAAGATTTATAATTAGAAGACATGGTATTGTATTTTAAATCTGGAATTCACTAGCTGCGTACCTTGGGGCAAGCCACTAAACTCTTATGAACACATGTATAAACTTATCTATAAAATGGATATAATATCTCCCCTATCTCTTTCACAGGACTATTTTAAGGCTCAAGTATGATTATGAATATGAAATGCTTTAAAGAGCATGAAACTGTTAATATAAGGGATTGTTTTTAAATGGAAAATAGACTCTCATACGTTAATAATGGAATGAAATTCAGATATTTGCCTAATTTTTATATTCTTTTGACTATCTGCTGGGAGCCGTATAGGAAGTGCCTTTGAGTTACAGCACAGACGAGACCCGTAGTGTCAAGCAAAGTTGATGCTATCAGGCACAAATATGGAGAGGCAAAGTTCTCCTCTGCAAAGCTGATGCTGTCAGACATAAAATTGGAAAAGCAAAGCTCTCGGTTGCAAAGCTTCCTGAACACAGGGTTTTTTACATTCCCCCTACCCTGTTGTTCCATGAAGAGCAGCTCCCTTTTTTACCGTGGCTAGGGGGCATATCTTTATATCATGCCCCATACATGGAGTTGCTTTGAGCCAAGAGCCTGGTATCCCTGGGCAGAGAAAGCTCTCCCTCCCTGGGACTTCCTGCTGATGGAAGTTCTTCCTTCCTCTGTCCTGCAACGGCCCCTCTTGCCCTTTTGCCAAGAGGCGCTCTCTTTTCACAATCTCCTTGCCCAAGGCTGGTGCCTGGGCTTTCCTGCCCACACTGAGGTTGAGGCCTCCTGGTAGCTGGTGCCGTGCAATCGGTCTCTCTTGCCCAGTGCTGTAAGCTGGGCTCTCCCTGGAGGAGAAACCTGGGTTCCCGAAGACATGTGACCAGAGCCGGGGCCCCGCCAGTTGGCGAGGGAATCCCAGGGCAGGTGCTGGGCGTGGAGGCCACGGGGGCATAGGCTACCAAGGTGACAGAGAACTGACCTTCTCTGGGGGCGCTGCACCTCGCCCACTCACACACCTCACATCTCCCTGCTTGGCCCCGGAGGATGGCTGGTTAGCCAGAGACGGGTAAGATTCCTCAGGGAAGGAACAACCTAAGACAGGCACAGTCGCAGAGGGGCCATCAGGAGAGAACTTGGGGGCCAACAGAGGTGGGGCACAGACCCTCACCCCCCCAACTTTGCAGGGGCCTGAACCCTCACCTGTTTTGAGGGAGGTCTCCTGTCCCCATGGCTGCTTCGATTCCCACGCCCAGCTCAGATGGGAACCCAGGTAGCAGACAAGAGACCTGGCCAATAGCAGCTGCTCTCCCGCCGCAGCAGGACTTTGTTTCCCATTTCCTCCGTGAACCACAGCTTTTTTGTGTGGAAGCAAAGCTTTCCTCTGTGTGGTTCCCCTTGTTTTCCCCTGCCTTTGCCTAAGATGATTTTTGTAGGATTGTTATTGGTGTTGGGAAAAATGTATAGTTTTAATGCAGGGGTTTAAGAAAAACCCCAAGTTAGGGTAAAAACCAAGAGAAGAATTGTAGCTACTTCGACTCCTTTAATGATTATATTTGTTGGGGAAATACAATGGTGGGAATATTTTTGCAGTAGTTTTTGATTTTAATTGTGAGAGTCATGGCCTCCCAGTAGAGTTATAAACATGTTGGAAAATACCTGGGTATGGTGGCGAGTTTTTATGCAACAGTGAGTTTAATCAATGAGTTTATGGTACAATGCCCGCTCCCATAGTTTTTTAGAAGCATAAAAATAATGTGTATTGTTTTGATTATTATGGTAGGGTTGGGAAATTTGTAGAAGAAATGTTGTTTGAATATTGTTAATCACTAATAGAATTATATGTTTAAGTTTATGGCTTGATCAAGCAGAATGTACAGGTACAAGAACACCTTAATCTTCTGAGAAGAATGAGAAAACCGCAGACTGTGTTCCTGACGTAGATGTGACCAAGATGTACCTAACCACAGAAGATGAAAGAGACTCTGGGCGATGGGAAAATTACCTAATTTGTTTTGATTAATTTGCTGATGTAAACCACCTTTGTTTTGTGGCCTATGTGGGGGAGTTTTTGGCATGGGAATGAGGATGTTGAATTTGAAAATGAGATCACTTTATAGTATAAAAGCTTTTGGAATCTTGAAAATAAATTTGTCAGAGCCTTGCATCCTCTGAGGTGTCTTGTGCTCTGTCCACGCCGACTCCGTCCTCCCCTTTGGGTGAATCCTGTCCAGCTGGGGCTGGTCCCCGGCAACTATCTATGTTAGACAGAATAATATTCCCACAAAGACATACACATCTTCATCCTCCGACCCTTTGAATACATTATTTACATGGCTAAAGGGACTTTGCAAGTGAGATGAAGTTAAAGGTATTGCAATGGTGTGCTTCTCCTGGATTGCTACTATGCTGGCATACATGAGCCAAGAATTGCAGGAGGGCTCCAGAAGCTGGAAAAGGATAGGAAACTGATTTTCCCCTAGAGCCACTGGAAGGAACACGATCCTGTTGATATCTTGATCTGGGGACTTCTGACCTCCAGAAAGAAAAGATTATAAGTTTGTGTTGTTTGAAGTCACTAAGTTTGCAGTTATCTGTTATAGCAGCAATAGGAAACTCACATATCCTCGTAGCATACAGGTACAAATATTAAAGAGTAATACTTAGTACAAAGGTACTGAAAAATCGATGCGGTTGGGTGTCTGAAAGTCTGGACTTCATTTTATTTCATTACGGCAAAGGTTCAGATATATGCATGTTTTTATTTTCTTCCTGGGCCCAAAGTTTCCTACATTTCCCAGGCTCCCTTAGGTAGGTGTGGCTATATCATTGAGTTCTGGACAATGAAATGCAGGCAAAAACCACTGGTGAGCCTCGCTCCCCTTTACCTCTCTGTCTGCCAACTCAGGACACTCCAGGGCCTCAGAGGAGCATAGAGCCACAACGTGGGAAGACTGAGTTCCTGACGGCCTTTTTGGAGCAGAGTTTCTTCCTCGCCAACTCAAAGTGGCTTGTGATACGAGCAAGGATTAAACCAATCTTAAACCACTGAGATTTCAGGGTCTGTCTGTTACACCTGGAGTTACTGTTGGTAACCGATATATTCCGCTAACTGCCTCTTGGCTTCTGGGGTTTCAGTCCTAGAATCTGAACCAGTCTGTTTTCACGGATGGAACGAACCCCAGTTATACTGCTAAACCCTTTGCTTTTCCTTCATCTGCTCATTATCACTCACGTTTAAATGAAGAGCATCAATAAAAACAAAAAACAAAAACATCCTTCTAAGCTGTTTCCCTGGATAATTTTCTCTCTTACTATTTCCCACATACCTCTACTTCTCAGATCTTCCAGATTAGGTTTAAGCATACTAATTTTTGGCCAGTGTTCCCATGGTCTCTCATAATTTATTGTGATCTGCCACTTTCTAGATGGGTGGCCTTGGGAAAGTAGTTTAACTTCTTCAAGACTTAAGTTCTTTACATAGAGATAATAATACCTTATCTCAGAAGTATGTTATTAAAACTAAATGAACCTCAATCAGCTACCTCAATTATAAAAGCATGATACTTAAATATATGCCCTATATTTTAAGTATCAAATGGATATTAATAGATCTTTATTTTGAAAGATCTATTTACTTTGGCAAAATATAGGCATCCCCATAAGTTTCTTCCCTCCTTTCCTTCTTCGTGCTCTCCTTACTCTCTATTATCAGCTATATTTGGAGACAAAGATCTGAAGGTGCTTCTGCAACGTGCTACCATTCGCTGTCCACGGGAACCTATGCCATTCATTGGTCCATTTATTCATTCGTTCATCTATCAAGAATTAACTGAGCACTCATCGTGTGCTGGCATTAAGGGGGACAGAGGCAGGATGCCACAGCTAATGAAAAAGGCTGGAAAAGGCGGTGGTGTGGGAATAAGTGGCTGCCTACCCAGAGGGCAGGAGAGAGACGAAAAGGAAGACCACGGGGAATGTCTTTAGCGGGCTCTTGTAGAAGATTGCCATTTAAAGCGGAAGCAGCAGAAATCCAGGCTATGTCATTTATGCTCACAATTCCCTTCCTTCTGCCTTGGAATAAAAATATCAGAGGAAATTACTCTGTAAACGCGGCCACTATGTTCTACTTCTACTGATACTGAAGTTCGTTCTTATTCCCCGAGGACACAAGTGAAGGTGGAAGGGAGCTAGTGGTCTGGGTAGGTTGGAGACGCCAAGCCTGGAACTGAACATTTTCTGTAGACAGTCTCTTCGTGGGTAATTGAAAGTGGGCTCTTTGAAATGCTAGTGATTTAATAACTTTCTTATGAATTAAAAAATAGGCAGGTGCTCTTCCTTTCTTCTTTATAACGTAGCCATTTACACATCTTCCAGTGTTGGAAGTATTTCTAGCTTAAATATTTCAGAACTTTGAAACTTAAAAGGTTTGGTATTTAGGGCAAATAGTTCTTGTCCTGTTTCACATAACCAAGGCTGAACATTTCATGTCCTGACATTTCCAGGCACAGGGACAAATGCTGCCATGTTTTACAGTCACACGGAGAGTGAGGTAATTACTAGCAGCAGAGGCGTTGATGTCTTTCTCTAAGTTATTCACAGTCTTCAGGTCCCACATGTGCTGATTCCTACCTGATATCTCCTCTCTGCCACATTCAATTGCTTTTGTTAATTTCATCGATTTAAAAAGAGCAGTTCTGCCTGCTGCTTGCCTTTAAGGTAGGCGGGAGGATTGATATATTTCCTTCACTTCCATTCCGAGGTTGATGACATTTTCGATAAGTAATCTTATTTTTTTTCTCTACTTTGCATTATAAATGTGTCTTTGGAATGTACAGGCCTAAGTACCTGGTTGTAGTCATGTAATAATATACGTGTGTGTATGTGTGTATACAGACGCACAAATGCACATAGAAACACACACAGAATGTGATGTGCATATACATTGTACATGTGTATATTCTTTGTAATATATAAATTTATATAGTTATAGGCACATTACTGGTGCATACTTGTGTTCATATTTATATATGTGATCATTTCATGTATATATTTTTACACACACAATGAAGGGTTGAGAGGCCAGATGGAGGTGGAAAAGCCATAGTTAATGGACTTTTTAGTCAGTTAGGTCTAATTTCAGCCTGTGCTTCAGCACTCACAAGCTGGATAACTTGGTTAAACTCAGTCAAGAAACTTAACCTCCCTAATCGACAGGCCCTTCACCAGGAATAATGAAACTTTATCTCATGTCATACCCATGGAACACTTATGAGGAGTAAATGAGATCAGGAACCACAGTGCTGTCCTTCCTGTGAGCTTGCAACACAGCAAAAGATGAATGCTACCTGCTACTAATTTATATTATTTTTGTGTGGACATGCATAGCAGTTTTCTCTAATAAAGGGCAATTAGTTCCCTGCCTATCTGTAATTTCTGGTTAAATAATGGTTAATCCGCAGGAATGTATAGTGGAGAAAGGACAGCCTCTTCAATAAGTGGTGCTGGGAAAACTGGACAGGTACATGTAAAAGTATGAGATTAGAGCAATCCCTAACACCATACACAAAAATAAGCTCAAAATGGATTAAAGACCTAAAAGTAAGGCCAGAAACTATCAAACTCTTAGAGGAAAACATAGGCGGAACACTCTATGACATAAATCACAGCAAGATCCTTTTTGACCCACCCCCTAGAGAAATGGAAATAAAAACAAAAAGAAACAAATGGGACCTAATGAAACTTCAAAGCATTTGCACAGCAAAGGAAACCATAAACAAGACCAAAAGACAACCCTCAGAATGGGAGAAAATATTTGCAAATGAAGCAACTGACAAAAGATTAATCCCCAAAATTTACAAGCAGCTCATGCAGCTCAATAACAAAAAAACAAACAACCCAATCTAAAAATGGGCAGAAGACCTAAACAGACATTTCTCCAAAGAAGATACACAGACTGCCAACAAACACATGAAAGAATGCTCAACATCATTAATCATTAGAGAAATGCAAATCAAAACTACAATGAGATATCATCTCACACTAGTCAGAATGGCCATCATCAAAAAATCTAGAAACAATAAATGCTGGAGAGGGTGTGGAGAAAAGGGAACACTCTTGCACTGCTGGTGGGAATGTGAATTGGTTCAGCCACTATGGAGAACAGTATGGAGGTTCCTTAACAAACTACAAATAGAACTACCATATGACCCAGCAATCCCACTACTGGGCATATATCCTGAGAAAACCATAATTCAAAAAGAGTCATGTACCAAAATGTTCATTGCAGCTCTATTTACGATAGCCCGGAGATGGAGACAACCTAAGTGCCCATCATCGGATGAATGGATAAAGATGTGGCACATATATACAATGGAATATTACTCAACCATAAAAGGAAACGAAATTCAGCTATTTGTAATGAGGTGGATAGATCTAGAGTCTGTCATACAGAGTGAAGTAAGTCAGAAAGAGAAAGACAAATACCGTATGCTAACACATATATATGGAATTTAAGGGAAAAAATGTCATGAAGAACCTAGGGGTAAGACAGGAATAAAGACACAGACCTACTGGAGAACGGACTTGAGGATATGGGGAGGGGGAAGGGTGAGCTGTGACAAAGCGAGAGAGAGGCATGGACATATATACACTACCAGACGTAAGGTAGATAGCTAGTGGGAAGCAGCCGCATAGCACAGGGATATCAGCTCCGTGCTTTGTGACCGCCTGGAGGGGTGGGATAGGGAGGGTGGGAGGGAGGGAGACGCAAGAGGGAAGAGGTATGGGAACATATGTATATGTATAACTGATTCACTTTGTTATAAAGCACAAACTAACACACCATTGTAAAGCAATTATACCGCAATAAAGATGTTAAATAAAAAAAGAAAAAAACATAATGGTTAATCCAGAGCTTTTTTTTTCTTTTCAATTCTTGTTAAAATCTTCCAAAAACAATGGACTCCATAGGTTATCTAAGTTCATTAAAATCATCAACACACTAAATTTCTAAACATATTGAAATTATGTGTTTATGTAAAAACTAATAAATTGTTTTTTCAGCCAAATCATGTGTCGGACCTTGATTGAGCAATAGATGTTTCATGTAGTGCTAGAACATTAGAACATTAGTGTGTGTGCATACACATGTATATGCACACATAGATGTACATGTACGCATAAGTGATATATACACACATACACATATATATATATATATCACAATTATATACAATGATAAATGCAGGAGCAAAAAATAAAGTCAGAAAATGAAATTTAAATTCTTGGTAGCAAAATCACAACAAACCTTTCACAGAGACTGTTTGGATGGAGGAAAGGGTATGGGACTTCAAATAATAACTTTTTCATGTCTTTGTGTCACAGTATTAAATACGTGATCTTGGGCAACTCAAAAGCTCTAAATCTTGTTTTCCTCAAATATAAACTAGGAATTCTAAGATCTCTTTCATTTCTAATTTACTGGGTTATCTTGGGATAAATATGTATCCTCTCTGAGCCCCAGTTTCTTTATATGTCAGGTGAAGTAAAGATTTACATACAGTATAGGGTTTTTGTGAAGACTGAGATAAATCATATTGACATGCTTTATAAATTACAAGAGAACCACATAAACTTCCATAGCTAATAAAAATAATAGACGTATTACCATATGAATTCTTATACTTTAAATAAGTTCCTTTAAAATTCCATATTTAACATCATTTTATTTATATGTGGGTATACTTTTTGAAATGTGACCTCCAAATCAAAGACTTATCATCATTCCAGCCTTTAACTATCCAACCAATATGTTCTATACAAGTTATTGTACAGAAAAAGGTAACTACTAATACATGGGAAAATATACACTTTAAAGCTATTGTAATGTATATTAATACAGATTTCACATATATGTATGAGTATATTTGTATGAATGAATTTGTCTATCCTTAGGTACTGGATTAATTTTGTCAGTCTTTAAGAAAATAAACATGTTTTCCTGTAAAAATCTGTCTAGCACTATTTGTAATAATGAAGTCTACCCATTCAGCCATTGGTCTAGAAAAATGCCCAATGGTGCCATTGACATTTAGATTGGCAGTCTGGGAGTACAACTGCAGTTCTCTTGGCAGTATTGCTTTTAAATATTATCAACATGGTCTGTGGTTGAAACTTTGTGTATAATGCAAAAACCATTCCAGTAGATATCCTTACCCATTTCCATATGTAATTCTAATACAGTGTGTACAGTGGCTCAAGTTTTAGATTTAAATAGTGATTGGCTCTTTCAATTTTTTCAAAATTAATTAAATGCCTACCATATGCCAAACTTTTTGCTGGGACTTGAGGAAATGTGGAGAGTAAAATCAGACCCAGTCCTGTCTTTATAAAGCTTTCAGTCAGTATGGGAGGGATGGGGTTGAGTGCTAACTGCACTCAACAAATAATTTATTAAAAACACATAAAACTACAAACGTGATTTGTGCTAGGAAGAAAAGATAAGAGAGTTATTTAAGCAGTAAAAATCAATTGGATATGGTGAAAGATTTTAATTGTGAAAGGATGAAAAAGTAAGAGTATAAAATATGAGTCCTAGTTTTTTAGCAACTGGATGGCTAATGGAGTCTGAGATAGGAAATAGAGGAAGAGACCCAAGTTTGAGGCTGGAGGTAGGGAGTGGGTGATGCTCTGATTTGGACATGCTGGATTTAAGGTGCCATTGAAACATCCAAGAGAAACTGTCAAACAGGCAGTTGTCTATGTGATTCTAGTGTTCAGAGGAGAGCTCAGGGAAGGTGACATAAATTTGGGAGTTACCGATATTAAAGAGATAATTGAAGCCTTGGGCATGGGTAAAAATGCTAGGAATCATATAGATGAGGAAATAAAAGAGATTAGTATAATGTTTTGAGTAGCTATAATATGGTTACAAGAATTACGTTAATGGACGTGCATTTGCTTACAAGTACTATATCTACGTTGTCAACAACAAACCAATGAAAGTGTTAACAAAAAAGAGAGTAAAATGCATAACCTGAATATTACAGTTGGTAACATAAATGTTATCCATTTGATAATAAATATTCAAATAATGTTGTTATTAACTTATAACAAGTACGTATTCAGTGTTGCTGATTTTGACAACAGTAAGATTAAATGTGTTGGCTTGCTAAAAACAGGCTGAACAGCATTGAAAAGTGCTGATATTGATATTATTTTTAATAATTTGGATATTAGCTACTAAACACATACACTCACATTCACACATACAAACATGTACACTTACAGTATGAAATTCAGGGATTAAGATTTTTTTAAGACTTTAAAAAGAACTGGGGTATGGCGTTTAATAATTTTTTTTTTCCATTATTTGTTCTTAGACATTGCCAGCTTAATTGTGTTTTATGTATCATCTCAGTTACAAAATCCCTGAAACTTTTATCAAACGAGAAATATTTTAGGTTAGATAGAGTTCAGGAAATAACGAATTATTTTGGAATTGGCTTTTTAACTAATTTGTTTGAGGAAATTTCTATATAGGAAATATAGAAAGGTTTGTTTACCAGAAATATCCATTAACCAGTTTGTCCTGCTCCTAAAAGAAAGAGTTAATGGAGATGAAAGGAACACCATGAGAATTAATAAATAAACATGTGCCACCATCTTACAAAACATGTGGCAAATGAGAGGGTGGATACTGTAGTTGTCGTTACCAATTATTGTCTCTATGAAACTTTTAAATCTTCATTCATCAGAAATCATGTGTGGGATGGGTCCAAGTGCAGCAGGACACCTCCTCTTTTTTACCCCAAAGAACCCTGCGCTCCTAAAGGACATGCTGGAAAGGTCACAAATCACACTGCACGCAATGCTCAGAGCACAGCCTGTACCTACAAGCCTGTTCCCTCCGTATCAGGGTACATGCAAACTTTTGTTGGAATTGCTTAGCTTTGGTGTGTCAATGGCTCTTGGGAACACCCTCAGCTTCCTGTATTTCAGACTCCATGGGGCAAGGGTCAGGGTCCTTCTACTGTAGCATGAAGTGAGTTGACACTGCCCATGTTGGCTATGGAGTGGATCCACCAGCCATGGGGGACCAACACATTGTAAGGGGCTGGATCTTGCACACACTCTCTCCCCTCTTGCTGTAAGTAAACACTATACAACTAGAGGCTTGCAGTGCTCTCACTCTGACTCTGAATATAAGACTTGCTTCGGCCATTAGAATGAGGCAGAAGTAAATGGTGTGCCAGTGTTTCTCCTTCTTCTCTTTTACTTCTGCCATCACCATGAGAAGGGCATGCTCAGAATCACATGCTCAGGTCACAGGAGAAGGATGAATCACCTACTACAGAGCTGTCCCAGCTAAGCACAACCTAGAATACAGCTCCCAGAAGACTTGCTGTTACTTGAGTGAGGTCAGCCAAGACCAGCAGAAGCACCCAGTTGATTGGGGAGAGGCACCCGCATCATCTTTGAGTAAGAGTTTAAGTGTTAACCTATAATAGGGGGGAATGGGCCACTTCCATAGGCTCAGGTCGTTCAGAGGAATCTGGGGTTTCAACAGTTTTGGTTGCATCAGCCAACTTATCTCCATCCATGTTCTGGATCCCATTCTTTTCCAAACAAGTCCCTGACCTTGGCAAAAACTTTAACCTTCCATGGGGCTCAGCTACTCTTACAATTAAACCACATTTAGCCTTTTATTGTTGATTACTACTTTCAGTGTTCTGTTAATTTTTCCCCACAGAGTGACAGGGCTTAACAATGGCCACTCAGTTCCATTTTCATTGCAGTAATTGCTATTTCTCCTACACATCTGAAATATCTGACATATGGTACCAGCTAGGGATTTGCTTCAATCAGTATAGCCATTCTAGTTCAACAATGCTGGGATTTTTAACAATTGCACTGCCATCTTGTGCCCAGTGTCAGGCAGCAAATATTTTAGCTCCAAAATATCATGCCAGAGTCTGCTTTCTTGGGCCACTCCTAGCATCAGCTGGTCCAGGTTGTGTTCTCAAAGACATTGATTCTGAGACAGAGATTAATGTTGGGGATGTTTTATCAGGGTGTGCTCTTGGTTCCAAGGGCAGGGAAGGGATGGGGAAGAAGGCAGATTGGGCAGAAGGAGAAGTTGAGCTGTGTTGTAGGCTCAGTAGAGACCTCAGCCAAACTTACAGGGAGATTGACATTGGAGTGACCCTTCAGATTTGTGCCGGGTTGTCCTTTCATTGATTATTACTGAATACAGTCCATGTTGAGGGAAGTGGCTCTCTTTTGCTAGACCAATCCTGGCAGGGGTCTGAAAGAGAAGAGGTTTCTGTGGGCAGTACTTCCAGCATCTGGGGAAGTAAATCCTTCATTCCTGCAGGGGAATCTTGGCTGTGCATAGTAGAATCCACAACCACATAATTACATCAAAGTAAATTATGATTATGGCAAAATGAAGACAGTTTAGCTTCCAAATCCCCAAATTTCCCACCTGTTTATTTACTACTACTTTGAAGTCTTTCAGTTTAAGAGAACTCTTCGTGGTTATACGTTTTCCTGGGTTGGTTCCCTCTATATCCATAAGCATCAGCTGTAATTAATGGTTTTTTTTAATGTTTTTTATTCCAGTCTGAGAGCTTATATGGAAGGTACCATGATTTATTCTTAAAAAGAAAAATCACTGTGCTAACACATACCAAGGGTTCCATATTTGTGGAATGGCTGTTGACTAGGGCACCACAGTCTATAGTTGTCAGGCTTTCTATCCATCAGTTTACTTTCTACAAAGAGATACTATATTAAAAGATAATGATCCTATTGTAGACAATCTACAGCTATTACTTTCCCTCTATCACTTCATTTGCATACAAATACCTAAAGTTTTAAAATTTCTCATAATATTTTAGGGGGGAAATATCCATGGTAAATGAACCTTGTTAGGTAGCTTAAATTAGCCTTTCCAAAAGACTCCATCAAATCTGAGATTAAATTACTTTTAGATCATATTTATCCAAAAATATTTCTTGTCTTCTATTAGAGAGAATTTCCATGGGACTGAGACTCCAAATTCTTCAGTACCTCTCATATGCTCTCATGGCTCTTATTTTGAATCTGAGTATTACGTTCATTGCCTATTTCTGAACTCCATGTAAATTCAATTTTTCTAAAGTAAGATTTTATATTACTGTTAATACCTGCAGATTTTTAAACTTTTACATTAGATATGGAAATCACCCTTGGTTCTCAATAGCATTTCCAGAGAGGAGAAAATGTATTGCACTTCTCTTTCACTGCAACATCTGTGATTGTCTTTCTATAAGTTCATTTTCTTAGCAATGGGAAAACTTTTCTCCTCCTCAGTTGGATAGTAATTAGTAGCCAGTTACTAAAACATAGCAGAGAAAGTATTATTTTTCTATCTTCCAGTTCCTTAAAAAATTAATGTGCCTTTAGAAATTACTCTAGAGATGTTTATAGAGTATTGTTAGTCTGGGGAAAAATATGGCAGCTGCACATGTTGGTTGCATATTAGGGACTGGGTAGTAGGTGTGCATTCTGCAGTATTATTGCACTGTGGGAAAACCATTGTCCTAAACCAAAGAATGTGCTGCCTAGAGTTCCAAATCTCTCACAAGGGTTGATTGTGTGGAAGCTGAAAAAGATAATTCAGCACAGTTTTCTGGGTAACAGGACATTTTTATAAGATTCATTGGAAGGTCCAGTCTTGAAAAAATAATGCAAAACCCCTTACATGCTAAGCTCTGCCATCATACAGCCTCCTCTGGTAAAGCACTTGGTCTATCATGAGCCCATTTTGATTCCTTTGAAAGAGAATTATTTTCCTGGAAATATTAATTTTTATAGCATAAATCTATATATGACATAGTTCTGTGATATAAATCCCAAGTGAAAAATTATTGGGGAAGTTGTTTCATAATATTAATAGATGTAGTTTAAAAAGACTCAAGGTGAAAGGGGATTACTGCTGTTATGGACTGAACTGTGTCCCCCTAAAATTAATATGTTGAAGTCCTAACGCCCAGTATCTGGAAAAGTGACTACATTTGGAGGTTGGGTCTTTGAAGTGATAATTAATGTAAAATGAGGTCATTAAGGTAGGCCCTAATCCAATATAACTGGTGTCATTATAAGAGGAAGAAATCTGGACACAGACCCATACAAAAGAAAGACCATGACAGAAAGAAGATGACCATTTGTAAGCCAAGTAGAGAGGCATCGGAAGAAACCAACTTGCCAACTTGATCTTGGACTTCAGCCTCCAGAATTGTGTGAAAATAAATTTCTGGCTGTTTAAGCTATTCAGTCTGTAGTACTCAGCTATGGCAGCCCCAGCAAACTGATACCCTGTCTGCAACAATAAGAAAACTTGCTGTATTTTGGATTTGTGTGTTTATCTGTACTTTAGTTCCTAAAGCCTGCTATTTATTTAGCTGAAAGATTTTGTCATAGAGTGAAACAATACTCATTACTAAATAAAACAATATTTGGACTTCTACGTATATCTGAATTTTTAAAAAGTCTTACATGTCATCTAAGGAAGGTGATGAAGTCAATAATTAAGATATTTCTGATAAAGAAGATTTTAAAACAATATGTTGTTGATTGAATGAAGGGTAAACAGAAGAACAGTTCATATTTTTCTATTGTTTTCCCTGATATGTACCTTAGCTTATTTTAATCCCAAGTTTTAACATAACTGAACAGTGGACTGGGCTACAAAGATTAAGTGGGCAGAGTCCCAAGGTAGAATTTTTATAAAGAAAGGCACTTTTGTAAAAGCACAGCTGACATTAAGAAACTATATCTTAAGATACTATGTCATGATCATTCATAAATTATTTTTTCTCTATGGAAACATTTGTGTAATTTCAGCAATATGATTGTAGGTATAATGCTGTGTCTTTAAGAATATATGAAGAGCAGTGCAAAAGTGCACTAATTCAATTTAAACAATAATTTTGCTACTGTAGCCCCACAGCTTACTATTTTCTTGGCAGACTCTCACAGTATTCAATTAAATTGAGTAAAAATGTCCCCACAAAAGGTATATGTTGAAGCCCTATCCCCCAATGTGACTGTATTTAGAGGTAGGGCTGTTATAGAGGTAATTAAGGTTAAATGAGGTGCTCGGAGAGGGGCCCTAACCCAATAGGACTAGTGTCTTTACAGAAAGAGGAAGAGACATCAGCAGTGCACCTGCACAGAGGAGAGGCCATATGAGGACAGAGTGAGAGGGCAGCCATCTGTAAGTCAAGGAGAGACGCCTTAGGAGAAACCAATCCTGCTGACACCTTGGTCTTGAACATCCAACCTCTAGAACTATGAGAGTAAATTTCTCTTGTTTAAGCCATCCACTATGTGGTACTTTGTATGGTAGCCCTAGCAAACTAATAATGTCTCAGGTATCTGTTGAGAACATACTAACAAGAGAGAATCATTATAATTTCTAAAAAGAGCGACGTTTCAACACTGCATTTTGGTTTGGACAGGCAACAGTCTGTGCTTATGTAGGAAAATATGGGATAAGGCCTGTTTCAGATACGTACATTCTATATCACCAGGAAGCAGCTCATTTATATTCATGTTAGTTTTCTTCTTAGAATCATCAAATGTATTTGAGGAAAGGCAAATTCAGCAGAAAATTCAGAAGCCAAATCTTCTGTTTTCCTAACAGAAAAAATTAATATCCATTAATTAGGATAAGAAAAAAATCTGACAAAATGTAGTGATATCGCTTGTATGTTTATCAATTGCATATAGTAAGCAATTAAAAATGCAATTGGCATAATTCATTTAAGTAACTTCTAAAACCTTTCCAGTTCATTTGATTTCTGAGTATGGACTCCACATTAATTTGAAGAAAACTGATATTTTTCATTACATGTTTATAGACATGTTCCATGATAGTTTAATGTAGGTAATTAATTAAAGAACCACAGTACCGTTTGTATCTTTACAGAAAGAGCAAAAAGGAGAAAGAATATTTTATATTTTCTAACAATACTGTGGCTTTGGTTTAGTATTTAATTTTTCCAGGAGCATGTGTGTGTGTGTGTGTGTGTGCGTGCGTGGGTATTAAATATTTGGCCCAAGACAAATACTTCCTAAATCATGGAAAACATACATACTTAGAATGACAATATGTA
Organism: Grampus griseus; assembly: GCF_964374135.1. Lineage (NCBI taxonomy): Eukaryota > Metazoa > Chordata > Mammalia > Artiodactyla > Delphinidae > Grampus > Grampus griseus. The sequence continues at coordinate 64,562,314 of NC_139001.1, forward strand.
TGGAAAAAAGAAACACAAGTGTTTTGGTTTGCACCCTAGGTGGTTTAACTTTATTTCAGCAGAAATTATAGAGGAAGTTTAAAAACAGTGATAAATGTCAGCAGTATAGAATGTCACCAGTGATGTTATCTGGCATGTTGAAAAACAGAGCAATATACTTAAGTGCCGTTTGACAGGAAAACAGAGCCATGTTGTTTCATCTCTTCGTTCCATTCAGATTCAAACCAATTATGAAAAACAACGTATAGTGTAATACAAGGAATATTCCATTGTGATAGACATGAGATTTCTGAACGTTTACAAGTTCAACAAAAGGTTATCAGAATCCCCAAAGTCCTATTTCAGGGCATTGATATTTCTCGATGCCTGAGTGCAGACTGCAAGTGGCCAGAGATGTTTCACTCAGTGTCACTGTAGCACCTGTTCCTTTTAATTTGCTCTTCCACCGTGAGTTGTTCAAACTGGACCTCCACTGTGGGAAATGGAGGCTCAGCTGTAAATTCACTGCTTGAAGCATCAAAACTTGTGTTTCCATTAATACGTGCTGCTCCTATTGTTTCACCATGCCAATGTCTGATGTCCTTCTCCAATTCTCTTAGATATAAACATGGCATATTTTTAATATGATCTACAGAATCTATTAAATTACTCTTAAAAATGTTCTCATTCTTCGTGGAAAAAGCAGCAATTTTCACAGTGTTAGACAAGAAGAACTGTAGGTTTTTGTTATTTGAGTGGTTTCCTTTGATATTTAAGATATTTGTATCAGAAGAGGGCATTGACCTTTTCCCCTTTACTATGATCCTGTCATTGAGGCCTGACTTGGGGACAGACTGCATAGGACTGCCAGCAGTAGCTCTGTCAGTCTGTTTATCAAGAGCCATAGCCAGTACATTCCCCGAGTAAGTCTTTTCAGATTCAAATACACCAAGTAACTCTGAGATTCTAGAAGCATTTTCTAAGTTTTCAGTTTGATATTCATTTGCAGTGTAGTGCGCTTCACTTGACAGTGGCAATAGATTAGGAAATTCTAAAATAGATGTCTTCTGCCTGCAATTATTCAGATATGACGCTGCTACATAATTGTTATTATTATTCTTATTCAAATTCTCTTTACGACTTTCTGGCACCACCTCATCATCAGTGTTAGTAACCTGTGAAACTTCTGTACCATCAGGTTCATTAGTTTTTTCATTTTTCTCCTTCTCAGCACTCTGCACAACCACATTACTGTTGTCATGAAGATCCATTTCACTTTTCCTCTTATTCTTTGTATCTTTGGGCTCATTCAGCTTATCTTGCACATTCTTATTCCCCTCCTTCTTCTCATCTTTTCTTGCTTCATACATTTCCATTTCTTTGATTCCTGTAACATCCACTTTCTGACACATGTGGATGGGCTGCAGACACTGTTGCAGGAAAGGAATGTTATCTTGTTCTTGTCCTTTATTTTCCACAGTTTTCATGTGTTCTATCTGCGACTCACTTTTAAATTCAGCAGATGTAGAGGTTGTCATTTCCGGTGGCCATTTAGGTTTACTCATTTTGAGCTCCTCCTCAAGGGGGAAGGTTTTCTTAGGCATCTCCCTGGAAGGGGGCCAAATGATTTTTAATTTTCCCCTCTCCCCACATTTTCTCAAGTCATCCCTTTGCCCTTCACTGTTACCAGCATCTAAATGTTTATTAAGCTCTCCAAGCATGGGGGTATTTTCTGCATTGTTTTTACACATATTTGGTTCTTCATTGGGAGTAAAGTCAACTGAGCTGCTTTGATTTTTGCAATTCCATCGATCTTTATGCTGTTTGTGTCCAAAACCTTCATCATAATTTCCTTTAGATTTGAAAAGTTGTTTAAAGTGAGGTTTACAATATATTTGTCCATGAAGCGATGCATAATTTCCCAAACTGCCAAAAAGAAAAAAAAATTTTAACATTCTAAATATACACTGCAAATTCATAAGGAATTAGGGAATTGATTATTTCAAGAATGAGTCAGAGATTCAGCACAATTAACTTAATGGCAATAGGAATGTGCTTATTAATTGAACATTCCTGTTAGATAATAGTCATCACTAATGCCCTACATGATACTTGTCTCGGAGTATTTAGAATTTCATGCTGTATGTCAGGTATTGGTATAATAGGTATTCTAGTGTAATGCATATGTAGTTATAGATGGTGTAAAATGATAGGACTAAGTCTTTGCTAACTCAGTGAATTGTGTGAGGGGTTTCAGTTTTCAATAAATCCTGAATAGCATACATGCAAAAATCAACTATTTGAGCTTCCTTGTTAACTGGATTTTGAATGAATTGGAAAGCTTGCCTATGCAATTTTTTATCTTGTCTCTTTGGAGAGATTAACAAATAGAATGCCTGTTAAAATTAAAATCAAATTTAGTCAAAGGCAGCAGCAGCATTTTTTGAATATTTCTGAACCTCCACATAAAAACAGAAAGCAAAACTTAAAACCCATGGATAAAATTACAACAGAACTAAGTGACAAGGTATCCTCACCAACCTCAAAATACAAGGAGGCAAGGACAAACCAACAATAGCTACAAGACTAGCATAATAGTTACATCTGTATGGGTGACAGTAGAGGGAGAAATGAAGGTGTCTAATGGACTTGACAATATGAGACCACAAAATAGGCAATCAATATTTCCTGGAAAGTGTCACATGCCAATCAGAGAGCAGCAGCTGAAATTGGGAGGGGTTTTGCCCGTTTCAATAGCCAGTGAGTGCAAAGGCCCTGTGGTAGGAAAGACTGAAGAGGCTAGTGAAATCAAACTCAAAACTGACCCACTGAGATCCCCTCTTAGAACAAGACTCTACCCTGAGAAAAAAAATTATGGGAGTGGAATCAAAATTGAGTTGGACAATGATGACAGAAATGAAAAGAAGGTCCCAATCAACATGGGGGAGAGGATCCAAGGCAGGAAATCCAAGAAGTCAAGCCACCATACTTTTTTGAACAGTATATGAAAACTAGGAGAGGCAGTTCTGTGAAGGTGGGAAAACCATCCTGAATTTTGCTTCCTTCCAAGATTTGTATAAACTAATTCCATATAAAAATGAGCAACAGGAAAGTATCAAGGCCAAATAGTATATGAAGTTATTATAAGAAATGAAAGAATAAAGAGCGTTATAATATCATTGCAGACAATGAAAACATGCTAGAAAAATGTGTTCTCAAAACATCAAAAATTTAACCTAATATTTCAAAATGAGCTAAAAGACATTAAGAAAATGATAAAAAACCTGAAAGAACAGCATGAATTGTAATTAGAAAAAGTCAGAAACAAGGTATCAGATACCAGGAAGAAAATAGAAGTAAAAGGAAAAAAATCAAGTATGTCAGCAATTAAAACTAAATTAAAAGATATACAAGAGCAAATCCATAGAAAGTGTCTTAAGAAAAACAGGAAAATCAAAAGCTGAAAATTTATAATCATAAATGAAAAAGGAGATAAGGATTTGAGAGATAATAGGAGCTCCTGAAGAAGAAAATAATGAAACAAGTTAAATATTAAAAAGCTATAATTTAAGGAACTTTCCCAATATAAAAAAGTATGAAACTACATATTGAAAGAGCACACTAAATAACTGACACTATTGATCCAGAATGACCAATACCACGAAGTATTCTAATAAAATGACTAGGTTTAAGAAAAAAATCCTTTGTGTATCTAAAAAGAAGAAAAGACCGTATTACTTATAAGGGCAAGAAAATTAGATTATTATCAGACCTTTCCAACACTTCATGCCAGAAAAAAAAAGAAATAATGCATATAAGATACTCAATGAAAGAAAATGTAAGCCAAAAATTTTACTTTCTGCAAAACTTACCTTCCATTGTAATGATCACAAATTGTTATCAATATGTAAGAACTCAAGGAATAAAGTTTCTATGAGCCTTTTCAGAGGACTCTACTTGAAAATAAGCTTGAATAACCAGAATGACTATGGAAATGTCAACATAAGGACAGTTCACAAGCATTAAATAAATTGTTATCTATAAACTGAGATGAGATGAGGGCAAAGAGGGAGATAATATGACATGCATTGGCTACATACTATGACACCAAAGACATAGTAGGACAATTTTAAAAAATGGGGTGTGGGTGATCAGAGGGGCAAATGCAATTTTTTAATGCTTTGATAATCAAATCAGTGGTGCTGATAGTTTTGTGATTCCAAAACTTGTTGTCCAAATGAATATGGGAGAGTCTAATTCTGTTATCTCCTTTTCCTTTGAGAACTGGAAGCCCTGAAGTGGAAGAAAGGAGGTACAGATGTAACAGAGAAGAGGTTAAGCAAAAGGAATGCAATTTTGAATTCAATTTGGAAATATCACTATGAATTCATGATATATTTTTTCTTTATACATAAATATTTACTAGCTCTTAACATTAAAAAAGCTTAGAAATAGTGATCAACCCAGTAGAAAGAGCATCAAGATTGTAGTCTTGAAATATCATTTCTCACTAAAGGAAATCAAGGCTTGGAGAAATAACTGGTTCCAGTAAATGGAACAGTAAATGCACAAGAGGAACATGGGACATCTAGTCCTATCAGATAATGAGGAAGTTATCACAGATTACTAAGGTCCTGTCAAAAGGATTCAGGATACAACTTGAAGTGGCTTCCACTGGCCAGGGATAGGATAACTGGAGTTTCAGTAATGATGATAATTGCATCTGATTGAAACCAGTCGAATATGTGTAACTCTGTGAGTTTATAAAGACATTAAAATATTTTAAAAGTGGTTATCTCTAGGTGGTAAGAAACCATTACATTAAATTGTTAAATAAATAACTGATACATTCACAAAACTGGTAAATAAAGGGAAAGAATTATGTACTTATTCTGCCTTTCCTTTATCAGTTGTACCCCTGTGTAACCAAATAGCAAATGAGGGGAAGCATCTTCCATAAAAGTATTCTCATCATGAAAAAGGAAGAACAAAATTAGAGTATCAGCATTTTGCAAACATCAATTAATGGATATAGGTATTAAGCTTCAATACCTGCTATGATCACAAAATGGGAAAAGCAGACTCCCTATGTTCTTTCAAAAGGAATCTAATCTTAGTTTAAACTAGAACCTAGATTCAGCTGACAGTCTGTTGAAAATACAAAGGATAAAGGAGCATGTGAACTGCACTGTGAGTGTGCAATCAGCAATTCCAGACTGTGGAAAACTCTACCAGTCAAATATCCTGGGTCCTTCACAAATAGATTGTAAGAAATGAAAGGAATGGATGGAAAGTCTATAGATTAAAAAGACGTGAAAGACATATCAGAGTTTTAAAAACGGACAAAACTAGAGTATAGAATCTCGGAAAGCACATTTGGATAAATAAAACTATAAAAATGCAAGGAAACAATTACTACAAAGGATACCATTTACTCACACGCAAGAGAGGTTGTGTTTGGGTGGGGCCCAGGGAGGAAAGAGCTTCTGGAATGACTAGCAATGTCGTATTTCTTGACCTTGACAGTGGTTACAATATGTTTACTTTATAATAATTTAGTGAGCCACATACTTGCTTTGTTTGTTTTTTTTTGTATTTGTGGGGTTTTATATCATGATTTTTTAAAACAGCAGTCATTGAATAAATATTTTTGAGTCCTTATTGTATATCTGTGTTCACTAGGTGTTGGCAAGACAAACATTAATACATTTCCTACAGCCAGTGACAACTACATTAGATTGTGTTAAGAACGGGGCAAGCACAGGGGATGCTGTGATCCACACAGGGGAGTTAAAGCAGGTTTCGTCAAAGACATAAAGTCTCAGTTGAGATCTGAAGAATGAGTGGTTATTAGCTGGGTGGAGAGCTGGGAGAGAGGCATGGGAAAACTCCTCCAAGGAGCAGCAATAACATTTGGACAGCTAGATGTGAGAGAGAAAAATAATGATTTTGAGGAACTGAAAGAAATTCATGAAAAGTAACATGCAACAGGAGGAAGGGGTGTTGGGAGATGAGAAAGGACAAGATCTTGACGTGCCTTTTAATTCATATTTAGATGTTAATTTTGGGGAGAGAGGAAGCCATTATATGTTTTAAACTGAGAAGGGCTCTCAGATTTGCATTTTAGAAAGATCATTCCCCCTGCACTATGGAGCATGCCACTGGGGCAGGTTGGTGGTGGTGAGAGTAACACTTGATTTTTCTTATTTATGTGATCTCCATGCTGGGACAAAAGGGACCCTTCTGGATTTGATTAAGAAAGCAAAATGTCAAAAGGAAAAAGGTCACAGCCATCCTGAGCAACACATAACAGAACATGATCACATTCCTGTTTGGTGTTGTTTTAACTGATGGCAACAGGATCTGGAAAAGTTGACATCTTTCTAGAGACATGATGTTATAAGTATACTGCAGACTGTTCAAATATTTGTGCCCCAGACCACAAAACATTTTACCTCAGTTTACTGTTGCAATGGTGGCAGCGGAAACAGGATTTATGAAAACTCTGCCTGTCTGCTACTAGGCACTCCATTGGATAAACCGTCTTCTGACAAAGTATACATATTTCCTTGTCTTGGAGTTGCAGTTTCTAAAAATAAAAATTTATAAAAGCTTATGTAATATTGTCTTCAGTCACATCGTTAAAACAAAACAAACAGCAACAGCATATTAACTGGCCATGCAGTTAGAGTAGAAAGCGCTAACACTACTGCCCTGGCTCCTCCGGATGCAGGACATCCCACCAACAGGTTTAAGGTCCTGGTACAATCAACCTTATTCTAGTGTCTCTATTATTTATACATCGTAAAAGTGGATTTTATTATTTAAGGAAACAATACATGAGTATAACGTGTTCATTAACTTTAATACATTCAAAAGAAAATATATAGGGAACTCAGCCATGAGGAGCCCTGAGAGCACTTATCATTCTAAATAACTCGGCTTTCCATATATATAAAGGTTTACACCTAACTTGGTCCAAAGTGTTTGTTTTTAAAGCATTCTGAAGAGATTTTCCCGAAACATATACATATCTTTTTCAGCTGATACTGTGTTTGTTTAGATATTTTCTTGATGGCTTAGTGTTGACTCTCTAACACCAGTTCTTTTTTTTTTTTTTTTTGCGGTACGCGGGCCTCTCCTGTTGCGGAGCACAGGCTCCGGACGCGCAGGCTCAGCGGCCATGGCTCACGAGCCCAGCCGCTCCGCGGCATGTGGGATCTTCCCAGACCGCGGCACGAACCCACGTCCCCTGCATTGGCAGGTGGACTCGCAACCACCGCGCCACCAGGGAAGCCCTAACCCCAGTTCTTAACTTTCAGATGAGCCTCCTAAATACACTGAAATGTTCAGGACCATTTGTCCTCAATCTAAACGGCTTAAGATTTTATGCCTCTGGGGATTCTTATATCTGCCTCTTATGATTTTCCTCCCTGTACCTACAGTCACATGCTGCTGCTCGCATGTGAATGCCAGCTCCTATGAATAATAGTAGTTATATTACTAACCAGTGTTTGTATAATGGTTCAAAACTGACACAGAACTTTCACCGGAGTATTGTTTTGATCTTCACAACAATCCTGTGAGAATAAGTAAGCTTTCATAGTAGTTATATACAAGAGCATATAGGCTCAATGTTCTTTATATAAAAAAAAATACATACACTTTAATGCTTTGATGCTCAATTTTGGCTACTGAGAAATCCCCTTGGTTGATTTTGTTCTACTAGGAGACACACTTCTATATTTAATACCATTTTCCTTGTGTTTTTTGTTTGTAGTTATCTTAGAAACTGAGCATTTGAAATTAATTAGACAGCTTTGCTTAATTATGCCAGAAGCAAGTACATTAAGAAATCATATTAACCTGATAAACTAGACACATATGTTGCAAATATGATAGAGGCAGAATTATTAGTTTCAGCAGTTTTTATTTTTAAACTTGCTACTTCAGTCTGTCCAAAAGAATGCACTACATTAATTATGTCAAGTCTTTTTATTGTGAAGTTTCATTAATTGTAAAAAGCAGGAAAATATAAAGAAATGAGCTGTTCTCTGACGTTAAAAAATTTGTACTAAGTTCATATGTTTTAAATCTCCCTCCTTCCAAATATAATCATATTTTAAAATTATTGTCCATGTTCATCTGTGAATGAGGCCAACTGAGCTATAATTTGGGGTTTAAAAAAGGTGAAAAAATCATTTATAGAAAAAAAAAACAGTGGCAGTAGAGAGAGCTAATTCCATCCAACTCAGTAACAATAATTTATATACAAAAGGTCTAATTCCATACCTACACTTTTGTCAGAGATCCCAATCAATAAAAATCCTTAAAACACATATGAAGAGTGTAAATTGTTTCTTGGATTATTAACAGGCTGTGTTGAATTCAAGCTCAAACACCACTTACGTCTGACAGTTAAAAATCTGTCAACAGTAGGTCAAGGAATATTATTTAATATTGTCTGTAACAAGTGGTTGAAATAATAACTTTTCATAAGACATATTCATAATGTGCTAATGGTATACAATGATTAATAAATATATAGTTCCATATAATAGTTAATACTATCACAATAACAATTATTATTATACCTGCTGCTTTATCCAAAGCCTTATTTACGTTGACAAACACAGGTCCCAATAATCTATATAGTAGTACTTGTTACTCTCACAAAGTGCTGGTGAATCATATTAAATTCCTTTGTAAAGAGAAAGTAGTAAAAGCAAGCATTGTAAAGGGAAGGATATCAACAACCAGGGAAAGCTGTTAGTTTTAGGTTATGTTGTTTAGTACTTTCCAGGTACTCTTTTATCTGCAAATCGTCTTAGTTATGGAACAGGTGCCTTTAAATGGGTTAATCTTACTTCACTCTTTGCAAGCTCATTTACCACTCATAAATGCAGATTCCTCTTGGAAGGTGGTTTTCATCTCAGTTGCAGAAGCATCTGAGGTTGCATATCCCAGGTTTTTAAAAACTCTTTCACTCTCCTGCCACGTCTGTTGAAAATTCCTCCTGAGTTCTGTAGGTGAATCAGAAACATCTAAAATATGGCCAGCGATGACATCCTCATAGGTTGGTGGGGCGTGCTTGAAGTCAAAGCCGGATCTGCCAGCTTCTGAGCCTTGTGATGAAGAGACCATCATCCTCGACCCAACAGCTTGACTCTCAAATGCATCCACACCTGAGAAAAGTTCACTTAGAGATCTTGTTTCAGAGCAGATGCTGGGCGGCTTAACAGGCATCGTTTCTTGCAGCTCTCTAGGATGACTGTGAGAAAAGCCGGTAAAGCTAGCGCTTTCTAAAGATGATAATCCAAATTCCTCCTTACAAAATGTACGACTTTCTTGTTTTATATTATGGTTTGCTTCTCCATTTGCATAAACTCTTCTATTTGACTTTGCGTCAAAACCTAGGCCATCCTCAAATCCCCTGAACCATCTGTTTATTTCATTTTCATGGTCATTCATGACATTTTCAGCCACTTGAGCAGTCCGGTTGGCGGCTTCATACCTCTGCACGTGCTCTGATAGGTGAGGTTTTTCGACTTGGCGGATGATTTCGACTGCGTCAAAACTCACAGTATCTGGCACTCTGCGCTTAGTGGAATTTACTCCATCTTTGTGAACGTAAGTCGCCCTTTTCCCTACTTTCCTTTCTTCCTCTTGAGCTTCCATGGATTCTCTGAAGGAACCACTATCAGCGTGATTTACACTTATAGGTATTGTGATTGTAGGTGGAGAGTCCCTACCACGAGCCTCTATCTTAATTTGACGACGAAGTGTTGCAGGAGATGTGATGATCTCAGTCCTCTTCTCTACAATGGGCACCGGGGTTACGGATGAACCTGGGACGGTCCCCCTGGATAACTTCGCAGTGGTGTCTTTGAGTTTGACAAGCTGTTCAGAGTGACTCTTGGGTGGAGACGGGGAGGTATTTGCTCTGAGAATTCTAGGTGGTTGTGACACAGGTCTTGGTGATGGTTCAGCAAAACTGTCCTTTTCAGGGGACTGGGAAAGCTTCTCCTTAGCAGAGGTTTCTGTTGGCCGTGCAGTAGACTCGATTGTTATGAAAGTTGGTGATGGCGGGCGTGTTTTTAAAGAGGGAGGAGAAGTCTTGGCATCAACTAGTTTAATTTCCTGATGGGTTTTCACATGATGCTGAGCAGTTGCTTCTTGATGAGTTGCTACTTGGTGGTGCTCTGTTTTTTCTACAATTGTATTTTCTTTCTGCTCAGTGTTTTTATTATAGCTGACATCAGCATTAGACACTTTAGATAATGTTTCATTAACACTAGTAGCTTTATTTCTCTGCTTTCCTGCTTTAGAGGATATCATGGCTGTTTGAATTATATTTTCACAGGACACAAGCCTATCCTCTGCCTGAGTTTTAATGTGCATTATTTCTTCTTTGATTTTTTCTATGTTATTCTCCATAGCAATGCGAAGTCCATATTCTCTTTTTTCTTCACTTAATAGCCATACTGGAATAATATTTAAGAGCATCTGAAATGTTTTAATGCCATTTTTATCTGGCTCTGCTTCAAACTCTTTTACCCTAGACAAAATCTGTTGTAGTTCTTCACGTTTTCTCAAGAATTCCAATATATTTACCGCACATTTTCCATCTTCCTGCTGGGATTCTCTCACAGAGGAAAATAAAGATTTGTCCTGTGTCATCTCTTGCTTTGAATCTTTAGTGTTAGAAAAGACTTGTTTCTGTTGTAGGCCCTTGACGCCAAGACATTTTTCTTCTTGCAGATTATTACATGGCTGGGGCAACTTTTTATGTTCACCTTGACTTTCAGAAGTCTGTATATATGTTTGGTGAAAATTCTGAGTCTGTGAATCAAGATGTGCACCAGTAACCTTTTGTTTGACTACCTTCTGGGCTGATTTATTCAAATGTTCTTGTTTTCTTTCAACTACTAGTTTTTCTTTCTTTGGACCAATCATTGGTGGTCCCTGAATTGTTTCTGCACTTCCTGGAAGTTTCCCACTCTCAGATTCTCTAAATTCTTTTTGCTTCTCATGAAATATATTGAGCTTACTTTCATGGCTTTTCTCTGTGGATTCTGTAGGCAGTTTTACCGTTACTGTCTTCTCCTTCGTCGGTAACTGATAATATTTTTCAGCCACCAATTGCTTATTGCTACATTCAGTCCTTGCTTCTGTTTTCTCGGTTTCCTGGTACTGTTGTTTGGTAATGGTTTGAACATCAACTTCAGCTTGCTTTTCATGGCTTTCAGAGCTGTGGCTTGTTTCATTTAACTTACGGTCTAGAGTTGGAAGCTTGATGGTTTTAACTTTGAAACTGGGGGAAACTGGTTTGCTTTGGGGCAAGTGCAACTGCTCCAGATACTTCTTCTGTTGTGTTTGCTGTGTCCTACATTCTTGGTGACTCTGTTTAATTTCACGAGCTGATTTAGATTGGATCATGTCCCTTGAGCTCTGCAAAACTTCCTTTTTCACGGTATCTTTGTCTTCTGAGGCTGTTGGAACACGCTGGAGCCTCTTGGCAGTGAATGTCACTGCTGGTGTTGTGGAAAGCTGGTTATCGGTACACACTCCTAGTACTTGAGAAAGACTTTGAGAGACTGGGTTGGTTTGAGCCACAGTGACCCCTGAATCCATTCCAGCTAGGGGGACCTCCTCCTTTGTTTTTTGTAACAGCACTTCCTTTTTCAACTCTGATACGTTTTGATTTTGGCTTTCTGTTTTGACTAGGTTGTAGCAAGAACTCTCCTGTTTTTTCTGTTTTTCAAGTTCTTCTCTTTGTTGTCTGTATTTTTCTTCAGCTATCATTAAAGGCGTCTTAAATTTTCTCATATAAGGTTTTGGACTTTGCTGTCCTGAACTTGCTGGAAATGAATGGGATTTTACAAGAGGTGCTATCAGTTTTTCCTTGGGTGGTGAAGTTTCTGGAACTGTCTGTGAGAGAGACCTTGTAGAGTCCATAGATAATTGTTTTCTTTTATCAAGACTTTTTCTAGATACGTTCTGCTTTGTCTCTATGTGTTCACTGCTACTTGCCATTATTACTCTTTTCTGATCCTTTGAGGGAGTAATTTTACATTCCATATCTGGTGGTGAATTTTCCAATTCAACTTTTGGGGAACTATGATTCTTCTTATCTGCTATCTGCTTGGGAAATTTGGGTTTGGGGAGTGTGGGAGGTGGCAAACGTCCTCCAGATTTTCCTGTTATGATTTTAGCCTGAGAGCTTGAGGCTTCTTCTTGGGAATATTGTATGAATGCTCCACTGTGCTTTTCTTGAACAGAAGAGGAGAGGAGATGTGCTGGTTTTAGAGATGGAGCTGGCGGAGGGGGAGGTGGTGGAAACATTGCTAGACATTCTCTTTCAAACTTCTCATCTTCTGGTGGTGGAGGAAGAGGGAGGCCTGGGAAATTCTCAAATTCAGCCTTTATTTTCTCTGTGGACAGTGAGGGAAGAAACACATTTTTTTCAGGCAACATCATGAAAGGAGGTGGAGGAGGAAGAGGAAATTCAATTTCAGCTGATGAATTGGAAGGTAGAGGAGAAGGTGGAGATGGAGGTGGAAGAGGGAACTCACTTTCTTTTGCATTATTTTCAAGGTTACAGTTGATTGGATTAAAGGACATTTCCATTGCCATTTTTAAGTCTTTGGAAGTATTTGTCTTCGTTAGAAAGTCCTGGCTTTTCAGATGAATATCAGTCTGCTTTTTGTCAGTTGCCTTAAATTTATTGTGGCTTTTTTGGGCGACTTTCACTTCTGTTACACTTGACATGTCTTGATCCACAGGCAAAGTCTGCCACACTGGTTGAGGGGTCATGTTCTTTTTCTTTATATCTTTATTAGAATATTGCATTTCTTGCTTTAACAGAGTCTGCTTCTGAAAGTCCTCTGAAACTTCACATGTTTCTCCAGCCATCTTGTTGACTGGACCCTGGGTTAAACTGGGCTTAGAGCTTTGTGTATCTGTTGATGTTTTAGTGTTTTTGGTATGTTTAGGACTCTTGTCAGGTAAAGCCTCAATCTTCTGGTGGTCATTCCTCACTTCACAAGTTTCAGTCTGTTGCTTTCCAATTGTTTTATCAATAGATTGGGTAAAGACAGCATCCTTCTTCTGTTCTCTCACTGTCTCTGATTCCTTGGTTTTTAGATGTTCCCTAACTGACACAGTTGAAGTCAGTTGTCCACTCACATGTTCATCTCTAAGATGTTGCTCTGTTGTGTTATCAGTCCAGATACCCATTCTGTCTCCTGATCCCAACACATTTTTAATAGCTTTGTGCTGTGAATTAGATAACCTTCTAAGGTTTTTCTCAAGAGCATCATTGTTTTGTTCACGATCTATGACAATCTTTACGGTGCCCTTGGGGGCTTTTGGAAGATGAACCTCAGTTCTTTCTTCTCTTAAATCCCCATGACAAGATTTGCCTCTAGTTTGATTAAGAATGTCTGCTCCCCCCTGCCACCTGGCTGCTGGCTCAAATGGTCCTGGTCTTGGCTGAAGAACGCTTGTTTTGTCCCTCTGGACAGCCACCTGATGATTCTCGATTTTCTGCTCTTCCTCAGATCCTACCATCACAGATTGCACATCTTCTTTGATTACACTTTTTTTATTTACCTCTTTGAAAGCTCTTTGTGCTTCTTTTAGGTTCCTTAATGATGCTTCAAGGTCATCTCGGATAAGCTCCTTTTTCAGGATTTCCATCCTTGTGTTTGCAGTCTTTTCAAGGCATTCAGTAGCTTTCTCTATATCCCCAGGGACGACATCAGGCTGTTTAGATTCTTTCCATTTTTGGTTTGATTCCTTCAGTGACTTGAGTGTGGCCAGCATGTCACCTTTTATAATTTCTTCTGTTTTAGCCACTGTTTTCTGACTTATGGCCTGGCTCAGGGAATTTAGGGTTGACTTCAAATCACCTTTTATGATTTCTTCTTTGGGTGACTTACAAGATGTACTCTGAGGCTCTGTCAGAAAAACCTTAACTGTATTATGCACATCTCCTGGGATGATGTCAGTTTCATTAACAGTACGTTCAACCTGAGATTGCCTTTTCTTTAATAACAGTTTTGTACCTTCTACATCGCCACCAATTACATCTTCCTCTTTTTCTTGTTTCCTAGCTGTTAGTGTTTCATCTGACCATGTCTGGAGCTGTCTGAGATAATCCAAAGCTCCAGTTTCTATGCATGTTGTAAAAAACTGAACATTTCCCCTCTCAGAGGCATCGATTTTAACCCTTTCAGATATTTTATTGTTTGATATGGAAGATAGCAAATTATGAATGGTACGTTTTACATCACCCCCTATTACTTCTTCACGCTTAATTGTGTCACCAGCATTTTCATGAAGAAGACAATAGATAGTCATGTGAACATCACCTCTTTCATCTTCCTGAATCAAAATGCCTTTCTTTACAGATCCTTCCTCGGAGAACAGGTTTTTTATTGCTTGTTGGACATCACCACTCACTATCTCTTCTTTTTCAGCATGAAATTCTGTTGATCTGTTTAATAATTGAGTTTTGGTCAAATTAACGTTTCCCTTCTCTTCTTCACTAACCAAAATCTCTCTTTTCTTACAGTCTCTTTTGGAAAGTAGCTTCACCATTATACTTCTGAGGTCAACCCTGACGATTTCTTCTTTCTGTATCTCAGGAGAGGCTTGATTCAGGAGCTTGTATTTTGCCATTCGAACATCCCCAACTTCATCAGCTTCAATGATGATTCCAGGAGCCTCAATAACTTTTTGAGAGTAGAGTTCTTCTAAGGTTTCTTTAATGCTCTTGCCAATAACTTCCACCTTTTCTACCCTACTTTCAGTAAATTCATGAAGGGGTGTAGTTTCAAAGAGCCATGTAGTTGTCTTGACATCAGAAGGAGGGATTTCTTCCTTGGTGATTTTTGTGATGCTTTCATCTGCTTCCTTAATAGAATCTAAAGTTTGGTTTTCAAAAAGCCATACTGCCTGCTTCACATCACCTTTCTGCATATCTTCCTGGGTGACTGTTTTGATATTTTCATATCCTGACCCTTCTCCTCTCAGCTCATCTAGAGTGTGGGTCTCAAATAGCCAAGTAGATGTTTTAACATTGCCCTTTTGTATTTCATTGACACTTACTGTTCTTATATAAGTCTTCTTATCCAAATTTTCAGACTCAAAGAATTGTTTACTTGTCTTTACATCCCCACCTTGAATATAGTCTACAGTGGGCACAATACCATGTGGCTCTTTTGCAATCTGATCCAGTGGCTGGGTTTCAAATCTGTATCTGACAGAACTAACATCTCCCTTCTGAATGTCTTCTTGTGTGACAGATTTAATAACATACACAGTCTCTGATTCATTGATGGAGTCTAATGGTTTCGTTTCAAAAAGCCACCTTGTCCCTCGTACATCTCCATGAATTACCTCTTCCTTTTTAACTGTTGTCACTTCATGATAACACCCTTCTCCATCTTGAATTGCATAGAGTGGATGGGTTTCAAAGAGCATTCTGTAGCTTTTTACGTCACCCTTTATTGCTTCTTCAGTAATTGTTTTCTTGGTGCTAATACAGTCAGATTCTTCTTTAATCTCGTCTAAAGAAAAGGTCTCAAAAATAAAGCACCCCTTTCTTACATCTCCACCTTGTATGTCTGTCACTGTCTTAACTAATTTATCACCTTCTTGGCTTTCTTTTATCATATCAATTGGTTGGTTTTCAAAAAGCCACCTGCAGTTTAAAACACTGCCTTTCTGAATATCTTCAGTCTTTAGGGTTTTGATCTTTTTCAAAACTTCCTCTGAACTAGAACTTATAGAATCTAAGGACTGACTTTCAAATTTATGCCGCAGGCTGGAGACATCCCCAGCTTGGATATCCATTTCCACGGCCTTGATTTCCTTTCCCTCTTCTCCTTTTATGCTGTCCAAATTTTCTGTCTCAAAAAGAAAGCATGCTGTACGAACATCCCCACCATGGATTTCCTCCTGTTTTACAGTTTGCAATTTGACTGTTGCTTCAGAGTCATCTTTTATGGAATCAAGTGACTGAGTTTCAAAGAGCCAAGTACAGGCTTTGACATCTCCCTTATGAATTTCTTCACTGCCAGTCATTAATGAAACTTTTTCATAAAGAGACTCCATTGGCTGGGTTTCAAAAAGCCATCTACAGGTTTTGACATCCCCTTTAATAATATCTGTAGCTTGTTCAGTTTTACTTTCTACTTCTTCCATATTACTAAAATATTTAATCGCATCAAGAGGTTGGGTTTCAAACAGCCATTTAGCAGATTTCACGTTCCCAGTCTGTATTTCTTGAGCAGATATTCCTCTAATTATCTGAAATTTATTAATGCTTTCATCAAACTGGTCAATGGGCCTTGTTTCAAAAAGCCACCTACAGCTTCTTACATCCCCTCTTAGGATTTCTTCTTGCTGGACTGTCTTTACTTGATGATATTTTCCAAGGTGATCTTGAATGGCATACAATGGTGTTGTTTCAAAGAGTGATTTATTTAACTCCACAGCACCTCTTGTGACTCCTTCCACCTCTATTTTATCCGATGCATCAAATTTAATTAAGTTGTTTGATTCAAAGATACGTGTGTAATTCCTTACATCTCCTCTGTCAACCTCTTCAAGTTTCACTGTTCGTACGTACTCTTTTTTATCTTCTCTAATCTCTTCCAGAGGTTGGGTTTCAAAAATCCATTTCTGGTGCCTAACATCCCCCTTTTCTTCTTCAGAAGTAGTAATTTTTTGAAGTTTTCCAACATCAGGGCTATCTTTTAAAGCCTTTATTGGAAGTGTTTCAAATAAATGCTTAGTAGTTTGTACATCACCCCCTATTATCTCTTCAGACCTTAGAGGGTCTGCATCAGGAACTTCTTTTAGAATATCTAATGGCTGTGTTTCAAACATCCAACACTTTCTAGAGACATCTGTACCTATTACTGTTTCCTTTTCAATGATGACCTCTTCTGACTCTTCTTTGATTTTCTCCAAAGGTTGGGTTTCAAATAACCACTTTGCCCTACTCACCCCACCTTTGATATTTTCTTCCATGGATATTCCTCTGATGACTTTAATTTCTGTTATATCCTTGTTAATTGTGTCTAAGGGCTGTGTTTCAAACATCCAACGTGCTCTTCTCACATCCCCCTTTTCAACATCTTCTCTGTGAACGGTTTTAATTTCTAGCATTTGACCTGAACCATCTCTAATAACATATAATGGTTGAGTTTCAAAACACTTTATACTTCTCTTAACATTTCCCTTAATTTCTTTGAGCTCAGACCTGAGTTGCAGTAGGTGCACCTCATCTACTGAGTGAAGGTGTCTAAGTTGATCCAGATGTTGAGTTTCAAACATGTATCTCACAGTCTTGACATCCCCCCTGGTTATGTCCTTTATGGCAGTTACTACTGATTCTTCTTGACTTTGATGCATTTTATGCATTGAGTCTAATGGCTTTGTTTCAAACATCCACCGCGCTGTGCAGACATCTCCTCTGGCTAGCTCAGGAATTTGCTCAGCATTTTCTTCAGTGACAGAAGAATGATCCCCCAGAGTATCGATGGGTTGGGTTTCAAACATCCATGTTGTGTATCTCACATCACCACCAGCAATGATTTCTCGATCAGTGATGCCCTTGGAGATGTTATCTTCATCTGGAGAGCCATTGTTAATGGAATCTAATGGCTGATTCTCAAAGATCCATCTCATGGACTGCACTTCCCCCTTCAGAATTTCATCCCACTCCAAGTGTTCTCTTTCCGAGTTCAGACATTTTTGAGAACTGTCATTCGTATTTTCAAAAACATACCGGGCTTGCTGCACATCTGCTGAAACTGAGCTCCCCAGGTTCACTTGACGAGAAACAATCTCAGAAACCTCACTGATATAATCTTTTTCTAAGTTTTTTCTTAACTCAGGATGGATGTGTTTATATAAACGGTTTAATTCATACAAATTTCTTTGCTTGGAATATAATTCTTTGGGGACTGGTGGTATTCTAGGAGGGCTGGGGAGTTCAGGGGACTGGGAAAATGCTGTCACATCTATTGGAGTTTGAAGTATGTCAGGTGGGGGAGGAGGAAATTCTTCTGCCTTTTCCGAAGAAGTGGCATTAACTTGTGCCAGAGTCGAGGAAGTGGCACTGTGGTCACTGTATCTTGTGGTTGATGTTTCCTTCCTCTGGCTGGTTGAAGTGGAAGAAGTGGAAGAGGTACCCACAATTGATGATGGCTTTAAAGTCTCTTCATATTCATTTTCAATCTTTAAGGGAGAGAAAATCAAATCTTATAAAGATGAGTGTAGTGGTAGAGACTTTTTAGGCACTGCCATTCACCTGTCCACCTGCTATGACATCTGCACTGGGAACAACAGGTGGTATACTCCATTTAGAGACCTACTTAGGAGCAACAGTCAGTATTTGTTACTATCTGCCCTATAATCTATTTGCACTTTTTAGAGTTATATTCCCTATTCAATACATCAACGACTCAGTATTTTAACATTTACACGTAATCTTGATTATTTTTCCTCCTTTACGTAATGTGCTATGCAGAGTAATCTAGAGGGAAACAATAAAAGTCTTAAAGAACTTTTGAGGGTTGTTTTGTTTTCCTTGGAATTTTAAACAGAACAGAGTAAGTAGCTGACATTTTTAAATTGGCTTTATTACTTTAATGTTAGTTATTAAACTTTAGTGCATACATAATTTTTTCTTCCCTAATTTCCTCTAGTGAGAAAAGTTTTCTTTCTACTGCTTTTCTCATATAGAATAATATTCTTCTTACGGAACAGAATAAGCACTGGCTCTGAATATTTTTTGTTGTTGTTGAAAAGCCACCTCAAAAATTCAATAATTTGAAAATGTTATGTATTTACATCTGGTTTTACACTTAATATGTCTCTGTGCAGAGAAATTATCTTACCTTAATCTGCTTGGTTGGAGTTGTCTCTTTGTCAGAATAAAGGACCTTTTCCTGGGCAGACTTTTCAAATTGTTCTTTTAAAAACTTAGTTGAAACCTTTGGAATCTCTTCATCCTCAGGTGTATCTATGACTACAAACAGAAAACAACACCAGGGATATTATGTAACTAATAAACATGATGTTTGAGAAGACATTATAATGCTATGGAAAACTTCTCATAATGTAAGTTAAGTAAAAATATTCAGGATATAAATGTATACATATGGCAGTATTTCATTATGTAAGTTAGTATATGTCAAGAAATATAGGAGGAAAAATGGTGGTGATTATCTCTGGATGGAAAGTCATAAGTAATGAAAGTGCTGTTTATTTTAATTGTATGTAGTTTCCAAATTTTCTACAAGCATGTTATGCTGTTATGCTCAAAAATAATAATAAAAGTTATAAAACAAGAAAAGAACAGTAGAAGAACAGGAAAGGAAGATCTACTTCTTTAAGCAAAACTAAAATAAAACCAAACTCAGATATAGTCAAATAACATTTGGGTCACAGTTGGCTTAAATCTACCCTTTTAGCACTTTGGGACAGCAAAACTTCTCATTCCACTTTTACAGGCAAGACACCCTGTACCTGTCTTATGCAAACTTGCGCAGGTTTGTCTGTAGTCTAATCTCATATCTGTGGGTTGGAGAATTAGACTTAAACGTGCTTAAATTTGTTATTAAAAGTAATACAATCTAGATAACTTTTCTGTTCCCAGGGAGCTTGATAACATCAAGTTTCATTCTGGATCCCTGAGCAAAATGCAATTCAGAGGTGGCTGGCTTATCACCTTCTAGGCGTTTTGGATGAATACATCATAGGGTTGAAGGGCAATGAACTATTTTAGAAGCTTATTGCATCTCATACCACAGGCAGAACCCAATTATATATAGAAATACTATTCTGTCCCCTTTGGGATCATAAGTCATAGTTACTAACTTTATTTAGTGGGAAGGTTTGTGCTTTGGAAGTCCTCCATTCAAACACAGAAACATCAATAGGAAAAAGATATACTGGGGTGAAATAATACCAGATTCTTACCTGTTTCTTGAACATATTGATGGAGTGGAGAAGCTTGATTTATTTCCACAGTGTGTTTTTCAAGATGAGAGACCTGTGTTTAAAGATAATTTTAAATAAATAATTGTTTTTAAGAAGTCAATTATTTCAGTATTGCACACATATTCTTCATTGCACCATGATTTTCTTCCAAGACTTCAGTGCACATTGATTACACGTTGGTCATTTATTTTAATGCATGGGTTCATGCTATAACAGAACAAATATGAATTGACACCTAAAGTGCACTTATATTTTTAGGGTGCTCATTTTATTTTTCAAAGAATATCAACCCCAAAGTACGGAAAGAGACACTGATGTGTATTGATATTAAATATATAAAAGGACAATAAAATCAACTGTTTATAACAAGGTCAGAATTTCCACACAGTTCTGCAAACTGTGTGGAAAGTATTGTCTTTCTAAATAGTTACCGTTTCTGTTCCAAGAACATCAATTTTGTGTGCTTTGGAAGTTTCTTGTTCATTTCTTTCCATTTCCTGGCTGTGTCCTGCAATGTCGACCTGGCTGCTATGGATTACCTCCTGAAAATGAATGGATGAATGAATGAAGGGACAATGCTTTAAGAAAATTCTGAGAATTTTAACTTTTATTTTATTAATGCAATTTCAGTGACAGACGCTTCTGAAAAAAAACCTGTTTCCTCAGTATATTAGTTTACTTGGCTGTTGTAGCAATTACCACAAAGTTAATATCTTACACTTCTGTAGGTCAGAAGCCCTGAATGGGTCTTACTGGGTGTTGGCAGATGTAAGAAGGCATGCATTTCTTTCTGCAGGCTCTAGGAGAGAATCCATTCTCTTGCCTCTTGCAGTTCTAGAGACTGCCCACTTTCATTGGCTTATGGCCCCCCTCCTCTATCAAGTTGAACTTTTTCTCACTCTGCGACCTCTCTGATTTTCTCTTGGGATCCCCTCTTTCACTTTTAAGGACCACTGTGATTACACTGGACTAATCCAGAGTATTCAGGATTATCTCCCTGTCAAAAGGTCAGTTACTTAGCAGCTCTAATTTCATCTGCAACCTTAATTCTTCTTTGCCATGTAACTTAACATATTCACGAATCCTGAGGATTAAGACATAGATATCTTCAGGAGCCATTATTCTGCCTACTACCCTTAGAAAGCAACAAATGTTAATGAGGCAACTCATACCCAATATGACAAAGATGAATCTCAAAAAGAAAATGAAAACCCTTGATGAAAAAGAAATATATTTTGTTGTTTATAAGCCAGAGTTTCATTCTACAGAAAGACATTCCCATCTTCAAGGTGGCCTTCTGGTTTGATGACACATCCAGAGTTCAATCGAAGACTATAACCATTAAATATAACCAATATAAATAGGCCATATTATGCTAGTGTGTCTCTATCTTCACACATGGCGCTACTTTTGATTTTGGTTAAGTTAGCACAGTGATCCTGGCTGAATTGGAGGGTTGAAACTCCTATTAATTTTGGTGATCCAGCCCTGCTGTTACTACAGAATGTGATCTGACACAAGTATATGATTGATTGATTGACTGATATGGTGAAGCAGCTGGCATACTGCTAAAAATCTTAACATCAAAAAATAAGGCCATAGACAGATGACTCTCCAAGAACACACCTATTTGATTGCCTTTGAGGTTGGGATTTCACTTTACCCTTGATATCTACATGACTAACAAATACTGTTTTTGAGATGGGATTTAAAAATTTTTGTCTTAGTAGAGAATAGTCAAGTGATCAAAGGGGCATTATTACTATTAATCAAATAGGAGCACTAACTTTTTAAAAAAAAAAAAACATGGAGTTAAATAGTTCTAAGGGATCAAATTCTAAACTTTAAACCAAGAATAAGTTTAAAGTTAACTCATGAGATCTTGACTTGTGATTTTTTTTTCTTGCTGGTGGACTTCTAGTGTCTGGCTTACCCCCAGGGGTATCTGGTATACAGGGTTAAAGTTCCGATTAACCAGATGGCAGTCAGACATTTGCTTAGAGATATACAGTATTATCTGATCTTATTACACTATCTAGGAAGGAGAGTTATGACAAAAACTTGATACCCTCCCAAAAGTCCTTCAGAGAATTGAAGCCAAAATGTAGGTTTGCACTTTAAAATGTAGATTACATTTCATTGGGTGTGTTAATTAACTAGATGGGAGGAATCCTTTCACAGTGTGTATGTATATCAAATTATCACTATGTACACTTTAAATTATCTTATAATTTTTTCAATTATACCTCAATAAAGCTGAAAAAATATAAATTATATCTCATTAAATTAAAGGCCAGTGTAATCTTTTCCTAAGCAGAATGGGTTTCTAGCCCTAGTTAATGATCCACATATATCAATAGATATTTATTAACATGCTTGACACATAGTTTATGCTAAGGAAAAGTTTACTTAACGAATGAATGAATAAAACAGCAAATTTCCATTAATAAATGAATTTCATTCAACCTTCTATTTGCCTGAGAATGTCCTAGAACCTGGGGTTAGAACAATGAACAAAATGTGTACTTTACTTTTTCAAGAGGGAGTGTAGGAAATAAACAATTCATATTCTTTCCTTTAAGTTCAAAAAATCATAATTCTATATAATAAAAAGTTTTGCATAATCAAGTTTTATTTAAGGGTATTAATAACATTAGGCTGGAGGGAACAATAACTGTCATTGAAGACCACAGATAGAAAAAAATGCATGGGCACAAATAACAACTCTTTGTATAATAACTGTTTACAACTATGGCAAGTCTTTCCATCTATAGGAATATAATGGGGATATTCTATGGCTTTCTTATGACACACTGAGAAATAGGAAGTACTGATTAAACAGAAAGTGAAAGAGCAAAGGACATGGGAACTGACCAGTACCAAGATCCTTATTGAAAGGCACAATGATCATTACTATAGAATCACGTCTCTGCCTAGAGGCCCAGATGACAAGCTGTGGCCCAGAGACAAGCTTATTTGACCCACTCAATGTTTTTTAAAGTTTTGAAGTAATTAAAACCTACAAAAAAATCAAGATTTCTGCTTATGTTTGAAAATTTTGAAGATCTGGCAATACGCCATATTCCAACATGGCAGTGGCTTGCTGGAACAAAGTAGTGGCCACCTGTCTTAGTTGGGGCATATACTTTTCAGTTGGTCACTGTTCCCATCACTCACTAATAGAGTATTTAACACCAAGCTGACATTTAAAAAAAAAAACCTGCCTATCATCTTTAAATATATTTTCTTGTAGGAGATGACACAACATAAACAGTGGAAGGATACATAAATTTAGTTTAAAGGTATAAGTTTCTACTTCAGCATTATGTGCTATTACTAAATACTACTGTAATTGCTACACTAGTTTGGTATGTCAGTGTCAATGCATCAATTTTACTGCCCCCTGTTTTCTGCAGTTTACATAACGTCTGTCTTAAAATATTCCAAGATTTTGTTTCCATCATTTACTGTGTTTCATATTATGCAACTAGTAGAGTTGGATTTTAAATCTGACTTTCATTCTTCCCGATTGCTGGTGTCTATAGAGTGAAGGGTTAGATAAAAGGATGGATCATCATAATGCTCGGGAAGAAATCAAATTACACAAATAAAATGTAAAAAAGAATTCCGGCCAGAATACCATATGCAAACTCACATAAAATAGTTCATGAAATTGGTACTTAAAAATTAAATTCAAATATAGATCGGGCTGCAAGAAGAAAAATGCAGTTTTGTTCACAGGTGGATTAACCAAAGTCAGGAATGGGGATAGTACTCACTCCCTCCTTTATATTAGATATGCTATAATCTTAGGTAAGTTACTAAATCACACTTAAACTCTTTTTTTAAATATCATTCATCCATGAAAAGAAACACAGATGATATACGTGGTCTAATTTTGGAATCTAAAGGAGAAAATGTGGCATGATCACAAAATGTTATAATATTTGCATAGCTCACGTCAATCTGATATCAGCTCATAGATTAGTCAAGTATATTACAAAAGTCTCTCATGGATGTACACTTCTAAGGAGATTTCTCCAGCACAGGAAAGAGTTCACACTCTGCCTACCCAACTTGCCACTGTTATTATCGTTACAGGAAAAGACATTGTACATTTCCACTGATAAAAATGCAAACTCATGCTAGCATAATGAGTAAGGAAAGAAAAGGACAGACTTTTTATGGTGACTCACTATTATTGTGACTCTTAGAAGTATACCCAGTAGAAAAAAGTGTGATGAAAGACTGGCAGAAAAGTAGATGATTACTGCCTCACTAGAATGGAAAAAACAGCTCATGCTCAATACCAGTAATTCAGCAATTTTACCCATCACTAACCTCATTCTTAATAAAACTAGGAAGGGTTATGATGTATTAATGTTATATGCATCGTTGTCAAACTGACAGAAACAATACCAAAAATGTGCTATTTATGTTAGCAAAGATGTCAGTTGATTCAAGGTTTGAAAGAATAATCAGTTCTTTCTTTTAAGTGATGAGCATAAAAATTTGTGGTTGATATATTGTGTTTGTCTAGATTTTGATATGTTTGAATTCAAACATGTTTTCTTTTTGCCCTGAATTTTCTCTTTACGTTTCAAAAATTTACTTTAAAATTTTACAGTATCAAATTTGACGTCCCTAGCATTGGAGCTTCAGGTTAGGGCTTTTCCTCATTCACTATACACTTCTGAGACTTGGCTCAAAATTATTTTCTATTTGAAACCTTTCCTGACTTTTCTATACAGAGTTCCCTATTACTGCTTCTTTTATTGTATTCCTGTATGGTCAGTACACACCTCTGTTATCTACCTATCCATTTCACATGCATGATTTGATAATACGACCCTTTCCTTTAACTGAATTCATGCATCCTCAAATCCCAATGTTTAGCTTCCTGGTAGAGAGTAGATGCCCCCCAGAATATCAAGGAGTGAATAGTAATATTATGAGCAAATAGTCAATAGTAATATCATGAGCAAATAGTCACTTTTTTCTCAGGAGTGTGAAAATTTTATGATTTTATAAAAATCTAATTTAAAAATTAAAATTCTATTTTTTCCCCACATAATCCTATGATTTTATTTTTTTGTATTTTGGCTGACAATCTTTGACACTGAACATTTTATGATTGGTAGGTGGAGTTACTGAAGCTGATGCATATAACAATAACATGTCCATCACTGACAAAGTATATGAAGAAGAGTTCTCTTGATAACATTGCAAGTGATCAGAACATTTATGGAAGAATATGGGCAGTGCTGTGATGCTGTGAAGAGCAGCTGACATCATTAGAGGGAGGAGAAGCCTGTACCAAGAAACCAAAAAATACACAAAGGTAACAAACACATACAAAAAGGTAAAGAACATTGAAAAATAGGAAAATTTATTTTCAGGTGGCCTTTTTATAAAAAGATCTTCATGGTGCTAAAAAAAACTAAACTAGTCTGTATGTTCTTTTTTTAGTGAATTGTTATTATTCACTGAGTTTGTGAATCTGATGTATTGCCAAGAAGTGCAGTAGACGTGTGTTGAGCAGAATTACTATGACATCAAAAAATTAAGTTGAGGTATTTATGATGACAGGAAAAGACAATACTTTATCCTTATTTTTAATATCAAGGGAAAAGAAGAATCAAGGCAAATGTAAGTCGTGATTCTTCATATAACTCAATATATTTGGAAGTGAAGACTACAATTTTACTTGGTTCAGTAGTAATGCTCCCTGAAGCTATGAGTGTGTCCTAGTTAGACTGTTGGACCTAAGAGACTGATGATGCAAAACGTTCAGAAAAAAAATTAAGATAGTAACTTTTTCCTTTGAAATCACTGCATCCCTAAATGTGAGTGATCGTATATAGCTTAACTTATACCTTTATTTATTCAGCCAATAGCTACTGAGCACCAACTATCTCTATAGCATTTTGCTAGGCGTTGTCAGTACTGTTTTAGTAAAAGTTTTATCTACCAATCTATCTACATATCAATCATCTGTCTATTCATCTATCTCTATATCTGTGCAATATATAAAAATACGTACAGGATTTCCCTGGTGGTCCAGCGGTTAAGACTCTGCGCTCCCAGTGTCTGGGTTAGATCCCTGGAACTAGATCCCGCATGCTGCAACTAAGAGCCTGCATTCCACAGCTGAAAAGATCCTACACGCCACAGCAAAGACCCGGTGCAGCTAAATTAATTAATTAATTAATTTAAAAAACTGTACATACATATCTAACGGAATAAAAATGGCTCACTTAGCTTGAAATTCTCTTGAGACAAGATCTGTAATATATACACATGCATGAATTATGCAGGTTTGTTGTATAAATCTCTGAGAGAAGCACTATCATTCAATTATTTTCAGCTCTTTCTGGGCTCAAAACAATTATGCTTTGGTCATATTTAGCTATAAAGAGCAAAACTTATAATTTTTTAATAAAAATAATTAATTTGAAAGTAGGAATATTTGACTTCAAAGAGGGAGGTTTATAAATAAGTAATGCCAGCTTTCACTACTAAAACTTTGTCCTCTACTTTCCCCAAAGTGTTATTTATAGAGCCATATCCCAGTGTCCAAAAATGCTGAAGATTCATTAAAAGAACATGTAAAAGATGTACTCTCAACTGGGCCATCAAACATATTAGTAATATAAACAACAATACTTATGTGACAAACTAAAAAGAACAGGATACATAAAAACATTCAATTTTCAGTAAAGGACACCTTCTAGAAGTTTTATGTAGATGTATGTTTTTTATACACACACATACGCGCACACACACACACATACGTGTATACAGGATTTCAATCTAACATAGACGTAAGGCATCTTAAAACAAAAAAGGCACTTGGATATAAATAAACATAAAAGTACAATAAAAGAGGCTAAAACTTAGTCTCAAGGAGCAGTGAAATTACCAAAAAAAAGCTTGCAAAAAGAATGAAAACATTTTAAAGAAAAAGAAAACCAGGGGTAACATATATCTTACATTAATTAATGCAAACCAAAAGAGAGAAAGAGAAGAATTCTACCTTTTTATTATTACCCCTCTTCACCAATATCCAATTGATTTATAAGCTCTTCCAATTCTATCTTTAATTATCTTTTGAGTCAATGCCCTCTTTACCCTAGAACTTCTGACCCGTTTAAGTCCTCATGTATTTAATCTGCTATTTCAGTAGTCTCCTAACTTATCTTCTTCAGTCTAACCTCGACACCATTTATATCAATCCTATACAACTAGAAAAAATGTTTCTTAAATGCATATCTATTCATCTTACTCCCCTGTTTGTTTCTTCAATGGTTTTTGATTGCCTTAGAATAAAGTAAAAAATCTTTATTATAGCATATAAGTTTTTCTCTTATCCAGCCTTTGGCTACATCTCCAGCATCATGACTCAATTGTGCCTCATTATATTCACAAATATACTATTTTACCTTTTGCATAAGTTGTTCCTTTCACTTAGAATGTAATTCTGTATTTATAAAAAATTACTTTAAGTCTCAGCTGAAGCATCCTCCACCCTCAGATTCCCCTCCTTGACCATCCTTCATCCAGAGTAAAGTTTATCACAACCTCCTTGTGTCCCAACAAACCTCATTTATATTTTCCATGACAGAATCTACCATATTGCACTTGTAATTATTTGTTATATGTGTTTCTCTCTGATAGAGTGAGCGTCTTGAGGGCAAAATAATATCATACTCATCATTGAATCTTTTGTGCTTGACATATGGTGAGTGGTTAATGACTATTAGCTGAATAAAAAAAAAAATAAGGCACAGACTCTGGAGTCAGCCTTCCTGAGTTAGGATCACATTTGCTCACTTTCTTGGCCAAGTTACTTAGATCTTTCATGAGTTCATTTCTTGTCAAAAAAAAGTAGGGGGCGGGCAGCTAAAAATAATGCCTATCTCAGAAGGTTATTGTGAGGAGAAAGTCAGTTAACATATGTGAAAACCTGGCTCATAAGTGCTACATTAGTATTTGCTATCTTTGCTTAACATATTCATTGCACACTTACTCTGCATCAGCTATTTTCCTAGTAACTTGGGATACATAGTAAACAAGGGAAAAAAAAAAAAGATTGAAGGAAAGTAGATCGTCTGTGGTTATGTCAATACATTTTGCCATGAATTTTTTCATTGTAGAATTAAGCCCAGAAACGAAAGAAAAAACAAATTTCAATATGTACATTGTTTTCAACCAGAGAAGTAGTGGATTTGGGGGATTTTTCAAAGAGAAGCAAAAAGGTGCCTATGCATATTATAACTCTTCTAAGTCATTCTGGCCCCTAGGACATGGACATTTCTATAGAGGCATGGCCAGAGAGTGGCTTTCTGATCACCTATCCAGTTCTTCTTTGGTTCATTGTTCATGAACTGGTACCCAGTGGAGAGTCAGTTCACAGTGATTTAATCTACTATTATACAATTCTTCTCACACTTAACTCTTTCCTAAAAGGTCCTGTTGTGTGCCTCTCATCTAGACGATAAAATAAGAATGTTAAGATTTGTAATTTATATATAGTTTTATCAGTCACAGCTCCCAGTGTCAAGCATCAGAGTCTAACTGATTTAAATAGGACAGGTACTTTGTTAAAGAGACATTTCATAGCAGAAGTGTATTCCACAGAGTCTCCAGGAATAAGACTCCAGAAA
Organism: Grampus griseus; assembly: GCF_964374135.1. NCBI lineage: Eukaryota > Metazoa > Chordata > Mammalia > Artiodactyla > Delphinidae > Grampus > Grampus griseus. The sequence goes on from NC_139001.1 coordinate 64,590,981, forward strand.
TATACTTATTCTCACAGAATAAGACTTGGAGGTTTTGTAGCCAGGAACACTGCCGAAAAATGCTGCAGAACCTTCTGGAGAAGGCACCCTTGCTGCTGACATTGGACACACTCATTGCCAAAGCCATTGATATTATATAACAGATATTGCTTCTAGAATGGTTCTTTCTTGAAAATTGATGTAGCTAATCTCCGCCACCAGCCATCACCAAAACTGATTCTTCATAGTCCCTGCTTCTCATGCCATTTCATTACTTCTTAATGCAAAGACTGAGTTGGAGGTGTCTGATTGGTGCAGTCTAGTTCACAAGCTTGGGTCCTAGATACGAGCAGGGCCAGGAGAGTGCGTGTATGATATTTGCAGCTTCTTCTAGTGGAGGCTGGTTTTGCCTAATGGGGTGGTGGAGTCCCCAAGTACAGGAGGTTCAGATGTCCAAAAGAATGAAAAGTGCACATTACCTTTCCTAAGAAAGTATTATTTGCCAACACAGAGGTCTTATTAATCAAACAGAAACCAGTTAAAAACACAAGAAAAGGAATGCCACTCATTTTTGACAACAGATAACATAGTAGAAAACTATGTTTTCTAGAAATGTCCTATGATGAAATTGATTTGGGCTTATTTCTTGGCAATATATGCTCCATGTGACATTACAACTTCCTTTAGGAAGACTGAGACAGTACAGTTTGCCTGCTAATAGGGTCATGAAGAGTTCCTGTTATACAAACCTGCCTCCTTCATTCACTGTCCCTCTGAGCCTTTATGGTCAACAGTCTTGGTCACTGGGAGGAATACATTTTAAATCCTTATATAAAATCCAAGAGGAAGGAAAAAGCACCATAAAACAGATTTGGCTCTGATGTAAGCATTCCAAGATAATCCATGCAAACAAAGCATTTCAGGATAATTATTCATTATGACTACAAATTAATTACTCTGATCATTTGAGTTTTCTTCATAATGAGGAAAAATCAGGAAAAATAAAAGGGTAATTAGTTGCAATCACTGGTGAATGTATCTACTAGTAAAACGGGGAATGGAAAGAGATTGAAGTAGAGACAGGAATGTTGGGTTATGGGCTGGAGTTTGTCATCAATTCAAGTGAGAAATCAGGTAAGTAAATCACAGCTAATTTCAGTCTCACTTAGAATCCTCATTTGTAATCTGCTGGGGTAGAGAGTAGGGAAGCATTGAAGGAGATAGAAGGAGCTACCACTGATTGAGTGCTGTTATGTATCAGGAAATATACAATGCCCTTCACACTTTATAACATCTAATTTCTTAAGAATTTTACCATTTTTAAATTCTACATGTTGATTACCCATGGACTTAACCAGTAAAAGGAGTTGAAGGGAAAATGCTGTGCAAGATTTGAAAATTCCAAACATATACCATGAATATAGAGATGAACAAGAATTCAGTCAACCAGTTGTTTTGAGTCAATGCTTTTAACACCTTAAAGCAATAAGTGATGTGCTCAACATGCACTTGTGATGTACCTAAAGTGCATTTAAAGTAGGGACAAGAAAGGAGAGTTATTCTCAACTAGCTAAGTATGCTGAAGAACTGCACTGAAATGCCTTCAAAGAATCTAAAAATGAATAATCATGTGCTGTAATTTTTATTGTATATTAATTTTTTTGAAAAAAATCACTGAGTCTTTTATCCTAATATGCTTTTCACCAGTATATCAGGTAACCACACAATTTGCTTTATTTCTTTTAGGGTTGTTGATTCAGTGAACCATCTTTTTTATCAGTGTAATATCGGTCATCAAGTGCAAAGGTTTCAAGAAATATAAAAATCAATGTCAGAGGTTAGAAGGGTCTCAAAATGGAAACAAGGTTCTTACAAAAAAGGATAAAGAACGATTTGCTTTAAGTAGATGCTTAAATAGTTTCATTTTGCCTAAAAATATACATCTCCAGCTTATAAAAATTGAGCCATTTAACTCCTATAGATTTGTAGAAACAAATCAGATGAAATGAAATTTAAGGACATACCCTTTGATCTGTACTGGATTTTCTCCCAGTTACACTTATCAGTTCCAGGGCACCCACCCACTTGCTGAAGACTCATGACTGAAGATCAAGTTGGTTCTATAAGGATGCATCAGAGCGGATGAGATTCAAACAGGCTTTGCTAAGGAGTGATAGTCTTTAAAGCTTATTTCAAGTATAGTGGTCTATGAAACAGTCAAAGATAAATACTTGATCACGTATCTCAAAATTATAAGAAGAGAAATAATACTGAGCATAGGTGCCAAACACAGAGCCTATGATCATTATATTTAAGTAATTTAACCTGTATTTTGTGTGACATGATATTGTCTGTCTCACCACTATTTTTACAGGAGGAAATCAACATATTTGCATCTGATTCTGATACAGAAAAAGTAGCTCTGTATGTAAGTATCTATAATTCTCTCATCAGTATTTTTTTTCACACTCCCTCCTCCCCACAAATTATTGCTTTTCTTTCTCTATTTTTGGTACCCAGACTTGATGGTACACTTTCTCATTATCATAATCCCCTCTCTAGTAACGAAAGGCCTGGAAACCATAAAGACAGGGAAGAAAAGGAACTGAGGAAAAAAAGGAAAACTTTTTTTTGATCCTCTAAAAGAAAAACAAAACACAGAAAATATGATTGGGGGGAATTTGTTGATATTTTTAGAATAATGATACAAAATGCTTCTGATAAAAGGCTCACAAACTGAACCCCAGCCTAAAGTACTGACTTCATCGAAGCACCCTAAACCTCCCCAAACAGTATCCCCATACACTGTGCAATATGATGAATTGCAGGATCCAAGGGAGGAATTTCAAATGCCATAGCAGGATGATGTCTCTAGAAGACGCTGGTATTTACCCAAGGATAAGGAAGATGAATTGAGCACTTGGCTCCCCCTATTGGGGTCCATGTAGTGGCTGGTATATGATGTGCCCTGTCCTCCTGATGGGGTTAGAAATGAAGTAGTCTCCTAAAAAGCTGTTTCTTGGACCATGCTGGGTAGATCACTCAGGATAGATAGGGATAAAGAACAAGGACAAGAAAAGGCTGTTAGAAGGAGATGTAATCTTACTCTGGCTTCTGTGATGTTGAGATTTGCAAAGAAGCTGGAAAAAATGAAGAATTTCTTAAACATATCTCTGTAAGGGCATGGTGCTAAGGACAGAATCTCTTAATGCCTCTTCCTTTTCTCGGACCTTGTGTTCTTCCAGTTTTTTTTAGCATGATAATTCATCTGTAATTATGCAAACTAATAAATAAACGAACATCCAAAAGAATAGACAAGCTTGACTCGATCCAGTCATTTTCAGAGATCCATGAAGACAGGTTTATTCTGAGAAATATGAGACCCAGAAGCAGCAGAAAGAGCTAATAATATCCTCTTATGTCAAGTGCTTACAGAAAACACCCGTTTTATAAAAGTAATCATGTGGAAAAAACATTTTGCAGATTTTACTAAGTTCTGCAAACAAAATGACTGAGTAATCTTAAGGGTTTCTTTTGTTGTTATAATTTTCCTTGCTCCTCACAAACTAGCAAAAATCTCAGAACTTAAAATTCTATGTCTTGCCATTCTATTATAAAATTTAAAAAGAAAGTAAATTTAATTAGTATATTATAAGATATTGTCTATATACTTGAGAATTCTATTAAGCGTAATTATACAAAGAGCACAGTTACAATTCTAAACTAATAGGAGACCAGATTGAAGAAGGGGCTATACAAATGTATTTTTTTTCTATTCCAACTTTCCCTAAATATCCACTCCCTCCCATAAAAGAAGACATAAAATTTGATTATGTCAAAACATCTGTGCTTTACATCTTTATCAACATCAAAAACTTTTTCAGATCACCTGCTGAACCTCTAAGAACATGAAACTCTGTGCTCTCACTTTGTGTCTTTGAGGAAAGGGTCTAGGTGACACTCTCTCAATAACCATAGGCCCTGTGATAAGAACAATACCACTCCTTTTCTCCTAAAGCAATCCCAATTCCTTTCACTTTAAAGGAGTGAAGGGTATATCTGTAAGTATACTTTTCTTCTGTAAATGAAACTGAAAATGGATTCTATAAGAACAAATAGGTTTCAGAAACAGAAAACTCACCATTAAAAGTACCATTAAGAGAAAGAGAAACTTTGATAGTAATACTCCAATAATTGGGTAAATGTTACTACTACAACTTTTATTTTGGAGAATAAGATGAATCATAGAAAAGCAACCAATTCAAGGTTTTTTGAAAGCATTGAATCTTGCAACTCAGTTTTACTTATGAGTATTTGTACCATTCACTGAGGCCCTGACTGCCTGAGAAACTGTACTGGGGGCCCCCCTTCCTCTGGTAATGTTTCTAAACCCCTCCAAGCCACCAGGCAGATTAGTTTGTTTGCTCATTTTCAGCACAGTAAAGGAACCCAGGCAGAATGCACACATTGGATGGACTACACTGTTTCATCAAGAAGATAGAGTTTCCACACAAGACCCAGGCAAATGCTTTGCGGGTATCTTCACAGTGCGGGGTTGGAATGTGTTTCCCTTTATAATGATGCACTGGAATGGCCTGCAGTGCTGTCCCAGGGGAGGGAGGTGTGAATCCCTCTGTGCACTAGCATCTACCAACAGATTCTGCAAAAGAAGCTGAAGTTGGAAGTTGCAAAGGAACCATGACTGAGACTTTATGGTCACACCTCAGTTGACAGTTAGCAATTACCATCAACTTCATTTGGGGACAGCAGAAGTTGAGAGTTATAGTGTGTGGCTCTAAAGTAATGTGATTAATGCCAGTAGATCACATAAGATAGTCTTATAGTGCTTTATAGGCACACCTTGTATCCCAGGGGGAGTCCACATATTAGTTTAGCTGTGAAAGGAGCCAAATGTCTATGACCATGTTACTATATGATTTAATAAGGTTTATCACTTTATAATCATCTTATGTCTTTCAGAAATTAATATTATTTTTATAGAAATATCAAAGGTACAAACTCAAGAGACATTAGGTAACCAGATTGTATAATCCTATGAAATTAAAGTTTTTTAATGAAAGATGGCAATATTAATGAGTTAAATCTCAGTTTTAATTAATTATTGGCATATCAGTGTAGCTTAAGCTAATAAATTCATTATTTTTAGTTTATTTTTATTCTAATTGGTTTATTTTAAATGCTTTGATATGTATTTCTTTAGTTCACTTATATCACTCCATTATCTAGCTTTTAAAAAATATTTGAATCTATCTTTGTATATATGCAAAAAAAATCCTCACAATTTTAATACAGTCTGCCATTAACATGGGAGTTAACTGGGCTTGGAGGTACCAGTAAATTGGTCGTTTGGCTGACTGGCATTTATTATATTCACCATGATTCTTTTAAGCCCTTGATTTCTCTGTTCTCAACAGCCCCTGTTGTATTCTTTGCAGTAGGCATCTCAAGAGAAATCTCAATAGAAATAGAAGGGCCTTGGTATCAGAGTGAAGAATGAGGTGGGCAGTGGAGAAGCCTCAGATGAGAAACTAAGAGGGGAGTGGTCATCTCTGGGATAACAAATCCTGGCTCAACCCTGAACTGCCATGCTCATTGCTGCACATTAGAATCCCCTGGAGGGCTATAAAATTCCCTGATCCCTGACCCCATGCCAGGACAATTAAACCAGAATTACCTGGGCTGCCCTAGGAGTTCCAGTGCATGACCAGAGTTGAGGACCACCTTACTGAGAGCCTAGGAGACTTAGAGGACAAGAGCTCCCACTGAGATTTCATGTCAATTCTAAATCCTTATCCAGTCAGAGAAAAGGTAGGAGGAGACATGTCAGGAGCTCTGAAGAGGTCTTGCTTCGGGTCCAGAGTGATGTAGAAACCAGCAGACAGAGGACTTACTGAAAACCACTCCTACTACATTCCTGTACCCCAACCCAGGGAGGCCTGGGGTAGAAGCCCGTAATAGGTGCTCCATAAGTACCGGAAGCCCCATTTCTAGACAAACCAGGCACATATGGGCTTTTTGGAAGCAGGAGAAGAATTAGTGGTTTGTTGGGGCTGGTAGAAAAAGCCTTTCATCCTGAGAAATACACATTTTCACAGAGTTTAGTTTGTGTTTTTGCTTTCCTCATAGTTGGGAAAAGCAGTACTAAATGCAGTTAATTGGCTTCACATCTTGAGCAAGGACATTTTTTTTTTACCAAATATAATTCTTTTCCATTCACCTTCTGTCGGAAAAAATGTGGGATTCCACCAAGACCTACAGAGCTATAGGAAGGTGGACACGGGTAGGAAGGGAGGAGACAGATGGAGACTGGGTAGCAGGAGGTCACCGGTTGCAAAGCATGTACAGGGATGTTAATTATAAACTAATCTTTAATTACCTAATGAGCTTCTAGGAAACGATTCTGTCTCCCCAGGCTAAAAAACTGAAAAAACAGTTAAGGTGTGAGGCACAGAACAATGCCATCCTTTGTCCTCTTACCTATACATAAAATGTTTATGAACCGCATTCTACTTTGAGAATAATTACCACTGGATTATGCTTCACTGGCAACACTACTAATGATAATAGCTGGTGTTTACTGAACATTTAATATCTGCTAGGCATTCTAGTAAGAATTTTACATGAACGGTCTCATTTTATTTTTAACACACCTGTTACTTCATCCTCATTTCACAGAATAGGTTACGTGGTTAACTCAGGGAATTCTAACCTGGGCTGTATGACTCTGGAGCCAATAGGCCTAACCATGAGTGTAAACTGCCTCATTTTGAGTGGGGTTACTTTAGTTATAATAGTCATTTTAAAACCGTGCGCACAACTAGAAAACTTTTCAAGACACACTTTTGGTCACAACCTTGTGTGCTGATAGAGATCTAGGTTAGATTGGGGTTGTTAATAGCAATCTAGGCCCTTGAAAAACCGTGCATGGGGCAGAAAGCTAAAGATAGGTTTAAAACATTTACGTGAGACATGCTTTGCAATGTGGACATTTAGCTGATAAAAATATGTTTAGTTTGCTAGAAAATAATTACGGGTCACCTTTAAAGAGTCTAAAACACACAGATGTCAGATTATATCTGTCACAACCTGTCAAAAATATTTTCTATCAGCCTAAAATTGTCCAGAGGTTGTTCCAAATCTACATAATCCTACAGAGTGCTAATGTTTACATGAGGATTTTTGCAACAGCAGATGTATGTGGAAAGATACATACTGTCTTGCAGCTCCCTACCGGTCCCCATCAGACTTGGCGGCAGGGAGTGAAGGTCAGGAATACTTTAGACTCTTGACATAGATTCAGTGCAGCCATTTTCACATGAAAGCAATTACCTAAGCACTGTATCGCACTGATTACTTACCAGACTTTTGGAGCCCCATCTGCTCTTCCCTACTTAAGCCACTTAAAATGAAAACAAAACAAAACTAACAAAAAAAAACAACTCCAGAAAAGAAGATGCTTGTAGGACTTCACAATTAATACGCAAGGAGCTACTCAGTACTGTGTAAATAAAAGAGAAAGAAAACGAAGAGGAAATAAGCATGAGAGAATGAAAATCAAATCCTGAATGTGAGACTATGGCACAAAGAAGGAACATCTTAAGACTGCTAATGGGTCCAAGGTTTGTTTTTTGGAGGAATGGAAATGTTCTAAAATTAGATTGTGGTGACACTGTACAACTTTGTGAATATATTAAACAGACATTGAATTGTACACTTAAAATGGGTGAGTTCTATGGTATGCAAATTATCTCAATAAAGCTGTTAAAAAGGAAGAAAGAGAGGAAGAAAATCTTTAAAAAAAAACAACAACCCAGAAACCATGGAAAGGGTGAGTGAAAATCAACTCTGAAAGGAGACAATGGCCATTTCATACCAACAACATCTGCTCCAGCATACTTCAAGACACACTTTTAAGGATGAGGGGATGGGTTATTTTTCTTTTTTTTCCCAAATGGAGCCTGCTGTACTGAGTGGATTAAAAATATCTCTCTTAAATGGTCCTTTCCATTCTAGCATTAAGAACCTACTGATTTTCACTGGCATAGAATTCTGAGAAATCAATCCTAAGACAAAGTCAGAAACAATGCTAATGTGATATTTCTAACCTAAATATCAACAGGACACATGCTGAATGGCTCATAATCCCTTAAGGAGGGTTGGATTTCATTCCTATCTACAGGAATCAGTAATGGCTGTTTTGAAAAACAGAATCTAAATGGGTGATATTAAAAATGGGTAGTAGTAACTACCAGAGTCACCTAGTAAAGTTTTCTCCAACACATTCTTCTAAGAAGCTGAACCCTCACCCCAAACATCCTTCACCCAGGGGCCCTGACTGTTGAGAGTAGCTCCTTTTTCTAATTTACATAAGGATACTCCACAGGCTAGCAGTGATGCTGGTAACTGTTAAACAGGCAGAACCATAAAGCATAAGTTTAGAACACATAAATAGGACATCATTCCAAGTTTAAAATGTCTGGCATAAACGAATGTTCCTATATCTTGTACCTCCATTTTTCCCCCCATTTCATAACCTCTTTTTCAATACGTATGAAATAATCAATAAAAAAACAGAGGGACCTTTAACCTCAGAGATAGCTTAATTTTCAAAACTTGTTTAGTCCCATTGCTGATCTCCCAGACAAACTGTTTCCAAATAGCTAATTACCCTGAAATAGCTCACTTCAATACATTAGGAAGGAAAGAGGCAGACTGGACTGAATTATTACACCTTATGAAATTATTACTAATTGTGATATTAAATATTGTCAGAAATCCAAAACAAATGTTCTTTCTTTTAACTCTAATTAAACTTGATTTCCAAGCTAATATTAATTTTTATATGTCAGCAAAATAAATATTTTTCTGACCAGTGGCAGACTTAGCAGAGAGCTAAATCTCAAGTACTTTCAATAAAGACTGAAAACACCCTCAGAGCCGACAATAACTTGGGTAAGACAGAATTAACTGTCTGTCTACCAGTAAATGTTTTGTTCTCAATCCCTGCTGATAAAAGAAGTGATTTTTAGAATGCATTCAGATAGCTTTAAAAGTTTAAGTGAATATCTAAGACATGATTTTTCTGTGTTTTCCTCTCTATAACCAAATCTGATATGTATCTCAAATTTCCATTAAGGAGTATAAGTTAGTCATTTGATTTTCTAAGATACAGATGACTTTTTTCTTTCATTTTCCTACAGACTTCTGCATACAGTTCAATAAATGGTATTTACTAGTTTATCCTTCCATATATTCCCTTTATATTTTATTTATATTGCATTGCACTGTGACTTAGATTTAGTTATTCCTCATGGAATTATGGGGTATTATTAGTGTATCTAAACGTAGATAATGAAACTGAAGTTCAGAGAGGTCCCTACAGGCCCAGAGTCATGCAGATATTCAGATTTTTAGCACATGTTTTTTTATTACTCTCACACACTTTAGTATGTCATGGTCACAGAGAAGGAACTACAGCTTATAATAATAAACTATACTTGCAAGGAGCTTATAGTGGATATATATATATATATATATATATATTTGCTGGTTTGGTTGTTTTTGTTTTTGCCCAGTATTCATTTATTCTTTGTTCATAAGGGTATGCTGAGATCTTCCACGTAGCTAAACAGGTACAGAGGCCTCAGCCAATCAGCAACCTCTAGCTACAGCAATTTAGTTCTAGGGGGAGCATGTGTATTCCACTTAGAACCAATTAGATCCTGTAAGGTTTCTTTCCCTGGGGCTTCTGGGAAAAGGATTCTCACTCTTTCTCTGCATTGTTTTTACTCCTTTCTGGGGAAAACCTGGGAGAGAATGGGGCCAGCTCAGAGGAAGTGAAGCTGAGAGGTAAAAAAGAAGAAATATGATCAAGGAGATACTCAGTTTTTTAAACAAACACTTGTGAAGTGCTTATAAAGGGCCAGGCACAGTCTTAAGTACTTTACAAAAACAGCTTAATTAATCCTCTTAACAAACCTATGAGGTGGGTACTATTATAATCTTGACTTTATAATTGAGGAAATTGAGACACAGAGAAGTTAAGAAACTTGCCTAATGTCATTCAGTTAATAAATGAAGGAGGGCTTCCCTGGTGGCAGAGTGGTTAGGAATCTGCCTACCAATGCAGGGGACACGGGTTCGAGCCCTGGTCTGGGAAGATCCCTCATGCTGGGGAGCAGCTAAGCCCATGCGCCACAACTGCTGAGCCTGTGCTCTAGAGCCCGCGAGCCACAACTACTGAGCTCTTGTGCTACAACTACTGAAGCCCGTGTGCCTAGAGCCCGTGCTCCGCAACAAGAAAATGAGAAGCCCGCACACTGCAACGAAGAGTAGCCCCTGCTTGCTGCAACTAGAGGAAGCCTGCCGCAGCAACGAAGACCCAATGCAACCAAAAATAAATACATAAAATAAATTAAATAAATAAATAAATAAATGAAGGAGCAGGGATTTGGACCCAGGTGATCATGCTCCATCCCAGTGCTCTTAGCTACTATGCTAGAGACATACTGTGAGTCCTTAATTACATCAATGGTAAGGTAATATATGCTTCACAATGGGTTCTCAAAGAAAAGAAGGAAAGAGGGAAGGAAGGAAGAAGGGAAGGGAAGGGACATCCCTGATTTTTTGCATTTGACAATTCCCTTGGTATAAATATTATCAACATGGCTGATTTCAAGCTATTAACACAATATTATCTGGTTTACAAAATTCCTGAAAATTTAATAATCAAAGAGTTGGTACAAGCCAGTTGCTCTAGTACACCCCTGGAACTTACATCAAGCCTTCCTTCCACAAGACTGCACTTTTATGAATCTGTAATGTTCCTTTTGGTTTAAGACTCTTGTGGTTGAGTTTTTGGTCTTTTGCAATATAAAGCATCCTAACTGATACCAAGTTTCACAGATGATGAAATGCTTTCATGGAAACTGCTCTTTGTCATCTTTGACTGCCACAATCACCTCATGAGATAGACAAAACACTCATCAGTTTCTCCATCATAACTCAACAGAAACTGAGACTTTGAGGGGCTTATGAATTTGGACTATGTAGTACTGGCTACATAATTTGCTACACCCAGTGCAAAATGAAAATGTACGGTCCATTATTCAAAAATCTTAAGAATTTCAAGATGACAGCAGAGCATGAAACTAAGTGCAAGGCCCCTCTAAGTATGGAGCCCTGTTTAACTGCCCACAATGAAGATGGCCCTGGGTCTATGGGACTCAGCTGATAAATGTCAGGGGTGGTGTGTGAACTCAGATCTACAAGTCCCATAGCCCTTACACTCTATCACACCGCTTTCCTGCAAAATAAAGGATATGGAAATACTTTACCTATCTTCTACGTAGGATTTATTTAAATTATTAATGATGACTATATAGCATGTGGTTGATCAGTTTCAAGTAAACACATATACTTGATTCACTTAGAATCCTATGTTGCAAGAGCTATACATTAGGTCACAAGTATATCCAATCTTAATTTATTTATATTACATTTCCTTTAGGCAAAATTAAAAGAAATCTTACCGTAAACTTATTGTGAGCAACTTACATTGCACATTTTTTTTTCTTGTTTACTTTTCAAAGCCAGAAAAAGAAAACAACTAATATTCCACATACCAGACTTTTAATCAATCTATCTGATATACTGCCCCTGACGCAACCTTACAAACCCAACTGCCTTAATAGCCACAACTTAGGCAACTCTAAATACCCTAGGGAGTTTTCTGAAAAAACAAGCAAACAAACAAACAAACAAAACCAAAAAACAAAAACAACCCCCACGTTTATCTCTGACTACAACATTTCAGAAATACCCCAGTTACTTTCTTCCTCCTGGAAAACCTGGGCCTAAGTCCAGCTGTTTACAGTGCAATTACTATTTTCCAAAGTGCCAGGCTTACTCTAATGAGTTTTATTACTTAGATTTTCACATGCAAAAATCATCACCCATGACAATATTCGGTAATATAGGACAATGGAGTAATGAAATGGGAAAGAATCTTTTATATAAGATAGCATTTAGAAGTTGTATTATGCAGTTTTATATAACATCTGGTTTCCACTACTCAATTTTTGGTGATTTTTGAAGAAAGCAGAAAACTCATCACAATACGCAGCTGAATAATGCTTCATATTTAATCTATGCAAACAAATAACAGATAGTTTATCATGAATTATAACCTAAAGGCAGAGGCTCAATGTAAATATTGTGCTCAACATTTCTATTTACCTGTTGACTAACCTAGGCTATTTAATTTTCATTTTTGTTTGAGACATTAGAAGCCAAGAGAACAAATATTCCAGTATGATTCCCTAGAAACATGGCAAAATGCTCCAAGTAAATAAATCAATACATTGATATGAATTAACCGTGATTTTTCTAAAACATTTTAAAATTACAATTCTTGTTAATGAGTAATGAAAATAAATATACCACCAAAGAGGGCAGGGATGTGTGTTTTATATTAGCACTGAAATGAAAGCATTTCAACCAGACACGATTTATCCTTTACCAATAGTAGTACTACCTGCTCAGATCTGTCCTGGTGCTGGTATTGGTACTGAGTAAAGGTATTACAGGAAGAAGCAATTTTGTCCTTCTCAAATTGTTTCTTCACTCTGGCCAAACCGCCAGGCACTGTGCACATTTCTGATTCTTCCAGCATCTAAGACAAGAAAAAGGAAAGAAAAAGGAAATTTCAGCTTGACATCTTCTCAGGATGGGATTCTCAAGCTATTTTTTAAAAAAATGGTTGATAATTATTGAGTGGTATATTAAAAAGATATTAACATACACAATTATTTCAGGAGGATCTTATTACAGAAAACCTTAATAAAAATAAGTTCTCCATGTTGTTTTTTCCTGTATCAGTCTTTTGATATAAAGTCAGAAGGATCTTTAAAATATTGAGTTAATTTTCCTTATCTCAGATAGATTTTTATGTCTGGAGATTAGGTCTGTTAGAATGGATTTCTCTCATAATACACAGACTAGCAGAAATTAGAGTAATTGATTCAATTTTAATCCACAATAAAGTTGTCATTAAAATTCCAAATGTCTATATAGGTAATACATTAATAAGGATATTAAAAACATTTGACTTATTCTAAAATGTATTTAAATCATTAAGGATGAACAAAATAGCTTTGAAGCTATTTTGGGGAGCATATTTTTATTACTATACATTAATATTAGTAAAAATAACAACTACTTAATACGTAGTGCTGAGTGATTTTCTATGTATTTACATATATTTTGTCACTTGATGCTTCTCACGTTCTGTGAGATACGGTCATTTATGGTGGGGATGTCTAAGTTTAGAAGGATTCAGGTCTATCATTGGCATTTTACAAATGAGAAAGCCTATTCCAGTAGGTGTCATTTAGAACAACCTGAATCACTGAGGAGTCTTGTCAGATATTATGCCCCTGTGGGAAGTGCAGTAATTCGAAGGCTTTGGTTTTGATGATTCAGCACATGCCCCAGCCTAGTGGGCACTCAAGCCCAGATGGGATGACAACTGTCAAGCAAACAGGCCCCAGGCCAGCCCACTTTCCTCTAAGATACATCCAGGTCCACCTGAAACTGGGAGGAGACTCAGTGACACTTCTTGCACAGGAGATCTCCTGAGGTCTGGCCTAGTCCTGACATAACCCTGGAAGCCTTGAGACCTGAGAGTAACGGAATGCCTGTGAGCTGAGGTTCCCATACCTTGGACTGTGGACTCTTGGGATCCTGCAATCTTCACCCAAATATGTAGTTCCTCAAACAAATACTAAAAATACAGCTACTAAATTGGGGTTTTCCATACTCCAAAATACTGGAGGTGAAATTAATATTCAGGATTATCCGAATTACTAGCAAACACTCAAGTGATTGCTTTGTCAAGTTCATAACCTTTCCCTAGTTACAGGGACTGCCAAATATTTAAGAATATGCACATTGACTCTATGGAAAGAAGGGATACATTCTATCAAATTCTGCAACAAACTTCACATGTAAATCCTGGTCAATTACTGTCACTTGATACATGTTAAAGTCATTAGAAATTATGGCATCTCTTTTGAAATTTAAGATAAAGAAAGGGAAGGGTGAATTAAGGCTACAATATTTCTTTTACCCCCCCTGCCATTTAATTTACATAAATGGCCTTCTTCAATTGATCATATGCAGATAATATATAAATATTAAATTACAGAAATTAAGGCAAATTTTGTTAAGAAGAAACTTACTTTTTCCAACTATAAACAGTGTCTAAATGATGTGCAAATTAATCTGGTAAGCCTCATTAATTATGCTAACGAGTGGGTACTTTACTAGTGTGTGCGTTTACACAAAAATATCAGTTCCTATACTGATCAGGTTGCCTCTTATCTACTAAATGAATTAAAAAACAGATATATCCATTCATTTACTTTAGCACTGTGCTTTGGAATCAGATCATGTTACACAGGCAAAAATGCATACAGTTGATTATTTTTACTAGTAGTACAACCATGACCCCAGCCTTCCTGATGCTTCTCTCCAGCCTAAGGGAGAAAGTCCTTTGAGCTATAGTTTATTTAGTAGTGGCGATGAGGTCTTCTTGTTCAGCTCAGCTTGGAAAGTTTACATATGTAAGATGGCAGGACTTACTCAAGGAGAAGCCTATGGCCATGAGCTGGAGTGATGTTTCTTTGCTCAGACTGAGTTCACTTTGCCTTGTTTACCACCATGTGCTAACACCCCAACTAATCTATGTAATTGTAAATGACCACATAACTTAGATTGCTTTGTGTCGAACCTTTTAAAAAATGTTTATCCTTATTCTATGTTTCTTATTCTTGGACACAGAAACAAGATTTGAAATTTAATGGATATGCCGATAATTATTCTATTAACGAGTTAATTTAAATACTTAATACAGAACCTACCTAATGTTATTTTAATAATAAGTTAACTTAAATACATAACACTGAAACCTAGGTAAGTATATTCCATACAGAATCAGCAATTTCCTTTACAAAGAACTGTTCTTGGTTTGTAGGGCATAATAGAAATAACAATCTGGGGAGTTGGACAGACAGTAATTCTAATCCCAGTTGTGACACTTAAAACCTTGGGCTAGAGTTCCTGAACCTCAGTTTTCTTTCCTATAAACTGGGAATAGCAATATATTTCTCACAGATTTCTTGCAAGTGTTAAAAAAGATAAAGGAAATAAAACTGCACAGTACAGAACCTGTTATTTTGTTGCCTAACAAATGTTACTTCTCCTTTCTCCTCTAGGGGGCTTCTGAGGACCGATGCCTTTTCACAGGCAGGCCTTTTCCTTTAGGTTCAACAAAATGCCATCTGCCTGAGTCTAGGACAAAGAGAAACTGATCTAGGACAAAGAGTAACTACTTCAATGTGACTGAAATATAATGGATTCAGTTTGGGGCCAAATCAGTGACTTCCAAATTTTGCACATAAAATATTTGGTTTATTTGTATAGACAGAAATTTGGTTATAAGCAATTTCCATGATTTTTTGATTGAACAAACATTTGATGCAACTGACCAAATAAGGCAGTTATTTTGCTTTACTTTAGATATTTATCAGGATTTCTCTGAGACAATATGTGTGATCATTTTTCTCAAAATATTTATTAGCTTAGGGCCAAACCAAACAGTAGGGCACTTTTTCTGGACCAAAGATGCTTTCTTATATAAGAGGAGGCAGTTGAATATAGTTGAAAGAGTACTAGAGTCAAGAGACTGGAATCTAGTCTGGCTTTGTCCCTGTCTAATTGCATATCTACCATAAATCACTGCCCCTCAATTTGTTTTGTCTGTAAATGCGCAGGAAAGAGAAGGATTATTAAATTCCTTATATGTAGAATTTCTTCAGAATAGCATTAAAATTTAAAATTTTTATATTAAATAGTGAGATAATTTAGTTTCCTTATGTGCCCAATTTAAATATTCTCTTTTTAGTACACAATAAATACGAATCATGCCTTATACAAATTTGTTTTATGGTATATTCTCCTAGTGTTTAGCAAGATAAAAGTCTTCCTAGATAAAAGATTGCTTACTAAACAACCAGTCTTTAACTAGGTATTTTCAAAGTCAGCTTGTTTCACCAAGGATCATGTTTCCAATTTAGAATACTAATTGGTAGTAAAGTTCCTTAATGATCCAGCAGGGGGTGCTATGTAAGAAGACTGGCAGGAGGCGCTGGAGGGATACTATTTGTTTTGGAAGTGATGAAGTTAACTTATGTCATTTCTGTACATTCATTCAAAATCTATGGTGCGCCTGAAATGTATTTCAATAACTATCTAAAAACTCAAATGTCATCTAGAATTGCAACATTGTTAATGAGTTTGGCACAGTCATTCTTGTCTCTGAATGATTTGTAAAGAAAAATGTTCAGAGTAGCTATTTTAGAATACCAGGCTTCTTGGCTATTCTCTCTCTCTCTTTCTCTTTTGGTTAAATGAACAACTTTGCTAATTTGGAGATTATAATTATAAAAGAATATCCTTATATTCCATTAAGCTATAAAGCTGCTACTGATAAAATGACTTATCAAATCCTGTGGATTGAAGGACACAGAATATGGAACCCAACAAATTCTTTTGAATATGACTTTATTATGCATTCGCTCTAAAAACTGGTGGTCTTACTGAATCCTGCTGTTTCCTGTAATCATAACTGGTTTAGCAGACTCTCTACATTGCTAATCTCCCTCATTTCTATGTTGATTAAGCTACTTCTAATGGATTTAGGGCATACAGAGAAACGAGAACAGCAAAAGAAATTATACTGCCAGTGAATTTAAATGAACTATACGTGAGACCAAGGAGGGCAGCATGCAGATCCACATTATTAAGATCTGAAATTAATTCCCAACCTTCCCAAGGAGAATAGCTATAGGTTAAATGATAATTATGGCAGTAGTAACACATTTATACAGTGCCTTATGGCTTACACGTAAATGATCTCTTTTACTCTTCACGGAGACGCTCTGCAGTAGATGGTTTTTTTCCCATTTTTCAGTTAAGGAAACTGAAGTTCAGAGAAGGGTTAAGATAGTAGCTCAAGTTCACACAACTAATAAGTGGCAGAGCTGAAGCTTAATTTCAGATACTCTGGATTTGATACACACTATTTCTGTGTTTTTTCTACTTTATCCCATTGTCCAGTAGTATTCTTATATTGCAATGTAAAGGAGGCATATGAAAGGCAGACAAGCAGCCTGCCTAATGCAGAAGCACTAGAAGCAGCTTACGTTGGTGGAGAAGCTGCGGCAGTCACCCTTGGAAACAGCTGCCTGGTACCTCGCCATCCGCTCCTTCAAGGACACCACCTCCTGGAGGTCTGACACACCCTCTCTCTGCGCAGCACTGTCTTCTGCAAATCCACTCGCTGGCTTACTAGGGCCAGCAGTCACTGAAAACAAATGTAGCATCGTTTCAGGTTTTGAAAAGAAAATAGCATCATCTTAGGAACAGTGAAGGCACTTAAAACATCTGGTCTCGGAAAACAGACTGTAACATTCCATGGTATTTTCCAAGTTTCATGGTCAGCCTCTTTTTTTCAAGCTTTCAAGCAAAGCTACAAAATGCCTACACAGAAGCATATGCTTATGCAAACAGCAAATTAAAATATTGTCCCCACTCCTACTCCTGCAATTATTCTGATGAACAATAGGTATTTATTAAGAGATACATAATGTTAATGAACATTTCCTGAAGCATTGTGTTGGAGTTATGCTAAATGCTATAAAAGCATCATCTCATTTACTTCTCTAACATCCTCATGAGGTAGGTTCTATTATTTTCTAAAATTTTTAGATAAAGAAAATGGAGAGTCAGAGTAGTTAAAAAACTTTCCCATGATCACACAATTAGTAAGTGTCAGATTTGGTGGTTTGACTAAATCTTTGGCAAGTCTAAAAATTGCTCTTTGCTTCTCTCCCTACCCTTCAACCCTCAAGGAGATAAATCTAAAATATGTGAATGCTATGAGAATTATAGACTATGGATTTTTTTCCTTTTATTCCATAGAGGCATGTGTAACATAAGAAAGAAATAATAGTCCCATTAAAAAAAAGCTGTGTCAGTTGTTCCAGAGCATCTTATATTTTCCCATGTAAGCCATCGACCTGACAAAAATACAGGGTATTAGGAATTACATACTTGCAAACAGAGCAAAAGACTGATTGCATGATCACAGAATAACAGTTGTTAGAAACAGAAATGTCTTAGAGCTGATACAGTCTCACCTAGTCTAACCAACTCCTTTTAGGCATAAGGAAACATGTCTAAATATTTCCTTATGTGAAAGAAACCTAAGGATTCTCCCTGGTTAATGTGATGGTTATTTAGATATAGGTGCCAGAGTTGGTTCCAAAACTAGTTTTTCTTATTTTATCCAGTGTTCTTTGCTGTTATGACTCTGCTTGTTGGTTTACTATTCACTCTTAAAGAATTGTAATTACAAAATCATTTCAAGGGCTCCTTCTGGAACCAACCAGTATATGGTGTGTCTGTGTATATCTGTGTATGTGTGAGTTCTGATATGTTTATCACTCATTCATACACCCCCTGCCTTTCACCTTAGGGCTGGTAGTCTTTTGTACTCACAGGGTTAGCGGTCTTTGGTATACTTTGTTATTTGAATCGGTTTGATTTAATTACAGTGAACCAAGTCCCAGACAACCCCAGGTAACAGACCACCACCAAGCTGTTCCCTGCCCTGTTCTCCCTACCTTCTTACCCAGTCCCCACATTGAACCATCTTATTACATTGTTTGTTCTTTCTATTAGCTTCTCCAAGATTTCTGTACACAACAGCAGTTGAGAACAACTACTGCGACCCAGGAAAAATTAAAAATCATTTGTTTTTTGACTCCTTGAGTATTTGCTTTTTCTTAAGGACTTCTTATTCAGTTAAAATTTTCATTTATTTTAATAAAATTTGTAAATATATTTTTAAAATTTTAATATTTATTTTTTATATTTTATTTCACACAGTATTAAAGGAAAAAAATATAAAGGAATAAGACATTGTATCATATGAATACTGTGATTGTAGAAACTGATATGTTCACAATAAATGTCAGTTAGTTTTTAAAATTCAACTGTCTTCCAAAACCTCATATCTACCTACACAAAGGTACACTCCTCCAGTTGATCCTGATAAAAAGAGATTCCCACCAACTACTGAAAGTCTTTCACATGCTGAAGAAAATATATCTTTATTTTCCTCTCTGGATTATCTATTTGCACAGATGAATTCCGTTTATGTTCAGCTGTACTCTTCTTACTTTGTTGTAAATGGTCACTATATAAATTTTATTGAACATGAACCACTAAAGTTTTTCCACATTAAGATATAAATTTCATTTTGCACATTATTAATTAAAGATGTTATTATTTTATTAATCTTAACAGAAAGTCAGCAGTTTATTTTTGCAAAAATTTACAGCGAGTATTTACTTCTGAAATATTTCCAAATGATTTTTATCATTTTCATCCTACTGGGAAATGCCTAAGATTAATGGTCGGGAAATGCCTAAGATTAATGGTCAGGAAATCAGTTGCCTGAGTATTAAGAGATTTGGATTCCATTGCCTTGTAGCCTTTTATTCTGATCACAGAAAAAACATTACATTTTAATCTCTCTCTCTCTGTCTCTCTTTTTCTCACTCTCTCTCCTTCTCTCTTTCCCATCAGTAACTTTGCCTACGCAGGTAGGGTCGTGGAATAGAAAACCAACCTTCAGCTAACAAACTGTGTCCATGTTGGTTCTTAACCTCCTAAGTCAGTGTCTTTCAATTTCCTCATCTGAAAAGCAAGGTGATGTTTCCTGACTAGTATACTATAAGGCAGTGCACCTATCTGTTCCTATCTTGATGCTGATGACACCTGATGTAAATTTGTAGGGTTGATAAGACAGTCCCTTACTTAGGGACTTAGGGATGTGTGGGGAAGAAGATAGGAACATTGGTCGCCTGACCTCACAATGTGCTATTTCAGAAGACTTGGATGCAACTGAGATTGCAAACAGTGTTTAATGTTTAGGGTAACTTTAAAGAGAAAGGTAACACAGAAGAACAAGTTGGGTGTAAGACGGAATCAAGGATACATTGTACAACATGGGGAATATAGCCAATATTTTGTAATAACTGTAAATGGAAAGTAACATTTAAAATTTATATAAAAAAATTTAAAAAGCAAATAATTGACTGAAAATAATGATGCTACTGTCATCAATAAATAAGTCTATAGAATAAAGTAAAAAGTACTTTGACCTCTTTATTTCACTAAGAGAACACTTGCTAATATCTGAGTTGTGAAGCTGATACTTGCTCTGTCTGACTTACAGTACAGGTGTAAGCAGAGGTGTGTCTGATTTCCTAACCATGGTGAAATCAGAAGAAAGGAAAGTTATCAAAGGTGAGAAGAGAACTAAGAGTATTGAAGGTTTCTTAGAAGAATTAAAATACACATTGAAGGCAGCTAATAGAGTAATACATGCTGCAGAAGAGAAAAACCAATAACATACTAACAACAATGTGAAAGAAGATGACAAAGATAGAGAACAGACAGCAAAATTCAAACTAGAAGATAACAGTATTTCCGTGGGAGGGAGGGAGAGTGGGCAGAACAAATGAAATACAATAGAAGAAATTTTTGCTGAAGATAAAATTTGGGCATAGATTTAAAGTATTTACCATAATATAGGAATAAAATTAATTTTAAAACACCAATATATCAGCAGATCCTAGTAAAACATTTCAGAATCAAGGAAAAAGAAAAGTTCTACAATTACCCAGACACATGAAGAGTTTCTGTGATGAAGAAACAAAATTCAGAAATCCTGAGGTATCTTCTTTATAACATTGAACACGAAAAGCAGTTAGAGAACTGATTACTTGTTACTGAAATTTTAGTTTTGAGGACTACTCTATGTGAATTCAAGCTGTTACTCATGTGAGAAGTCAACAAAAAGCCAAACACAGACCATTTAACAAAAGTCAGCCAAAAAAGAAAACAAAGATCCTTAACAAAGAAAACCAAATATAATAGTGTAAAACCAAATGTAAATAAACACGGGTCAAACTTCACCCTAAAAGACAAAGACAAATAAATCCAACCATATGCCACCTGCAAGACACAAAATTTAAAAAGAAAATATTGGTCAAGAAATTGTGAGGCAAAAATAAATGAAGAGAAGTTATCATGACTATATTCCTTTCATGCAAAGTAGCATTAAAGACAAAATATGTTAAATGAAATAGAGAGCTATTCTGTAGATAGAAGATGCTGCCCCACTATGAAGCTGTAACAACGATGTGACTCTACATGCTGACTAGCATAGTACAGAAACATAAAGAGCATCTGTAACAAGAAGAAGAATTTTATGGGACTGTAATCGCTGTGGATGACTCTAACTTTCTTCCATCTTTGCCATATGAAACTTCAAAAATAAATTATTTGAATTATATAATTAATAAGGTTTATTTTAATATACTTATTCATTATTATTAAATAAATATTGATTATCTACAATAAGCATAAGACACATTCACTATGCTCCAGAGATTTCAGTCTAGTTGGCAAGAGAAACAGGCAATTATAGCCCAAGGAGTTTATGGTTTTGCACCAGGTGGGTTGGGAGCCTACGGGGGAGAACCTAATCCACCTGGGTGTGTCAGTGAGCTAGGTGTCTGGAAGGCATCCTGAGAAGTGGAACATTTGCACTGAAACATGAAGGAGTTGGCCATGTGACTATGTGGAAGAGGGAACAATGCAAAAGTGGGAGGAAACAGCAGAATTACCAACAAATCATGTTGGGAAAAGTAGGTAATGATTTTGAGGAAAACATTCAGAGTTCCTCACCACACTGCATATTACACATGGAGTATTAGATAAGGACTTAAATGCTTTTTAAAATGATGAACAATTCTTAGAGAGATATAAGTAATTCATAAAATGATTTTAGTTGGACTTTCAAAGCATGAAAATTCAAAGTGAAAAAATCTTTCAAAAAATTTATACGGCCAAAGGAAAATGGAAAAGGGACAATTATAATAAAGAGGTTGAAGTGTTAATTTTCTGTAAAGAATATTGGTTGAAAAAAAAACTAACGTTATTGAAAAGACAGATAAAGGACTTAAAAGAATGATTCACAAGTAAAAAAATAATAGCAAATATGTATAAAGTGCATTCTATGTGTCAGACTAGTTAGTCTTTTTAATGGTCTCAACCACCCTATGAGGTAGAGACTATATTTATTTTTAATCTCCATTTTACAGATAAGGAAACAGAGACATAGAAAAGATTGTAAAACTTGCTCAAGATCATGTGGCTGGTGAGTTTCAGAGCTGGAAGGGGAGCTAGACAGTCTGGCTCCAGGTTCTGTGACTTAAGTACAATTCTATGCTACATCTCAAGAAGTCCAAGAGTCCAGAAACCAAAAGACAAACCCAAACAATCACTTGCTCAAGGAAACAGATGAAGGGAAATTCAAACAACAAAAAGATGCCTTTTTTGTTGTTAACTGACTCATTGCCTGTGCAATAACATATATACAATAAACGAATAGTCCTGGATAATCCGATGTATAAGTATGACTCAAAAGAAATTGTAAGGTTCAATAGTAATTTGAACTCTCGAGCAGAAAAATGAGAATTTAATGATTTTTTTCTTGGAAATTTTCTAAAATCAATTTGAGAAGCCTTTATTTAGTCCAAACTAAAAGCCAGGCAGAGAATGCGCTGGGGTGTCACATGGAAGCCCACAAAGCTGAGGCAAATATAGATGCCAGCTTCAAGGAGGCAAGCGTACTTTTGGTGACATATCAATAGCCTTGCTATTATAATCTGGATGCATTATAAAGAAGTCAACTGCTTTGAACTCAGAAAATTGATTGAGAACTAAATTGGGAGAATGACGAGCTAAATTCTATCAAATCTAAATATATGATCTATACCCCAGCTCGGATTTGTGTACAGCATATCATACCGATGGACATACCATAGACTCAGAGCCATTAGCATGAATAAATTTTCTATAATTTATAATATTTGCATATCCCTCAGCTAATAATAAAATTCATGTCTTTTAAACATTCAGAATGCTGCTGCCAAGTCAAATTTGTAATCAATTTGAGTTTTATATATTTTACCCTCATTTGAATATTATGAAGCCAAGAAACGGAGAATAAAATGAAAGAGCAAGTGTATAGCACAATATTCCATTAATTTACTGTTTTTAAAAAACATGGAGAGGAAGGGCAAAGAGTAAAGTGTATGCCATGATGGCACGAAAGCTATACTGTGCCGTCCCTCCAGCATACGAACCCAGTGAATCAGATTCCATCTTTTAAACTAACTTCCCTATGGTCCCACTCCCCCAAAATGCATTGTGTTGTGTGTACTATTGTCACCTTCCCCAAAATCCATCCATTCATCTGATTAGCATGATTTATACATTAACAAAAACAGATCATCTCTCAGGGTAATAAAAAGGATTAGTTCTTGCCGCCTTACTACATCTTCCATAACCACTATTCTCCTAATTCACCGGGTACTGGAAGAGATCCTATACATCCAGTTGCCTGACAGAGGAAAACGACAAGATTTAGCAATGTGGTAAACCAAATATTGGTCCTCCAAAGATGTGCACACCCTTATTCCCAGAATTTGTGAATACGCTACATTACATGGCAAAAGGGACTTTGCAGATGTGATTAAGTTAAGGATTTTGAGATGGGGAGTTTATCCTGGATTGTCCAGGTGGGTTCAATGTAGTCACAAGGGTTCTTATAAGTGAAAGAGGGGCAGGAGAGTCAGAATCAGAAAGGAGAGGTAATGACAGAAGGAGAGAGAGAGGGAAGAAGAAGAAGAAGAAAAAGAAGAAGGAGAAGGAGAAGGGGGGAGGGAGAAGAAGAGGGAGAGGAAGAAAAAGAAAGAGAGAGAGAGAGAGAGAGAGAGATGCATTGCAGAATCTAAACTACTGGCTTTGAAAGTGGAGGAAAGGTCCCATGAGTCTAGGAATGTAGGTGGATTCTAAAAGCTGGAAAAGGCAAGGA
This sequence comes from Grampus griseus, assembly GCF_964374135.1. Taxonomy (NCBI): domain Eukaryota; kingdom Metazoa; phylum Chordata; class Mammalia; order Artiodactyla; family Delphinidae; genus Grampus; species Grampus griseus. The sequence goes on from NC_139001.1 coordinate 64,615,057, forward strand.
AGGAAACAGGCAACCTCCCTCATAGAGCTTTTAGGAGGAGTGGGGCCCCAGCCAACACCTTGATTTTGACCCAGCAAAACTCATTTTGGATTTTGGATCTCCAGAACTATAATATAATGGATTTGTGCTGTTATAAGCCCAATTGTTTGTGCTTAAAATTGTTTGCAGTAATTTGTTACAACAGCAACAGGAAAATAATACAAACATCCACTGTACATACACGTACACCTGACCAAGTCAGAAATCACTACACAGTAAATTCTTCTTAAGGCATATTTCAGTTCTAGCTCCCCCTAATCTCACAGATTCATATACACAAACTACCCTGTGATGGAAACATCTTTGAATTTCTTTACACCCCAAAGAATAAATGTCCACCTGCTTACAGATAAGACTCAGCATAAATGTCCATTTAGATAGTAATCTCTTTGAGTAACAGAACTGCCATTTCTAATTGTAGTAAGTTTTTCTTATATAGACTTGTCTTCTGTTTTCTGCAGCCCCTATTATCTCACAAGAAGTGCTTCTGTTACGAGAGCAGTTATAAATGTACAGAAGTTAGACAGAGATTAAATAATCATTAGTAGGTTAATATTGCTGGTTTGGGCATATTTGAAAATTCAATCATATTGCTATTAGATTAATTAATTGCTTAGTTTAGTTAAGGAATTGGCCAGTTAAAAAATCAATAATTCAATAAAATGACTTAAATTCCTTTGAAATAGTCAAATAAATTAAAACTATTAAATGCTTATAGATGATGCATATTTTTACAATATGTCTCTTGTTAGACACTTCCCTAGCACAATCAGACTTATGTTGCATTATAACAATGATAACCATCTGTTAATGAGTATCAATTACGCATTAATCATTTTACATGTATTCTTTACACATCTACATTTTACATCTAATTCTTATAACAACTGTATCTGATGGGTGGTATTATTTCCAGTTTACTGCGGTGAAAGCAACATTTAAAAAGGTAAAAATCATATAGTAAGTGGCTCAGCTTGGAATTAAGTTCAGGTATTTCTTTTTTTTTTTTGCAGTACGCGGGCCTCTCACTGTTGTGACCTCTCCCGTTGCGGAGCACAGGCTCCGGACGCCATGGCCCACGGGCCCAGCCGCTCCGCGGCATGTAGGATCCTCCCGGACAGGGGCACGAACCCGCGTCCCCTGCATTGGTAGGCGGACTCTCAACCACTGTGCCACCAGGGAAGCCCCAAGTTCAGGTATTTCTGAGTACAAGGCTATTTAACTCTACACAGTCTCTTATGTAAGTATTTTTCATTAAAATATAACATTATAAAGTAAATTTTAAATTAAGGGTATGAATTCTCCTTTCTGTTTCCTAAATATCTACACACAAATCCTTTATTTCAGTGTATATAGGGATAAATCAAAGGGAAACCAATAAGTTGAATTTCTATGTCTCTAAGTGAATCCTTTTTTGTCCTTATAAGCTTGAGTTTAGAATTAAAAATCAAAGCAAATTTTTCAGTTATATTTCTTTGGTCACTATAGAGATCAAACTTGAGATGGGGTTAGGTATTGATCCAAGCCAGCAGGGAGAGAGACAAACTTTACTACAAGGGAAGGAAAATGTGAAGCAAGGTCCACTGCTCTCATTTCTATTGATTTGTTTTGCCTCAAGGCATGGGAGGTGGTGGCATGCTTCCATCAAAGTTTCCTCTTGTTTAAATCTGCATCCCAGGTATACAATAAGAGTATCTGATAAATTCTCCTCTTAAGGCTTTAGGCATACATTCAGTAAACATCTACTACTCATCTGCTGTTGACCAAGCACAGTGCTCAGGGCAGGGCACAAATTACTCACCATTGTATTTAGTCCTGCTCTACCTGAAAAGAGAGGAAAGGAAAAACACCAGAGAGATCCTCAAGAAATACAGTATTCTACGTGTTAATCTGGCCTTATCTCTAAAAACAGAAATACAACAGGTTGCACCATTTCGACATGCTGATTTAGGAATAAAAAATTTCCCAGATGGCTGGCCCTGCTAAGGAAGTTACCTTTTCTGAAAACATACCAAATGGAGTCCTCCTTAGGTGGGGAATCCTGAGGAACTTGGTAGCACACACTCCACAACCCCATCCCCAAAATCACATTTATTTATACTGAGATGAAACTGAATTAGAATAGATCAAGACCAATCAGATTTGATGGGGTTGAAAAGTCCCTCACATGTATCCTCACAGTGGCTCAATTTCTCTTCAGATTTTTCCCCACTTAATCTAGGCAGTGAGTAGCTCCCTCTGCTGTGCTTTCCCAACATTTAAAAATTACACTTCTGTCTGTATTACTTGTTACTTTTTAGTGTATCATTGAATCTCTCTGTCTTCCCTTCTTCTCTCACCTTCCACCCACATGCGTGCTCCTCCAGCACAGGGTTAAGTTCATTTAGGAAACCTGTTTTACGCTGGGTTCTGTCTTGGTTTCATCCCACAGCAGGCAGACCCACAGGGGGATTGACCATCTACTCTGGACCCAGAAAGCCCAATATTTATTCTATCTCTGACACTTACTTTTGACTTTAAGCAAATTTCTTAACCTCTCGAAGTCTCCTTCTTCTTAGCTATAACATGAGAATGATACCAGAATCTGATTGCCTGTGAGGACTGAAGGAGATCTTATTAAAGTAAGGGGTTTTACATAGTATCTTGCACATAGTAAATAATATACGCTCAGTAACTTCCAGTCACCTTAGGTGTTATTATATATCCTAGATATTATTTTCCAGATAATCTGACATGATACAAGTCTGAGATAATAAAAGTTATGAAATTTTCCCAAATCTCAAAGCTAGTAAGTAGAAAGGATAGGACTTGACTCTGGTCCATATGAATCTAAAGGCTGTAATGATATTCCATTCCTCTTTATAAGCCAAGTATCTACCATGTTGCTTGAAACAAGGAGAATGCAATAGATTGTGAAAGAATAGATAATTACAGTAAGAGATTAGGGCAAGGAAGTTGGCACAGTCCTGCTCATATGGCCATAGGAATGGAGAAAATATATGTAAAAGAGAAGAATGTCAATGTATATAATATCAAAGTGTTAGTCTATCTGTGTTTTTGGCACTAGCCAATGAGCTACTAATTTTTCACCAGCAAAGAAGAGGGCAGTCCCCTGAAAATGTAAAGTTCATGAAAATCACCCTAGTATGGCCCACTATAGGGACAGATCTGCTCCTTTTCTCCCTGCGATGGTTCCTCATGTTTTCCCCTGCTCTCTGTTTTTTAGGTAAAATCATGACACCATGACTCAAAGTTATTCACATTTTTCATTTTCCTATAGGGTCTCTGAACAGTGGGCTTGGCACAATGAACCCTGGCCTGAACCGGTCAGGCGGGGATGACTGGGCCGCTCCCTAAGTCTCTGCTGCCCTTGTCACCACCCACCAAAGGCAAAGAAGAGAAGGATCCTGGATCCCTCACTTATGATCCATTCCACGGTTGCTCTACTAAGTACCTCTGCATTGCTAGGCACCTCTGTACCCCTACTAAGAACCTTATTTAGGTGTTTGATAACAGCTAAAGGAAGAGGTGTTTTAATATTTGGTTAGTTTGAATATAGGTATTCTTTCTATTTAATCTGTGTATTCCTTCTGTTTAAATTGATTTCCATCCCTTTTTTCCTAAAGTCTCTGTTCTAGAAAATCTTCAAAGTTGGTATCATTCTACATTATTCACCTCTCCCTAAGTTGTTACCTCTTTGATATAACTTCTTTTTCTCACTCATTATTTCCTAATATACTCTTTTTTTATTCCTACTGATTACCAGTTTAGAATTTGTCTTTCCCTAAAATAATCGACTTTTGCTTCTCATAGGCTTTTAAAAAAATCCATACGAAGTTAGTTCATGTGTACTGAACTGTTTCGTTTAGTTCCAAGTATGCTGTCGTCACTCAACAGATCAAAAATAAGCAACAGTAATAAAATGCAGATGAACATTTAATAATTTGCAGCTTTGAAAAACATCTTCCCAGCATGCCTACCTTTAAATTGTTTGAGCGTGGGCAGGGTAGGAAAGTTACTTAGTTACTATTACCTTAAATAAGTTCTATGCTAGCTGCAGTCTGGAAAAGCCAGACGTTTCCAGATCCATTTTTAGGAATTCCTCAATTCTTCATCCTCTTTCCGACTTTCACCTCTCCATTAAGGTTAGCATCTGAGATTTATTCTGACAAAGGATATTAAAAGAAAGCAAATCACTAAACTCTGACTCTCAATGACTTAGACAATTAATGCTGTGCCAGCTTCTCTCTTACTAATCATTCTTTTCCTTTGAATAATAAAATGCATTTAATTCAGTCCACCTTTTGTCTTAGAGAAATTCGGTCTTCAAATTTACACAAACTCTTTTCAATGACCTTAAGTAAGTCTTTGTTTACAATGCTTTCTCTGCCTAAGTCCACAAATAACAGCATACTTTGCTATGGTTTTCTTTTGAACTTAATGGCTGATAGACTTGATCAAAGAAAGGAAAGCACACGAATTCCATATACTTTCTTTACTGAACATTATTTGGAAAAGCTGAGCAATCAAGGAGAAAAGTGAAAATGCTTAAATAATGCAACATTTTGCTTGCGAATAAAAGACGCCTTTGGAAGTAAATTCACTCTTTCAGAGCAGTGATGTACTTAGAAAAATTCTACCTAAAGAAATAAACACTGGGCAAACGATGTGATCTTCAATCATTTAAATGTTTCCTGGGTAGGAAGATAAAACTGTGAATGTTAAGCAAAAATGGTAAGAATCTGTTTTTCTTACCAAAGCTCTGGTTCTTCTAACATGCTCTAAAATGAAAGGTAATCAACACTTGTCAAATGTTTGTACTGTCACAACTCCTTTCTGATTATTGTCCCCCGTAATTGCAGGGAACACTAGATAGTGTTGTATACATTTTGAATTTAAGTCTTTTAAATTTTGTACAAGGATGTTTATAAATTAAAGCTATAATGATTTTAATATATCAAAACTTTGAATCAGCCAGGTGCTGGGTTACTCTCCCTGTCACCATTAACATGACCTAAATATCCTCTGCATAGCAACACAGACTGTAATTTCAAAAGAAAGAGATGATGTCAGTTTCCTAATGATATGCTGGTCCTAAGAACTGTCCAAAGAGTGGAAGTAATTTAATAGTCTTCCCTGCTTAAGATACACATGGGATACATAGTTAGTCTCATCATCCCTTAATTTATTTATAGTTACTTATCTTAAAAAATTTGGCATTGGCATTTGTTTCTTTTCCCTTAGATTCAAAACCTAATCCTGTAAGTGCCCCGTAAGTGGAGGAACTGAGTTTATGCTGCTTATTTCACTCCTGTTTTTAGAGGGTGTAGTGTAAAAATCAGTCTTTAAATGTTATTCAGATTGAAACTTGCTCTTTTCCATGCACATTAAGACAGGAACATCTGTGAACAACAGAGAATTTAATTAAAACTTGCAAACAAAATTTTCCTAGACCAATGGTATTTAAACTCAAGTGTAGTGGAAGGTGAGAAGAGGAAAGTTGTGGGGAGTGAAATGTAAGAAGCAATTAAAACTATATATTGGGCTTCTTTGTAAAATTCCATATGAAGCTAGGCTTTCACAGCTTTAAAATAGAATCACTTTCCAAGACTACTCCCTTTAGGTACCAAAAGCCTTAGGCAGATGGACAAATCACTTCATTTTAGTGTGACCTCCTACTGTTTTAGGACAACTTACCTAAAAGGGAAATCAGACTCTAAAGTTAAGCATCTCCTTGTTTGTTTTTAAAGATTATTTTAAAAATTTAGACACCTAACTACAACTACAGGTTATCAACCACTAGCCAGGAACTCAGCATAGTCTCCATCTCTTGAATCTTCTAGTAGCCTGCATAACCGTGTCCACCATGATTTCAGTCGAAGAATCTCTTAGTTTCATCAGTTTACAAAATGGCAACACCCACATTGTGAATATGCAAGGCTGGCCATCACACAGTGGCCAGAAATGCTCCTTGTGGGCCCTTATGTGGAGGTAGAAGAAATATAATGCACCTCTAAGCATGACATGCTTGTGTTTTCCCTAACAATGAGTGCCAGAGACTTTCCTAACATTTTTGCAGAACTGGTTATTCAATTTTTATTATTACCTAAAATTCCTAGATTGCCAAGAAGCAAACCAACAGTAGAAATGAATATGGCCAACTTCACAGCTATTTAACATATAACCTCATGACTTGTACACAGTGTATGCCCAATAAGCATTTATTGAATGAAACTGCCTTGCAAAAATACTGCAAAATTCAACGCCCATCTTTTCATGGTTCCTGTTGACAGATTTTAATTTCTCTCTCGTACTTCTTTTTAAAGAGTAGAAAACAAGTTCCAAATTCTGTAACAGAAGTTATTTAAGCAGAGCAGCAATGTGAAATTTGGGATTAGAGCTTCCTGGAGGGAGCAAAAATAAACTTCTTGCCTGTGAACCTGTGAGTCTGCCACAATGAAATCCAGCTCATCCCCCAAAATGCTCAGCGGGACACCACATGAGCAGGTGAAAATTAGAACTGCACAAAAATGTGTGTTTGGAAAGTGAAACTAGTCAACTTTGGGCTTTTTGCCCAGTTTAATTTCTGCCAGAAATTCTCCTGTTATTACATATTTGCAGAAAGAAATTAGAAAAGTGTTATAGCTAAAAAATTTCAGATACATTCATATCTCTATCACAGTTTGGCCCAGAAAAAATAACTAGCTTCCCCAGGCCAGTGGGCAAGTACAGGACTACGGCTAGAACATGGAAACACTAATACACACACACACACACACACACACACACACACACTTTTCTTTGGAGGACCATTTAATCACAAGTAGTATCCTATTTGTTTTATGAGATCTAGGAGGAAGACCTCAGTAAGTTTTCAGAGTGTCCCAGTGCAGCTCTGAGTTGAAAGTCTGCAAAGGAAAGCAGATGTGACAGAAAGCCCCAGGTCCCATTCACCAGCAGTGCGGGGCCTGAGGAAAATGTCATAAAACTCATGGAGCCTAACACTTGCCATTATAAGAAATATCTCAGAAGGAGGAATTAAAAATGCTGAGGCTTTGCAGCATTCTCTGCATTGTTCTTTATAAACTCTCAAAACCGAGTGTGGAGTTGGTGAGTAGCTTAGACCAGGAAAAAGTAACACTCATCTATCTATGTCTCCTGAAACACACACACACACACACACACACAAACACACAATTCTTGACACCCAATCATGTATGTTTTTCAGGGCTCCATCCCCAGTCTTCTGTTTCTGCCTTACCACACACACTCCATCAGTTCTCAGCTTCATCCATATTACATCAATGTATATGTCTAGTAACTAAGTCTTAACCTTAACCTTGACAAACCTTTTAAAATTCAACGTGGCTTTTTAAAAAACATATTACCCACAAATTTATTTCCATTTTCAACTTTTCCAGTGGTATATTAGAATAGAGAACATCTGGGATTGTCAGGAATAATGGTGAATGTGATATGCAGTCAATTAAAAGTGAACAAAATGATTGTTGGGTATTAGCATATATGCAAAACAACAGACCTTTAAATATACATATTTAAATATATATATAAAAATATATACACCTAGGCAGCCTGGGAATGGGAGCAAATATATCAGATTATGAGGAAAATGTTGAACTGGCTTTTTTTTTTTTTATGGTTAGCATTTTTATTTTATTTTTTAATTTATTTTAATTTTTTATTATTATTATTTTTTTGCAGTATGGGGGCCTCTCACTGCTGTGGCCTCTCCCGTTGCGGAGCACAGGCTCCGGACGCACAGGCTCAGCGGCCATGGCTCAAGGGCCCAGCCGCTCCGCGGCATGTGGGATCTTCCCGGACTGGGGCACGAACCCGTGTCCCCTGAATCGGCAGGCAGACTCTCAACCACTGTGCCACCAGGGAAGCCCTGAACTGGCTTTTGATGAGGTAGATTTAGCTCAAGAACGTGGGGACAAATGAGATGGGAGGTCAGTGAAAGCTCTTCTCTTGCAGCTGACAATGGGGCCCAGGCGGAGTGGGCATTGGATGTCTCATGGTTCCTTTAAGCTTTAGACCCATCCCTGAAGCCTGGAGTCAGGAGCCCTTAACACCAGGCCACCAACACTTCTGAACTGTTCTTGGCCTTGGTTGAAATGGGTGCCCTAGTCCATCCTAGGCTCCATCCTGTCGTGTTCCTAGCTCTCCTTACTTCTGACCTTGTGATTTATTTTCCCGCTTAGCTTCATCCGTCAAACCTGATGCATTGTACCATTTCACTGGCTCATAAGCTTTTGCTTTCTCTTCCATTATTGGATTCTTCTTTGCCTTTTCTGCTTTAGATTCTCCTGATAAACAGTCTGGCACCCACAGCCCCATCTTTCAGTGCCTCCCTCCCCAGCAAGAGTCCTCCTTCCATCTTTACTCAGACACTGTGAGTGGATCCAAAATACAGAGAGATGAGGCAAAAGAGGCAGAGAGCTGAGGGGCAGGATGTGTTGAGGATGGGAAGACTACGCTGTGGGTCAAGACCAGTTGTAGTTGAAAAGAAAGAAAACTGTGATCTAAAAGAGTATTCTGAGAGTCCAAGAACTAACTCAAAGTAATGACAAGGTCCATTGTATGGCTCTGAGCAGCTCCATCAGAAAGGAGACAGAGTCATTATGGTTGAAGTGGTTGAAGAGTTCACTTTCTTGAAGTAATGTGATGCTGACATCAGTAAGGATAACCGAAAAGTTCTTAGTTTCAAGTGTTGGAAAGATTATAATAGAAAAAGGGTATTTAATAGCTTTCTACAACTCCAGAGAGGACAGAAATTTAATTTGAGCTCAAGAGTGAACCTCTGAAAGGGAAGGATGCCTTTAACAAGAGAACAACCTATTAAATCAGGTAGATAATTTTCTCTCAAACGGTTCTCATTTAGTGTGCTGTTATTTTGAATGTTCAGCATCTAGGATAACTTGGTACTTTATATTCTTATCTTGCTCTCTGGGGAAGATGTAAAGGTTATTGTATTAGTCTCATATATTGAACAATAATAATAATGATAATACAGCAAAAGCTTATGTAGAACTTACTATGTACCAGGCCCTATTGTTTTTGTCATTTTACAAATATGAATTTATTTAATCCTCAAAACAACCCTGTGGGATAGATTTTATTATTATCTCGATTTTCAGATGAGGAAATAGGCACAGAGATGGATTAAATAATTTGCCCAGATTCAACCAGCTGGTTAAGTGTCAGAGCTAGAATTCAAACCCAGGTAGTCTGGCTGCAAAGTCTGTGTTCAACTAATAAGGGTTTACCTGACAGCATTTTCTGGTTTCCTAGTAAAGTGTTATGTGGGTTTCCTTTGGAATTTCTTCTGGCCCTGGGAGATGATGTTTCTGTGATTCTGATAAACTGAGGACGCTTCATACGTCTTAAGGATAGTGATAGCTCTAGAGTTAAGTAATATATTCCAGAGGTCTTTACTAGAAATGAAATAAAAAAGAAGGAAGGAGAAAGGGAGAGAGAGAGAGAACATAGCACATCATTTGTGAAATCTTTCTAATTTCAAAAAGTATTCAAAAAACTTTCTAATTTCAAAATGCAAAAATGATATCAATAATGAAATTTTATATGTCACCTCCTGGAACTCCTTTTACATAGCTATCTATGGGAGAATAATCCTGTAGAAAATGTTCATTATTGTCATCGTTATTATAAAGATGTAGCTTCGCACTTTCTCAATACAAATGTTTACAAAACTCTGTCAGGCTCTTAACGCAATGTTACACAAAAGGTAAAAAGAGGTGTCATTATGGATGATATTATGGTTATCGAATGTTGTTTGAAGACTCATCTTTCTTTGAACATCTAAATGGACTTTTAAAATATGAAAGAAATGGAGAACAATATGGAGGCATAGGTAACACTGTGCTTTATAGAAAATAACATACACATAACACAGACACATACATACACACATATATGTATATATGAGCATAATGGAGCACAAATTGAAAGAGATGGTTATAGTATAACATAATGACATAGTCGAGAAGCTGGGGCCAGTGGGGCTGAAATGGTGAATTAAATGAAAAGCAGTGAAAATTGAAGTTTGCAGTAATTTGTTGCTTCTATTTAAAGGGTGGACTCTTAGAAACTATAAATCGTAGTTTTGAGCTGACAATTGCAATAGCTGGACTAGATCTTTGTAGGGAAAAAAATATTGCAACTTTAATACAAACATATGCCTTCCTTTCAAATTTCATTTCTCTGATATTTTACAGAGTTAAACTTGAGGTTATTGTTCAGCTCTGGATGAATGAATGGATGATGAATGCTGAAATTATTCCCATTCCAGAATGAGTCAGTGACTGAAGCACACATGCAGTAATACAGTTACATTCCTAAAAATAAATGTTTTTGAGTCCTCGGGGACCCAGAGGGCTAGCATAGTTTCTACTAAAGAAGTCAGGGCTGTAACGAGGTTCTATTCCCACTCTGAGCATCCTCGAATGGCACAGAGGACAGAAAGAGCTGACCAAGCGTCTGACTGCTGCCCGTCGCTCTTTCTTTGGCACCTCTAGCTCTGGCCCCTGTGTTCCAACTGGAAACTGGGCTGGGCTTCACCTTAGTAGCCAAATAGCAGACTTTTACCCTATATAATACTCAGGAGAATCGGTCGAAATCCAACAGAAGCAGAGACAGTGAACTTTAAACAAAGCTTGTAGCTGGAATTGACCACCCTTAAATAATGTGACCAAACTCACTTTATTCTATCTCTTTCCCAGAATATTCCAACTTGACAATAGGACCCTTGTGTCAACAAGAAAAACTTCTAACTTATAAGACAGATAAATTAAAAGGTGATCCTTGGCTTTAAAAAAAGATTTTTCACTGTTTCCCTGGAGCACTTATTTACTATAGTTACTTATGGAGTCTAATTACTTGACAAAAAGGCTTAGTGGTTAGATAAGATAAAACTGAATTCTTATTATGATGGTACTGACTAAAAATAAAATAATCAACAACAACAGAGATAGTGATAAAGCACCCTTCAATTTTAAAGCAATTCAATGGGGAACTATGACTGTACTCATCAAAATTTAATATACATAGTTTAAACAAACCTAGCCACTTTATAATGTGAGTTCTGCCTACATCTTATTTCAATGCAATTAACTTCCTATGAATTAAAAAATAAAATAAAATTATTATTTGAACATTATTTTCTATTCAGTTCATATTTATGAAACTTAACATGAAAACCATTGACATGTTTTGAAATCATTTATAATGCTGGACTTTGCTTTTAAAATTAATGGTGAAGGCTTCCTTGGTGGTGCAGTGGTTAAGAATCCGCCTGCCAATGCAGGGGACACGGTTCGAGCCCTGGTCCGGGAAGATCCCACATGCCGTGGAGCAACTAGGCCCGTGCGTCACAACTATTGAGCCTGCGCTCAGAGCCCACGAGCCACAACTACTGAGCCCGCGTGCCTAGAGCTCATGCTCTGCGACAAGAGAAGCCACCGCAACGAAGAGTAGCCCCCGCTCGCCACAACTAGGGAAAGCCCGTGTGCAGCAACGAAGACCCAACGCAGCCAAAAATAAATAAATAAAAATAATAAATAAATAAATTTATTTAGAAAAATTAATGGTGGTACAATTTTTTCTTTTTAGCTTTTCTATGTTGATAACTACCAAGTTAATGCATTTAGAAACACACATGCTGATATATTCAGATTTGGGGGGAATGTGTTATTGGATCTTTGACCAACAAAAATTTCCTAAAATAAATTCTTTCAGTATTATATTTATTTTAAGTCGTATGTGTGCCTGGAGCAATTTGGCCATTATTTACTTTTGAACAGTCAGACATACCTAAAGCATTCACCTCGCCGGGCAACAGGAGATATATCCCGCATACAATTAGAAAAAGGTAGAAGACTAAAACCTACTTGAAGGTCTGCCAAAAAGAGCAGTGAAAAATGATGTCTCCAATGACAAGGTGATGGTGGGGGTCTGCGCTGGGGGTGGGGGCAGAAACAGCTCATCTAGCACAGAAGATGAGCAAACTTAAACGCTTAGTCAAGTTAAAAAATAAACCAATCACCATTTTTTTGAGTTTTAAATGAATATCTGGATCAGTTCTCCTTTTCCATAATTTATCCTAAATTAAAGAGAAACAGGAAATGCAAAATAAAAAGCAATAAAAACCTGGAAGAAAAAAGGCTTTATGAAGGTTTACCTCTAAATGTGTTCCAAGTCATGGGGGTGGAGCAAGGTTGGGGTGATACGGCACAAAGCTTTGCAGAATGACATATAGCACTGAAATATAAGTCAAGAGAGTTGGTTTCTAGTTCTCTCTGTCTAAATCTTGTAAGTTACTAGTTAATGTTCTGTGGCTCAGTCTTCTTATCTAGAACTTAAAGGTGTTAAATCAAATAGTCACTGAGGTTCTTTGTGTTATCTATGTAATAAATTCCTTTTATCCTTTGTGATATTTTAAGAAGTACAGCCACTCTACCAGGAATTTGGATTACCTATTGCACTGCTCACTGCCAGATTATTTTTATGCCATCATGTATGCCCACAAAGTCCCAAGAGTCATTAAATATAGCAATACTCTCATTTCTTGTCTCCAAACTGATACAAATAACTCATTGAATTTGCTGATTCTCAATTCTTAAGAAAAAAAAAACCTTTATTCTTTACACTGGCTGATTATCATTGTTCGTTGTGCTTTTCCTGATTATATTGTACAAATGGAGAAGTACTCAGCTTAGTTAAATTTGCAAAAGAAGGATTCCAATGATTAGGAAAATAAATTGGATGAAACTTTTACTCTGGAGTTTATAGGTAGCGTTTCATAGACGGAGAAGTAACATTGTGGATATATGTGATATAATACAATAAGTATTTGGGTTTTGTCCCTGGTTCCTGGCACAGAGCTCCTAAAACCCTTCAAAACTCCTGAGTGATGTTGTCTTTGGTATGCTAGCGAATGAGCTAATTCCTGGCCTTATGTGGGGTGGGGGGAGAAATAGAGATAGCTTCAGGATGGGGCCTGGTTGCCAGAAAAAACACCCAAGCGATTAGAGTCTGAATATTCAGCCCCACTTCCCACCTTGGAAATGGGGAGAGGGGTTAGAGATTGAACCTACTTAACGATGGCCAATGATTCAGCCAATCATCCCACATCATGAAACCTCAATAAAAATTCTAAACAACAGGATTTAGTGAGCTTCCGGTTGGTGAACATGTTGGCGAGTGGTGAGCCCAGAGAGTGCATGGAAGCTCTGTGCCCCCCCTGCCCATTACTCTATGAATCTCTTCCACTTGGCCGTTCCTGAGTTAGTGTCTGAAGTGCGGGCAATCGGTGGGTTCTGCTCTAACTCTGGAAGTTAATGTGAGAATGGAACTGAATTGTTGTACACCCCGCTGGTGTCAGAGAATTGGAGAATTGGTTGGTGTCAGAAAATACCATGCATTTGGTGTCAGGGAAAAAACAACAACAATACAACATATCATGCAGTCACATAAAAACCATGTACTTATATTGAATCAATCAGTGTTCTAAAAAAAGTTATTCCTGAATCAGAAAAGTCTGATGTTACCCACATTCTGCAAAGGATGAACCTATAATTTGAATGAGCAAGGGTTTGTCTCAGTAGCAGGGAAAAAAAAATTACAATTTAATTAAATTTCAAAGTGTAACTTGAACGCTTTTAAAAGAGGGGGTGGGAAGCAAATAAAAAGGACAACATAATGTCATTTAAGTTCTATCCCTCACATATTGTTCAATCAGAAATCTGGGAATTACACTGCCAAGTACTGATTAAGTTTCTGGCCTAGTCTGTAAATTACTGAATCTAGAGGTGACTCCAAGCTAACAAACAAGCGTTACAAAATGGTCTCTTACTGCCCAGACTTATGTGTATGCATGAGAGAGAGAGAAGAGAGGAAGTATCAGTTTCCAGTTCCAAGGTTACCATGGGGGCCCAACCCCAAATTGTCTCATCATAAGTAATATTTTACCAAACGAATAAAACGAATACTGATATGCAGAAGTTTTTCAATTGTGGTAAATGTAAGTGAGAGGCAAAATACTGGAAGTGGCTGAATAGTAGACAGCTACCAATGGTAAACAATAGTAAACTATCTATGAACTTTGTGGAGTTTTTTACCCAAAAGTAAACTTGAGGAAAGACAACCAACCCTCTCTTCCTTTGTAATCACTGAAGACTTGAGGCCCGCCTGACATTTTCTGAAGTAAAGCTCTCTGTGATCATTAGAATATCTACTTTTATTTTTCAGGTGGTTGAGGGAAGTTGTATCTAAAAGATGCACAACACTGCATGCAGAAATATTTACTCCAAACTCCAGACTACATTTTCCCCAAACAGCTGGCACTTTGCCACATTGTAGGCATCTGAAATGCTGAATGACTTTAAAAAATGGATCTAGCTGTTCATTTACATGTTAACAGTAAAAAAGGTAAAAGATTCAAAGATTAGGCAGAGAGGTAGAGAAATATTTAAGCACAGAATTCAACACTTTCCCATTTTTTTAGCCAATATTTTTGCCACTCAATGGTAATAGCTTCTAAAACTCAAAACTGGTGCTCATATTAAAATTCAGGGCTCTGAATGTAGCTGAGGTAAATATTTTACTCGTCCTTTGGCACCCTGCACATAAAATTTTTAAATAATTCAAACAAACTCCAGCTCCTCAGTGACCAAATAGAGTTCTGGTAAAAATAAAACATCTTTCAGTTCAGCACCAGCTGGCTAAATTTAAACCCTGTATTATGTAATCTTAAAGTGTCCTTGCTTTTAGTTGGTGTCGTAAGAGATTCTGTTATAATGCCTCTTCCAAATCACTTCAGTCTCTAACATCTAGACATTTAAGGCACAACAGGACCAAATTAAGGTGTTCATAGGCAACTGAAGATAGAATAAATTCATTTGAAACAGTATACAGGCCATGTTATTTTAAAAGTAAAATCTCAGGCTTCTCTCTTTAAGTTTGTAGTTACTATAATTAGGCCCGGCAGATCCAACCGGCAGTGCTTTTCTTAATTCTGCAAAACATGTAAGAACCTGATTCTTTAATCCTTATTCCAGTAATACTCCCAGAGGAGATGAGACTGGCTGGGGCAAGAAGCACAAAATCAAACTAAGGCTGGAGAAAGAATACATTTTATACATTTCTCTGAGCAAGCTGCAACAGTTGAGCATATTTTCAACTTTTTCTTTCCCTCAGCAAATTTTAAGAAGTATAGTTAAAAAAAAAAAAGGAAATATAGATTAGAGTTTCAAACATATTCATTGTGTACATTATCAATTTATGCTCATAAAAGATAAACTAATTTTGTCAGTTTTCCCTTTTAGCTATAAATTGAAGTATAATTTTCATTGATGTCTGTTTATCAAGTTTGGTTCATATCTCTTCAATACTAAAAATAAAAAATGCTAACAATTCTACAAAATCCAATTGAATATTTGCTGTGATGACAATTACAATTTGACCTGTGGTCTTCATTGATCTTAAGCAATCAGCAAGAACATATCACAACTCTGGAAGTAGAGTATCAATGACTATATAACACATACCTTTTGTAATATTTAGACTTAACCCCAAGTTCGTGGAAATGTCATATATCTTTACAGTTCTTCACAGACTAGTTTCCTCCTTGGTACAGAAAATTTCCCAGTCCCCTGAAAGCAGTCGGTGGAGTGGAGGCCAGCTCCACTGAAGGGTCTATCAAGAGAGTAGATGGGACGGCTGAATTTATTTCAGCCCTGCATCTAAAGGATGCAACTTAGCACCTATTTTTAGGAACTGAGCTCTGTATAGGTGGGGCCTGAGTCAACTACTCTTTTCAGAAGTGTTCTCTGAGGGCACTCTGCCTCGTAGTGCCCTCAATAATGTATGCATAGTATTAGCACATGTGCAGTCAATCAAACTCCCTTCCACAGCTATGACCATCGAGCCAACTCTGACCTTCTGAACAAAGCCTAAAATATAACCAGCACTGATGAGGAAAAAGAGGAATGAAAGCTCTTTAATTACTTGCATTTGTTTTAATAATTTCAATCTTTAAGAGTCAAGAATCTGAAAATAAAGCACAGAGAGAATGTTCCAATTTATTCTGGTGGAATTTGGGTTCTCAGGAAGTGGAAACGCTGTTTTTATTTACAGAATGTTCTTAGGCATGGAAAATATTAGTTTGCTTTTTGAGACTTCACATATAAAGCAAAACACTATTGTGATGTTTATATAAGTAAAGAAAGTGCTCTTTTGGACAAAAAGTGAAGGAGGAAGGAGTGATAAGGCATTCTAGAGAGAATAAAGGGCATACCTACTGTGTGATTCCTGCCCATTAATATTAGCTTAAAATCACTTGGCAGGAGGAACAGCAGGCAAGGGACGGGAGTCACCTCACATGCTCCTGAAAGAATCATATTAAGTGTCCTTTGCTGCCACCCTGCTTATTCAGCACACCCTGCAGACCTGACCCGGAAGGAAGTAGGAGAGCTCGCCATTTAGCTCCATAATGCCAACATCTAATACATTCTAAGTAAATATAAAACAACCAGCTTCCCCTATCTTTCCTCTCTTCTATTATTTTCCTCATGTGGGCTTAAGTATGTATACTAATGCCCTCACAGCAAGCCCAAATAAAGAAAGAGAAAATTGCCCTTTGACTTAAAGAGAGCACCTGACTTACATACTGTTTATTTCATACAAATGCTTACAAGTAAGCTATTTACCATATTATTTACTAATAAAGACCAGTATATACATTACATTTTTTTCCATATACAATATTGATTTCTATTAAAAGTAGGTCAAGGAGTGATGTTCCAGCTGATTAAGAAAAAGCTCCTAAAATAGTGTTCTTGTACACTTCACAAGATTTTTCAGGGCCAGCAGCCAATATAATCTAATTAGTTTAGAGTTGTGCTGTCCAGTGTGGTAGCTACTAGACACATGTGACCACTTAAATTTTACTTGATTAAATTAAATAAAATTAAGAGTTCATTTCTTCAGTTGTACAAGGCACATTTCAAGTACTCAATTTCTATATGTGCCTGGTGGCTAGGTATTAGACAGTGCAGTGATAGAACATTTCCATTATTGCAGAAAATTCTATAGGACGGTGTTGTTTTAGATCACAGGATTTTAACACAGCTTTGACACTAACTAAACCCTATGACCTGGCAAATTTCATATGTTGTCTATGCTTCATTTTACTTCTCTATAACTAAACAGGACTAAGTTTACCTACTTTAAATGGTGGTTGTGAGGATTAAATGTCATAATATATAGGTAATACTCATGAAAGTCTAAATCTAGGACAAAATATTTATTTTAAAATAATAATAATTATTATTATGACTTTATCCTGCTATATGGATAAGAAAATGACATTAGGCTGATCTAAGATCACAATAGTTCGATTTAAGTCATGAGGAGATCGACCCACAATGTAAATATAGTTAAATTTAATCTGGTATTTGCATATAGGTGCTAATGATGCTTATCATGGTTTTAGTCTTTCAAAATATTGATAATTACTCAAGAATATGACTTGTAGCTTTCTTATTTTCTCTTCTTACTTAAAACTGCCTGCCTTCTCCTTCCATTGTAGTGATAGGTTTCTTCACTTGCTTCTCTAAGTTTCATTCAAGATAACCTTTCTTCAAACTTTCTGTTTTCTGCCCTTTCAGGAAAGAAATATATTTGATTTAAATACATACATAAATAAAATTATTTTTTCATATTTTCTAATGTTTATAATCATCCCAAAACTCAATGATTATGCATTGTTGTTGTTGGTTATTTTTTGCGTTACGCGGGCCTCTCACTGTTGTGGCCTTTCCCATTGCAGAGCACAGGCTCTGGACGCAGAGGCTCAGCGGCCATGGCTCACGGGCTCAGCCGCTCCGCGGCATGTGGGATCTTCCTGGACCGGGGCACGAACCCGTGTCCCCTGCATCGGCAGGCGGACTCTCAACCACTGCACCACCAGGGAAGCCCTATGCATTGTTAAAAGAAAAAAAAAATGGATAGGAAAAGAATCCTTGTTGAAACATTATAAAATAGGTGGTAATGGATTAAGAGCAATAAATGTTAGATCTGAGGTAGTATGCATAAATTAACTAACGTAAGATCAAGCAAAGTTTTTCAGTTATAGAATTAGCTAGCTATCATACAATTTGGTTTATTCATTTTAGTCATGAAGACAATGAAAATGTCAGCACCTAGATTCTTACCATTTGTTATTTCAGTTGTTTCAGACACTGATTTTCATTCTTCATTTTGTAACAATCTAACTAATTGCTATGAAATTACTCTGAAAGAAAGATGGATGGAGGAGTGGATAGATGGATGGATGAATGGGTAGATGGATGACAGCTAGCTAAATAGGTAGAAAGATCCAGAAGGTTATTCCTTCTATCAAAAATCTTAGAAAATTTAAGTGGAAAATTTTGTTCCCTATCCAATCCATAAACATACTTTATCTTCACAGAGCCTAGATACCTCTACCTATTAAAGCCTGTATTGTACTCAATTGGAACCTACATAAGACTGTTGCTTTTAGTGAGATGGAGTCATTAGCATCAGGCCAATGATCCCACTGAGAAAAATTAGAAAAACTGAATCAGTTACAAAAGTAATATATGTAAGGTATCAAGGATCAGCCAAACAATAAGCACCAGAGAGAGCACAATTCAGGAAATGCAAGACTAAGAGCTAAGAATCTGAAGCTGTCCCTGGAGGTTATTTTTCATTTCCGGATGCAGATAGAGGCTGAGAATCCAGGCTCAACTCAGGAAGAGAACTGCTGCCGGGGGA
This sequence comes from Grampus griseus, assembly GCF_964374135.1. Lineage (NCBI taxonomy): Eukaryota > Metazoa > Chordata > Mammalia > Artiodactyla > Delphinidae > Grampus > Grampus griseus. The sequence goes on from NC_139001.1 coordinate 64,633,930, forward strand.
CAGTTTTGGCAGTTACATGGGACTGGAGTAACAAAATTGGAGAGTAGCAGGACCTCAAATTCGTTTTTCTCCCCAAGATATTTGCTAAGTTTCAAAATTTCACAGCAAAGCAGGCTACAGTCATATAAGCCCAAACACAGAGAATTAAAGTGGAATAGCCTGCATTTTCATAATACTTAGGAGACAAAGGTCTACTGGGAGGACAGGTGACAGCTGAAAGTCCTCAAAGGAAAGGGAAATTGACTCTAAAATAATCTGAGATAACTTTGTTCCTAGTGGTGCTTGATAGTGTGGGCTGAGCTGGAGGCTGAGTGAGGATCCTGTTTCAGCCCCTAGAAGGTGGGAGAGAGGTGAAACAGCAAAGTTGGGGACCTGATCAGGCTTGGAGTGATAAAAGTGGTGACTTGAGTAGACTCAGCCATAGCCAGTCTCCCCCTCAAGACATTTGCCAAATTCGGCAGCTTCATGGGGTGTGAGGCTATATATCCAAGCTGAAGACCTCTGAAAAGTAGAGCAGAGATACAATCTGACAGATTCTCAAAGAAAACTTAAAGTGGTCAGCCCCACTACCCCCTCTACTCTATCTGCCTAGCAGAGGACAGGCTGAACCTCTCTGATGAAAGTATATCATCTGGAGCTTTTCCACCTTTGCTTTTTGGAAACACAATGCTTGACTTTCAATTAAAACAAAATACCTGGCACGCAAGGAGACAGAACACTGTTGCTAGTTACAAGTAAAAAAAAAAAAAGGGAGAAAAAGCAGATGGTATAGATGTTTGAATTAGCAGATAAGGACTTCAAAATAATCATGATTTATATATTTAAGAAAATACAAGAAATAACATAAAAAGTATATAAAAGATGGAGAATTTCACAATAAAATTAAACTTACAAAATAATAATGAAATGGACATTCCAGTATTGAAAAATACAATATCAGACATTAAGAACTCAAGGGATAGTTTAATAGCAAATGGGAGATACCAAAAGACAAGATTACTAATCTGGAAGACAGGTGAATAGAAAATAGAAAGCTTTGGTTTGGATATTTTATATTGAATATCAAAAAGTGCTCACAGGGTTTTCTGCAGCAATAGGACATTGTTGAATCATATAACTATCGTCCATTAAAATCTGTCTTTTTTGCATATATTACTGACAAGCCACATCACATTCTCCTATAATTGTTTAGTTTATGCCTAAGCGAATGGCAATGATTCCATTCCATTATTCCAGCTCGCTTGTGCCATCAAGCATAGTTGTTCTCTTCACAAGGCAATATATGTGTTATCTAAGTCAATGATAAAGGATATTTAACAGAATGGAGCCACTAACATATATAAAGTCATACTCCTGCTAAAGATCTCCCTCTGAAGGGAAACTGATATATGAGTTTAGATCCATTTGTGTATCTACATTTGTAGATATTCTTGATGACTTGAAATAAAATGTATCTGATTAGGGGATTTCAAAATTCTCTGTGCTTCTTTACTAGGTCATCAGTAATCTTGAATTTATTCCCTTTTCTACTTTTGCTGGTACCATTTGTAGGTTGAAGCCTATTCTCCTTAACAAGAAAGATACCATCTAGGAATTCATTTGGTTCACTTTCTTTTCTTGTTCATTAATATTAAAAATTTCCAAGAAAAGCAGTGAATCTCTCTTCTTCCTTTAATTTTCCCTTAATAATAAATCTATACTTTATAAGAGAATTGTGCCAGGGTGATTTACATTTATTTTCTTTTATTCTTACAACAACCCCAAGATTTTGGTATTATCACCATTTCATAGAAGGAAACTGAGGGTGAGTAAAGTTAAGTAACTTCTTCAAAGACAAAAGTTAATCAGCATTATTGGGAATTAGACTCAATTCTGTTGATTTCATATGTTTGGATTATTTGGGATATATTATTTATCCTGACCTTAATCTAAAAATTCTATCCAATCGCTATTACATATCCTGAATGATATGCTTTGAGAGGGGTCACCTCTTTCACCTATTGATAAATACTGTGGCTAAGGCACAGTGTAGGCCTTCAAATTACGTAGGCTCTGGCAAGGCCTTTTGTACATGGCAGCAAGCAAAGTGAACGATCAATCAGTGGACATTCCAAAGACAAAAAGAGTGGATGAGTGAGAACTTTAAAGCTGGGACAATTGTACTTCAGTTACCTGCTATATAGTCCCTGGACCAATGGGGCCAATCTAAGATTTCTAGAATTAAAGAACAAAAAGTCTAAAATTTTTAGAATTAAAGAACTTGAATTATTATATAGTCTCAAATTCTACATTATTATCTAGCATACATGAAGTACTAATCCACCAATTAGAGTTTAACAATCTGCTTTGAACATTGTTGATGGCATGACCCATTCAGTTGTCATGCAAGCAGGATTAGGGTATTAGTAACTAAATTATGGCTGAATTTAATTGACTGTAATTTTCACTTGCTCAATTCCATTAAAATTACATCACAAGGGGGCTTCCCTGGTGGCACAGGGAAGAGAGTCCGCCTGCCGATGCAGGGGACACGGGTTCGTGCCCCGGTCCGGGAAGATCCCACATGCCGCGGATCCCACATGCCGCGGAGCGGCTGGGCCCGTGAGCCATGGCCGCTGAGCCTGCGCGTCCGGAGCCTGTGCTCCACAATGGGAGAGGCCACAACAGTGAGAGGCCCACATACCGCAAAAAAAAAAAAAAAAAAAAAAATTACATCACAAGGGGCTTCCCTGGTGGTGCAGTGGTTTAGGAGTCTGCCTGCCAATGCAGGGGACATGGGTTTGAGCCCTGGTCTAGGAAAATCCTACGTGCCGCAGAGCAACTAAGCCCATGTGCCACAACTACTGAGCCTGCGCTATAGAGCCCACGTGCCACAATTACTGAGCCCATGCGCCACAACTACTGAAGCCCGTGAGCCTAGAGCCAGTGCTCCGCAAGAAGAGAAGCCACCACAATGAGAAGCCCGTGCACCACAACAAAGAGTAGCCCCCACTTGTGCAACCAGAGAAAGCCCACATGCAGCAACAAAGACCCAACACAGCCAAAAATAATAAATAAATAAAATAAATAAAATTTAAAAAATTACATCACAATATTAAGGAAGCATGAGTAAGTCTTTCAGGCATATATGACTCACATTTTAATTGTATCTCATAGTCTTATGTACGATGATGCAAACCAGGATGCTTTAGAGAGTGAAAGGAACACTATAAATAATTATGCTAACACAACAGCACAATCTGAAACAGTCCAGGGCAAACAGGGATGTGGAATCACCTAATAGGCCAAATGTGGACCTTCTTGACTCACCACCAGGGTCTGCATACAGGGGGATGTCTAGTGACCTGGCTCCCAATATAAAAAAGAAAAAGAAAAACGTTCATTACTAGGTACTTCAGTATGTGAATCATCCCTACTCTTTAAATATAATTTGTATAAAACATGCTCCTTATAACAAAGACAGGGATGAATTAAAGAACTCTAGGGAATCTATGAGATTTGAACCAGAAAAGGGTAAGTTAAAATTAGGGTGCTACCTGGTTAAAAAATGACAGAGGACTAGACATTCCTAATAGGATTTTTATTAACTGTCAAGTAAAATGGTAAAAAAGAAAAAATAAAAAGCAGCACAAAATAGCATGAATTGCTAATACAGTAATGAAAGAGAGAGAGTATTAATGTGATTTTATGTTTGTGTAAGAGAGAAGATGAAGGAGATTAAAAAAATAAGAGAAGGGCTTCCCTGGTGGCGCAGTGGTTGAGAGTCCGCCTGCCGATGCAGGGGACACGGGTTCGTGCCCCGGTCCGGGAAGATCCCACATGCCGCTGAGCAGCGGGGCCCGTGAGCCATGGCCGCTGAGCCTGCGCGTCCGGAGCCTGTGCTCCGCAACGGGAGAGGCCACAACAGTGAGAGGCCCGCGTACCGCAAAAAAAAAAAAAAAAAAAAAAAAAAAAAAAAAAAAAAAAAAAAAAATTAAAAAAAAAAAAGTAAGAGAAAAGGAGGAAGAAGAGAAAATACTCTGACATTTGTACAGAATTTCCAATAATGGTTATGATTGAGAGCGACAAACATGAATCACAATTTTGGATGACACATTGCATAGTAAACTCTCTGAATCAGAAGTGGACACAATTTTCTCAAGTAAGAGGGAAAGACTGACTCAGTCCACAGCCTCATGTTGCTCTGACCAAAACTAGGAGGTCTTCCCTCAGTACCATGTGAAATACTTCTGGGCCAACCTGAGCTATAGCCCTGACTCATCTCCACTCCTACCCCTCTCTGTATATATGTCAATACATGCACTACATCTCTCAGAAGGGAGAAATGGGGTGGATTTTAGGCTCCTAAAGAAGCACTTTAGAGAGTAGATGATGGAACTTTGTACAATTTTTCATGCTTTGCACCATGCAAAAGCAAATTTACACACTGTATCTGATAACCTAAGTTAATTTTGTAAGGTATGGGGTAAAAGTTTCAACCTCTATTCAGCAAATTTGGATAGGACCCAAAATTAAAGATTTTAGATGTGGTTCAGAGACAAAAAGGAAAAATTATGGGAGAAATTATAAGAGCCAAGTGTTCTGTGATGGCAGAAAAGGAAAAAATTCACCTACCCTACCTGAAGGAAATGGCAAGCCTGAATCAATCTCAACACAGTGCAAGTAAAGTAAATAAGTCAAGATGTCATAAGGAGGCACTGCTAGAAGAAGGCAAAGGGCACTGACTTGATGAGGCCAGTTGATAACATAGTTTTTTAAAATTAGTTGATTTTTGAAATAGCTGAAAAATTTACACTTATATTCTTGATGTTCTCAAAAATATTCAGGAGGAGAAGCCTCTACAAAACCATAATAGGTGCTATTAAGGAGAGAATGGGATGGAATGAAAAGAATGGAAAAAGTGAAGACTAAAACTGTTTGTAAGAAAATGCAAAATTCAATAGAAAATTAAAGTAGCATTTGAGATAGTAAAGAGCACATATGAAAAAAATTAATTGAATCAATGAAGTGGGGAAAGATTTGAGAAATTTTTCTGTAATGCAGGAGCAAAATCAAAGAGATGAAAATGATGGCCTAGATAATCATGGATACGAATGGTAGAGATATGATCAAAGAAACAACTGTTTCAGGGGAAGAAAGAGAAAAATAGCAAGTACATAAATAATTAAATTTAAAAGAAAAGAAAAAGTTTTCAAGCTGAAGATCTGAGAGGAAAAAAACCAAAGGCTCATCAAGATACCTGGATATGCCCTTATAAATTTTTGAATTTTAAAGATAAAAAATAATGAATAAGGAAAAAGACAAGCTGTTCTCAGAGTTCTTCACTGAGACATTATGTATTATGATAGAGTGGAATGTTGTATATGAGGTGTTTTGCTTTGTTTGTTTTTATGATGGACATAGATTTGAATGAAGAATTCTCATTATAGACAAGTGCCTGTTATTCACGTATGAGGCACATAGAGATATATTTTTCAATATATAAAAAACTTCTCAAAGAAAATGGTTACTATATCCTCAGTAGGGAAGCAACTAAAATATATCTGCAAGCCTACAAAAGGTGATTCAACATCAAGAATAAAAGAATGAGAAATTTATTGTATAAAAGACTTATTATTTGAATTAAAAGTAAACAAATATTGTAAATGCAGTTACAAAATTGAATGTAAACTCCCCCAAAATCTTTGAAAAATGTATGTGGAAAATAATATATTTTTAGTATTCATGACAGCTTATCTTAATAATGTAATAATTCAGAGCTCTAATCATAGATTAAAATAAATTATGTCACATTAAATGTCAAGAGTAGAGAAAAGCAGGGGAAATAAAATCGAGTGTTTTTTTTGGAGTTTGATGAATTTATTCAATCACTCACACATGCATTCATTCATTGAGTAGGCCAGTCATCAAATATTTATAGAGCAGGTGTGTATCAAGTGCTGTCTAGATATAGTGTTTATAGGATGAACAAAAATCCATGGGCCCTAGTAAATACACAAATATATATACTACATAAAGAGGGATAAGTTTATGAAAAAGAAGAAATCAGTGGTATGAAAAAGAAAACACTTTAATTTGAGTGGTCAAGGTACACACCTTAAGGTGGTGACCAAATTTCAAATTTCATCAGAAAAATGTACACAAAAATTTAATAAAAGAGGTAAAAAACATGATAAATCAATATGGCACACTAGCCCCAAAACAAATTTCAATTTACAAAGCTACATTAATTCAAATACAGTGAATTTGTTGTTGAAATCAATATTCCTTTTAGTGGAATAAAAATAACTATTCTGAATCAAGCATAACAAAATGGAACTAATTCTCCAGAATAAACTCAACTAAATAATTGGAAAAAAAATATTTCAAAGTCTCACCTTATACTTTACTTCAAAATATATTCTAAGCTAATAAAATACTTAAGCCTAAATGCAATAAATAACCATAATAAATAGAGGCATGTATTTTTTTCAAAGTCATATATGGTCAACATTTCACATAGCACAAGAGAGTAGGCATAAAATAAAACCTTTCTCCTAGCCTAGATACCCAGACCTTTTGCATATGGGCAACAGATTGTTGTTAAGTTTTTCATTATCCTGAAATGTTCTCTGTACATAACAGGACACGTATGTGAGTGATAATATATGCATAAAATATGTCTGTGTGTGTGTGTGTGTGTGTGTGTGTGTGTGTATATATATATATATATATCTCCATACTTTCCTTTTTTATATGAATAGGAGAATTATATACCCAATGGTCTGCATTTGCTTTATTTTTTCGTGAGCAATGATGCAAATCCATTTCCATCTCCAAAGTAGATAATGTCATTCACCATAATTGTAGATTAAAAAACTTTTAAGTAATTTATCATTCCAGTAACTGAAGAACCATACTTGACAACATTCAATATCCTTTCATGATTAAAAACTTTCAACAAATTAAGAACAAAAAGAAATTTTTTTAAACTTCAAAAACAGCATGTATATAAAATGCTATAGCCAACATCACACTTAATGATAAAAAGTGAATGCTTTGTTTTTATTAAAAATTAGATGAAGATGTCTACTCTCATCCCTTCCACTTGGCATCATGCTGGAATGTCTTGCCAGTGTAATAGGACAAGAAAAAGAAATATGCGACAAAATGATTAGAAAGGAAGAAGTACAACTATCATTATTCAAATAGCATTACTATATATTTAAAAACCTTCAGAAATTACTATAACTAATAAAAACACAATCAAATACCATCACACATCTTGTAGAATATAGAATACCACTACACAGCTAGTAGAATGCTAATTCCTAAAAATGTATATTTATATATGCTTATTTACATGTAATCCATTGAGGAAAAAACTAGGAGGAAATACACCTGTTTCTCGCTGGGTAGGAATATCAGTAATTTTTATTTTTATTTTATTTTATATTTATTTTATTTTATTTTAAACTTTCTCTATCTTGTAATGGGAAATCCATATTATATTTACAACAAGAACAAAACAATAAACCCCATTAAATTTTTTTAAAAATAAGAAACGTGCTGTCATTTGCCATTGGACAATATACATTTACAAGTGGAAGAACTTTTGTAGCCAGATTTTTTAAATCTAATTTTTTAATATCTTATTTTTCTGTTGCCTATATATGTTAGAAACAACTAGATTGCTTAGAGAATTATTTATTAATAATCACCTCTCCCCAAGACCTGCACATGCCATTCTACTGTTTTCTAGCATTGCACAGGTTGGAGAAAAATTCAGTGCAGCTTGACAATGTTGCTTTGTATATGATGGATTTTCTTCCCGGGATGCTTATAGATTTTTATTCTTTATCCTACATATTTAAGATTTTTTAATGGAAGAAGTAACTCAATAATATATGATAATAACAACAGTAGTCTACAAATGAGCATTATGTATGTGCCAGCTACATTCCAAACACATTGCAAACATCATCCAACATAATCTTCATAAGAAATATATGAAGTAAGTTCTGTGTTTTGTTTGTTTTTTAAATGAAGAAACAGAAACACAGAGACGTTAAATATTTTTCCCAACATATTTTCCCCAAAGTCTAACAGTCAGAAATTGGACCAGGCTGGTGCCAAATTCAATGCTTTCGATTACCAGGTTGTAAGTTTTACTCCTTATAATAATGGGCAAAATATTTAATCTCATAGTTCTTTATCTTTTAAAACAAATACAGGAAAGATATTTTTAAATGACTTCATCCATGACATAAGAATAAAATATGTCTCCCCTTAGTGAATTGTGACAAATAAATGATATGATATAACTCATCTAAATGTTCTTGATATACCAACGTGTCACTTATCATTTTATTCCTCTAAGCTCCAAATCTACCCTCTGTGGCTCTGTTTGTGATACTGGAACGTTTCTCCCTTGCCAGTTCGCAAGATGGTAAGCTTCATCAGTAGAGAACCCTGGAGGGATCTGGAAGAGAAACAGTTCTTGGTTTCTGCGCATCCTCTCTCCTGGCAGGCTCCTGTAATGCTCTGTGGCCAGCAGCATATGGCATCTCTCCATGGTACCTCCCTCAGCAACCCAGAAGGTGATTTCCCACTTTCCCAGTGCAGAGCCTCGATGAACTCTTCTGCCATCCAGTGGGCCACAGTAGTGCCCTGAGGTCTGGATCCCAGCTTCATTAGGGCAGAGGCCCCTTTCCATATTTGTTTCTTTCTTGGGTGCTCTGTGTTATCCCTAGAGGTCGTGGCTGCTCTCTATATCTGCTATTTCTGTATTCCTTAGAGTTTTCTTTAATCCTTTATATTGAACACCTTTTGCTCCTATTTCCTGCTATAGCTGACGATTCCTTATTTTAAACTTTCCCTGTTGAAATTACTGTAGGCTTCTTGTCTCCTGATTGAAATCTTATTGAAAGAACCATTAAGTGAAATAAAATATAAATGGCTATTTTTGTGATTGAATATCCTCTACACATATTTGTAGTTTTCTCTGAATCTCCCAGGCTTAAAATGTCCAAGTTTCAATAATCTCATTTATATGCTGGGAATAATAACACTTATCTCAAGGGATAAGAAGTAGATAAGACAAATGTTTGTAAAAATGCCTTATATATTGTTGAAGCACAATAGAAATGTAAGCTATTATTACCACATGGTAAACTCTGTGAGGGCAGGTCTATTTCTGTCCTGCTGTTCCTGGATACCCAGGGCCTTTCACAAGGCTTGGTACACTGTGGGTGCTCCATAAATGCTGGTTTGGTGAACAGATACTTGGACACATCTCTATTACTCCATTTCATGTTTAAGTCCATTTGAACTGAATTTCAAAAATGTTAGATAAATCTAGTGTTTTTAACTTTGCAAAAGGTAAATACTATACAATTAAAAAAAACTTTGTATCCTTCAACTGCATGTCACAATCTTCTACTGTAGATTCTTGCCTCCAATACATTTGTAGTTATAAATGAGATAGAAAATATGGAGAAAACGATGTAGCCTCAGAGACTAAAACTGTGATGCTCTGTTTAATTAGTGATTTTCAGGTGCATTTTGTAAGGATATTTACTGTTTGTAACCTGATAAGACATATAATTGACTACGATTTTTCTTTTGTTATCTTTAAGCAAATTATAGGTTCTGATGGCAAACTGTTTATGTTTCTGCATAACTACAGCACCGTTTTAAGGCATTTTATTATGTCGATAAATAACTTCACACTTGATGCCCTTTATTTTCAGGGAGAAAAGAAACAGCTTTCATAGATTTTTTTCACTCTTAGTAGTCTCTCCTACAATATTTTAACCAAAAGCCTTGACAGATATCAAGTTAAACTATGTCACAATGACCAAGATGAAGCTGTACAATTTTTTCTTCTTACATCAATACTCAGGCTTGTGTACACATACTGTTTGTTCCTCCTTCTGCAACATTTTTCATAATGATCTCCAGCAGTCTTGTCAAGGAAGTTTATTACTTTTTTTTCTAAGAGTATGGAATTAGTAACATTTCACAAGCTGCTCTGATCATGGGTGGGGCGTGGGTGGGGGAAGAAAGGCAAGGGTTCTGGGTTCCCAAAACTTTTTCTAAAAGTAATGAAAAATCACTTATTTTTTAGTGGACTTCCTTCTCTGTGTCTGCGTCTGGTGTTTCTAAAAAAACACACACACAAAAAACAATTGGAGATGAAGGATAGCCTCTGAGCTGTTATACATGTATATGTATTTAGTATCTGTGTAAGCTTCTTTCCTTTGCTTCACATAAATGAAGAGCAATATCCATACAAAGTAGATACTGACTTTTGACATAGGAACATTCTGTTGAACATACTAGGATCAAATGTTATCCCAAGCAAAAATAATGAATTAAGTCAAAAGCACATCCAAAACATCTGTTTGTTTTATGAAATACAGAATAAATAGATAGATAAGTAAATGAATAAATTAATCAATGAAAGTCAAGAAGATTTGAGGGAAGGATTTAGCAGTACAAAACTAGGTTCACTGGGCTTTCTCATGAACTTATCACCTTTTTCAAGAATGCCATTTGAATGTCATAAACTGCTTCATGTGTCCATTAAGGAGGCTTGTTTCCATGCCTTTATTGCACTCAATGCGCTTGTCGTTGTTGTAAATAACAAAGCATAGTAAACGTTTCTAAGCAACATTTGATTTGTTTATGTTGGGAATTGGGAAAATATGTAGGGATGATTTAATATGGGCATTTTTAGGCTGTGAATTGAAAAAACATAAGCAAGATGAAAATAAAAATCTAAAAATGATGCAGTGGAGCTTGGAAGGGGAGTCAGGAACAGTTTCATTATCTTTGAAGTTTTAGACACTTGTCTGTTTCCTCATCTATTTTTATTGACTAACCAAAGGGCCATTTATGTTTTGCTTCAATTGTCATTTTACATTGATAGGTCAGTTTTTCTTACGCTTCAAGCCTTACTTATTTAAAAAAATATTTTTCTGTTGACAGGTCATAAAAACATGAATACAGCAGACTTTACCTGATACAACGTTTTTTCAAAACTTATCATTTAAATTTATGCCTCAGAAGTGCAATCCATAGGCAACCACCTGGTCAAGACCTGGAAAATCACGTATTCACATAAAAAACATTCCTTGAATGTCTACTAGGTACTGAGTAGGCAAGTACAACTTGCCTTGTATTGATGAACTTACACTTGTTTATTGATGCAAAGAACTTGGAAACATCTTAGAGATATGCTTTAAAATGATTCACTCTATAAATATATCTTATAGATGTTTTATAGAATGCACTTTCCCTAGCTGACAAACAAAATCTGTGCCATTTTGAGTGCTATGCCGTATAATAAGTTATTTTTATGTAATATTCAAGGTAATACCAACAACAGGCCTAAGAGATAGCTATTATTAACTTCACTATTTTAAAGAGTAGGAAATTAAAGCTTAGATCATTTAGGTAACTTTCTCAAGGTTGCACTGTTTATAAGCACCCAAAACAGGATTTAACTTGGACTTGCCTGCCACCAAAGGGCATTTTCAACTATTTTATCACGAGTCTGTATATGAAAAAGCATATTCCCATATGCACAAAATTATAACTATGTTCAATGATTCTTAGTGTTTCAAAATTAATTTATTCATTCAACAAGTATTTTGAACATACACTTCACACCGGGCACATATTGCTATGTACTTGTGAATAACATAGACAAATAAATCATAACACAGTGTAGAACATGACAGAATCATCATATAGATATATGTAGAGGTTGCATGTGCAATTGGGGGAGGGGTTGCATTTGAGGGAGCATCTGAAGAAGATGTCCTGGGATCATTTTATCTGTTATTCTAATGTCAGTGGCTCAAAACACCAACTTCCCTTTAAGCTATCTAGGTATTTTCTATTTTGTAGAATGTTGTACTTCTCAAAGTGATTTCATGGAAGCGGGGGCATCAACATGGTAAACAATTTCTCCATGGGCCCATTTTTTCTTCTTTTAAATTTTTTATTGGAGTATAGTTGCTTTACAATGTTGTGTTAGTTTCTACTGTACAGCAAAGAGAATCAGCTATACATATATCTCTTATTTTTTGGATTTCCTTCCCATTTAGGTCATCACAGAGCATGCAGTAGAGGTCCCTGTGCTATACAGTAGGTTCTCATTAGTTATCTATTTTACACATAGTACCAGTAGTGCATTTATGTCAATCCCAATCTCCCAATTCATCCCACCCCCGCTTTCCCCCTGGGTATCCATGTTTGTTCTCTACATCTGTGCCGTTTTTTCTTATTGAAATATCTATTCACATATCTAGAGCTGAGGTTTCTGTTATATTGTTTTTCTAGCCCTAATTAACTAAGATTTGACTTACCTTCTTGCTCTTCAAGCCCAGGTTGTGTTGGGCATGAAGACATATCAAGTCCATTGCTGTGAGGACATAAATGATTATGTATGTATAAATGAAGACTTTAAAAAAACATAAGCAATAATACCCAGCTGGTCTAAAAAAAAAGTAAGCTTAACCTGAATGAAATGAAAGTACATGGTCAGGACATTCCTCTCACAGAACTGTCAGCCACAGATGCTTACTTCAGGAGTTAGCTGATTTACAAATACGACAACAGGAAAAGAGCTGCTATCACCTCTACAATCATTTGACAGCCTACTGACACATAAATAGCTCAGAAAATATCTTGTCAGACTTAAGAGCTAATTCTTTTGAAATCTAGTTGGAAATTCAATTTTAAATATTATGTTTAAATGGTTCCTTTGTCCCCAGTAATTCCATAGCCACCCCCATCCCATACACCCAGTTTTCTTCCTTTACTCTCACAATTTGTCATTACCTATTTTGTTACTAGTTTATGTACTTATTGTCTACCTTCTCCACCAGAATGAAAGATCCATATGGGCAGGAACCACGTTTTTGTTCATCATGGTATATCTAGCGCCTGGTGTCCAGTAGTCACCCCATGAATTTGTTGCTTGAATAAATGAATAGTGATTTCTATAGCTCTATCAGCATTTATTTCAATATATTTGTATCCATATCCATCTTCTTCTCTAAACTGTGAGCTCTGTGAGAGCAAGATTATAGTCTTAATTCATATTTGTGTCTTCTGAGCCTAGTCTATAAGAGATGCTCAACCATAATTTGTTAAATGAATTGATTCAACCCAGATATTGCAAGACTGCTCCACTCACACAAACAACTCCAACATATAATTTCCTTGAATGACTTTAATGGGGAGAGAGGGAGAATCCCAGGATCCATTTGAAAATATATTTCCTATTTCTCTCTGTCTGAAGAGAATTTTTGCTGATCTAAAATTTATGGTACTTTAAATTTGTGTTCTTATGCCTTTGTTAGCTATTTTCATGTTGACTGGCCTGTACCCAAAACTCAAAAGTTTGATCCCACTCCAGCCTAACTCCTGCCTCTCTGCAAACACAAGATGGATCTCAGTACTTATGAGCTGCTAGAATTCAGTGGTATTTCCCTTAGCAAACAAAAATCCAAGATAATATAGTTTACCAAACTAGACCAGAATGCAAGGAAATCACTTGGGAAGTTTATAAAATGCACTGATAGTCAGAGTCCAAATCAAAGAGATAAGCTACATTTTACTTTAAGCTATAGGTTGCATTGAGAAATCTGCATTTTAATAATCATGCTAGCAGGGTGATTTGAGAAACTCAAATTATAAGACCTGAGAATTCAGAGAGGATGCTTTACGTATCCTTGCATTGTCAGTGCCTATGTCTGACACATAATTGGTATTAACGTCCTCCCTTAAAATGTAAATGCCTATGCTCCCTAGAGAATCGGTTTTCTCATGATCTATCTTCTTTTGTTAACCTTTTCTCTGTACCCGAATTCATTTCCTATTACTTCTTATCCTATGTTAGGGCCTAGCCTCAATAGGAATTCAGCCTATTGGTTTATATTTAATGACAACCTTCTTTATGCCATTAACAATTTCCAATATCACTTAAGATAACTGAATTGTTTATTAAGAGCCAGTTGAAATGGAAATAACTTAAGCGATGTCTTATAGTCACTGGGACCCAATCCAGATTGCTTGGTGATAAATGACAAACATTGAATTTATTCCTTTGTAAACCTGTAAAAGAATCTAGACTTTGTTCTTCAGACGATGCAATATCATAGATTGAGCTATGTCCTAAAATAGATTTTACTTAAAGTTATAAAATTTTATATTAACCTCTTCTAAAATACTTTATTCACTAATATTTGTTAAACTTGAAAATCTCTAAAAAACTTCCACCAAGGTGGAAAGAAATTGAAATAACAGTGGTCTTTTAAAAAGTGTGGAATCAAATGAGCAACAAAAGCCCAGTTCCACTGTCCAAATAGCCACATTTTAATAAAATAGTTTTTCACTTATATTTCTATTATAAAATTTAAATGTAACTTTTTACAGCTTTTTATGATTCTTAAGCACATAGATATGCCACTCACAGTACTGAAACCAAGCAGGACCCCGTGGGGCCCTCCCAGATACAAAAGCCTTTCCGTGTCCCCCATTTCTTGTTTGTAGGAAAAGGTTTCAACCTCCTAGACCTTCCTTGAGTTCCAAAGGGCAGATTCAAACAGTTACTAATTAGAGGAGTGAGGGAATGCAGAAACAAAGGAAAGGCAGTTAAGAAACAATAGTGCGGTGATGGGGCAGGGTCCTGGTTCCTCTTCAAGGGATATACATAACAATCTGATATATATTTCTGAGTTCTTCTACAGGAACTAAAGTCCCCACCCGGGTGGAGAATGATAACTTTAGGCTGAGCACAAGGACATAGACTTCAGACTGATTGAAACCAGAAGACTGATGATTGAGATTCCTGGACCAAAACCCTGTTACCTCACCATCAACCAATCAGATGAAGGCCACACGCCCTGCATACCTCCCCCTAAACTTTGCCTATAAAAACTTTTCCAGGAAAACCATCAAAGAGTCTGGGCTTTTTTTTTTTTTTTTTGCAGTACGCGGGGCTCTCACTGTTGTGGCGTCTCCCATTGTGGAGCACAGTCTCCAGACGCGCAGGCTCAGCGGCCATGGCTCATGGGCCCAGCTGCTCCACAGCATGTGGGATCTTCCCAGACCAGGGCTCGGACCCATGTCCCCTGCATCGGCAGGCAGACTCTCAACCACTGTGCCACCAGGGAAGCCCCTAGTCTGGGCTTTTTGAGCATGAGCCACCCATTCTCCTTGATTGGCCCTTGCAATAAACCTTTGCTCCAAACGCCGAGATTTTTGTTTGTTTGGCCTCACTGTGAGTCAGGCACACAAACTTGGGTTTGACAACAGTACTATGAAGATTTCAGTATTTTACTTAATCAAAAAAGTTACCACACATTTAGGGATTTTTCTATTTTCAAAATTATACTAGTAATACATGGAAAATACTTTCTTGCTGTAGAACATTAAAACAGCAGAGAAACCTAACAACACATCTTAGAAAACTTTCTATGTCAATACCAACTGAACTATCTTATTCTTATCAAAGTTATATAGTATTTCTTGGTATTGGTGAGCCATAATTTATTTAATCATCCCCCTATTGATAGGCATATAAGTATTCCAATCATTCTCTAATAAAATCAATACTGCAATATATATCCTCCAATATTGATGATTATACTCATTTGTAGTGTTTCTTTTAGATAAATAGATAAAAGTTGATAAAAAATTTTGGGGTGAGATTTTGAATTTTAATTAACATTTTAAAATTGTCTCTCCAAGAGATCATACCATTTCTGTACTACCACCACTAATGTATGAGAGGGTTTATTTCTTTATATATCCTACAAATGCAAATTGTTACACAACTTTTTTTTTTATTCTAATGGTCTGATGGAAAATATTATGCCTAATTATTATGTTAATTTCTATTTTTCCCAATCATTAGTAATGCTGTTCACATTTTCATATGATTATTACCTATTACAGTTTTGTTTTAGTTCATATACTCTGCCCAGTTTTAAGTCTGGTTGTCTCTTCTTTGGTAGGTGTTTCCTATATATATCCTGGATATTAGTGTTTTGTTGGTTATATGTGCAGTAATATTTTTTAATTTTTCTAGTCGTTTAATTAGTTAATATATTGTTCATAGAACTGTGGGAAAAGAATGTCACCTTCCATATCAATAAACAAAGGACATTGGGGCCACCAAGCCATTGGCTATTGTAGCCACCCTGATGGTATGACCTGAGGGGGTTCAGGATGGATAAAAATAGGACACTGGTCCTAGATAGTTGAGGTGCATATCAAAGGAATAATTTCATTAAGCCCATACTCTTGTATCTTCCCTTACATAGAACAGTGTTAAATTCATTAACTTGAGATGTCTCTTTTTTCCTTAATTAGCAGTAATCTTTTGATGTTCAACTACCTCCTGGGTTTGTTTGGGTTTTTTTGCAAAAACTCCTATATATCCCAGCTCTTCCCTTACCTCCTTAGAACAGTCCCTTGGAGATATCTGAGAGGCTGTGTCCTGGGCTTAATTTCTCAGTAATGTCCCCAATAAAACATAATTCTCAACTTTTAGGTTGTGCATTGTTTTTCAGTCAACATAAGTTTAAATACTTTTATGATGTTGGGTCTCATATTTTCTCTTTCTGGTTCTTGTTTTTAGTGTTTATTTTCCCCTCTGAAGTCATAAATATATCCTTCTATAATTCTTCTAACTTGTTAGAGTTTCGAGTTTTATGTGTAACTCTTTAAACCATCTGGAAGAAAGTTTGTGTATAATGAAAGACACGAACTACTTTTTATTTGTTTTTTTTTTGCGGTATGTGGGCCTCTCACTGTTGTGGCCTTTCCCGTTGCGGAGCACAGGCTCCAGATGCGCAGGCTCAGCGGCCATGGCTCACGGGCCCAGATGCTCCGCGGCATGTGGGATCTTCCCAGACGGGGGCACGAACCCGCGTCCCCTGCATCAGCAGGTGGACTCTCAACCACTGCACCACCAGGGAAACCCTATTTGTTTGTTTTTAATGACAGACAGTTATCTAAGACTAGTCTATCCATTTCCAATGAACTTGAATGCTAGATGTTTTACAACTAAATTCCATAGTATACAGAGTTCCCTTTCTAAAATCTCTAATTCATACCTGATGTCTATGTAGATATAGTTCTGCTTTGTTATACATGTTGACTCATATAGTTTCGTTTCTTGCCTATGTTGTGATTTTTGATTGTGAGCTCATGTTCACTGGAACTCTATCCCTAGACTTTATTGAGGCCCCAGTTGAAAGTACGTTCCTCCAGAGAGGATTTATATTTTGTCCTACCAGCTATTTACCAACCTGGGTCCATTATAAATTAATATTAAAATTCCTTAATAGTTTCCTATCTATAGTATAACTAAAAGTAATGGGCTCCATGCTCTGACACTATCTTCCCGCAGAGCAGTACATCATTGCTAGGGATGGAGACTGAAGATATTTAAGCAATGAGTCAAAAGTATTGTGACGTGATGATGTAAAATAGGTTTGGAGGTGGTGTATCAAATTCTTCCCTGACGTTTATGAAAAGCGATGGTCTTAACAATCACTAGAGAATGATTACATAACTCCTAATAAATCTGGAATTACCTAGAATGTTACATGCTGAAATATTAGACCTAATAAACTGTGAAACAGGATGAGTTTCCAATTGTGTTTGGCAAGAATTGATTATCTTTTTTTAAATAGATGATCTTCAGAAAATTGAACAACTGGCTTTTTGTCTTAGGCAATACAAAGTTATGTGTTATTCTTTAAGAATTCTGAGACCCTCTGGCTGGGACTTTGAGTACTCTTCTAATTGAGGCCTCATATAGTATTTCATCACTTTGGAAGCTGCAATCATAACTGTGACAGGCAAAACTTATTCATAGAACATTATTTTAGCCCCATCCTCATATTTATAGATGTTCAAAAAAAGCCAAATATAGAAACGTGTAACTCTTTGTAAATGTAACTTCAGAAAGAGAAAAGTTCATGTGCTACTATGTTTTCATATTTATTATTAATAAGTTATTATTCTTATAATTCATCATAGATACTATTTATTTTAAAGGGCCATGTGAAGCTGCATTAAGCAGAAATAATAAGAAATTACCTTTAAAAGTAAAATGTTTCTAATTAATTTTGATTTTAAATAAATGAGGTATTTCTAATATTAGATTGTGTGGAAAAAATACACATTTTTAAATAAAAGTGTGTGGCTCAAAACCTTAAACTACAAATACATAAAAAACTTTATATACTTTGAAAATTGAATTTTAAAGAATAGCTAATATACTTAGTGGCTTTTTTCCCACTCCCCATATCTAGGATGTCTAGAGCTTAGCATTGCCCCTAGAATGCTAGTTTTTTATTGCGGTTAAAAATAGACAAATACTCCATTCCTTCACTTTTGTAAACATTGTTAAAACATGTCAATGAACATTTTAATCAATTCTGAAAGCATAAAAATTGTCTTCCTTTTTCATTCAAACCAGCTCTTAACCTGGCAACTGAGTCTAATTAACCTCAACCTGAATTGTTTCACCCTCATTTTAGAATTGAGAACCCACTCTGGCCCCAGCTCATGGGGTATAAGGACATTCATCGAAATGACCTACTAAGCATCAAACATACGGAGGGTCCCTATTTCCCTCAAATTCCTTACTTTCAATAACCCTTCATGATTTTGCTAGATCTACCTGGAATTTCCACCCTTCCTCCTATTCCTCCCTCTCAAACATCCCTTCTTTCTCTTCTTGATCAAATCCCAATCATACTTCACAATCAGCGGGAAAAAAAAAAAGTAAAAGAGAAAAGGAAAAAGAAAATCAGCACTTGTACAAAGCATCTCAGGTTCAGGCACACATGGCTTCTTCTGTGTCCTTCCATGACAGAACTGTTCATCCTTTAAAGATGATGTTTGTTTATGAACCTGCTTCCTTTCTTAAAATAAAATCACTCAGGGACAGAGTGGGTCTTCACATACTCCCCAATACCAAACACAGGAGCAGGTCCATAGTACGTGTTCAGTAAACATCTGCTGAATTTATGGATTTTGCTACTGCTCTCCCTCTGTGTTTGTCTCTGACACCAAAAATAGTTCTTTAATAACTGGATTCTAGCTACTTCTCAAAAGTGTTTTAGAACTGCTTTTTCCTCTCTGTATCTTCCTGCCTTTTTTCCTCCATTCTTACTTGTGTTTCTCTCTGTCCCTTTCTCTGCCTCTGTCCCTCTCCTCCTTTCTTCTTTCCTTCTTCCCTTTCCCTCAAAATCACCAGCTCAAAGTAATGAGTTTTCTTAGTCATGCACTAATCCTTAGTGACTAGGTTTTTTGCTTAAACACAGCTAGGATTGCATCTTCAACACCGGTCATCGAACCTCTCCAATGTGGACCTAACACATTCATGAACCTCTAACGTTGCCTTTATTTTGAAACACTGACGGTCATCTGAGCCATGCCAACCTGGAGAGACACATGAAATCATGAACTCAGGTTAAGATGTGGGGTTCTTGTGTTTCACTTTTGTACTGACATTCTAATTTCAAACCTATTAGGTAACACAATTCTCATGTCCCTTTCCCTAGAATAACCACTTCTAGTTCGGCTCCCATGTGTGGGCTCCAAGTCTTCAGCCAGCCCTGTGATTCTGCCTGAACTCTTTGTCTCCTATCTGGGCCTGTTCTCTGGAGATCAAAAGAGAGCAATAAATACTCCAAATGTATAAGATGTGTATTGAGGAACAAAGGGAGGAATAGTCACACACTTTGCATTGGTGACAGTGGTAAGGTGTAAGGGTTTTACTGCCATATATATCTTTCCTCTGCTTCTAGTAACGGCATAGAAACCAGCAATATAGTCAACTCAGATCATGGGGCTTGGCATCACCCAGGGAGGATTCTGCCTCAAATCTTCATGGATATATTTGTCTTAAACACATTTAAAAATATGACTTTGTATACCCCTAGGGATGAAGAAAAAGAGAAAATATTTTATTCAAGTCTTTGCTTAAATGTCATCTTTTTGTTGTGCTGATCCTGACCACCCCAATTAAAACTGCAGTCCTTCACCAAGAGCCATCCATTCTATCCTGGTCTATATTTTCTATAGTACTTATTACCTTCTGGTATGTAATCTACTTTTTAACTATTTTTTATTGTGCATTGTGTGTTTCTCCCTGTTAGAATACAAGCTGCACAAAGGCAGAGTTTTTTCTTTTTTCTCATCTTTGTCTGTTTTATTCATGGATGTTCCCAAGCACTTAGACGAGTACCTGGCTCAAGTAAACACTCAAAAAATATTTGCTGAATGAATGAATGGACAAATGAAAACAGTGCATAAAAAATATTCTCTAGGAACAGATATACCTTTCTGATTCTACAATCAGAATATTTAAAAATAATATTTAGTTCTTTCCAATTGCAAGGGAGTAAGATGAATGAATGGTTTTCAAGTGGGATATTTATATTTGTTGTTCTCTTTCTTTGATGGCATCATGTTTTAAAATTAAGTATGACCATGTCCCAGCTTAAAATGATTTCCTGGGATTTTGATTATTAATCAATGGAAATTTTCCAGCATTCCAAGGTGCTGATTTATAGCTATCATGTGAAAGACTTAATGAATAGACCTTTCATTACAATTTCCTCAGAATAGCAAACTCCCAGCTGCCCCATCCAGCAGAGCCCATGATTTAACTCTGGAATTTGTTTTGACTCACTGACTATAAAAGGGACTGAAAGGGCCATGTGGGAGTCATTGAAAAACTGCAGATGAAACCCACTTTAAGAAAGAGAAAAAACAACTCCAAACTGAGTAAACAGATCAAACATAGCAAATCCTTTTGATGTGACAAAAGGATTCTTCACTTTGGAAAGGACGTCACCCACCTCAGGATTATTTTAAATGGTGATTCACTAACAATATTTTTACTGATGAAATGTCTCCTGTGTGAATCAAAATAACATGGCTGTTTTTCAGAAGATTGTCTGGGGGCGTGAAAGAAGGTACGAACAGGGAAGGAAGCAAGTCTGGAAGCAGAAGTTGGTGTTGAGAGTCTAGGGTTCACCATGGGGTGTCCAGAGACTAAGCTGAAAACCTGTGCTCTGAGTTTCATTAGAGAGAACACATCAGTCAGAGCAGAACAAATGGTGCTGATAGCCGTCACAGGAGATGCTCTGTGACTAAATGTCTGATTTATTTATAAGCTTCCAAATGAAGCCCTTTTTTATTAAAGGAATGGTTCTGTTAATTTTAAAGCATCCTGTTACGGCATTTCATTTAACTTTGTTGACCTTAGGAATTTAGAGAATGGGTTGTTTCCTGACCTGAGAGGATTCATATTCCCAAGACAATTAAGGTCTAGAAATGTTATAGAAAAACGCATAGCCTCACAGTAGATATTTCTGTTTCTATTATAAAACCATTGTTTTTTAGTGCATTGAGAAGGGAACACAGGTGAAACTACGTTTCTCTTAATTTTTTCACCAGGAAATACTGCACAGAAGAGACTGTCACTAGATCTCGAAGACAATCTTTTTACTATGTGGATTATTGCTGCTTACTTGCTTATTTTGCTGACACAAATTTTCTTTACATTTATCCACATATATTTTAAGAAGGATAAATTTGCGGAGACAGGGTAACAAAATGAATAACTATCATCGGGATCCCTTCCTGTGCAAAAGGTAGACAATGAGTTTCTTGGAGAAATGACATCTACTAAAACTATAATGTCCAAAAGAGTGACTACTTGTATTTAAGTTAATTAAAGTGCAATAAAATTCACAATAAGTTGCTCAGTCTCACCAGCTACTTTTGAAGTGCTTAATTGACATTAGTGGTTATTGGCTAGTAGTGTTATCACATTGGACAGCATACATGTGGATCAATTTTATATCACAAAAATCACTACTCTAAAATGCCTAATTTTAAACAACAAATGAGATATTTAAATAATAATCACTCACACACAAATATATATAGTGCACCTACATCAATATTGTAGAAACATTAATAATTGAAAGGATTCCACCACTTAAAGAGCAGTACAAAATTTGAAAAAACAGACCACTCAGTTTGTTTGTAAAATCTGTCAGAGAAGATGAATGGCCACTATAAGAATAAAGAATGAATTTAGCTTTAATGGAGCATAATAAAAAGAGAAATACAGCAGGTAAAGGTTTATCACAAAAGCCTTGAAAAAGTGACTTTGGGGCTTCCCTGGTGGTGCAGTGGTTGAGTGTCCGCCTGCCGATGTAGGGGACGCGGGTTCGTGCCCCGGTCCGGGAAGATCCCACATGCCGCGCAGCGGCTGGGCCCGTGAGCCATGGCTGCTGAGCCTGCGCGTCTGGAGCCTGTGCTCCGCAACGGGAGAGGCCACAACAGTGAGAGGCCCGCATACGGCAAAAAAAAAAAAAAAAAGTGACTTTGAATGTATACTTTATCTGTTAGCATTTTACATGTTGATGACTTAGAAAATTAATATTAAAATTATGGTTTAGAGAATAAAAGTGAAAAGCAGGTAATTGTCATATAAAAAAATCCCAAGTAATTTAAACTTGATAAACATTACCTAATCACCTGTGATATGTGAAGCATCCCTTGGACCAGAATTTTTCAGCAGAAAAAGTAGATGTTTTACACTATGTACAGGTGGATCAAACCTAAGTAGATCAAACCATGTAAATCAGTACGTAAGGTTCTCAATATTCACTTTCTAACTTATCCGCTTTTAAATTTCTAAAGGAAATTCCACAAATCAGATTTTTTATATCCCTACGATACTTCCATCAAAACCATTTATATAAATTTATTTTTTTCTCATAACTATCACATCATCCAGATTTGTCAAATTATGGATTTATCACGCTTGACATTTAATTTCAAATGAGCCATGTCTTCCTAGAATCTTTGGAATAATTAACTGCTAGAGTACATACCACAGAAAATGTGAATGGAATGCACTAATGTGTACACACAGTACTGTGTTTTATTTGACACCCGTAGATCAGTGAGGAAATCTTAGCAAACCTAAGAAAAGGGTGGTAAGAGCAATTAAACACAACCTGAGATGGCTCATCAAACATAGAAAGGAGTCTGGGGAAATCCCAGTGCCTTTCTGTGCTGCTCCCTGGGACCTGCAGTTGAGGATAAGGGGCCTGAACTAATCCATCAGGGATCTCTCTTCCTGAGTCCTGAGATGGGACTATCAATTTACATTGATTTTACTAAATTCTAACAATGCAGGACATTAGGTAGCTACATTTTAATGATCTATCGTTAGTTTATTTTAAAAATTCTACTGTTTATGAAAGAGCTATAAATAAATAATACCTTCAAGTATGAAATGCTTGAGGCTACTTAAGTGGTTTAACTAATATGCGAGGCCATTATAGTCACTCATATAATTGTATAAACTCTGACATCTTTCAGTTACCACATTTTATTTAGTCACTTGTATTTATCTTCTTGGAAAAAATTCTCTGCAGCAGAATGACAACATCAATATACTCTTTGGTTGTGTAGGTTTTGTCAAGATTATAAATTAACTCTAAGTATTAAAAGGGCTTATGATCATTCCATCAGAGAGAAAAATTTTAGCCACCATGGAAGAAGTAAAAGGATCCCATAATGGGGCTTCCCTGGTGGCACAGTGGTTAAGAATCTGCCTGCCAATGCAGGGGACACGGGTTTGAGCCCTGGTCCGGGAAGATCCCACATGCCTCAGAGCAACTAAGCCCATGTGCCACAACTACTGAGCCTGCACTCTAGAGCACACATGTCACAATTACTGAAGACTGCGTGCCTAGAGTCTGTGCTCTGCAACAAGAGAAGCCACCGCAATGAGAAGCCCACACACCGCAACTAAGAGTAGCCCCCGCTCGCTGAAACTAGAGAAAGCCCGCACGCAGCAACAAAGACCCAACACAGCCAAAAATAAATAAATAAAATAAATACATTTATAAAAAAGAAAAAAGTATCCTATAATAAAAGAAGTTTCTCTTTTAAAAAGCAGTGATGGACTTCCCTGGTGGCACAGTGGTTGAGAGTCCGCCTGCCGATGCAGGGGACACGGGTTCGTGCCCTGGTCCGGGAAGATCCCACATGCTGCGGAGCGGCTGGGCCCGTGAGCCATGGCCGCTGAGCCTGCACGTCCAGAGCCTGTTCTCCGCAACGGGAGAGGCCACAACAGTGAGAGACCGGCGTACCGCAAAACAAACAAACAAACAAAAACAAAACCCAGTGATGCATAGGGATTAAAGTTCTTGGGCAATGTGCAGATAAAATTAAAATGAAGTTGGTTGCTATCATCATCCTTAGTGCAATTTCCCTATAATGTTTTTTTTCAGTATACCTGGAAATTTAAATCTGTGATCACTCTTAAATTTGTCATATCTCTTTTAAAAAATACATCTTTATTGGATTATAATTGCTTCACAATACCGTGTTAGTTTCTGTTGCACAACAAAGAGAATCAGACATATGCATACACATGTCCCCATATCCCCTTCCTCTTGAGGCTCCCTCCCATCCTCCCTATCCCATCCCTCTAGGTCATCGCAAAGCACCGATCTCCCTTTGCTATTCTGCGGCTTCCCACCAGCCAACTACTTTACATTCGGTAATGTATATACGCCGATGCTACTCTCACTTTGCCCCAGCTTCACTGACCCACCCCGTGCTATCAAGTCCATTCTCTGTGTCTACCTCTTTATTCCTGTCCTGCAACTAGGTTCATCAGTATCAATTTTTTTTTTTTTTTTTTTTTTTTTTTTTGCGGTACGCGGGCCTCTCACTATTGTGGCCTTTTCAGTTGCGGAGCACAGGCTCCGGACGCGCAGGCTCAGCGGCCATGGCTCACGGGCCCAGCCGCTCCGCGGCATGTGGGATCTTCCCGGACCGGGGCACGAACCCGTGTCACCTGCATTGGCAGGCAGACTCTCAACCACTGCGCCACCAGGGAAGCCCTCAATTTTGTTTTTTAAATTCCATATATATATGCGTTAGCATACAGTATTGGTTTTTCCCTTTCTGACTTACTTCACTCTGTATGACAGACTCTAGGTCCATCCACCTCACTACAAATAACTCAATTCCATTTCTTTTAATGCCTCAGTAATATTCCGTTGTATATGTGTGCCACATTTTCTTTATCCATTCATCTGTCAGTGGACATTTAAGTTGCTTCCATGTCCTGGCTACTGTAAATAATGCTTCAATGAACATTGTGGTGCATGTCTCTTTTTGAATTATGGTTTTCTCAGGGTATATGCCCAGGAGTGGGATTGCTGGGTCATATGGTAGCTCTATTTTTATTTTTTTAAGGAACCTCCATACTGTTCTCCATAGTGTTTGTATCAATTTACATTCCCAACAGGGCAAGATGATTCCCTTTTCTCCACACCCTTTCCAGCACTTATTTTTTCTAGCTTTTTTGATAATGGCCATTCTGACCAGTATGAGGTGATACCTCATTGTAGTTTTGATTAGCATTTCCCTAATAATTAGTGATGTTGAGTATCTCTTCGTGTGCCTCTTGGCCATGTGTATGTCTTCCTTGGTGAAATGTCTATTTAGGTCTTCCACCCATTTTTTAACTGGATTGTTTGTTTATTTGATATTGAGCTCCATGAGCTGTTTGTATATTTTGGAGATTAACCCTTTGTCTGTTGTTTCATTTGCAAATATTATCTCCCATTCTGAGGGTTGTCTTTTTGTCTTGTTTATGGTTCCCTTTGTTGTTCAGAAGCTTTTAATTTTCATTAGGTCTCATTTGTTATTTTTGTTTTTATTTTTGTTACTCTAGGAGGTGGGTCAAAAAAGATCTTTTATAGTGTCTGGTCTTACATTTAAGTCTTTAATCCATTTGGAGTTTATTTTTGGGTATGGTGTTAGGTAGTGTTCTAATTTCATTCTTTTACATGTAGCTGTCCAGTTTTCCCAGCACCATTTATTGAAGAGGCTGTCTTTTCTCCATTGTATGGTCTTGCCACCTTTGTTGTAAATTAGGTGTCCATATGTGTATGGGTTTACCACTGGGCATTCTATCCTGTACCATTGATCTATATTTCTTTTTTTGTGCCAGGACCATACTGTTTTGATTACTGTAGCTTTGTGGTATAGTTTGAAGTCAGGGAGCCTGATTCCTCCAACTCTGTTTTTCTTTATCAAGATTACTTTGGCTATTCAGGGTCTTTTGTGTTTCCATACGAATTGTAAGATTTTTTTGTTCTAATTCTGTGAAGAATGCCATTGGTAGTTTGATAGGGATTGCATTGGATCTGTAGATTGCTTTGGGTAATAGAGTCATATTCACAATATTGATTCTTCCAATCCAGGAACATGGAATATTTCTCCATCTGTTTATGTCATCTTTGATTTCTTTCATCAGTGTTCTATAGTTTTCTGAGTACAAGTTTTTTGCCTTCTTAGGCAGGTTTATTCCTAGGTATTTTATCCCTTTGTTGCAATGGTAAATGGGAGTGTTTCTTTAATTTCTTTCTGATTTTTCGTTGTGGGTGTATAGGAATGCCAGAGATTTCTGTGCATTAATTTGGTATTCTGCAATCTTACCAAATTCATTGATTTCTAGTAGTTCTAGTAGTTTTCTGGTGGAATCTTTAGGATTTTCTATGTAAAGTATCATGTCATCTGCAAAAAGTGACAGTTTTACTTCTTTTCCAATTTGTATTCCTTTTATTTATATTTCTTCTCTGATTTCCATGGCTAGGACTTCCAAAACTATGTTGAATAAGAGTGGCAAGAGTGGACATCCTTGTCTTGTTCCTGATCCTAGTAGAAATGCTTTCAGTTTTTCACCATTGAGTATAATGCTTGCTGCAGGTTTGTCATATATGGCCTTTATTATGTTGAGGTAGGTTCCCTCTATGCCCACTTTCTGGAGAGTGTTTATCATAAATTGGTGTGGAATTTTGTCAAAAGCTTTTTCTACATCTATTGAGATGATCATATGGTTTTTATTCCTTAATTTATTAATGTGGTGTATCACAATGATTGATTTGCGTATATTGGTGAATCCTTGTGTCCCTGGGATAAATCTCACTTGATCATGGTGTATGATTCTTTTAATGTGCTGTTGGATTTTGTTTGCTAGTATTTTGTTCAGGATTTTAGCATCTATGTTTATCAGTGATATTGGTCTAGAATTTTCTTTTTTGTGATATCTTTTTCTGGTTTTGGTATCAGGGTGGTGGTGGCTTTGTAGAATGAATTTGGGAGTGTTTCTCCCTCTGCAATTTTTTGGAAGAGTCTGAGAAGGATCGGTGTTATCTTTTCTCTAAATGTTTGATAGAATTCACCTGTGAAGCCATCTGGTCCTGGAGTTTTGTTTGTTGGAAGATTTCTAATTACGGTTTCAATATCATTACTTGTGATAGGTCTGATTATATTTTCTAATTCTTCCTGGTTCAGTCTTGGAAAATTGTACCTTTCCAAGAATTTGTCCATTTCTTCATGGTTATCCATTTTATTGGCATATAGTTGTTTGTAGTAGTCTCTTATAATCCTTTTTATTTCTGCAGTGTCAGTTGTGATTTCTCCCTTTTCATTTCTAATTTTATTGATTTGTGTCCACTCCCTTTGTTTCTTGATGAGTCTGGCTAAGAGTTTATCAATTTTGTTTACCCTCTCAAAGAACCAGCTTTTAGTTTTATTGATCTTTGCTATTGTTTTCTTCGTTTCTATTTCATTTATTTCTGCTCTGATCTTTATGATTTCTTTCCTTCTACTGACTTTGGGTTTTCTTTGTTCTTCTTTCTCGAGTTGTTTTAAGTGTAGGGTTAGATTGTTTATTAGAGATTTTTCTTGTTTCTTGAGATGAGACTGAATTGCTATAAACTTCCTTCTTAGAATTGCTTTAGCTGCATCCCATAGGTTTTGGGTAATTGTGTTTTTGCTGTCATTTGTTTCTATGTATTTTTTAATTTCTTCTTTGATTTCTCAGTGATCTCTTGGATATTTTGTAGCATATGTTTAGCCTCTATGTATTTGTGTTTTTTTTACTGTTTTTTTGCTGTAATTGATTTCCAATCTCATAGTGTTCTGGTCAGAAAAGATGCATGATACGATTTCAATTTTCTTAAATTTACCAAGTTTTGACTTGTGACCCAAGATGTGATGTATCCTGGAGAATGATCTATGTGCACTTGAGAAGAAAGTGTATCCTGCCACTTTTGGGTGGACTGTTCTATAAATATCAATTAGATCCATCTGGTCTATTGTGTCATTTAAAGCTTGTGTTTCCGTATTTATTTTCTGTTTGGATGATCTGTCCATTGGTGTAAGTGGGGTGTTAAAGTCCCCTACTATTATTGTGTTACTGTTGATTTCTCCTTTCATTGTTGTTAGCATTTTCCTTATGTATTGATGTGCTCCTACGTTGGGTGCATAAACATTTATAATTGTTATATCTTCTCCTTGGATTGATCCTTTGATCATTATATCTTGTCCCTCCTTATCTCTTGTAATAATCTTTATTTTAAAGCCTATTTTATCTTATACGGGTATTGCTACTCCAGCATTATTCTGATTTCAATTTGCATGGAATATCTTTTTCCATCCCTTCACTTTCAGTGTGTATGTGTCCCTGGATCTGAAGTGGGTCTCTTATAGACAGCATATATATGGGTCTTGTTTTTGTATCCATTCAACCAGTCTGTGTCTTTTGGTTGGGGCATTTAATCCATTTACATTCAGGGTTATTATCGATATGTATGATCCTATTACCATTTTCTTAATTGTTCTGGGTTGTTTTTTTGGGTCTTTTTCTTCTCTTGTGTTTCCTGCTTAGAGAAGTTTCTTTAGCATTTGTTGTAAAGCTGGTTTGGTGGTGCTGAATCCTGTTAGCTTTTGCTTGTCTGAAAAGCTTTTGACTTCTCCATAGAATCTGAATGAGATCGTTGCTTGGTAGAGTAATCTTGGTTGTAGGTTTTTCTCTTTCATCACTTTAAGTATATCCTACCACTCCCTTCTGACCTGCAGAGTTTCTGCTGAAAAATCAGCTGATAACCTTATGGGGATTCCTTTGTATGTTATTTTTTGTTTTTCCCTTGCTGCTTTTAATATTTTTTCTTTGAATTTAATTTTTGTTAGTTTGATTAATACATGTCTTGTTGTGTTTTTCCTAGGGTTTATCCTGTATGGGACTCTCTGTGCTTCCTGGACTTGGGTGACTATTTCCTTTCCCGTGTTAGGGAAGTTTTCCACTATAATCCCTTCAAGTATTTTCTCAGACCCTTTCTTTTTCTCTTCTTCTTCTCGGATCCCTACAATTCGAACGTTGGTGCATTTACTGCTGTCCCAGATGTCTCTGAGATTGTCTTCAATTCTTTTCATTCTTTTTTCTTTATTCTGCTCCTCGGCAGTTATTTCCACCATTTTATCTTCCAGCTCACTTATTCGTTCTTCTGCCTCTGTAATTCTGTTATTGATTCCTTCTAGTGTATTTTTCATTTCCGTTATTGTGTTGTTCATCTCTGTTTGTTTGTTGTTTAGTTCTTCTAGATTCTTGTTAAACATTTCTTGTATTTTCTCAATCTGTGCTTCCATTCTATTTCTGAGATTCTGGATAATCTTTACTATCATTACTCTGAATTCTTTTTCAGGGAGATTACCTATATCCTCTTCATTTATTTGATCTTGCAGGTTTTTAACTTGCTCCTTCATCTGTGACATATTTTTTTGCTTTTTTTTTTTTTTTTTGCGGTACGCAGGCCTCTCACTGTTGTGGTCTCTCCTGCTGTGGAGCACAGGCTCCGGAGGCACAGGCTCAGCAGCCATGGCTCATGGACCCAGCCGCTCCGCGGCATGTGGGATCTTCCCAGACCGGGGCACGAACCCATGTCCTCTGCATCAGCAGGCGGACTCTCAACCACTGCGCCACCAGGGAAGCCCTTTTTTTTTTTTTATGTTTGGGATTGTGTTCCTGTTTTACTGGTTGTTTGGCCTGAGGCTTCCAACACTGGAATTTGTAGGCTATTGGTAGAGCTAGGTCTTGGTGCTGAGATGAGGAACTCTGTGAGACCACACTCTGATGAATATTCCCTAGATTCTGAGGTTCTCTGTTAATCCAGTGTTTTGGACTCAGAGCTCCCACTGCAGGAGCTTCCACCCGACCCCAGGCTCGTGAATCAAGATCCCACAAGCCACGTGGAGCAGCAAAAAAAAAAAAAAAGAGAATAGCAAAGTAAAAAATTAAATTAGACTAAGAACTAACAGATATGGTAGAAAGAATGTAAAAATAAAAATATAGATGAATCAATAGCCAGAATGTACAACAGTACCACAGTAGTAAAAAAGAGGAGGAAGGAAAAAAAAAGGGCACGGTTGGGGGGTAAGGGAGTGGGAGGGGGAAGGACTCAGCTGTGGAGAGTGGGGTCTAAACAAGGGCGAGGTTTGGGCAGTGGGCAGAGCCAATGCTCAGGACCCACAGGGCTGGAAAATGCCCTAGGGGATATAGGGGGTGGGGCTTAGGCTCAAGGAACAGAAGGGGCCCAGGCTTGCCCCACTCCTGGTCTCAGAGGACAGGGGACCTCACCTGGGAGCCCAGCAGGCTTCCTGAGCTCAAGTGGGCGGGGCAAACACTATCCTCACTTCTGCTCCTCCGGTCTGGGGTCTGGGAGGGCCCCTCCCGCCTGCCTCTCCCGTTCTCCCCTGGGCCTCCCTCCTATGCCCCCAAGGACCCATGTGACCTGAAGGCAGCTTTGGAGGGCAGGGGATTGGCCTGGGAGCTCAGCAGTCTCCCCAGGCTGAGTGGGCAGGGCAATCGCCCTCTCCTCTTCTCCTGCTCCTCCCACAGGGCCCCTCCTGCCTGCCTCTCCTGTTCTCCCCTCAGACTCCCTCCTATGCCCCCATGACCCACACAGCCTGGATGGGGCTTTGGAGGGGTGGGAAGTGGATTGGGAGCTCAGCAGACTCCCCAGCCTGAGTGGGCCAGGCGATTGCCCTCCACTCCTCTCCCACGGTTCCTAGAGAGTCCCTCCCACCTGTCTCTCCTGATCTCCCTGGCCTCAGGGGTGTGGATCTTGTATGGCCTCCACTGCTCCTCCCCCTTTTGTCCCCCTACATCCTACCAATTCACTCTGGGGTTCCTCCTGTCTCCTTGGGGGTCAGAGTTCCCCGCTAGCTGCCGGCAGGCACCCTAGTTGTGGGGAGATGCTAACTCCGCATCTTCCCACACCGCCATCTTGACTCCTCCCCTCTAAGTCATATCTTGAAACTAAATTATAGCTGCCCTCCAAGACTGCCTTTTCTAAGCTTGTAAATTAAAGAGACTTTTAAGAAGCTTTGCAGGGGAACCAAAGAAAACACGGGACAGGAGAAGTAGGGCGAGATGAGAGTTGTTTATCTCATGTAACTTTGATCAGTTTGCCAACCTCATATACACCTCCCTGTGCTAAGATCTCCACAGGCCAGCATCATCAGAACATAAATCATTCCCTAAAGCTTCCCTGTTTTTGGCCTCTGCTAATCTAATTCTTTTCCATTCAGCCAAGTGCACACAAAGTTTAACCACAAGGCTAGAAATATGTGGAGTAAATTCTTCAAGACTGATACTAATCCTATTAGGATATCAATTGGGCATACCAAAACTAATTGAAAATGAAAAAGAGAGATTGAGATTCTCATTTGAAGGTATTTAGAGACCACGCTTGGCCCATCCTTAGAAAACTCCCCTTTATTCTTTCCACACCACCTCCCACTGCAAATTACATACTTAAACCAATTGGAAACAGAATGGGCTAAATCATATGTAAATCATTCTGAGGTTCAGCCTGTACTATCATAGAGTATAGCTTCTCAAACCTTAACGTGCACACGAATCATTTGAGGATCTTGTTAACATGTTGATTCTGATTCAGTAGGACTGGGGAGGGGCCCAAGGTTCTGCATTTCTAATATGCCTCCAGGTGATGCTCCTGGTCTGATTCACAGAAGACATTTTGAATAGCAAAGTTTTAGAGTATCATTTGCTTTCCAAAATTGTGACCTGTCTGTCATACTCCAAAGAATATTCCACATTGCTCATGTTGACTGGTAACTTGATGGCTGGCTATATATAAATATATATATCAAAGAATGTCCTAAAAGTTGTACTAATTATGATCTTTAACAAACATCACAAATCCTATAATATGCATTACTTGGCTAAAATGGAAAAACCCAGAATGTGACTAATCAGAAATGATAAACGATATCTGTATTTTATAATAAATTATTTATATTTTGCACTTCTGTCATAGTTGAAATTATATTGATAGTGTAATTTCTAACATATGAGCTAGTGACTTTTTAATGACATTTGTAAAACAATCAAATTTAAGAGGTTTTCCCTTAAATTATGACATTCTCATGTCACTTTTTATTCTGAATTCATTAAGCACATTAAGTTTAATTGTCTGAAAAAGAGATGCTGAAGGCATTAAATTTTTTTTGTTTTTCCATCAACAATTACTTATATTTTATCCTTTTATTTCCCATAGACAGAGAGACAAATATGTTTTCCTTTCTTTCACAAAAGGAAAAGTCAAATGACGGTCAAATGCATTGCTCCAAAAGCATAATACAGAAAATGCTTATTGTACTGATTTATACTTAATTAAAATATATTTTACTTTTAAAAATTAAAGCACATATGGTATAGAGAGAAGTATTTAAATATACCTTCCTTTTTTTCCCCTGAATTGTGTTTCTTGAGCTATTCCTTCCCAATTTTTAAACAAAACTTTTTAAGGTTTTATTTATTAACCACTCATGCTGTATAATATATAATCCCAAGAAATCACATCAAAATATTATGCTAACCTTCAAAGATGTGGCTGTGACCACTTTCAGGTGACATCTTTTCAAAGGGTGTTTCCTCACCTTTCTTGTCTGAATCTTTCACAGAATCATCGGACTGGCTCCCAGGCTGACTCTTAAATGTTGGTGAATACAAATTTCTCTCAATTTCCACTTCCTGTTAGAAGACATTAAAGGGATGTGTGTTAAAGCTATCAGTGGGAAACAGATGTGGTTTTTAGGGGGTTTAGAAGGCGGGAGTGAGTGAGGGAGGAGGTTTCTATGAGTGATGCTTTCCAATATGCTTCGGGTAAAATGTTGATAACTTAGCCAAGAATGGCAAACACATATGTGACGCTTAGTTTACTTTTCTGCCACAGGTTCCACTTCTGAATTAGCTTTTCTTTCATGTGGCTTTTTTTGCTCTCATAAAAGAGAGAAAGTGGAAATAAGAGCCAAAATACAACATAATACAAGTTAATAGATGCAACTTCCTAAGGCCTGAGAAATGTCCATAAGGGATTTCAAAAAATAGCTATATATCAACATTATATGCTTAAGACAGAAGGAAATGAGTTTTTCTTTAATGTCATGCTCATCCTATGGTGATAAACTTAGTAATTACAGAGCTCCCAAACCTATTCAGCTACCATACAAAAGTACAGTTTGGCAGTTCATAGAGATTATGAAATTACTTCTTTGAGACAGTAATTCAAAATTGGAGAGAGAAAAGTTTCCCACTGGAAAAAAGTATAAAGGATATTTCAAATACAGGGAGTCTAATGTTTCTTATTTTATAAATTAATACAATCCAATAAAACAAACCAAGTCAATCAGACTAATTATTTTGAATAAAAAATTGTGAAAAATAAGTAAATTAGCCAAGACAACTTGAGAAGCAAAGCGTATTTTTTTTTAAATCAAGTAATACATTGAAAAAGGTTTTAATAGCTACTCACAAGTTTTATATTTTTGTACATGAGGTGGTATTTTCTAAACAACAACCATTCAGACAAAGATGTGATAAATTGCTCTTCACTTTTGTTACATTTTAAATACACTGGCATGAACGAGTCAAGTTTGAGAGACAGCTAAAAACTCTAAAACATTTCTTAGAGTAGGTATATTTCCTGTATCTATGATATGGTTAGAAAGGCAATGCTTTCAGATAAATAACGTCTTAACTTCTTAGCATGTTTATGTTTTCTAATTTTCACACACAGAATATATATATATATATATATATATATATATATACAGATACTACATACATAATATATATACTACATACATACAATATATAATTAGAAAATATTGGCATGTGTTTAATCATCTCATCTTTAAATCTCCCCCCCACCCCCAGTATATGATATATACTATCTTCACTGTGAATGTTTAACTGGAACTAAAAACATTTACAGGAGTAAAACAAAGGAAAAGAAGTTTCCATTTTTTTCAAGGCATTGCCTTTAACATTTGTGTTTCCAACTATTAGCAAAAACCCAAAGGTTCATAACAGCAGTTTGCTTTATGTTGTCAAGACACAGTGTCAGACAAGCCACGGCATGTGGCATGAGCTCCTGAGCTAGTGGACGAGCACAGAATTCCCAACTCAGTTCAGTCTGGTGTCCTCTCCCACTGTCACATGAAGTGACTCTATGAAATGGATGCGACATGTTTATTTGCTCTTGTTTCAGCAGTTTAATCCAACTCCTAGCACTGGCAAAAATAAACTAAGTTAAATAAAGAAAAAATCAAGATGCCTCAAAAAGTAGTGATTCTTGTTCAGAAAATTTTTGTTTTGACAAAGGGCGGAATGCTGAACATGGTCCACGAACTTGATAGATAATGTGAAAGTATCGTCTCTCTGTTTCATATAGAAACATGAAATGTGATTTGGTAAAATCATTTAAGCAAATTTCAGGCAGTGATGACACTAACTTATGCTATATTGATATTCTCAACTCCGAATTCACAACTATCAAAAGTACCTCACATATTGAGGCAGTAAGGGGCCCCGCAGACAATCCACAAACGAAAATAGTAGACCCATTTCTACTCTTTGATCATCAGATCCAAGTCAGTCTGTGGCAAGTTCCTTAGCACCCTGGCAAGTGGTAAGAAGGGGACTGTGTAGAAAAGAACTTCTTAGATAAGGTTGCATTGAGCTATCTCTAATCAAAGCAATGATCTGCTTTAAAATCTTTTAATCTGATTTATGCACTGTGCTTCTACAAAAGATTTACTCTGAGTGAAAATCTACAGGCTTAAACAAATGCACCCAACACCACTTTAGAGGGGAAAAACACCACAGCTTTTGATTATGAGAAGCTTGGATTCAAGCCTTCCCTTCTCTACTTATTAGCTGTGTGACTTTCTTCAGGTCACTTGATACATCTGGGACTAAGTTTTCTCGTATGTTATAGGAAGAGATTTAGTCACTGAACATCTAACCTCCAACAATCAACCGTTAGTAGTGCAATTTCATTTGAAATTAAATAAAACATAATAAAGGATTATAATTCATCTGTTGTAGGTTCCAGTCTAGTAAGGGAGACAAAGCGTAGTAAAGCACATAAATAAATGTAAGTATGCAACTATGTACAGATTATGAAGGAGAGATACATACACTCTGAGCACCTAAAATAGAGGAATTAGCCTAGTGAGGAAAGTCATAAAAAGCCACCCTGGGGAAAAGATCTTCAGCTGATATTTGAAGGATAAATATCCTACTTTGGCAAAATCTACTCTAGAGGTAGGCTGAGCTTTTCACGCTGCAGACCTGATTCTGTCATGTGTGCAAATGTACACACTCACACACACACACAAATTGCTGAAAATTCTTCAGTAACTCCTCACTAAGCTAAGATCATGATAGTTTGTATGTCCCTTCACTGGCACCACTGACATTTTGAACCAGATAATTCTTTCTTGTGAGGGGCCTATTCTGTACATTGTAGGATGTTTAGCAGCCTTCCTCCTTTTTGCCCGCTAGATGCTAGTAACGCTGCCCCCTAGCCGTGACCATTAAGGTGTGTTCAAACATTGTCAAATCTCCGGTGGGGAGCAAAGTCACACTTGGTTGAGAGCCACTGCTCAAGAGCTGGATGGACTGGAGGAAGGTCAATATGTACATGAGAAGATCAATTATGAGAGTATGGTAGTGCTCCAGGCAAGCAACGACAAAGAGTGGTGATGGAAATAAAGAGAAGTGAACTAAGTTGAAAGCTATTTAGGATGTAAAACTGACAAGACTAGATAATGGGCTGAATCTGAGGTTTGAGAAAGACAGAGAATTTCATTTTTCTTTCTGGCGTACACAGCTAACTGAGTCGTGGTATGATTAAATAATGTCAGAGTACCAGAAGAAGCCTGATTTGGGAGAAAGGAAAGACCATGAATTGGGTACCAAGATGTTCAAAAGACATTGGATTGATAGTCCTGGAGCTCAGTGGAGAGGTCTTAACTGAACAAGTAATTTGTGAGTCATCTGAGTTATAGTGGTTGGTAATTGAAACAGAAGGTGTGAATGAAGTTGCTTCAAGTGTGATGAGGAAAACGTCCAGAGCCAAGCCTTAAGAAATGCTGACATTTAATAGCAGACAAGAAGAAGGATGGAAGAAAATTAGAAGCGAAGAATATTGTTAACAATATTTAATTCTTACTGAGAGTATAAATTAGATAGGAACTTAAATATAATATATCCTTTGAGTTTAGCAACATGCATATAAACTGTAGAGCAAAACTGTTTTGGTGGAAGTAAAAAGACTGGAAGGCAGATCGAACTGGTGAAGGGTTGACTGAGAGATAGCTGGTGAAGATAATTTCTTGAATAGTTTAGTGTTAAAGTGAAGGGGAGAAATAGAGCAGTAACTTGAGAGACGTGTTTTGCTTATGTTGGTGGTAAAGAGAGAGACTTGCATATGTTGAAAAGTCAACTGAAGGGATCAGTGAGTTGAAGAGGTTGGCTGTGCTGAGGAGAGAGGGAAAAGTCAATGATGTAAAATCCCTGAGAGGGGCAAGAAGATGGCACCCAAAGCGCAGAATCAAATATAACACAAAGATAGGAGAACATAAAGCATTCTGGTTGTCACTGATGGGAAGGAAGGGGAAGTTACCATAGATATAGGTGATTTGTATGCTTGGAAGCTTGAAGACAGGAACATCTCAATCTGAAATTGTCTGTTTTCTCTGTTAGGATGTGAGGTCTGAAGAAACTGGGAGGAGTATTGGGAAGACAATGAAGAAAGTTTAAGTTCATTGCTGTGGGGTATGGGACGTGAGATGAGCAGACAGAGGTGGCCATGCTTAATGCAGCACTGGGTGCCCATTTGAGGTTAGTAATATCAAGTTTACAGGGCTATTGTTAGGTGTTATTGAGTGAATTTGTCTGAAATTTCTCCACAGTTCTACTTTAGACAATGAGAAAGTGGATAGCTGCTGACTTCAGCCAGATAGAGGTTTTGTGAGGAAAAAATAAAAAGAAAATGGGTATTGTAGGGTAGTCTAAGGTGTGGGAGGGGAGAGGTATTAGGGAATTTAGGTTACCATCAAGAGAAATAAAAGAGTGATTGAAATGATACACCACGGCATGCAAGATGGATCGAAAGGGAAGAAAGTAAAGGAACGGTGGATCAGAAGACAGAAAAAGGATCATCACACTCACTCTCGGTGAGTTTAAAGAACACTTGTATGTACTGTGAATACTTGGCGAAGCAAATTGGAAAGGAAGGCGAATGAGCTGTTCGCTTTACTGATTTGGGAAGTAGAACAGTTACAGTTGTTAGGATCCATTTGTGACCATAAAAATGGAAGCTAAAGTGGAGTAGAGGAAAAAGTTGTTAAATAAGAGGAAAGCTAGGAACTCAGAGGCTATGATATTTCAGGTTAATGGAAGGGCTTGGAAGGCTGAGAAAGACTGTAAGTTAAGTCTCAGCCTCCCTGGTAAGCAAGGGAACCTTAACTGAAATTTAATAAATAACAGTGATGAAGGGGGACAAAATGGTACACCTGACTGCCATGAGCCTCAGATGATCACAGTTTTTAACAAGAGAGTGAGAGAGGAGTGGCCAGAAAGAACAATGGCCTCCAAATACACAAGGAGGATTCAAGGATGATGGTTTTTCAAGGAGAGTCATGCTCCTGTTGAGGCAAGAAAGCAGAGAAAGCATTTGTGGAAGAGGTTGAGGGTAGAGAGGAGATTGCTGATGATGGACAGGTAGCTCCAGAAGCACTGGTGCAAGCTCTGGTTTAAATAATATCCAAATAAATAAAATCTCTCAATAATGTTTATAATCTTTTCTAGCTTTAAAACACCTTGAAACCAGGAAAGACATGGAAAATAGGAGAAATTTAAG
Organism: Grampus griseus; assembly: GCF_964374135.1. Taxonomy (NCBI): domain Eukaryota; kingdom Metazoa; phylum Chordata; class Mammalia; order Artiodactyla; family Delphinidae; genus Grampus; species Grampus griseus. Next base: position 64,672,080 of record NC_139001.1, read on the forward strand.
CTTAAAAGAGAATGAAAACCTTTTTTTACATACATTTATTTCTTTAACATGATATATAATTATTATCTTAGAAGATAAAATATGTATGTTTAAAAGTGTCAGAATGGAAAATGCCAACTTTCAATCACAATCTAGCATCTACTCCCCAAGAGAACATGGAGCTATATAAGATCACCTAAAATGGTCAGAACATCTTCCCAGGCATTCCAAAGGAAAGTGGATTGCCTTATTACTTTGTACTTTTTCTTCTCAGTATGGGTTCATGAGTCACAAGGTCACTGAGGTGGGAGGGGTTGGAAGGTGAGCAGGGACTAATAAAATGAGAATGTTTGGACTTGTCTATACTTAAAGTGCTGAGCTAGCTCATGTACATTCCCGACTCAGTGGGTTCTTGCCTTTAGAGAAATAAAAAGGAAGTTTTATGCCGACATAAAGAAAAGGCCAGAAAGAAAGGGAAATTATCAAGATACAAGAGACAAGTGAAGAAACCTCCTCATGGTGAATTCTGCTGACTTGAGGGAAAAGGAGAACTCCAGTCATGGCTTGAAGACTTCATGAATGAACAATTCTGCTGAAGGTTTATAATCCCTTTTTACCAACCCCTTTCCTGGAAGGTTTTACCTCCTCCCCCTGTGTATTTTTTCTTTTTTAATTAATTAATTTATTTATTTATTTTTGGCTGAGTTGGGTCTTTGTTGCTGCGCATGGGCTTTCTCTAGTTGCGCGAGCGGGGGCTACTCTTTGTTGCGGTGCGTGGGCTCCTCATTGTCGTGGCTTCTCTTGTTGCGGGCTCTAGGTGCGCAGGCTTCAGTAGTTGTGGCACGTGGGCTCAGTAGTTGTGGATCCCGGGCTCTAGAGTGCAGGCTCAGTAGTTGTGGCGCAGGGGCTTAGTTGCTTCGCAGCACGTGGGATCTTCCCCGGCCAGGGCTCAAACCTGCGTCCCTTGCATTGGCAGGCAGATTCTTAACCACTGCGCCACCAGGGAAGCCGCCCCCCTCTGTGTATTAAAAATATCATTTCCCTCGTAACACAACTCAGTGCAGCCTTCTCTATGAAGTTCCTTCAATCATTCCATTCCACAGCATCTTTCATCCATTCAACATACTTTTGAACACTTATTATGTCTCAAGCACTGTTCTAGGCACTGTGAATACAAAGATGATGTGCAGGTTGGGTCCTCAAGAAGCTCATAGTCTAGTGACAGAGAAAGTATATCAATTGACCCTTGTAACACAAAAAAGAGTATGTAATGATAAGGAAATGCAGGCATCCTGGACACACAGAGGGAGAATTTCTTTAAGATGTGGTCAGAGCGAGTTGACCCGCATACCACAAAAAAAAAAAAAAAAAGGTTATGTCAGAGCTGATTCATGGACTGAAGTTGAATTCCATCCTGTAGGTAACAGGAATCCTTGAAAGTGAATGAAATAGGGGTAACAAGATTAAATTCATACTTTAGATAGATATCTGTCAAGTATATGAAAAATATATAATAATGGAATAAGCTGACTATCTTATATAGTAAGTATAATAAGGAGCTTATTAAAATTTCCATTTGAGGGACGGAACAAGCCTACAACAGACTAGTGAGAAGGCGAGTAGAAAGAGAGCACATTAAAAAGGTATAATATTTACACATAAAATTAACAATTTATAAGGTAAAGGTAGTAGAGGAGTGAATGAAGTCTAGCATAGCTCATAGATATTCTAATTTGGATGGTTGTATAAAATTAATAAAACAGGATGAATTTCTTTTCCAAACCCAAAGAAGTTGAGGCCAATTTCAGGGTTCCTTCCGGACCCACCACAAAAAGTGAGGTGATCTAGGAGGGATCCTGGGAGATCAAGCATATACCACACCCTAACGGTTTTGGGGCACTATTACTCCGGATGGAAGCCACAGGGGCTTCTGTTTCTCCCGGTACATATTTCACATATGAAAGTGAAATTTAACCTTTCCATGAAAATATTGATAAAAAACAACAGAGTTATCTTGCTTTAAAAATGATGCGTGGGTTTCATTTTTGAGGGGTTGGTAGGTGCAGCCTCCTCTGTGAATAAGGTCTTTGACATGTGGAATATGAGTTTTCCATGAGACATCCAGATGAAGTCATCCAGGAGGCAGCTACATTTCTCAAAAGAGAAATCTGTGCTAGAGTGAAAGATTGAGGACTCACTAGCAACAAGCTGATAGTTACAACAGTAAGAGTGTATTAAATTACCCAATTAGAGTATATGGAATAAGTGCAGAGAGCTGAGAAAGAACCTCACTGGCAGGAGACAGGCGAAGGAAGATTATCTGGGGAAGGCAGTAGAGGAGGAACAGTCAGAAGCAGGGCCACTCCCAGTCCACTCGGTGCCTTGAGCTCATCAGAAAAAGGTGCCTTCTCTTCCAGACACATTATTCCATCTGTCAGAAAGTTGTCATACTATATTGATTTTTAGACCAGAACATGTTACTGCCACCTGCTGGAAAATGTCACAATAGATACACGATTCTATCTTAGTTTTGCTGGGTACCTCTTTCCCTAGATGTGTGACCTTAAGCAGATTACAACCTGCACAACTGTACGTGGCTGCCAGAAGCAGCCAATGAAGAATGAAGGTCATGAATGCCAAGGATGTAGGGCATTTTCAGAAAACTGGAGAAGAGAAACACTCCTTGAAGAAATCTTAAAGGCCAGCATTTCCTGAATATTACTTTGTGCTAAAGGTTCTGCTCTATATGCATATTTTTATTTGATACTTTAAACAATACTCTGAAGTAGTTATCTTTTTTGTTTGCTTGTTTTAATACTTTGAGTTACAATGCAATACTACATCATTGTTTGTTTTGTTGTTCAAACTGTTTCTGCTTTGGCCATTGGGAGCTCGCTCTTTCCTTCTTTCTTTTTTGGCTGCACTGCCCTACACGTGGGATCTTAGTTCCCTGACCAGGGATCAAACCTGTGCCTCCTGCAGTGGAAGCTCAGAGTCCTATCCACTGGACTGCCAGGGAATTCCTCTAAAGTTAGAGAGCTTAAGTAACTTGAATAATTTGCCCAAGTCCACACAGTATTAAGTGCTAGACCTGGGTCTCAAATGCTGATCTGTTTGATTCTTAGCTGATATTTTTAATTGCTACATAAACCTGTCTTCCTACTGTAATTTATTAATCAGTCCCCCAAATTGAAATAATATGGGTTAGAATGGGATGACAGTACCAACTCCTTTACAGCTATAAATGTGCCTTATTCCTCCTTAGACCTTTAGTAGCATTATGCCTTATACATTGCAGGCATTTAACAAACATCGAGCTGAATTTTTAAAATCTCATGACATTTTATATTCACATAGCATCCAGGAACAGAAGTAGAAAATAGGCAAATTCAATAATTAGATGGGGAAAGCGTGATGAATGTTACAACATAACACACTCTATTGCATGCCACTGCTCAAGAAGGGTCAAAAGAAATCTTGGCTAACTCCCTCATTTAATCACACTTGATCAATATTTTCAATGTTGGGTTTATCAGATGAATTAACTGGGCTGCATGATTTCCTAATAACTTCTCAGTAACTTGGCATTTAGAACCTTTTAATATGGCTCCACCGGGCCCCATCTGCCTATGCTAGCCCATCCCTCTGGCTGTTCTCAAAGGTAAATACCTTTGAGGTATTTACCTAAATACCTATTTACCTTAAGGTAAATACTTATTTACCTTAAGGTAAATACCTAAATCATCTCTGCACTTTCTGCTTCTCCACCTGTGTTCATACATGTTTGCCTAAAAACACTCTCCCCCGTACGCCCACTTGCCATATTTTCCTATAGAAATTCCAAGTGTCTTTTCACATGAGGGTTAAGTGGCTCTTGCTTTAGGAAGCTTTCTCCTAACGCCACAGCGAAAAGCAATCCCTCCCACATCGGAACTCCTCCAGTATCTGCAATCTCCTTGATGCCTCTTTTTCACTCTGCTTTGCATTCTACTCATTTTTTTTCTTTTTGGAGTTTTTAAAAAAATTTTGTTTTGTTTTTGAAGTATAGTTGATTTACAATATTATACTAAAGTATACAGCATAATGATTCAATATTTTTATAGATTATGCAACATTTAAAGTTATTACAAAATAATCTACTCATTTTTGACACATCTTGTTTTCCCCATTACACTGTCAGCTCATTAAGGTTAAGCTTCATTCATCTTTATAGTCCACATGACATCTAACACACTGCTTTCCTTGAACACTGCAGATACTTACTCAACATCTGTTGAATGGATTCAAATAATTTTTGAATTTTATATTCACATAAAAACTGAGAACTCAATACAATCTAGAAATGTCCAGAGATGGTAAAGACATGTGAGATAGAGTGAAAGAGCAGACATTAAAAACAAAACGAGACAAAACAAAAAAAAAAACAGGCTAACTCCTTTGGCGAGAGAAGGAAAAACAAAATTTATACACTACACAGGATAACTCAAAACTTTACTGCCAATACTTTAAAAATATTCCTTTAGACACAACTCAGCAGTCTAATGGAAAGCAATTTTATCACAATTCTAAAACTTTAAACTTAAAAAAATCTATGACACATGAAATAAAAAATTGGAGTATTAAAATTATTGTCTATAAGCAAGAATATATGCATCTTTGCTAAAGTGCTATAAAAAATTTCCTTTTTTAAAACTGATCATCAGTTATTATGGTATTTCTATTACTCCTTCCAGCATGGGTTTAAATATTAAATAACAGAATAGAAGCTACCATTTTCCAGGGAAGAAAATGAATCAATAATTTTTATAACTTTCAAATTGCTTTTATCAATGCTTATTGACTGTACAGCAATAAAATTAACATCGTCCATGTCACTCCTATAGGTACTTTTTTCCCAAGTAATCCTACAGTCCCCTGTTCTACTATGGTGCACACAGATACCACATCCAACCACGTTAATTAATCCATTTCACTTACTACTGTTATGGGCTGAATTGTGTGCCCCCCCCCCGCCCCGTCCCCAATTCGTATGTTGAAGCCTCAATGCCCTATAGCTCAGAATGTGACTGTATTTGGAGACAGGGCCTTTAAAGAAGTGATTAAGTTAAAATGAGGCCCTTAGGCTGGACGTTATCCAATCAGACTGGGGTCCTTATAAGAAGAGGAAATTGGGACTCCCTAATAGATACCAGGCGTGCACATGCAGAGGGATGGCCACAAGAGGAGGTACCAGAGGGTGGCCATCTGCAAGCCAAGGAGAGAACCCACCCTGTCAGCAAGTGTATCTTGGTTTCTGTCTCTGGAATTGTGAGAAAATAAATCTCTGTTGTTTAAACCACCAAATCTGTGTATTTTGTTATGGCAGCCCTAGCAAACTAATAGAGTACACTTAGAGCAATAAGGATATAACTGGTCATTGAATACATCTATTAAAATAAGTTCCTCAGTAGCTTTAACAACAACAGACTTATTCAACTGGTTGTGTCTCTACAGCCAGACAGAAACGTTCTTACTAACTACCACTAAGGTGGTCTCTCCTTAGTGAGAGACGCATAAGTCTCTCACTTATTGGATGAATTTAACAGGATAACTATCAGAGTAGCTGTGCATCACAATTTTTGAATGCGTTTACCTCACCATGTCTACTCTGCTTTGGAAGTAAGGCTCACATGTGATATAAGGTATGCAGGCCGTAGTTTCTGAGACTAAGCCATAGGCAAAAGTTTTCCTAGTTATTTTATAACCTCCTGACCAAAGTGAGATTCATTCTTGAAATTCTGACTTTGGCAGATACGTTCCCACTGTGACTCTGTCTGCATTCTGGTCAATGTTATTAAATTCTGACCGATTTTTAGGTCCTCAGGTGAAATGAACATAAGCCTTATCTGTCTCTTGACAAGCCAATACAAATCAAGGCACAAAGTCCCAAAGAATTCTCTGGCAGAAAGACCTAAAGCAAAAAACCATAAACACATAAATAGCACTGACCCTCAAGATCATTCTCTCTGTGTTTTATTTTATGTTACCTTTGATTTCTTTAATTCTAGGTCCACCACTTAAGGCCATTCTTCACTTTGACTTTAGTTCCGGAATGATATAAAGACTTCTTGAATTTTATCTCTAAACCTGTGATGTATACTAAAATTCTCCCCAACATTTCTTCTTTAGAATTCCTGAAACGGATGCCATGGCCCTCAGGAACAAGGGTATGTCTCTACCATCTTTCATCTTTTCCTCTTGGTGCCCTGCAGAGGGCTAGGAATGGAGGAGGCATGCAGTAAGAAATGTTCTCAAAATAAAAGACGGTCTCTAGGATTTCTGTAGATCACCTAATGTAATAAATGCGCCTACCAATCTTTACTATATTATCAAAGAATTTGACAAATATATTAATTCAAAAAGAGGCCTTTTGCTCACAGATGCAACTAGTGGGCCATCATATAGCTGCAGAACTCAGGAGAGCTCAGCCACCGGGACCTTGGGTCTCCCTGCAGCCAGAATCAGGTCCCTTCAGATGATGCTCTCTGGTGCCTGTGCTCTGCCAGAGAGGCTGGTGAGCCTGGATGGCCGAGCCAGCACTGTCACAGCCAAGTAAATGCTGTCACCTATACTTCTGGGGCTGGAAACAATGTTGCTGTCAACTATGGGTAGACCTTCAACCTTTCCCATGCCTGTTACGTTATTTCTCTGCAGAATGAGCCTGCTTCTCATCACCTCTCTTAGAACGTACAAATGGGTATAAAGCAACTCAGCACACATTCACCTTCTTGGTGTGAAACCTTGTACTGTGCCCTACACGTTAAGTTAGATGTCATCATTCCTGTTTTCTAAGTGGAGGAAATGAAGTATAATTATAGTCCTGGTTCATAGCCCTATTTTGGGTTGAGTCCAAAATGAAAACTCCTAGGTCCCAACTTTTTAAAGAAAATATTCTCTATATGTGTGTGTGCCCCATTATTTAATATTCTTGGAAGAAGGACTCTTCAGGGAGGGGAAAAGCTGATTCCGGTCTTGAATGCATGTTTCCTCATTTCTTTAGTTTAACCGATCTCATTTAGAAGCTGGGCATGTCCATGATTATTTTGTTGTTTGTTATTGACCTAACAGAAAGAATGCTGTGAAATTGAAAGAGGTATGTTTTGAAGTTCCCCATGCACAAAAATAAACCATGTTGTTATTTGAACTTTGAGTGGCAGTGCATATCATTATGTCCCTTCGTTTCTCACCTCCTTAGAGACCATGTTCATCTGACTTGCTGTGTGCCTAAGAAAGCCTGTGGCATTTTATGCTCTGGGAGAACTGAACACAAATTCCCCCTGAGATGGAGCTTTTTAGTGCTATGTACCCTTATTTTCATGCTGGCATCCTATTTCGGCAGTTAATTTTCCATAAAAAGCAGAAATACCACCTCCTTCTCCTTCTCAGTCAAGAATCAAATTCTGCAGCTTGCCCCAGTTGCTCTCATTTTCTTAAATAGACCCCTAAAGTATTTTATGATTATCTTTATTAGTTGGAGACTATATCCAGGCTTGAAATAATTCTAATGAAAAGAAAACTTCTATTAAAATATTCTAACTAGTTTCAATCGACCATGTTACTGGCAATGGAAAATTCCCTAGTGGCTAAACCTTTTAAAGCTAATCTGCTTTAACACAACTTAAAACTGATATGCCATTTGAGATTTAGGTGTTAGCATGCAAAGTGTTTTCTTTTCCTATTCTTATATTCACTTGTTATTTCATTTCCCCTTAACTTTTTGAAAATGAGATAACCCAACAATATTCCCTAGTGTTGCATGAATGTTAAAAGCAAATTTCTGTATTCAAACTATCATACTAAAAAATGCAAAAGAATAAAGTGAAAAAATGTATACTTGCATGGATGGTGATCTAACAATGGTCAGAGTGAATCGTTTATGTTTCCTGAGGGGCATGAAGTTCTTGACAACGAGAACATTCACATGATTGTGTTGAGTTGCGGTGACAAGGTGGAAAACGGCTGGAAGCTAGGTGGACCTGGGTTTAAATTTCAACTTCATCACTTTCTGGCTTAGTGAACTTGAGAAAATTATTTCATCTCTGTGAGTTTCCATTTCTTCCTCTATAAAATTATGATAATATTGTTCACTTTGAGGTGAATATAAAATATGGTATTGGGGAGAGTAGGCATTCAACACCTGATAGCTACTCCATAGACATTTCAATACACAATTTTAACAATCATCAATGAAATACTAAGAAGGAAACAGAGTTTTCCAAAGTCAAAGAGACACTTCAGAGAAGATTTCTTGGGGAATGTATTTGATTTCTGGCTGTGAATTCTCTTCTAGACACTAAATTGAATATTCAGAAAAAAAATGTGGTCCTCATAAAGTATAAATATTTATATTCATGGGCTAATTATGCCATGTTGAGATTTTGTTAAAAAGAGCCTGAGATACATGTTCTTATGAAGCTTCTGACTGTCCATGTTTTACAAATTATCAAAAAAGATGGGCTTTAATCTTCTTTCATCTCCTATGAGCTATGGGAACTTGATATATCGTAAACTCCCTGTAACTCTTTTTCTTTACCATAAATTGAGGGCAATGGTAACTCAGACTTGCTGAAGTGATAATTAGAATAATCACTGAAAATAATGCCTATAAAATGCTTTAGATGCTTCGGAGGCAGTGTTGCTCTCATTCAAAGTTCAAATTGTTCAGAATCAAGAAGTAAAAACATTGAGACTTGTGAAGGTATCACATACCCTAACACCGTTATTTGCTGTTTGTAGGGAATACAACACTCGGCACCATGGAGAAACAGGTGGCAAAGAAAGCTTGCTCAAGTCCTCCCTTCCTTGGGGACTGTGCTCTCTGCTAGAAATAACACTGTGGAGCTCTAGGAAGCCAGATACGCTCCCAGAGAGAAGTTCACAGATACGCTCCCAGAGAGAAGTCCATGGAGTGGCACTGAAGAAGTGCAGAAAAGGCCTCATCTTTTCCTGGGAGAGTTCCCGTTTCTGTATTATGTACTACAGATGGTCAAAAAAATGTCAAGGGAGATCAGCCCCACTGAGACTGAGGTAAATCATTTCAAAGGCTCAGGGAAAAGTGGAAAGCATACTAGCACTCTACAATCTCTCATCTCTCAGAAACTCATTTTATAAATCCCCATGAACAACACAACAAGCTGTTTTAAATATAGTAACAAAGAAGGGGAGGCTCCAAGTGGATTATCCATATAACATTTTTACAATGCTGAAAGGGAAAAGAGAGCTCTTATAGGCCAATTAGATCAGCACTTTGCATGCATGACAGACTGATGTTTAACATTTGCAGCAATGAGGGAGAGAAGCAGAAGCAAAATTGTCCTATAAATAAACTGCTGAACTTTAGCATGTGCCATATTAAGAAATTTTCAATCTTCTTAACTCAGAAACTGTGTGTTTTGAATTATAATTATTTCTGTAGCCTTTGGAACAATTGTTGGCATCTTAAGTATAATCCATTTGTTCATTCAGCAAATATTATTAAGCAACTATCAAATGCCAAAAACGTTACCGAAGACTGATATTCTAGAGAGACGAATAGTCAAGAGCTTGTACTTCAAGAGCTCCCAGTCTGGTAGAAGCACCTGTAGGCTGGTGCAATTGTTCTCCGAGGTGGTGAGTCATGAGACTGTGCACAAGTACTGAATTTTGCAAGTGATTTACATATACTCCCTCTTTGCCCTATTTCATGGTGATCCCCATAGTATTTCATTCTTGTTCTGCATTTCAAAGCATTATCTTAATTTAAAAGGGGTGCAAGGGGCTTCCCTGGTGGTACAGTGGTTGAGAATCTCCCTGTTAATGCAGGGGACACGGGTTGGAGCCCTGGTCTGGGAAGATCCCACATGCCGCGGAGCAACGAGGCCTGTGAGCCACAACTACTGAGCCTGCGCACCTGGAGCCTGTGCTCCGCAACAAGAGAGGCCACGATAGTAAGAGGCCCGCGCATGGCGATGAAGAGTGGTCCCTGCTTGGCACAACTAGAGAAAGCCCTCGCACAGCAACAAAGACCCAACACAGCCAAAAATAAAAAAAAATAAAAAAATAAAGGGTGCAAGGCCAACCACTGCAGCAGAAAACCATGAGTTCATTTAGGAGAATGTATCATTCCTATGACCACCATCCATCACGTGCATTTAGAAGTTAGGCCACGGAGACTACTATCTCACACCAAAGAGCTGAAAGAGTCATTTGTCAGTGGACATTTTGCTCTTAAAACTGGATATATTTTAAGAAATCACATTTGTCAATGGAGAATACCTAAGAAGCTAAATCAAAGAGAGTGAATTTAACAACTAAAATTCTAGAAAGACCATTAAATTTACCTTAAAATATTGTTTCTATCCATGCACATAGGAAGCTTCAAAGAAAGAGTAGTGAATATATTCAACCCAATTAAAATATTATTCCATTTCAAAGAAATTGTATCTGTCTTCTCCCTTAATTTTCACAACCGGATTAAAGTGAAACAGGCATTATTTTTTCCTCTAAATCTATGATCTTGCATCTCCAGTCCACCCTTGCTTCCTTTTTTTAATATAATTTTTTAAAAATTTATTTATTTTATTTATTTATTTTTGACTGCATTGGGTCTTTGTTGCTGTGCGCGGGCTTTCTCTAGTTGTGGCGAGTGGGGGCTACTCTTTTTTGTGGTGTGCGGCCTTCTCATTGCGGTGGCTTCTCTTGTTGTGGAGCATGGGCTCTAGGCACACTGGCTTCAGTAGTTGTGACTCGTTGGGCTCTAGAGCGCGGGGTCGGTAGTTGTGGCACATGGGCTTAGTTGCTTGGTGACATGTGGAATCTTCTTGCGCCAGGGATCGAACCCGTGTCTGCTGCACTGGCAGGTGGATTCTTGATCACTGCACCACCAGGGAAGTCCCCAACCCTTGCTTCTTTTCTGTATACCAAGTGGTATCCTCCTTTTTCTAAGACTAATTCTCTCGCCTGTGCTCTTATTACCACACCTTCTGCCAGAGTTCTCATCTCTGGGTGTTGTTGGGGCCCCACTCTGCATTAATTAAATCAGAATCTCTCAAAGTGGAGCCAGAATTTAAGTACTTTTAAAATATTTTGCAGGAGATTCCTATGTGCAGCCAGGATGAGCGCACTTTCTTGCCTTCTTGGAGATCTTACTCTATAGTTATTCAGCGTCTCTAATGTATGTCAGAAAAATTATCTAAAATTTGAAAATAAGGCCAAAAGCGTGGAAGGCACATTTCAATATCACATTGGAGCTAAGGCACATAAGGATTGTCTTGGGAAATGTATTTAATTCACCTCATATGTTTACTAGAGATCTGAAGTCCAAAATCGGAGACTTAGAGAAGACACATGTCGATGTGTATATTTTTGTCCAAAAGAGTTGCAATTTCCGACCGGTGGAACTGATGACTCCAGTGACTTATGGTGTGTTGGATATGATCAAGTTTTATATCTAATCTAGTAATCTTATCCTAACATATGTTTGTTAGATTGCCTATAACAATCTCAGCTTCTCAGATGCTATAGGAACAGGTCACAATATCACACTGCTTCCTTCATTAATTAATGAGTTATATAAAATCTTTGACTTTATATTTCCATTTGTCTGTTATGATTTTTGCCTTTTTGAAAATTATATTTTAAATATTTTAAACTTTTCCCCAGTTATTAGATTCCTGCTAAAGAACATTCCAAGATGCCAATGTTTATATAATGTTAAAAAATTTTTTTTTAATTTTCTTCTCCTGGTTCCCTTTCAGGAGCTCATTATCTTCCTCCTCCTTTTTGAAAACCCTGGAAAGAACTGTCCACTGCTACTACCTCCACTTCATTACTTCTCCCTTGCTCCTCAACACATCCCAATGCAGCTTCTGCTCCCACTGATTCACTGCATTGATCTTGTCATGTTGTCAATCTCATCTATATCCTCCTTGCTGCTGAAATCAATGGACATGTCTCAGTCTTTAATTCACTTAACACTCTAGGCTCCTTTCTCCCCTTGAAATCATCTCCTTCCCTTGACTTCTATGACACTGCACTCTCTGGATTTTTCTCCTATTTCTTTGGTCACCTTTGTCTATTTCTTTCTTGCTCTGTCATAGTCCTCTTTTTTTTCCTCTCTCTCTAATATTCTATTACCTAGAATATATGAACATATACATAAACATATATTCTAGGTAATCTCATCTTCATGATTTCTATCTATATATTTTAAACTCCCTATAGATCTTGCAGATATCAGAAGAATAAAAAAGGAATGTTGTTCATCTCTCCACACATAATATGATAGCTCAGATGAAGAGGACTAATTCCTTGAAATGCACTAAATACCAAAACTTACCCAGGATAAAACATAATTTTCATAACCCCATAACTACTAAAGAAATTGAATTTGTAATTTTAAAACTCCCCAAAAAGAAATATCCAAACACATAATATTTTCACTTCAGAACTGTACCAAATATTTTAAGAAGAATTAGGACAAATTGTATAGAATCTCTTCCAGAAAAATAGAAGAGGAGGGGACACCTCCCAATTAATTTTATGAAACTAGTATTACACTGATATCAAAACCAGACAAAGATAGTACCAAAACAAAATAAAAAAAAACATAATGACTACAGAACAATATCATAAACATAGGTACAAAAATTCTTAATAACATAGTAACAAGCAGAATTCATAATATATAAAAGAATTTTACACCTTGAACAATTATAGGGATGTAAGGCTGGTTTAATATTCTAAAATCAATCCATAAAATCCACCACATTAATAGATGGAAGAAGAAAAATCTCAGGATCATAGGATTTAATGCAAGAAATTTTGACAAAATTAAGCAATAATTCATGATAAAAAAAATCTCTGAAAAGTAGAAATAGAGAGAAACTTCCTCAACTTGACAAAAGCATCTACAAAAAACCTAGAGCTAACACGATACTTGACTGTTTCCCACTGAAACTGGGAACAAGGCAAGAATGTCCACTCTTACCAGTCTGATTCAGTATAGTACTGGAACTTATAGCCAGTGCAATAAGGCAACTAGAGGAAATAGAAGCATGTAGATTAGAAAGTAAGGATTAAAACTATTCCTATTTGGAGATGACATGATTGCCTGTGTAGATTATCTTGGGTAATTTACGAAAAACATCCTAGGATTAAAAAGTGAGTTGAGCAAAGTCTCAGAATACAAGATATACAAAAAATATTTAATTTCTTTGTACTAGCAGTGAATACTTGCACTTTGAAATTAAAAATACAATAAGATTTACAATTGTTCACAAATAAACTACATGTAAATAAAACATATACAGGACTTAGATGCTAAAAACAACAAAACACTGATGAAAGAAATAAAAGAAGATCTAAGTAAAGGAAGAGGTATATATGTGGAAATCAAAGAAACTAGAATAGCTAAAACAATTTTGTAAAAAAAAAAGAATAAAGTGGGAGGAAAAAATCAATCTGATTTTAAGAAGTATTATACAGCTACAGTAATCAAGACTGTGATATTAGCAGATAAATGCATAGATTTATGGAACAGAATATAGAACCTAAAAAAAGACCCATGCAAATATGCTCAACTGATTTTTGACAAATGTGCAAAAGCTATTCAATGGAGGAAGCATAGCTTTTTAGGCTTTTCAACAATTACTGGAGCAACTGGACATCCATAGGCAACAACAACCAAATAATAAAAAAATCACAAGGGGCTTCCTTGGTGGCGCAGTGGTTGAGAGTCTGCCTGCCGATGCAGGGGACGTGGGTTCGTGCCCCTGTCCGGGAGGATCCCACGTGCCGCGGAGCAGTTGGGCCCGTGAGCCATGGCCGCTGAGCCTGCGCGTCCGGAGCCTGTGCTCCGCAACAGAAGAAGCCACAACAGTGAGAGGCCCGAGTACAGAAAAAAAAGAAAAAAAGAAAAAAATCACAAGGTAAACCTTACATCTTACACAAAATTAAATCAAAATGGAGCATGGGTTTAAATGCAAAATGTAAAACTGTAAAACTTCTAGGAAGTAAACATAGGGGAAATTATTCAGGATCTAGAGCTAGAAGAGTTTTAGACTTGATATTGAAATAATGATCCACAAAAGGAATATTGATAAATTAGACTACATCAATATTGAAAACTTTTGCTCAGCTAAGAATGTTGTTAAGAGGGTGAAAACACAAGCAACAAATGGGGAGAAAGTATTTGCAAATCATATATAAGTCAAGTGACTGGTATCTAGAATATATAAAGAACTCTCAAAACAGGAAAAATAACAAAACATAACAAAATTTAATTAGAAAATGCGTAAAAGTCATTAAGAGGCATTTCATTTCAGAAGCACATGAAAAGATGTTTAACTTCATTAGCCATCAGGGAAATGCAAACTAAAATTCAATAAGATAGCTAAAATAAAAATAGGGACAACACCAAAAGGATGTGGATAAACTGGATCATTTATACATTATTGGTGGGGAGGTAAAATGGTATAGCCAATCTAGAAAACAGCTTGGCAATCTTCAGAAAAGCTATACATGAAACTATCACACAACCCAGCAGTTGAACTTTTCAGAATTTATCTTAGAAAACTTAAAATTCATGATCACACAAGAGCCTGTACATAAACGTTCATAACAGCTTTATTTGTAATAGCCCCAAACTGCCATCGACACATATCCTTCAATGGGTGAATAAACAGACTGGTGCATCCATATCATGGAATACTTTTTAGCAATAAAAAAAAAAAAACTATTTACACATATACTCAATGACTTAGATGAATCACCAGAAAATTAGGCTGAATGAAAAAAGCCAATGCTAGAAGGTTACAAACTGCATGATTCCATGTATAGGACATTCTTGAAATGACAAAATTATAGAAGTGGAGAACAGTGGAGATCAGTGATAGCCAAGGGTTGAGGAAGTGGTGGGACTGGAACGGAAATGGATGTCACTATGAAAGGGAATAGGAAGGATCTATGTGGTGATGGAAGTACTCACTGTGAATATCCTGGTTGTGATACTGTGCTAGAGTTTTGCGAGATGTTACTATTGTGGAAAACTGGGTAAAGTGTGCAGAGGATTTCTGTTATTTCTTACAACTGTGTGTAAATCTACAATCATCTCAAAATAAAGCTTGATTAAAAACACTAACTTACTAACTCATTTGGTAATTAGTTATTAATCACAAGTAGATTTTGCTATTCAAATATATTAATTCAACATTTAATTCATAGATCAAGTTAGCAGAAAAATTGTGTTGAGGAACTTTTTACTTTTAGTAAACATTTATATTGGATGATTTCATCATCTGGACTAGCAGCTCAAATGAGCTAAAAGGTATGTACAGAATAAGGATAATTGAATGTTATTATACACAGATATTGTGAGTGATCAAGAAAACAAACTGAAAGTAGCTTTGATGATATAAATCTATCATAACTATGGCTGTGGGTCAACTGATTTGAATCATAAATATATCTAATGCTATTCTTGATGGCAAAACTCAATTTTATGTGGGAAGAAATAAATTAAGCAACACTAAAATAAAACTATGAAAACACCATATTTACCCAAAGGTTACTTATTTGGCAACTACAACCATTAAGAATTCAGAAAGGCAAGTAGAAACAAGTAAATATCTCTAAGAAGCCAAGAAATGTCACTAAGTTCACAAAATGAAGCGCAAGCATTTGGCTCAGGTCATTACTCTTTTAATTTTCCTTCAGAAAAATTTCACATAGCTTGGTTATTTGACATTTTGAAAGTGGAAAATTAGAATCTGTGAGAGTATATAAATGTAAATTGAGACTATTTTGCAACGATAGTGGCTATTTGGGGGGAAGGAATCAAATTATTATGCAGGGTTGGTGAGAGTGAAGGGGAATTTTTAATTTTTATTCTATACGCACCGGTATTTTTGAACATTTTACCAGCATGCATTTTTTTATTTACTAATTTTACAAGGAATGAAATGGAAAATAAAAATAAGACATGAAAAATACTCAGATAAATTCTATTGCAAGAAGTAAGATAATTATTCCAATGAAGTAAACATATGAAAATCCTTCATGAGAAAAACCAAGAGAATAGAAGACAGTAATTTCTTGTTAAGGAGAATTAATCACAGAAGAACGTCAGCTCCTATCAACTGGTGTGCTGGTAGCTTAGTTTTTGTTCTCATACAAAATGCAAGTGAACACTTTGTGAGAAAAATTCTAAAGGAGCCCTAACAATAATTATAACATGCAAGGCTTTACTAAGAGAGTCAGCTGATTCCTTTTTCTGACGGGGGGTGGGGGGAATACAGATTAGGGCAGAAAAAACAATCACTGGTGCTGGTAATAATGCAATAATAGCGTCTAGTGATAAGAGTAGCTACATTTAAAATCAGCTGTAGTTTGACCTTGGCACTTTACTACTTTTTTTCTATAAAGTGAAGTCATAAGAATGAGTTTTCACAAAGCTGGGCAAGGACATAACTAGTGTTTGACTCCATTTAGCTAAAGTGTTTTCTGACAAATGAATTTCTGTATTTCCTTAGGTATAACTACTTTATGAAAGGTTTCTGTAGAACCTAAAATATAAAGAGTAATCTGTTTTTCTACTCTGTAATAACATCTTGGTCAAATAACAGCTTTCCTGTAGCCTAGAGCATTGCTGTAATATTGGCTAAGTCTGTTTGCTGATTTTGGGCAACATAAATTCCTGGTAGCAATGGTGACTTCCTAAATATCGAGATTTGTTGGAAAAGCCTGTTTGGGTAAGAAAGAAAGATTTTACTGTGCAAACCCAGAAGAGGCCAATCTCAAAGAGCAACAAAAAAGTGGGGTGGGGGCGGGCGGGGGGAGAATGCTAAAGCCAGTTTTATCTGTGATAGACCATTATCCTTTTCAAATATCATAGCTGATGATTTTCAATTTGGAAAAGAAAAAAGCCAATTTTCTAAGAGCTGTACCAAAATAGGACACAATTCTTTCTTTGAAAGTAATAATAATAAAAAGTTAATCTGGTAGATTGCAGTAGGCAAACTCCAAAGGGTTTTTATTCTTTGTTATTTACAGCAATTCATCTTTTGTCTGACAGGCCAGTTGTAGAAAGATTATATGGTAATAAAATGCCCCAAGAGATAAAGAATAAGACTTGAATGTCAAAGGGAAAACTTTTTAATTTGGACACCAAATAGTGGTAGAACAAAAAATTTGCTACCAACAGAGTCTGCTATATATAGTAGAGAAATAGGAAATTTGGTGAATAAATGTGACACAAAACTGATAAGACCACATTACAATGCAGAGGAGGTGAGCAATGAAAACTGTGTTGATGGTCTCTTCAGCTTTCTGATCCTTCTGAAGATAGTACTTTTATGGAGATTAAAGGAGAGCATATATTACGATCTTTATTATGTCTAAAAACAATGATATTGTCACCATGTTAAATGCTAGATTTACAACAAAACTTTTCCTAGAAATAAATCTACGTTAATGATAGAGTAAGTGTAGTTTTCACACAGCATGTTTTCAAGCTTTAACTATAATTCTTAGCTGTCTTGAAGCTAATTGCTTCTCTACATTGTTTATTTTTATGTTAAGTTGTTTATATGAATGTCAATATTCGTACTTCTGCAGTTATTTTTGACAGAAAGTAGTCGATAAATGGCCATGTTAATGTATATAAAGGCGGTCATTGAGAATGGATGAGCTTTAAAAGCTATATCCCAAAGAATTCCTTTGCTTTAGGATTCTGATTATTTCATCCTAGCACCTATACTTCTCAATGCCCCTCCAGGTCTCTGATTCGGACAGCTGTTTCCATGATCTCTAGATTTCTCCCTATTAATTGGTGTCCAAGCCGATCTAAGTCAAGCAGTTATTATCAGGGTTCAACAGTTCTGTAGGGGTAACCACTTACTGTAGGGGTAACCTACATAGGCAAATAAACCCTTCAGCTGAGACCACTAATCTACACTAGGGCAACCTGGACACAGAGTATGAAATTCATCTTGGACAGATAACTGCTCATTTCTAACTTTCAGAAATGTTGATACCACCCCCTCTACTCATTGTGTCCTGGAAGCACAATGACTACCCTACTCCCCACCTTCTTCCTCAACAATAACTCAAGTTTAATAGGCAGCACATTAAGGAGGTTTAATAAATGGTTCTTGGATGAATGAATGAATGCATTATATCCTATATAATCTTATTTTGAGAAATCTTGAATTGTGTCATTTTATTAACTTTTTAAAATTGAAACTACCTGAAGCATTTCATAAGAATTTTGAGTGGTACACAAGAGTATATGAATAAAAAGTAAGTCTCCCTTCCACCAGGGAACTCAGAAACTACTCTTATATATTTTTCCACTCATAATCAATGCATATCAAAATATATATGTACGTATTCAGACAATTTCACCATTTTTTATAAATGAGATTATACTCTACACACAGTTCTATACCTTCATTTTTATTTAGTAATAAATCTTATAAATTATTTATATCATCACATATAGACCTTCATTCCTTTTCATAACTAGATAGTATTCCAATGTATGAAATATATTAATAGTTTTTTAATCGTACTTGTAGAATTAGAATACATGGAAGGTAAGGTAAATCTCAGTTTTGCAAAATTATAAACTCAAAGTGTTCATTAGGTTTTTTCTTAGTCTTCAAGTGACCTTGAGCATCTGGGTAAAGATATTAGAGAAAAAGAATAAACAACAACAGTAAAAACAAAAAGTAGGACAAAAGGATCCTTTTATATTTGAACCTCTAAGAAATAGATATCTGCTTTATCTTCTCCATAACTTATTTTTCTGGCAAGAAATGAGGAGATGCATTAAAACATGACTCTACCCAGAGCTTGGGAGCAGGGAATTAATAATGATGGAAGGATGAAGGCTAGAGATAGAGGACTGAAGATCAAAGTAGCACACACAGACCCGACAAGAGGCAGCTCTTTGATTTCATGTCAACCACTATTTCCTGAGTGACTACTGTAGGCAAGACGCTTACTTGCTTTTAATCTAGAAAGACAAATGACAACTCAGCACAACATATGTTCAGTCCCAGGTGAGTGATTATAGATTATAATTGCTAAAAGAGTCTGCTGAAAATATTAACACAGCATGTAGCTTCCTTCTTAGGCCAAGGGGAAGTACTGCAGTATTTAGTGGTCTGCCTCTATGGGGGAGAATTTGGTGCTGCTAAATGGGAGATTATCTCCTCAAGATAATAATCTAGACAGGCTAATATGTCACATGTGGTTCAATACTTTCCAAGCAACTGTTACATTATTTATTGTTCATATAAATCCTGAGCTTTAGAGATTTTATGCACTTTGATAAAACAATATATTTGAAAAAATTCTAAAGAAGTAAACAGTTCTCAAAGAACTTTTTACTAATTAACCATCCCAGACATAACCAGAAGTTCTTGTACAATATTTCATAAATATTATACCTATTATATATGTTTGTAAACAGCAGTATCATGTCTGATTTTTCATTGCTTTCTCCTATTTGATATGGTATAGCAGGAAAAATATCGTTTGGGGGATCAGACAAGCCTGTGCTCATATCTCAATTCATCTATTCACTAGTTGAGTCATTTCTATGAAGTTTTTCCTGGTTCCAGTTCTTGGTGTGGTTGTGGGGACTTCCCTGGTGGCGCAATGGTTAAGAATCCACCTGCCAATGCAGGGGACATGGGTTCCAGCCCTGGTCCAGGAAGATCCCACATGCCACCGAGCAACTAAGCCCATGTGCCACAACTACTGAGCCTGTGCTCTAGAACCCACAAGCCACAACTACTGAAGTCCACGTGCCAAAACTACTGAAGCCCACATGCCTAGAGCCTGTGCTCCACAACAAGAGAAGCTGCCGCAATGAAGAGTAGCCCCCACTCGCTGCAACTAGAGAAAGTCCGCACGCAGCAGCGAAGACCCAACGCAGCCAATAAATAAATTAATTAATTAAAAAATATATATAAAACAAAAATATGCATTGATTTATATCTATCAAACATATATATTTTATATTATTAAATCATTTGTTTAATATTTTATTAATACTATTTAATTTTTATTATACTAATTAATATAGCTAATTATATATGTTACATTATTATTTCCAAAACTTTAAATCAAAAATTTCTGGTACATATTAAAGCTGGGATACTAAAGAATAAGAAAACAATTTTCACTTTTACAACTATCTGCACAAGTATGTTTTACTTTAACATCCATTGTAAAATCATATTATTATAAGAGATTAATAAAGCATTTAGTTCTGGTTACTTTTCTAGGCACTATATACACCAATAGATTTTTTTTTAATTTTGTTATAGTCTACCTATACTCCAATTAAAGTTCACTCTTCTTCAGTATTGGGTCTTCCCTTTCTAGATCAGTACCTGGCTTGTAATTTGCTTAAATCTCCCTCTATGACTCACATATAATCATCTATTTCTACCATTAACTACCATTCTTAAAGCCAATCCTTGGAAAAACCACAGCGGAGCCACGGCATTGCATTTTTAATTGTATAATCTGTACATGATGTAATCAAGAAGTCCAAAAAGTTACTAAAGATAATAGGTAAGAATTATTATATTTGCCAAGAAATGCTGCCTGGTTGGGAATATTTTTTAGATTCAACATGGAAACTAAATTTAGAATCCAGGGGCAGATCACAGTAAACTGCAATGCCACATGGAAAAAAAATACCTTTCCTCTAAAAAGTATGTTAATTGGTGGAATATCTTTTATTAAATATTTTGGTTTTGGTGTTAATATTGTTCAGTTCTGTGCAATTAAGATCAGAACATGCTTGAGATATGAAAGTGCAATTGATAAGGTCTTTCTTCTTCAAGCATGAAAATATCACTTGCAGATGGAGAGACTGAGAAAACTTAACTATTTTTATTGAAATACATGATATTAAAAAAGTAAGCATCAAAACATTATGGGATGTGAACTGTATGGTACTCAAAGGCAAAGAATGTAGAAAGTGAATTAATGAAGAATTTCATGTAGAATGGGCTATGACAGAGGTATACCAATCCAGAATTTACTTCCAATAATCGTAGGCTAGGGAATTTGGTTCAATCTTCCAAACAATAGCAATTAGCTCAAAAGCTGGACAAAATATTTAACAGTTGTATGAAGGCATTGGAAAGCATTAAAAGTAGTGTAGATTTATAGAGCCAAGATCCAGGAGAAGAAGGGAACCCCAAAAGGTGACCTCACCTTTGGGGCTGCTTTTCTCCTAGAGTTAGGATACCATAAAATGTGAGAGAAACTAAGAGGTTGAGCAGGGCTGTTGACAAAACGTGGAGGCTTGAGTAACAAATAATTAGAGTTTGGAGCCCCTAAGGAGGGATTATCTAGTAAATGTCCTAAGCTTTGAGATTGAACCCTGAGGTACTACAAACTAAAAGGAAGGATGAACTGACAATTGACTAGCACTGAAAAGGAAAGAGACCCAGTTTCAAATGATCTCAGTCCCTTGACTGGGATATGATGATTTGAATGTCGAATACTCATAGTATCCTGCCAGATGTAATTATTAATTCCTACACATTTTCATACGCAATGTCTAAACTAATTCACAAGTAGCCAGGAACATAAGAATACAAACCCACAAGACCAAAAAAGTGACAGACAATAAAAACAATAGAAAACTCAGAGTTATCAGATACAGAATTTAAACTATGGTTAATACATTCAAGGAAACAAAAAGACAAGTTTAAGAATTTCAGGAGAGAAAAAGATATGTTTAAAAAGAGCCTAATGGAAATTCTAGAAAAAGGAAAATACAGTGCCTAAAATTAAGAATATAATATGATTTGAATTCTGTTAGACACGATTGAAGAGGGAATTAGCGGACAAGTCAGAAAAAATACAAACTGAAGTACGGACAAAAGTAAGGTTGCAAAATACAGATGGGGCGTAAGAGACATAAGGGATACTGTGAAAATGCCTCTTATATGTATAATTGGAGTCTTCAAAGGGAATGGGAGAGGGAACATGATGCAAGCAAAGTTTAAAGAGATTAATTGACTGAAAATTTCCGAAGACTGATAAAGGCACCAAACCACAGGTACAAATATTTCCAAAAGGAAAGAATTATAGATAAGCAAAATGACAATCCTTAGAGTGTCATCATAGAAAAATGACTGAAAGTTAAAAACAAAGAAAGACCATTCTAGATCATATTCCAGGAACAACAATAAGACTGTCAGTTAACTTCTCATCGGAAACCGCGTCAGCCAACCAGCAATGGAATCATATCTAGCATTACAGTTATTTCATTTTAGCATACTGAATGTACCATGCCTTATCCAAGCGAAACATACATCCAATATGAAAGTGAAATAAATATATTTTCAAACAAATATAAATAGAGAGCATATATTACCACCAGTCACAGATCAAACAAAATACCCTAAAGTGTTTTTCAGATGGATGGTCAGTGATCCCTGAGAGAAGGTCGGAGATTCAGGAAGCAATATTTGAAAAGATATTTGAGTGATATTAACTGCTTAAAAAATAATGTCTTATAGAGTTTAAATGTAGAGAAAATTCATATCACAATAACATATCAATTGTGAATGGAGCAAATGGAGTTAAAGTGTTCTAAAATTTTGCATTGTCTAAGAAGAGGTAACACTACTAATTTATATCAGGT
This sequence comes from Grampus griseus, assembly GCF_964374135.1. NCBI lineage: Eukaryota > Metazoa > Chordata > Mammalia > Artiodactyla > Delphinidae > Grampus > Grampus griseus. Next base: position 64,694,755 of record NC_139001.1, read on the forward strand.
TTTGATAAGAATGCATGTTTTAATCTACAGAATTATTCTCAAAGTGTGGTGTACTGGTCTAAGGGGTCCCTAAGACCTTTTATTGGGTCCATGAAGACAGTTTTATTTTCATATTAAGATGTTATTTGCTGTTTTCACTGAGTTGGCATTTTATCTGTTTGTTCAGAAGACATGATGAGTAAAACTGCTAGATTCTTAGCCCAAATTAAGGTAGTGGCACCAAACTCTACTAGTTGTCATTGTACCCTTCTGTGCTAGGGGTCAGTAATTATTTTTTCTGTAAAGGTCCAGACAGGAAATGTTTTAGACTTTGTAGGCCATACAGTCTCTGTCTCAATTACTAAACTCTGCAGTTTAAAAGCAAAAACATATGTAGACAATATATAAATAAATGGGTATGGCTGTAGTCCAGTAAAATGTTATTTTAAGAAAAGTACTTATGGGTTATGTTTGATCTATGGGCTGTAGTTTGCTGACCTCTGTTCTATGACTCACATGTGCAGTAAAAACAAGTCATACACACACACACACACACACACACACACAGGTTTACTTAAGAATGCCCTTGCTGGAGCAGTAGGAATTATTGATTTTATTAAGGCTTGACTCTTGAGTACACATCTATTCTTTGTGACATGATGGGTAGTAAGCATAAAGCATCTTGTCTGCATGCTGAAGTATGATGATTATCTCAAGGAAATGCACTTACATGATTGTATCATTTGTGTGCTGAACTAATTGCTTCCTCATGGAATACCATTGCTACTTGAAAGAACAATGAACAGATAAACTATAGTTATTTAGATTTTGAAATTTGGTAGACCAGCCAATGAGATGTGAAGGGAACTCTTATAAGGAGTTTTGGGAAAAAGTTGTCTTTGCTATCAAAAAAGACAGCTTAATAGTTGCTTCTCCTCCACTGGGCATTATCCTTCCTGCCTGTGATGCCCAGAACTGTGACAACCATCTCACAAGGTAGAAGGCAGTTTACCTGAGGACAAAGCCAACAGCATCTTAAGTGACATACTGCTGGTATACTGAGTTGACAGGATTGCAATACAAGGGTTACTACTCCACTTTTGTCAGGTCATTAATTTATCCATTTATTTACCAAACATTTATTGAATGCTAATTATATGCCAAGTACATGGGAAAATAGCAGAGTCCCTCATCTCCTAGAAGTTAAATTCTAATAGGGAAGACAGAGAATGAATTCATAATTAGATGCGTGAGGAGAATTCAGAGTGCTATGGAAATGTGACCTGTCTGGGGTGCAATGAATGCTTTTCTGAGAGAATGTGAAGTATAAGCCAAACCTGAAGAACGAGTAAAAGTTGGCTAGGATAAAGGATAGAGGGAAGAGTTTCCACTTAAAGTACGAGATAGAGGGAAGAGTTTCCACTTAAAGTACGAGAAAGGATAGAGGGAAGAGTTTCCACTTAAAGTACGAGAAAGGATAGAGGGAAGAGTTTCCACTTAAAGTACGAGAAAGGATAGAGGGAAGAGTTTCCACTTAAAGTACGAGAAAGGATAGAGGGAAGAGTTTCCACTTAAAGTACGAGAAAGGATAGAAGGAAGAGTTTCCACTTAAAGTACGAGACAGCAGGGAACGCATGATAGGAACTTAAGGGAAGTCAGTATGCCTGGGGCACAAAGAACAAGATGTGGCAGTCATGGAGGCTGGAGAAGTGACTGGTCACGCTACAATCTTAGAATGTTATGGACCACATTAGAGATTTTAAACTATCCTAAAAAATATGCCAATTTACTGAGACTTTAATTCTGGGCCTTTGCATGCTCAAATTAGCATTTTTAAAAGATCATTCTGGCTATAATGTGGAGAATGGATTAGATTGGGCCTGAATTGAAAGCCAGGACCTCAGTAAAGAGGCACACAGCAGTGGAGGAGATAGAAGCCGCAGTCAGTGGGGCAGTGGCAGTGGTGTCAAGACAGGGAAATGTAACCTAGTCCAAGGTGCAGTGAATGTGAGAATGTGAGGCTTCAGCAGACACTTGAAGGATGCTTAAGAGTTGGCTAGGATAAAGGATAGAGTGAATTTTTGACAGATTTGCTTTGGGGGGGTTGGGGCAGGGAGGGAGCATATGTAAAATGTTATAGAACAAGTCCCAGAGCAAAATTTCTATACTTTTCATCTAATTTTATAATATGCTCGATACGTTCATACATTCCAGATTTTGCCTGTCTATACTTCCTATTCTTTCCAAAAGAAAAGTTTCAAGATCCATATTGCCAGAAATGTAATAGCACCTGATGAAATATTTTCATAGGACACATGATTTACAAACATATAACTTTTTATGGGATTAAATTTGATTGATTAAAGTACATGGTTAAATTGGCGTAATCTCCACTCCTCCTAGCTACCTATGCTTTCTCACGTAAGGTACCAAAATTGATATCCCTTGAGTATTTTTAAGACATTTAAAGGAAATAATATATTAAAGCAGGCTATACGTTTTTTGTGTGCTTATTTCTGTTAATTCTTCAATAGCTTTATTCCAACCATAAGTTAAAAGACTTATGTTTAAATAATTTCTGGCTTCTGACCCAGTAATTAGAGATTCTTATTTTATTCATCATAGATAAATAACAAAAAATAACACTCAGATTCTCAGAAATTGAAAATACTTTGTGCATGAAGAGTCTCCAATTCATCATATGATGATTTTAACAACAGAAGACTATTTCTTACTGAAAGTTACAATTTAATATATACTTTGATTCCTTTTAACTGCAAGAATGGAGCTTCTTCAGGTTCTCTCTGAAGTTATAACAGTACTAAGGGATCTAAGTTATATATAGTTATTTCATTTAGAAATTTAAATTTGCCCTTGTGTAAATTTAAAAGTAGATTCAAAACAAATCTTACATTATTTCTTGGTTAAGTCACTTCATTTTCTTTTATAAAAAAAGTAATTAAAATAAATATTATATACTCAGATCAGAAAGTTATGGCATATTTTTGTCTTAAAACCTTCAAAATGTTCACATCTAATATTCTGGAAATTATTAAATATTTCCTTAATACAATCTCAAATGTTACATTTATTAAAATGTTATATAAATTGGGGTTAAATAAAAAATTATGATCATGGAGATGGCTACATTTCTCTCCAGAAATGGTTCTTTCACGTAGGGAAATGTTCCATTGGAGTCCTAACTTAGACTGAGAAATTATTTTATTCCAGGACTCCAAAGAATAAACTAATATTCATACAGTAAACTCATTCATGAGTTAATTCATTTAGTCAAAAATACATATTTGTTTTTCAACTCCTCAAATGAGATTGGGATATTTCCACTTTCCTTCCTTCCATCTCTTTTCTCTACTCAATCCTCAGGGGGTGAGAGGTATTGACTTAACTTCTGGGTCATCTTTACCATAATAAGATTCTTCCTCTTCAGGGTTCTACTTTATTATGCATGTTATCCCATTGGGGTCTTGCCCTTAACACTCTCTTGGTATTAACTTCTACTCCCTTTCCTTGGGAGTCTATCACCATATCAGTTAGTCTAACAATTTCAGTAAGTGCCCTTTGGGCCAATGCATCTTAAGTGTCCTGTTTTACCTTTCTGGGATTTTGCTTTCTCTGAGGATTATTTATTCTGAAAGTCCTTGCTATATAGTCAGTTCCTCAAAGCTTTCACAGAACCATTTTTACTTTTGTCTCCCCACATCTTTATTTCAGAGTTGGTCTAAATAACCGATGTCACCATTACAGCAAAGAGCACCATAGCCATTTTTTTTTTTTTTCATGCTATACCACTTTGGTCCAAGCCACCATTATATCTTATCTGGATTGTTGCAGTACTTCCTAACTGGTCACTGTTTTTATTGCCATTGGACACCAACAGGTATTTTCCACAGGACAGCCAAAATAATTCTGCAAAAACTTAACGCTAATTATGTTACTTATTTGCTCAAAACTTTCTACACCGTCTCATCTTACTGTGGGTAACAGCCAGACCCTAACAGCTTCATACAGGTCTTTTCTGTGACACTCCAGGTATGCTTTTGCCTTCAGACTTTAGTACTTTATGTGTGTATGGCTGACCCACTGTTTCCCCAGGTATTTTTATGGCTTACTTCTTCATGGCTTTCAGATATTTACTCAGATGTATTTCAGTGACTTTCCTGGGTCACACCACTTAAAATCACAATCCTCTTTCCTTCTTTGCTATTCCTATGTCCTTATCATTTATTATTCTCTCTCTGTAGCACTTAGGGCATGCTGTGTAGGTATTTATTTATTTTGTGTCTCCACACCTAAAAATCAGCTGTTAAATGAAGGGAATTTTGCCTTTTCTAAAACTCCTTCATCTTAAGTCTAGACTAACAACTGCCACAAACTATGCTCTCAACAATTATCTGTTGAATAAATGATTCAATATAGGCACCAAGGAAGAATTAGTGTAATATTAGAGAAGCAAACCATTAAAATACCTGTACTACCAGCTTTGGAATGTCATTTGACAAAGTTCATCTAACTACTCCATTTATACTCTCACAAAGGTTTTCCTTCATTGAATAATTGTTTTTCCCCAAAATAATTTAGAAAAACAGAGCAAAAACAAATAATCACAGTAGTGTTACCTTAAAATGGAAAAATATTTTCTTAGCTCTCATGTTCCCTGTAAAGTGAGTATACATTCAATGCTTATGGACACAGTGAACCTTCCACTTCAAAAATAATTTTCACACCTTAAACATGTAATCAATTCATCTGGACCAGTCAACCTGAAGTCTAACAAATATGGCTAAAAGGCAAGAAAGAATATTTCTAAAGCTTATTAACTGTAATTAAGGTAGAAGATACAGTCCTTGTTTTCCTTTAATAAAATCTCTTCTCTCTCCAGTCTATATTCATTTTTCTGCATGTTAGCTGTCTGGCTTTTTTTTTCTTGACTCATTTTGCTAGGTAATTTCCTTCTCTTTGATGTGTTTTCTCCTGCATATAATAGACAATGTTTTCTGAACATTCATCATGTCCTTTATAACAGTTTATTCACCTAACTCCATTGTGTTATTTTAACTTCAACAGTAACTGAAAGCCTTCCAGCTTGAGGTGTCAGCATTAAAATAAAAGATTGAGTATAGTCGAAGGCAGAAATTGCCTGGGTGCCATATAAATCCCTTCTAAATTTCTTTGGAAATGTTACCTTAACTTTCACTTATGATTTGAACACCTAATAATTTAAGATCATTTACATTCCAGAAAAATATAAGCCAGACAAGTGAGCCACCATTTTCTACCATAATTAGTAAACATCTGTTGCCACTCTCATGATACCACCCTCTGCATTTTATGAAGGTTGTATTCTAGGGACCCATTCTCCTTTCAGAGAGAACTCAATAAAGAACTGCTTATTCTGCAGGATTTGTGAAATGAATACTCATCAGTCCTTGTTGAAAGACATATCTTAGTAAAAGAGATGAGACTAAACTCTCTGTTAAAATATTGGTCCTGGATGTAAATGAGGTTTAAAAAAATGGACAGAGAAAATAAAACCCAGAGACACTAAGAAGCAAAACCTTTAACAGTTTGATAAAATTGTCCCTTGCTAAGAAATGATGACGATACCTTGAAGGAGAAGCTGTGAAACTGTTAGAAATGATGTGTGCCTCAAATATGAGTGAATTATTCCGGATGTGGGGGAGAAAGGGCTAGGTTGTAAAAAAACAAATATATCCCCAAATCTTTCTTGGATATTGTTTGCCCAGGTTGAAAGGTCTACTCAATAGGCAATCGTTTTTTAATGCCACATTTCTAAACACCCCTTCCTTCCCTCCTTTCTTTCCTTCCTTCCTTCCCACCTCCATTTTACGTTTTGGTCCTTCCTACTTTTAGGACAAAAAAAAAGAGATACAATACCACTGGGGACCAGACAGTGTTCTAGGTACTATGGATACAAAAAAGATTGACAGGATTTATATTGAATAATAGACACCCACACACACAAACACAAAAACACTGTAGATGTTAAAGCTGGGAGCAAATATGCAGATAATTCATCTAATCCCCATTTTATAGCTGATGATTTGGGCATTTTACAATTAGTTGTCCAAGATCACTCCTTTAATTAAATGGTGAAAATGTGGTACTAGAATCTAGGATTTCTGATGCCTGGTCTAATTCATTTTCTCCTAAAGCATGCTGACTTTCAGTGAGAACAAAGCTTTTAGCTAAATAGCCAAACGAAAGTTTAAAGTGAAGAAAAGATTTTTAAAAATGTTAAGCTGAACTATACTATTAAAAACTTAAACTTGCTTTGACCCTCAAAGATGAAGTTCTAAATCTAAGATATTTACTGTTTAAGCTTTTATTTTTTTCCTGTTTATTATAAAGGTCATTATTTAGTTTTAGAAACAGGAACTGGAAAACTGGCCCCTCTAGTTAGGGACATGTATACATCGAAGTATTCCATATTTATGAGAATAAAGAGCTTTTGATTGATACCTTCAAATAAATTCTTTTCTAAATTTAATTTATCTATTTGTTCCTTACTCAAACCTTTAATTTCACAGGTTTAGACAGGTAGACATTTGCTACAAAAGAAGAACTGAATGACAATGAAGCACTAAATAATGAATGAGATGACACTGATATCTGGTTGCCAGGACTTGAAAGCTTAAGATACAGATTGAAATAAAGTTAAGTGACCGATCTTGTAAAGTAGGTGAAAAGACACAGTATGTTATTGGATGTACCATAACCTACTGTAGAATTCTCTTACAAAACAGGAACATGTGTCCGACACAAATAAAAGTTTATTTGTTTAATAATTTTTTCACTATTTAATAAAAGGTAAAATAAATAATTGTTATTTACATTACAAATGGATTTGTTTGATTTTAAAAAGATAAACAATTTTTGAAATAATTCAAATCTGGGAGGTTTAATTAACGATCATTTGATGTGTTTAAAATGAATTGTTGTGATGCTCTTCAATTCATCTTTAAAATCATTATTTTGGCCTACTGAATGAATCATGGTTTTTTGAAGTTTTTCTTTTATCTTTTTACTTTTTGTTAACCAATATAATAAAAGGAAAATGCAGAATGCTTCAAAGAATTCTTATTTAAAACTATGCTACGGGGCTTCCCTGGTGGCGCAGTGGTTGAGAGTCCGCCTGCCGATTCCGGGGACGCGGGTTCGTGCCCCGGTCCGGGAGGATCCCATATGCTGCGGAGCGGCTGGGCCCGTGAGCCATGGCCACTGAGCCTGCGCATTCGGAGCCTGTGCTCCGCAACGGGAGCGGCCACAACAGTGAGAGGCCCATGTACTGCAAAAAAAACAAAAACAAAAAACTGTGCTACGAAATGTAAATACCATTTATGCAGAGTATGTGCCCCTCGATGTGGTATGATTTAGGAGGCTAGGGAAGCCTCTCTTGAATCCTCAAATATTTCCTATCTGCTTTGTAGGATGCAAAAATTTAGATTGTTTTTATATAAGTGTTTTATATAAGCAATGATGTTCACAATGTAAATATTGATTGGAAAAGTGACCCAATAATAACTCGGTTAGTTTATAAGTCATTGTTAAATACTCATCTGAGGGAAGCTTTTGATTTGGGAGAACATACCTTTCAAATGAAGTATTTTTGAGCGCCTGTCACTCTGCTTGGGCTGAGGATATAGAGTAATATATAATTAGTCTATGTGTGCTGAATAATGACATAAGTATTGTCATGTTAAAGAAACGTAATCAGTGCTATGACAAAGGAAATCAGAGTACTAGAGGACCCTAGAACAAAGGGATCTGACCTAATGTGAAGAGTGAAGGTCACCTTATCATGTGAAGAAAAAGTAGAGTGTACCAGGCAGAAAGGGCAATCCAGTCAGGGATTACATATTTACTGATTTAATATTGTCAGTTTTTCTGCCTGATATTATACAAAACATATGATATACAAATCACTATTTTCTATATACATTTTCTCATAAAATCACCTATGCATAAAACAGTCTCTGAGAGGTAAAATGTTAGTTTCTATCAACAGGATATATGTACGTGTGTATGTATGCATATATGCACACACACATAGAGATACTCATACCATACATATATGCACACACACCTATATACATATACCTATATACGTGTATATATATTGTTTTTATATCTAGATATATCCATATTCTATATTTTAAAAATATTTACCCCATTGTGCTGCTATATTAAATGAGCATTATTTTATGCACTGTGTTCCATTCATGGCATATGATAGTTCACCGCTAAGCTCCTGTTAATTATTTCTGAGTATAATGCCTCAAAACTACTTATGAGCAAAGTCTCTCACCAAATGTGGTGTTAATAGTGGCTGAATGTGTTCCTCCCCTAGGCTCCTGATTCTTCACTCAGGAACCTATGCCCACTGGGAGTGGCTGATGCTTCATTATCTCCCTGGAGATGCCAAGCCTATCAGACACTGACACCAGCCATGTGCTACATTCTCAGGAGCTGCCCCTATGTGAAGGCTGGCTACCTTCTAGAAGAAATGGGGTTAATAACACTCTGTCCTTTTCTTATTTCTCATGGTTTATTTTGTGCTGCCTTACACAGTTTAATAGTTATCCTAATTTTTTCTTAGAGGTTAAGTTGGTGAGGAAATGGGCCAGGAGCTGAATATGGGTGGCACCCCCTACCCTATATTCGGAATTCCCTTTCCCTTCACAAATGTTGGCTTTAACATGAGACCAAGCTTCTCTTATCAGTTTGCTCCCATAAGATATTTTAGTTCCTAAGCAAATAAACTTCTGAAGAGTCCTCTCCAGTTCCCCAGACATGCTTGCTCAGATATGTTAGAACCACAGCAGTGAATTATTATATTTGTGACATATAATAATGGACATTTTTGGGAGTAGAGATATTTTCAGGAAAATGTTTCAATTTTATTAATTCATGAAATTTTCTAGGTAAAATGGTGCCATTCACATCAGTTTTTTAGTAAAAATTAATTTATATTCTATTAACCCAATTCAGCTCAACATTTTAAATCACACATGTTCATGCTATATTATTTTACTGTGATTCCTTCTATAATAAATCATTATTGGTGACTTTCCATGTCTTGGTAGAGAGCTAATAGCTCATATGTGAACTGTACAGGTTTTGGAATTCAGACAAAATTTGGTAAAACCCTCATCCTGGCACTTACCAAACTTAATGTTTGGTCTTGGGCAAACTATTTAATTATTCCAAGCCTCAATTACAAAACGAGGGTTATACAGGTACCCACCTCATGATGTTGTTGTGAATTTTAAAGGAGATATAATCTGGACAAATGCTTAGTACAGGGATGCCAACATAATAAACTTCTAAGAAGCAATAGTTGTTGCCATTACATATTGTTGTTTCTTTAAGGTATTTTTTTCCTTCTGAATCAATTTAAGAAAAGGGCATCAAGATGAACTTGTTCTTTAAAGGAAAATGCTAAAATCATGGTATGGATAAAACAACTTTCTGTGAACCTAGTTTGCTCCAACTTAAATCTTTAAAAGTCTTAATGGAAGACTTTCTACCAGCAGACATATTGTCGGCCCCTATAATAAAAACTCATACAGGGAAAGAATAGATAAAAGTGTTGATAAGAAAAGCTATTTTTATTAGTTGATAAGAAATAGGCATCTGGGGTCCTATGGACATTTTAAAGAACAATGTATCTGAATTTAAATTCTGAACTATAGTTAGTCATTAAATTCAGAATATGTCAAAGATAAAGATTTCAATCTCACTAGTCTATTCAGTTACTAAAACTCATTTAGATATTGTATCTTCTGTTTATCTGGTTCTGTATGGCTAACCCGAAGGTCACTGAGCTCAAAATATGATGCTTTCACCAGGAAAAACCCTAGCTAATAAAAGACTTATCTGGAACTGAACTTTCCTAGATTAGGGGGTCATAGAAAGAAACAGCAAAGCGTGTCAAAACACTAAATAAAAGCTACTCAAATAAGATAATCAAGTATTTATTGAGTTCCTGCTCTGTGTATAGCTCTGAACTATGAGACATCAGAAAATCCAAATACAAGCAAGACTCGGTCTCTAACTTCAAGGAGCATATGACTGTGGAGAAGAGTTAAGTAGATATGGCTTCTACAACCAGAGATTCAGAGCGGTTAGATTAAGAAACTCCAATGAGTAATGTTGAGAGACTATTTGGAGCACTCGGCAAGTTAGAACTGAAACATGTACACTCAGGCATGTGGCTGAGACATGATTGGAACAAAGATTGAGTTCAGACTGTGGAAGGCTAAGCTGATGATTTTTTGCTTAAATATTAAACCATCTTAAAGAACTCTGCTTGAGTGGGATAGGGTAGCTCATGGCAGGGTAGCACTCCTTCCTAGAAAAACTAGGAAAGCCAAATAGAATACAGAAACCATCTGTTTGAAGGAGATGGAGAATTACAGAAGCCAATGAGAAACAGAAAAGCTAACATGAAAAAGAGGGAAACAACCTAGAGAAGTGAGCTGACCTTTGCTAGCTTATCCTGGGGAAATGTGCCAATTCTGGGCATGGGCAGGGAACTGAGAATCCAGACCAAACTTGCTGGGAATGCCAGTGGTGGGGACAGCCACTGTGGGGTGGAGGGCCACTATGGACAGAAGAGGCTTGGGGGGTTTCCAGCACAGGGCCAGTTTCTCCTCAGGATATTTTCCAAATACTGTGGATACCTGGGCTGGGAGACTAAAAATCTGAGCAGAAAGCCTCTGGACAGCAGAGTAGAAATGTTGGAATTCTGACAAGACAGTGAGTAAAGTGTAGGACACACAAGAAGGAGAGATCTGCAGATTACACCACCATGCTCTTAATTAAAAATGCTGGAGGGCCATGCGTATAGCAGAGATAAACAGAACATTATCAGACTTCTACCCAGTTTCAACTCAGCACAGTGCCTGTTTATATTAAGGCGACCAAGCACGCTTCTATCTGGCAACTAGAAGGAAGGGTGAATTCTCTGTAATAGAAGATAAGACTCTCCAGAGTGGGGCAATAAAAATATTTTACAACAGTATTCAATGCCAAAATGTCTCACCGGGAAAATAGCTAAATATTAATCACAACAACATCTACATAAGAAAGGTAAGACTTTTTTCCTGTATATATTCAAGATTAGGTTTAATAAATATCAATTTAAGCTGTTACAGATACTGGTTAAAGGACCATGTTTGGGAAGTTACAGTATTTAATTTATTGAAGATGATACCTGTGTATTATATGAATGTGTTTATTAACTTTTGAACATTATTATTTACCTACTAGTCTATAATGACTTTGAATAGTCTGCTATGTAAGAATATATTTAGTCATTTAAAACTGCATATTATTATTTGGTTGACTTTGTACCAAAGCATGATGAAAGAAGTGTTGTTTTCTCAGTACTATTCTAAGGGCAGGTCAGGTATTCACAAGTCTCAAATACACTGTTTACTAGGATGCAGTTTGAAGATTTGTTTACAAAATATACTTTGCTGCCTCAGTGTAAACTCTATAGAAGTTTTGTTCAGATATGCTTATTAAGGAAATAATAAGACCCGATTCCTATTTTGTTCAACTCTACCTTTACCTTTGACCTTGCTCTAGATGTCTTCTTGAAAAAATCTAATCTTGACAGTAGTCAATTATTGAATTGCCGACTCATTTCTTGCCTCCCCTTTAACTCTCCTCTCAGAAAGATGTCTACATCTGTACCATTGGCATCCTATTTCCTAGTTCACCATTTCCATCTCCTGAAGTCCAGCCTTTCAAGATTTCACAGCACTGAACTATTTACCAATACATTGCCTATTACCGTGGACTCGGCAAACCATGGCTGCTGAGACAAATCTGCTGTGGACTGTTTTTACACAGTCCACAAGCTAAAATGTTTTTAAAGGGTTGTTACCAAAAAGAAAGAGAAAGAGAAAAGAAACATATGAGACAGAGACCATAGACAGCCTTCAAAACCTAATATTTGCTATTCCCTTCTCTAGAGCTTCTACAATTATTTATACACACTGTTTATCATTCAATTAAAGAAAACTATTCTTGTGAAAGAAAGGGACACATAACTGAGAACCAAGAGTGAAAACAATTGGAACAGATATAAATGTGACTGAGATATAGGTATTAGCTGAGGAAGACTTTAAAATCACTATGATTAATATGGTCAAGGGGCTTCCCTGGTGGTGCAGTGGTTGAGAGTCCGCCTGCCGATGCAGGGGACGCAGGTTCGTGCCCCGGTCCGGGAAGATCCCACATGCCGCGGAGCGTGAGCCATGGGCCCGTGAGCCATGGCCGCTGAGCCTGCGCATCCGGAGCCTGTGCTCCACAACGGGAAAGGCCACAGCAGTGAAAGGCCCGCGTACCGCAAAAAAAAAAAAAAAAAAAAAAAAAAAAAAAAATATGGTCAAGAAGTTAGAAAAAAGATGGAACCACAGAAGGTGAGCTGGAGATTTTCACCAGAGAAAAGAATCTAATGGAAATTCTAGAGATGAAAATCTCTATTAAGAAAATTTGGGGGAAAGAACATATTAGGGCAGGATTAGTGAAGTGTAATACAGACCATTAGAAAATATACATATTGAGCCATAAAGGGAAACAATGTGAAAAATGTAGAAGTGTTTGAGAGGTGTAGAGCAGAATAAATATGACTAAATTATCTTAAATTGGAGTCCCAGACAGAGTAGAGAGAGTGAATGGGCAGAAGCACACTTCAAGAAATAATAGCTGAGAAATTTCCAAAACTTACAAAATGAGAGGAGCTCTGGAGAGCACATAAAAAGAGTGTTGCAAGATATGCAGAAAGGTCACTCAAGTTTTTCGCTGAGTTATGATCTGACATGAAAAAAGAAAACTAAAAACTACTTAAGGCCTGAGAAAGAACCCTTGGAAAGGACATTAAAACAGTAATTATAAATATCTTCATAGCCTCAAAATATCTATTATGAATATATCTATATTTTTAAGAAGGTAGAGGAAAATATGAGCACAAGAAAGAGAGAAATGGAAGAAAAATTGAAAACTGTAGATTTATAAATAAATTTATTTTGTTTTTTTTTAAATTTTTATTTTATGTTGGAGTATAGTTGATCAAAAATGTTGTGTTAGTTTCAGGTGTACATGAAATTAAAAATACACTGATTGGGATTAATAGAAACTTAAGCATTGCAGAATAAATGATCAGTGAAACTGAAGACATAGCATTGGAAAATATTGAAAATAAAGCATGGAGAGAAAAAAAGACAAAAGAATAAATAAATAGGCCACCAGGGAACTTGGAGATATTATCAAGTGATCAAACATATACATGTATAAATGAAGTCACAGGAAAAGAATATAGAGAAGGGAGGCAAAACACATATTTGAAGAAATAATGACTGAAAAATGTCCAAATTTACTGAAAACTATATACCCACAGATTCAATTCAAGGACTTCAAAGACCCATAGATTTAATTCAAGGAGTTCCATGATCCCTTGCAGAATAAATATAATAAAACTACTCCAAAGTATATCTTAATGAAATTGCTTAAAACTAGTAATTAGGAAAAAATCCAGATGAAAAGGACACATTATGTACAGGGGACAAAGATAAGAAGCATGTGTGGACAGTCACCATTAATGTACTGAAAGAAAACAAACACATAACACACACGCATACACACACACACATGCGTGCACACCCACACACACCTCTGTTGGCTCTGAATTCTTTAACCAGTGAAAGAACTCTTTCAAAAGTAAAGAAAAGACTTTTTGAGCCGAACAAAAGCTGAGAAAGTGCATCACCTGGAGACATGCATCACAAAAATTGTTACAGATAGTTCTTTAAACAGAAAAAATAGCACACAGAAATTTGAATCTTCATAAAGAAATAAAATGAGCCAGAAATGGTAAACATGTAGATAAACATAAAAACAATTTTTCCTATAAAAACTTTAAAATAATTTACATGACAAAGGATTTGGCAATGATTTCTTGGATATGTCACCAAAAGCACAGGCAACAAAGGGAAAGAAATTGATAAACTGGACTACATTAGAATAAAAAAAAACTTCTGTGCATCAAAGAATACAGTCAACAGAGTGAAAAAGCAGCCCATGGAATGGGAGAAAATATTTGGAAATTATACATCTGATAAGGGATTAATATCCAGTGTATATACAGAACTCCTAAAACTCAACAACAAAAAAATAAACAACCTAATTAAAAAATGGGCAAAGGGTTTGAACAGACATTTTCCCAAAGCAAATATACAAATAGCCAATAAGCACATGAGAATATGCTCAACATCACTAATCATTAGGGAAATCTAAATCAAAACCACAGTGAGATATCACCTCACACTCATTAGACTGGCTACAATCATAAAACCAGAAAATAACAAATATCAGTAAGGATGTAGGGAAACTAGAATGCTTGTATACTGTTGGTGGAAATGTAAAATGGTACACCTGCTATGGAAAAAAATATAGTGGTTCCTTAAAAAATTTAAAATAGAATTATCATATAATTCAGCTATTCCTTTTCTGGGTATATATCCCCCCAAATTGAAATGAAGGTCTCAGATATTTGTATACCCATGTTCATAGCAGTGTGATTCGGTATAGCCAAAAGGTAGAAGCAACACCAGTGACCATCAACAGGTAAATGGATAAGCAAAATTTGTTATATATACACAATAAAATACTATTCAGCCTTAAAAGGAAAGGAAATTCTGACGCATGCTACAACATAGATAACTCTTGAGAACATTATGCTAAGTGAAAGAAGCCAATCACAAAAAGACAAAGGCTGTATGATTCCATTTATATGAGGTACCTAGAATAGTCAAATTTATAAAGATAGAAAGTAGAATGGTAGCTGCCAGGAATGAGGGGAAAGAGAATGCGGATTTGTTGTTTAATGGGTATAGAGGTTTAGTTTTGCAAGATGAAAGAGTTCTGGAGATTGGTTGCACAACTATGTGAATGCACTTAACACTACTGAACTGTACACTTGAAAAACGGCTAAGATGATAAATTTTGTTATGTGTATTATATCATAATTACAAATAAAATTAAAATTAGATTATACACAGAGGTAATATGTGTAACAATTACATAAAGGACAGAAGGAAGTGAATTGAAGTATACTGCTATAAGGATTTTATGCTACACATAATCTGGTATAACTATTTGGAAACAAAGTGTGATAAACTGGAGACATATAATGTAAATCCTAAAGCAACCACCATAAAATAAAACAAGAAGGAATAGCAAGTGTGGCGCTAAAACAGAATCTTTTAAAAAGGCAAGGAAAAAGAGAAAACAACAACAAAGAGCAAATAGGAAAATTGGAAAGCAATAGGTTGATTGCAGATTTAATTCTAAACATATTGATAATTATATTAAAGGTAAATTGTCTAAATATTCTATTTAAAAGGTAAAAAGTCAGATTGAATTCAAAAAGTAAGACCCACTATATATTATCTACAATGAGCCTATTTTAAATATAGACACAGAGATTAAAAGTGGAATGACAGAAAAATATAAACCTAGAAAATACAAATAAAAGACCTAAATTGACTATATTAATATCAAGACAAAATCAATTCTAAAACAAGGAATATTACTAGGAGTAAAGTGAGATATTTCATAATAAAAGGTGTCAATTTATCAAGACATGACAATCTTGAGTGCCTATATGCCTGACAACAGACCTTCAAAATACATGAAGCAAAACTGATAAAATTGAAAGAAGAAACAGGTAAATTATATCACACACACATATACCACAGCTATAGTTGGGGATTTCAACCCTCTTCTTTCTATAATTGATAGAATGAGTACAAAGAAAATCAGTAAAGATACAAAAAACTTGGATAACAATATCAACCCATTTAACCAAATTGAAATTTATAGTGCACACCATCTCAAACTAGAAGAATACACATTCTTATGAATCATTAATCAAGTCTCAAAAAACATGAGGATTAAAATTGTACAAAATATAGCCTCTGAACACAATGAAATTAAACTGAAAATCAATAACAAAAAATATTTCTGGAAAATACTGAAATACTTGGAAGTTAACGACTTCTAGAGAAAAAAGCATTCACAAGGAAAATTAGCCAATATTTTGAAGACTGATAATAAAAATGATATCTGAAGGATGTAGCTAAAGCATTTCTTGAAGGGAAATTTAGAGCAATGCTTCTAATGCTTACATTAGAAAATATGAAAGATCTCAAATCAATGTAGAAACTTCTATCTAGAAACTAGAAAAAAGAAGATAAAATTAAACTTAAACAAAATGAGAAAATAAAGATAAGAACAGAAATCAATAAAATTAAAACTAGAAAATTGATAAAAATCAATAAATCCAACAGTTGGTTCTTTGAAAAAATCAATAAAGTTGATAAAATTCTGCCCAGACTGATGAAGAAAAAAGAGAGAAGACACCAATTAATAATATCAGAGTGAAATGAGGATATCACTCCTTTAGGTGTATATGCATAGCTGATTCACTTTGTTATAAAGCAGAAACCAACACACCATTATAAAGCAATTATACTCCATTAAAATAAAAATAATGGAATTTTATAAACAACCTTATGCCCACCAACTCAACAAGTTAGATGAAATGCATAGTTCAATGATGAAATGTCACTTACTGCCAGACTCACCTAAGAGGAAAAGATAACCTGAATAACCTTATATCTATTACAGATATAGACATCATAGTAAAATCTTTTCCACAAAGAAAACTTGAGGCCCTGATACCTTCACTAGTGAATTCCACCAAATATTTGAGGCTGAAATCATATCAATTTTACACAATCTGCTCCCGAAATAGAAGAGAAGGGGATAATTCCCAACCCATATTATGATGCCTGTATTACCTGTTATCAAAACCAGATAATGACATCACAAGAATACTACGCTACAGTGGCCTTAATGAACAGGGGAACAAACAAATAAACAAAACTCCATAACAAAATTTTAGCAAATCAATTCCAGAAAATATAAAAAAAAACACATCATGAAAAACAGATTTATCAGAGAGATGCTAAATTGATCTAACAGAGTTGTGTGTTGGTGTATGTGTAACAACAGGCTCCAGAAGGGGGAAAAAGAAAAGCTAATTTGCAGCATTTGTCAATTTTCCTGTTGTAATTCCCACCATGGACAATTTCCTTTCAAGTATCACTGTTCATTTTACTGAATGCAGAGTTGGAAAAGAGGCACACAAGTGGCATACTACTGGTTTAACATTTAAAAATCAATTCAAACAAATCATTACATTAACAGTGTAAAAGAAAAAAAAAAACAACTATGATCCTCTCAGTAGATGCAGAAAAATATTAGAACATATTCAATACAAACATAAAAACTGAGCATATTAGTTTCTTAGGGCTGCTATTACAAATCACCACAAATTTGGATGGCTTAAAACAACAAACATTTATTATTATACAGCACTGGAGGCTAGAAATCCAAAATCAAGTTGTTGGCAGGGAAATACTTTCTCTGGAGCCTCTAAGGGAAACTCTTCCTTGCCTCTTAGCTTTTGGTGGTTGCCAGCAATGCTTTGTATTCCTTGGCTAATTGATTACTCTGATCTCTGCCTCCATCTTTAATGGCCTTCCCTGTGTCTATTTCTGTCTTTCTTATCTTATGAGGACAACCCTAAACTAGTATGACTTTATCTTAATTATAACTATAAAGACTTTACTTTCAAGTAAGGTCATATCAACAGGTAGTGGGAGTTACAATTTAAACATATCTTGAGTGGGGGGAGGCACAATTCAATCCATAATACGGAACAAACTTGGGAAAATGGCATCTACAAAAAATCTACTGCATTCATACTTCAAAGACCAAATGCTTTCCCCTTAAGATCAGAAAAAAGGCAAAGTTTCCCGATCCCACCACTTCTTTTCAACATTTTACTGGAGGTCCATACTTGATCAATAAAGCAAAACAAAGAAATGAAACAAATTCAGGTTGAGAAAAAAACAATAAAATTGTGTTTATTCACAGACAACCTGATTTTCCATGAAGAAAATCTTAAGTAATATATTAATTAGCTATTAAAGCTAATTTATGAGTTTTGTATTAAGATATAACATCAATATACAAAAGTCAATTATATTTCTATATACCAGCAACAAACAATTGCAACTTTATAGAGAATAATTCCATTTTAAATTATATAAAACATGAAATAATTGGGGATACATTTAAATTTAATGTACATTTAATACTGTATGCTTAAAACTGCAAAACATTACGTGATAAATTAAACACCTCAATAGAGAGAATGCATGAACATAGATCAGAAGGCTTAATACAGTTCAGATGTGAATTCTCCTCAAAGTGATCTAAAAATTCAATGCAACCCAATCAAAATCCTTTCAAGTTTTCTGTAGAAATTGATAAGCTAATTCTAAAATTTATATGAAAATGGAAGACTCTATATAATCAAGGTAAATTTGAAAAAGAAAAAAAATTTTGAAAAAACATGGACTTTATCTGATTTCAAGAATTACAATTAACCCTTGAACAGCGAGGGGGTTAGGAGTGCTGACCCTCCCCTGCAGTTGAAAATTCAAATATAATTATTGTCTGACCTCCACATCCCAGTTTCTTCCATTTTCACGGTTCTGCAACATGCATTCAAACAACCTAGGGTCATGTAGTACTACAGTACTTACTATTGAAAAGAATCCACAAATAAGTGGACCCACGCAGTTCAAGCCCATGTTTTTCAAGGGTCAACTGTATTATTACTCTACAGTAATTAAGATAGTATTATATTAGCATGAAGATAAACATATAGGTTAATGAAACAGAACTGATTCCATATTAGACCCACATGTGTATTACCAAAGATTTCTGAAAAGTTCCAAGGAAATTAGTTAGGAAATTCCAGTAAGTTGTGCTGGATCAATTGGATATTTATATGCAAAAGATTAAACCTCATTGCCTAGTTTATACTATATATATCAAAAGTATCTCAAAATGAATCATAAACGTAAGTATAAGAGCTAAAAGGTAAAATGGAAAGAAGAAAACTTAGGGAAAAATACTTCCCCTTTTTGTAGGTTTAGTTGTCAGTGAGGAGGACATATATTTAGGAGAATTTGCTTTAGTTGTGGAATAGAGAGGCAAGAAAATACTACTCCCACTAAATTGCTATACTAAGGAGGGGTTGTGGGGATTTTAGTGTTTTTCCCCTGATGGATATGGTTGTCCTTCTTTCTTTTTTCCTTTATACGCCTTCCCCCGATCATGAATGTTCCATACATATGGAATTACATACATTTCTGGTCTTTTTTTCCCTCTAGTCATCTATTTTTCTCACTTACCTATTGCTGTATAACATATCATCTGAAAATTTAGGCATCTATTTAACTCAAAATTCTGCAATTTGGGCGAATTTGGTAAGATCCAGTTGTCTCAACATCATGTGATATCAACTGTGACCACTCATGGCAGCTCAGCTGAGATGGACATGTCGAAGATATCCACGAGTTCTTCAAGACTTCTTTCCATGTGGTGTTCTCTTATCATTAGAAACGTATAGCCAGAGCTCCTTAAAAGGCAGCAGGATGCTAATAAAACTCCCCACGTGGATACACTTCATTGGGTAAGCTATTGTAAAGCCTCTGTCAGTATTATTCTTGCTGTCTCATGACCAGATTCAGTATTGGAGGGGAGGACACAAGGTGTGTATCCTGGGGATATATCCAGTATAACAGTCTGCCACATACCAGGAGCCCTGTCTAAGCAGGTAGCTCTCTTTTATCAGACTTCCACTGCTGCCTACTGCTTGTTATATATGGATTTTGTGTAGATGGGAAGGGAGATATTTCCCTGAAAATTTCCCCCAAAGTTAATTCTGCTAATTCTACTTGTTCTCTCTTGGATTCTAGTTTTTTCTGGAATAATCATTTCCTTTGCAGAGCCATTTTCCAAGCTTTTTTTGAGCAGTTTTCTCAACAGATCAATCTAATCCTACTTATACCTAAATCTTCTAGTGATATCTACCAAATTTTAAATTTACAATTATTTTTAAGATAGATTTTTTTTGTTTCTTTTTGTCCCCAAATATCTTTTCTATCCTTTTTTCCTGGGATATATGGTTGAAAGTAAAGTAAAGGAGACACATAGGCTGTGTCCACCATAATGTTCTGTGGTGATGAGATAAATGACTGTTGTTGGCTCCATCTCTGAATCCTTTCCATTAGAACTGCCAGCTTCCCCCATTCTCAATATACCCACAAGTCACAACTCTCAGTATTCACTTTTCTGTATCTCTCATATTGACTCCAGAGGCTTATTCACATGACTTGCTTTGGTCAGTGGGGTGTTAGCAACCATGATTCAACAGAGGCATATATATGTTTTCACACTGGGAATTATTCTCTTGAAATGTTCTTTCATGGAACATTTATAGCAGCCATGCTATAAAGTAGTCCAGGCTATTTTGCTGGAGAGAGGCCACATGGAGAGGTGCTGGTGGATGAGACTTCATGAACTGAGAGAAAAGGACATGTCAAGGAGAACTGAGGCATTCCAGCCAGACTCCCCACTGAATGCTGCTACTTAAACGACCCCAGTCAAAACCATGTGGATCAAAAGATCTGACCAGTCAACCCCAGAATCACAAGAAATAAAAAATCACTGTTTTAAGACACTGTTTTGGGGTGTGTCATTACGCAGCAATAAATAACTCAATCATGCACAAAGGAAAGCCTTGCCCGCAGACAAACTGGACTACTCACGTTTCCCATAAATTCGTTCTCGTTTTTCCTCCTTTATTGGTTTTCTCATGTTTTTACTTCCTTCTAGAATGTGTATGCCTCTCTGCCTATTGAAATCCTACACATCCTTCAAGATGTTGAGATATTAAGTATTGAGCAAAGTGATAAAGGTAACCTGTATTTCTAATATGTTTTGGCTTATCTTTCTTTACTTCTTACCAAGCAGAAGATTCCCCAGGATTTATGGTTGTCTCTATTTTCATTAACTAGGCGGAACTACAACACTGTCATTATTTTAAACCCAAGTGATTGTAAACTGTTGACATGCCAAGAAAACTGCTATTGTAGTTGATTGAAGCTGTTTCAGGAGTTCATTTTCTTTTTCAGCTATCTGGTTCTTGCAATTAGTGGAAAATGGACCCAATGATAATAATTACAGCAGTCGTTTTTTTGAATGCTTACAGCACTCTGTTAAGGCGTTTACATGTGTAATCCGGGTGTCCCAGACCTCAGCATTCCGTGCTTATCAAAGAAGGTCCTCATCCAGAAGCTACCATGCTATTCTACTCCTGCTCTGGCTCCACTTGGTAAAATCTGCTCACAAATCCACTTGGTAAAAACTCATGGTGTCATTTCCCATTGTGAAAATGCCAATCTACATTAGGAGTGTGGTCTCCCTATTTCTCCATTGCTTGGGACTACTTGGTTTGGGTTGTAAGAGCATGGGTGGGAAAGGAGCTTCCTACCCAATTCTTTCCCAGGCTTGTCATCTAGGTTCTGAAACAGGTCAGCTTATATAAAGAGTCTCATAGATGATAAAAAATAATAGTAGATATTTATTAATCATTGGCCAAGCACTTTACTTTTTATCCACAGTTCCATATAATATACCCAACACCTCTTCGAAATAGTATTATTATCATCACCATTTCTCAGATGGGTATGCAGACTTAGAGAGGTGAACATGCCCAAGATCAAACGAGTTTCCAAGAAATTGCATCAGTTTTTGTCTGTCCCTACTCTAATCACAGGAGCTCAAATCCAGTTCAAGGAGCTTGATGGGTGTCATGCATGTCCCATTTCATTTGTTTACCGAGGTCTGATTGCCACCAGGAACTCTCAGTCCATTCCCCCATTCCACTGCATTGATTTTGCAACCAAAGCTCCTCTCTTATAAGAGAATGAAAACAGTTATGGAGGAAAGGAGGATACAGAGGAGCTGCCTGCATTAATGTGTGTATCCAACTTAGTCAGCCAAAACCAGCCCATTACACCTGCATTATCTTGCTATTCTAAACAACAAATACAATATATACGATGGTTAGCCTTGTTCCTGTTCTATAGCTGAAGAAACTAACACTCAGCACTGTTAAGCAATCTGCCCACACTCACAAAGAGATCATGTGATTATGTGCAGAGTGACTAGGAGTGCAAACTGAGCTCATGAATCTGTCGTAATATGTCCTGGAGAAGGCCTTAGCAAAGTGAGAAAACAGAGTTTACATAAACTGGAAATTTCGAATATTTATTTAGGAGGAAACTTTTTTTGCTATCAATTTGAACAAAGGGACTTCCAATAACTAGAGATATGTGTTGAGACTCTCAATACAGAAAGAGATAACATGCAGACATGAACAAGTAACCGCTTAAATCAATCAGATTTATATCTGTAAAAAAAGTAATTTCACATTTATGTTCTAATATTGATGTTATAACTTCAGGCTTCTAGCAGGAAATGAGAGGAATGCCCTGTCTTATTTTCCCCCAGTGACTTAGAAGCCCATGCCAGGAACAAACTGCAAGTACCCAATTTCCTCAGTAAATGCCACCCTAGCTGTTTCTTACTTTTCATATTAAAATATTTCTAATACAGACAGGGTTTGTACGCTCTCTAAGGAGAATTGGTTTCATTTTTATTATATACTTAAGGAACACCTTAACTTTTCAAAATGAAAATTAGTGAGGAAGGAAATAAATTAAGATGAAATAGAAGGTATTTACTGAACCTGGTATATTTCTGAAGAAAAGTGTGTGGTATAGCACATAATTATGA
The DNA here is from genome assembly GCF_964374135.1 of Grampus griseus. Taxonomy (NCBI): domain Eukaryota; kingdom Metazoa; phylum Chordata; class Mammalia; order Artiodactyla; family Delphinidae; genus Grampus; species Grampus griseus. The sequence continues at coordinate 64,717,567 of NC_139001.1, forward strand.
AATTAGGTCTTAATTAAAATGGCAAATGCTTAATGTGTTAATGCATTTCATATAAAATTAAACTCTATAGTCCAAGGTAGCAGGTAAAACTTTATTTTATCGCCCTAAAAATACATAAATAAAGATTCAGAAGAAGATGACAGCAATCTAGTCTGAGATTAGGTTGTAATTTTATTATATCAATCAAGCACTTTTTAAAAAAAATTTATTAAAATCCTTCCTTCTCCCAATATATTTTCTTTAATATATTAGGTTAGTATTATAAATCTATTCATTTTCCTGGGTTTCTTAATATTAGGTAAAATAAGCATATTCAGAGATGAGGCTGTATCACCATTTCATATTTTTAGCCAGGAGGGGTGCAATGGACTGAATATTTGTGTCCCTCCCGAAATTCAAACGTTGAAATCCTAACCTCCAGTGTTACAGTATTAAGAGGTAGGGCCTTTGGGAGGTGGTAGGTCATGAGAGTTGAGCCTTACTGAATGGGATTAATGCCCTTATAAAAGGGACCCTACAGAGATTTCTTGCCCTCTCTTCACCATGAGAGAATACAAGAAGTTGGCAATTTGAAACTGGAAGAGGGCTTTCATCAGAACTCAGCCGTGCTGGCACCTGATCTCAGACTTCTAGCCTCCAGAAATGTGTGAAAAACTTTTCTATTTATAACCCACTCAGTCTGTGGTATGTTTTTATAGCAGCCTGAATTAAGACAAGGAATATGCTTTATAACCATCAATGAGAAAGGCTTATATTTCTGATAAACTTCATCGAATGAAACATAAACTTTCTTATATTTATTCCATAGCATAGAATTTGTAGATTATAATTTTTTTATAAAGTGATCCACACAACATTCTCAATAAAAAAACACCTTCTTGGGCTTCCCTGGTGGCGCAGTGATTGAGAGTCCGCCTGCCAATGCAGGCGACGCGGGTTCGTGTCCCGGTCCGGGAAGATCCCACATGTCGCAGAGCGGCTGGGCCCGTGAGCCATGGCCGCTGAGCCTGCGCGTCCGCAACTTGTGCTCCGCAACAGGAGAGGCCACAACAGTGAGAGGCCCGTGTACCGCAAAAAAAAAAAAAACCCAAAAAACAAAAAATACACCTTCTTGTATGGAATCGCCTCCTTCATTAAAATAAACACATAAAGCCTCAATGTTTTACCCCTAGAAGGATAATCAGTTGGTGGAAGGGGGCAGCTGGACTGAGTTACTCCACATCTATTGCTCTCGAATTATGTTTTCTCTACCCCTCATTTCGCCCCCAGAAGCACACTGCCTTTTTTTTTTTTTTTTTTTTTTTTTTTTGCGGTACGCGGGCCTCTCACCGCCGTGGCCTCTCCCGTTGCGGAGCACAGGCTCCGGACGCGCAGGCTCAGCGGCCATGGCTCACGGGCCCAACCACTCCGCGGCATGTGGATCTTCCCGGACCGGGGCACGAACCCATGTCCCCTGCATCGGCAGGCGGACTCTCAACCACTGCACCACCAGGGAAGCCCCAACACTGCCTTTTTTTAAAAAAAAAATTCTTATTCAAGCATGGACACAGAGCTTTTCTATTTGTTGTCTTTCTCACGGCTGAAAAAGGAAAGAATTTTCAAAGATTTTATACAATACTGAGGTACAATGAAAATGACATTAAAATAGAAAGTATATGAAGCTTAAATAGGTTACTGATTCTACCATAACTAGTTTACCTTCAGTACTACAGATGCATGAATAAGTCCAGCTGAGCTTAGACATCAGAAGAACCCTACAACTAGCTCAGATAAAAATTTTGATCCACAGAATTGTGAGCTTAATAACTTTTTAAAAATAGAACTTATTGGAGTATAATTGCTTCACAATACCGTGTTAGTTTCTGTTGCACAACAAAGTGAATCAGCCATATGCATACACATGTTAACTTATTAATAAGTTAATAATATTTTATTTTTAATCCTATATTTTGGATCTTTACTTTTTGTAGGGATGATAACTTTCAAATTTTAAAGGTGTTAATATGATGATATACAGAAAATAAATCTAAAAATAACTAAGAAATGACACTAGTTTTACAGATTTATTCACATAATTAATTAACTCATTCTTATAATGGCAATCTTTTAAAAGAAAAACTTCCAACGAACTTTAGAAACCACCCATAAAAAGGAGGAAATGGAGCTTGAAAGTGGTATTCCAAAAGTAAAAGCTTTAATAAAGTTAATATTACTAATAATAAATTTTTCAAGTACAGCAATATAATCAAAATAATATCACTTGGAAGCAGAGATATCAGAATATATTAAGCAAATAGTTATATCATCATAAAACATTTTCCTACAAAAATTATGAAAGTTATTGACAAAGGAACTACATTTCAAATGGAGCAATAAAGCATAGCATTCAACTTTTATACAATGAGACCATTTATTCAAACAAAATCTTATACGTAATCACACTAAAACACATCTGAAATCATGGCGTCTCTAGAATGATAGGTGCCAAAATGATTATATATAAGAATCACGTAGGAAGTTTTAAAAGCATGCAGATTAGACCTCATCACAGATAATTAAAAATAATAATCCTCCCAAGTGATTCTAACACACAGGCAGGGGTGAGAACCAGGGCTCTGGAAAAATTAGAAGGTGACCTGAGGCCCATTCGCTTGGACCACTGCTGTCAACTGAAGAATCCAGGAAATAGATTTGGAAGACCACTAGAATAACAGGTTGTTTCTAACTGACAGTAAACAAATTATATTTTGAAATTAGTAAGATTTTAGTAAAAGTTAGATCAGGAATAAAAATGGTAAATGTTACTTAGTCCTTTAAGGAAGATGTGATCATATTAAATATACCAGACAGTGATAAAACAAATAATTATGAAACAGGAAAGGAACCTATCTGTTATAGAAAAAAAATTCCACCACTTGAGGCAGTTAGAAAGAGATTTAAAAAAGCATCAGCCTGGCTAAAAAGCACATGAAAAGATGCTCAGCATCACTAATTATCAGAGAAATGTAAATCAAAACTACAATGAGGTATCACCTCACACTGGTCAATGGCCATCATCAAAAAATCTACAAATAATATATGCTGGAGAGGGTGTGGAGAAAAGGAAATTCTCCTACATAGTTGGTGGAAATGTAAATTGGTACATCCACAGTATGGAGGTTCCTTAAAAAACTAAAAATAAAGCTACCATATGATCCAGCAATCCCACTCCTGGGCATATATCTGGAGAAAACCATAATTCAAAAAGATACATGCACCCCAGTGTTCATTGCAGCACTATTTACAATAGCCAGGACATGGAAGCAACCTAAATGTCCATTAAGAGAGGAATGGATAAAGAAGATATGGTACATATATACAATGGAATATTACTCAACCATAAAAAAGAGTGAAATAATGCCATTTGCAGTAACATGGATGGACCTAGAGATCATCATACTGAGTGCAGTTAAGTCAGACAGAGGAAAGACAAATATATGATATCGCTTATATGTGGAATCTAAAAAAAAGGGTACAAAGGAACTTATCTACAAAACAGAAATAGAGTTACAGATGTAGAAAACAAACTTATGGTTACCAGGGGGGTAAGGCGGGGAGGGATAAATTGGGAGATTGGGACTGACATATATACACTACAGTATATAAAATAGATAACTAATAAGGGAGCTCTATTCAATACTCTGTAATGGCCGATATGGGAAAAGAATCTAAAAAAGAGTGGATACATGTATATGTATAACTGATTCACTTTGCTGTACACCTGAAACTAACATAACATTGTTATTCAACTATACTACAATAAAAATTAAAAAAAAAAAGCATCAGCCAATGAATTAACAATTTGTGTTTTCCAGTATGAGACACTTGGAGCTATATATTTTAGAGTAGACTTGATTCCTACTCTCTAGAAATCATAATAAAAAAGAAATTTCCAGTTAGAACACATACACAGAATTTACATAATGCATGGTGTTGTGTATTATATATAATATGTTGTACGTATAATAGTATATATAATATGCTCTATACATATACAGTATAGACACACATAAATTCATTTTTAAATGTTTAAATGATGATCTGTGGTCTTTGTTGATGGTAGAAGGATATAGATTTAGAATATATTTTTTAAATCAGAATTGGTTATTATTTATGTTTCATTATTATTTGAATATTATGTTTAATAATATGCACACTTTTTTAGCAACTATTTAAGTAACCAAAAAAATCTGTTAATAAACTTTAACCTGAAAGATCCAGATAGATAAGATAAAAGTGAAGATTTTTAGTATTAATTAATTTTTAGGATCACCTACAAGCTCCTTCATCCTGGGTGTGACCTTTTACATTCAAGTTTGGCTGTATACACTCTCCATGAAAGTTGAAGCAAATGCTTTAATATAGATGGAAACAAGTTAATTAGTGGACTTTTTTTTTTTATTATTATGATCTTCATTACGCCTGAAAGAATGAGTGACATTAACATCTATCTCCTAAAAGCTAATAATGCATTTGTGAGCCACACCATAAGTTTATTGAAAACTAGAAAGTAAAAATACAAGCTTTAAAAAAATAATCTTGCTACAAACAGAAGCACTTAGAGTGGCAATACAAACGACTGCTATAAAATGTACCTAAGATTTAATGTATTAAAAATTGTGATTTTTTTTCACATGGAGAAAGTGTAATAACGTTAGGAATTCATAATCCCTGAAGTATATAATTCATTTCCTGATATTTTGGCCAAACATCTTAATAAAAATTCAAAGTTATGGAAATCATTTTAAAATTAAATTTGCTTTAATCAATGGGAAATCTTCTGACCATATTGCCACTTCTCAGTAAAAAAATGAATACAAACACTGCAAATCTGAGTTTAAATTCAAGACTCTAGGTCTTAACTCTAGCTGGCTAATTGGGCATGTTTGACATTTGTTTCTTTTTTCCTTATTCTTTTTCACATTGAATTTTTTCTTTAATAAAGACAAAATTCTTGACAACTACACTGCCCCAGAGATTAGATTTGTAGCAATGAGGTCAAGTCGCTCTATATTTATATTTCTCCTAAATTCTCATCCTTTTTAGTAACATTATCCATTTCCTTACCCTCTTTGTGGTGACTTATTTCACCTGCTAACCTTTCTCTTGCACGGTATTATTATCAGGGTCACTATTTCTTGTAATCAGAATGCACATCCTGCTATTAGTTTAAACCACAACTTTTTTTTTTCAAATAGGTTGACACTCAGATTTTGATAACAGCAGAGACTGAATGGCACCTTGAGCCATTTACCTCTTAAATCACTTCAAAGTTTTAAGTCTCCAAACCAGGCCAGGAAGTTGAAAATATTTCACTATTTACAGAGAGATATTACAGACTCTTTCATAGCTGTTGTATACCAGTTTTTGCCTCCTTTGGTCTCGTGCATGCATTTGTTCACTCAGCAAACACTTGTTCAGCATTTGCCACATCCTAAGAATTATGCGAGGCAGTAAAAACTCAAATTAAAAAAGAAAAAAAAAATCCCTGCCTTCCAGGTGCTCCCATCAAAGATCAAAGCAAGCAGACATTTGGTGTACACTGGGATCCTGGGGAATGGATTAAAGTTTTGCATTTTATGCAAAAGAAAGAGAAGGGAAGAGGAGAGGAAAGTTTTCCTAGTGGAAATAAACACAAGCTAAATTTGAATTAACAGAAAATGTCAGCAAGTGGTGGGGAAATAGTACTTCGGGTCTCTGGCCAAGAAAATGCACTGCTCAGGTCTCCTGCTGCAGGGAGCATAGTTGACTGACAGCCCCAGATGGACTCACTACTCCATTCATGTAGAGGCTATGCTTCTTTTGGCGTGTCTCGGGCCAAAACCTGAGAGCTGTGGGGCGCTTGTGCAGGCCATTCCTGTGGGATAGGGGACTCTTCTAATGGATGCCTTTGGTTCCATTCCTCTTCGCCTGATGAAGCTTTCTTAGAATTGTGCTGAAGTCTGAGAATCTTCCTTCCAAGTCCTCCTTCCTCTCTCCCACCTTTTCTTTTTCTTTTTTTTTTTTTTTCAGGTCAGACCTCTTATCATGGACTGAATGGTTTCTCTCTATATTTCTTCTTTTTCCTTTTTATCTTTCATAATTGCCTCCTTCCCCCCACCCAATCTCTCTTTCATGACTAATCTTGTTTTGGAGACTGCTCCTTGGGAAACCTGAATTAACACAGGTAGTGCCAAGAGTGGGCCAATGAACATGTGGTTTGGGGACTGGTTCACTTGTTGCCTGGTGAGCGAAGAGTATACTATCCTGAGTGGTATTTGGGTAAAGGTAGCCCCTGGCAAAGGTGGTGGCCTAATTGCTGAAGATTTCACTGGAGGTAACCTGGGAAAATGTCCTGGTACAGGGGAAGTCCCATGCAGGTGCAAATATTGAGACATTTTATATTTCAAATGATATGACCGATAAGGGGTTAATATCCAAAATACGTAAACAGTTCATACAACTCAATACCAAAAAACAAACCTGATTAAAAAATGGGCATAAGACCTTAATAGACATTTTCCCAAAAAGGACATACAGATGGCCAAAAGGCACATGAAAAGATGCTAAACATTGCTAATTATTAGAGAAATGCAAATCCAAACCACAAGGAGATATCACCTCACACCTCTCAGAATGGCTATCATCAAAAACTCTACAAATACACTTTGGCGAGGATGTGGAGGAAAGGAAACCCTAGTGCACTGCTGGTGAGAATGTAAATTGGTGCAGTCACTGTGGAAAACAGCATGGAGGTTCCTCAAAAAACTAAAAATAGGACTACCATATGATTCAGCAATCCCACTCCTGGGTATATATACAAAGAAATGGAAACACTAATTCAAAAAGATACATGCGGGCTTCCCTGGTGGCGCAGTGGTTGAGAATCTGCCTGTCAATGCAGGGGTCATGGGTTTGAGCCCTGGTCTGGGAAGATCCCACGTGCCACAGAGCAACTAGGCCCGTGAGCCACAATTACTGAGCCTGCGCGTCTGGAGCCTGTGCTCCACAAGAGAGGCCGTGATAGTGAGAGGCCTGCGCACCGTGATGAAGAGTGGCCCCCACTTGCCGCAACTAGAGAAAGCCCTCGCACAAAAACGAAGACCCAACACAGCCAAAAATAAATAAATTAATTTAAAAAAAAGATACATGCGCCTCAATGTTCATAGCAGCACTATTTATGATAGCCATGATATGGAAGAAAACTAAGTGTACATCAGCAAATGAATGAATAAAGATGATGTGGTATATATATACAATAGAATATTACTCAGCCATAAAAAAGAATGAAATTCTGCCATTTGCAATAACATGGGTGGACCTAGAGAGTATTATGCTTAGTGAAATAATTCAGAGAAAGACATATACTGTATGTTGTCACTTATATGTGGATTTTAAAAAAACAAATGAATGAATATAACAAAACAGAAACAGACTCAGAGATACAGAGAACAAACTAGTGGTTGCCAGTGAGGAGAGGGGAGGAGGGAGGGGCAAGATAGGGGCAAAGGATTAAGAGGCACAGACTACAATACTATGTATAAAATAAATAAGCTACAAGGATATAGTGTACAGCACAGGAAACATAGCCAATATCTTATAATAACTTTAAATGGAGTATAATGTATAAAAACATTGAATCACTATGTTGTACACCTGAAACCAATATAGTATTAAAAATCAACTATACTTCAATTAAAAAATTAGGACGAAGTGAGAGAGTAGCATGGACATACATACAGTACCAAACGTAAAATAGATAGCTAGTGGGAAGCAGCTGCACAGCACAGGGAGATCAGCTCAGTGCTTTGTGACCACCTAGAGGGGTGGGATAGGGAGGGTTGGGAGGGAGGGAGACGCAAGAGGGAAGAGATATGGGGATATATGTATATGTATAGCTGATTCACTTTGTTATAAAGCAGAAACTAACACACCATTGTAAAGCAATTATACTCCAACAAAGATGTTAAAAAGAAAAAAAAAAGTACTTTTCTGATTAGTTAAAAAAAAAATCCAGGCGTTTTAGAAATATGGGGGCAATGATTCCTACAAGGACCTCAGAGCTGGCTTGGTTATTGCTACCCTGAATCGACTTCTTGCCAGGGGGGTAATGAGAAACTGAGGGATGTTAGCAAGCAGTAAAAGGCTAAGTGTGAGTGCCAGAGGTTCTCTCTGGTAGCTGACACAAAGTGTTTTGTCTCCTGCAGTGGAATTGTGGGCCGAGCTGAGGCAGTAACTCATGACTTGATATTTATATTCAAAGAGCTCCAGAAATGTCCAAATGTTCAGAAAACCAGGTCCTTTTTGCTGAGTCCAAGGCTCTGGTTGGGAAAACATGGGACTCTAAATTATGGGATGGGGACATCTGGATGGATGCCTTTGAGGATGCTGGCACTGCAGAACCCCCTGAACCATGAGAACTTGCAGAGCAGACTCTCTCCTTCTTAGTAAGATGTAGGACATCTGCCGTGCTAGAAGATGCTGTAGAGGTTTCTCCCCTTCATGGCAACAGGTGTGTCCTTGAGGAGCTGTGCCAATTTCCTCCCCTGGTTGCCAGGCTGATAACTAGAGTTAAATCCCAACATCATCCAGGTGAGGGTGTGCTTAAGAGAGGAAAGAGAACCCCCTGAAGGAGATGTGAGCGTTAGTTAGCAAGCACTGAAAGGAGCAAGGAGAGTAAATCTGAGATTGAATTTTGGATGTGTCTAATCAATGGGATGAGATATAAGGTGAGGCAATCAAGAATTCACTCACTTGGGGGCAATTATGGGGGGCGGGGGGGAGACAGGATTTAACATCCTGCCATTACTGTAGGTGATGAGGCAAACTTGCTGCTAGAGTAGCTCTTACAGGCCTGAAGAAGCTATGCCCCAGGCTGAGCAAAGTGGAAATGCCTGAGTTGCACTGGAAGATGGTAGAGGAATAAGCAAAGAGGTGAGGGGATTGTTAGAATAAATATATGAGGTCAGAAGACCCAACAGGGGATTATGTTCCACAGGAAGGCCCAGAGGACATGGCATTCACCATGATCATTGGGAATGCACTGAGGAGAGAGGCACCAGCATCTCCAAGGAGTTGTGTGTTGAATCTCTTCTGCAGGTCTGCAAGGGGGTGCAGTCACAGAGCTGGGATCATCAACATCAGTGGGGGATAACTCTCTCCTAGTTATTAGAGTCAAGGTGTCAAAGTAGGGGAAATGGCATTCTTTACTGATTTATATTAACTGACTAGCAATAATATGGACTTTAACAATTTCTGCAAAGATTTTAACACTATACCTAATAAATTCCATAACTGTCATAGGTATCAATCAAAAGGAAAAGAGAAAAGTATTCAAACTTTGAGTCTATATTGAATTTAGTTTATGTGGTGATATCTGGTGAGCTGTTTATGACCAACTTGTGTGTGGCCTAAAGAGGGTCCTGTGAAAGAACTCATTTTCACAGAAAAAGAAAACAGTGATGTGCTTAAACCAACATGAATGTTTTAGTCTTCAGTGGAGACTAGTGCATGTGCAAAATTACAGTTGATTGGACAATCTACCCAAGTAGGTAAGATTAGGAGGCAGTAAAGTATGACCTATTTCTGTGGTGTTGAAGAGCATGAGGGTTAGACTGACATCTGAATCCATTAGGCACTAATCATGCAACATTGAGCAAATGATTTAACTTCTATAAGCCTCAGTTTTCTAAACTGTAAAAGGCGAATAAATACTTGGCTCAGAAAATGGCACATAATAGAAAGCTAAAGAAAACTAGTTATTACTGTTATTATTACATCATTCATTCTGCTCAACATTTCATGGGTCCTTTTATTCTGAAGATATTTCCCTCTTTGGCTCTGAGAAATTCACTTCTACAATGTTCTTTCTTTTGTTTCACTATTTAGTTTTTGACCTTCTTTCTATAGGTCTGATATTTTATTGAATTGTTCTGTGTTTCATCTTTCCTTTTTTTTTTTTTTTTTTTTTTTTGCGGTACGCGGGCTTCTCACTGTTGTGGCCTCTCCCATTGTGGGGCACAGGCTCCGGACGCGCAGGCTCAGCGGCCATGGCTCACGGGCCCAGCCGCTTCGCAGCATGTGGGATCTTCCCGGATCGGGGCACGACCCCGTGTCCCCTACATCGGCAGGCAGACTCTCAACCACTGCGCCACCAGGGAAGCCCCATCTTTCCTTTTATATTTTTTACCTCTTTGTATTTTTGCTCTTTGCTTTGAAAAATTTCATCAAATTTTATCCTCCAGTCCGTTTACAGATTTTTAAAACATACAATCATATTTAAAATTTCAAAGAGCTTTTTTCCTGTAATCTTCCCTTTTTTAGAATTATATACTTGTTTCTTAGAAACAATATATTCTTGATTTTCTCTGGTGATGTATCTAGATCTTTTTATATCTACCTATCTAGCTTACTATTTTCATATTTCCTGAAAAATCTGTTTCTTCTCTGTTTAAATATTCTTTTGTTTATTTTATTCTATAGGTTTTTCTCAGAAGTCTGGCGATCTTGGCCTGTTCTCCTTTTTTTTTTTTGTAATATAGATCCATCTGCTTCTTCCCTGAAATGGGAAGTGTGACTGGACTAGCAGTGGACAAGAAATGGTAAAGCAATAAATAAAAGAAGGTGAAAGAGACTTACTGTTTCTATGTAAATCTCAACAGATAATTACTAAAAATTGTTACTATTGGATTAGTTGTAAGGTAATGATAAAAGTGCTTAAATGTTGAATGTCTGGACCGATTTGCATTCAATTTATTTTAGGAGTGTTCTTACACCCCTTTAAGGAAACTGATATTACATATTTAATTTATACCTTGGGCTGTAGTAGGGTAAGAATGAGGAAGGAAGACTCCAATTAACTAATGTACTCAAAAGAAAAACTTTGGAACTATGTGGAAAGATTGTGTCTGAATGTGTGTTCATAAGTTTAAAGCTACAATGAAATACTTAAGATATCCAGGTATTATTTCTGGGGTTTCTGGCTATAAATGACTTTTTGATCTATTGACTAAATACTAATAGTTTCACATTAAAAGTGTGTACTAAGATGGCAGACAAATTTGTCTTTAACAAATATAAAAATAATGTTATAGTTAGTATATTCATCTATATTTTCACATGAATAGTCTTTATGTTAATTTAGGGCTCCTTGTATTAGTATATACTTTTAATGAGGGAGAGCTTTGCTATACAAAGAGAGATCCACGAACCAAAAGTATTATCACCCTGGAGCTTGTTAGAGATGCAGAATTTCAGCCCCTCCCAGACCTACTGAATCAAAATCTGCATTTTACCAAGGTCCCCTGCTGATTCTCGTGCTCAATGAGGTCTGCCCAGTAGATAGGGAAGAGGATCGAATTGAGGGTCATTATTCCTTATTCTAGAACTGCTTTTTTCCTTATGATATGTTTTATGTTGAAAACCATACTTCAAAATCTTGGAGGTGTTGGTATAATATGTTCGGGGGGAAGCTTAGAAGAGAACAATGAGTAACATTTCATTTCATACATTTGCATGAAAATCCATGTACTTGAGAGCAGATATATACTGAAAAACTCTGGTGAAAATAAAGGCAAAAAGAAAATAACTGGCAAGGTCATATTAGAGATGACCAGACTGAATCAGAGATAAGATATAGTAATGGTGGACATTTTAGTTAGGTAGACAGTTTCTGGATGATTCAGTGCAAAAGCAGGGTAGCAGATAAATTTTTTCACTTTAATTGATGACTTAATGTCGAGTTTTCCCCTGAGAAGGAAGAGCAAGTGATAAGAAGTTTTACTGCTATTGTCCTAACTTTACCATCACAGGAGAGCCAATTGATGAACTAGAAATAATAGGACATTGGAGAATTACAGTTAGCTGTTTAAGAGTCTGTGATAACGAGGGAAATCTAGGCATGGCCAGACTAATAGGTCAGATTATGGGAAGTTAAACTTCAAAAATTGAAAGAATGTTGGATATGATCCCGTAGTCTGAGTCTCTAAAAGAAAAATAATCAAAAGAGAGGCATTCAAAAAAGAAGTCACAATTCCAGTAAGGAAGAAGAGAGCTGTAGCTTTAAGAACCATTGGAGTTGACCAGCAAGTCTTACAAGGACATAGAAAGACAGAGATGAGGAGACCTACAGAATGAACATATGGCTTAGTTAGGTCAGGATAATGACAGGAAAGTTCAAATCTAGATAGACAAAGTCCCTTAAGTGTGGATTATTATGTGGAGATTATGGTATAATCTTAATATAGCCATGAGAAGGAAGCCAGATTACTCAACTCTCACTTTGTTTCTCTATTTCTATGTGTATTATAATAATTTGTTCACATCTGTCTCCCAAATTAAATTGAGGGCAAAAATCTAGTCTGGTTAATTTTTATATTACCAAACTATAGTATAAAGTAGAAACTCACTGAAGTATAAACTCAGTCAACTGTGCTGAATGAGTGAAGAATAAATACTGGTAAGAGGGAGTTGTAACAACTTCGGTTAAAAAAGAGAAGTTATCTCTTAAAAATATTTTTATTTGTATTTTTTAAGACTTACTATGATGACTTTTTAGAATTTTATAAAATTCTAAACTAGGTGAAAAGGAAGTTCTACTAAACTCAGAGAGCAGGGATATTAAGTACAGCACCCTGGTCTTGATTAAATGGATCCAAAATGATTGAGAAAACATGAAGAATGTAACTCCAAGTTGCCACTTTTCTACACACTTTTCTTATATTTGAATAGATATTACATGAACATAGTTAAGATATTGGAATGTACAAAGGTACATAATTAAATGTAATACTTCAATTTCATGTTAATGATTATGTTTAGTTTTCACAATTGTATATATTAACAACTCATTGTTTACTTTTACATATTTGTGTGGTGTAAGTAAAAGTCATACTGTGTTTAAGTTCCTACCTTCCCCTATTTTGTTGCTAACCGCTTCTAGTATTAGCTTCTTATGTAACCTTCCATAGCTTCCCTATGTATCACTACACGAATATGAATCTACGGTTTTATTCCTCTTTCCCTTTTTTGTATACAAATAGTAGCACAGTATACACTTTATTTTCCAACTTGGTATCTCCCAACTTCATTGTGTTTTGGTAATCTTTCCACATCCATGCATAAAGAGATTTTTTATAATTTTCTATTTTTATTATGGAAACTCTCGAAACAAATAAAGGTAGAAAGAATAGTATAAGTTTCAGCAATAATTATCAATATTCTGCCACTCTTGCTTCATCTATTCCCCATTTTTATTTTTTCTTGGGATATTTTAAAACAAATCTCAGATATTTACCTCATCGATGAATACTTTGATATGTACAGTTGACTACTGAACAATATGGATTTGAACTGTGAGAGTCCACATATACATGGATCTTTTTTTTCAATAGTAGATACTACAGTACTAAAGGATCCGAGGTTGGCTGAATCCATGTGATGGGGAAACTTGGATACAGAGGACCCTTGTATAAGGAGGGCCGACTATAAGTTATATACAGATTTTCAGCTGCACAAAGGGTCAGCGCCCTTAACCCCCAAATTATTCTAGTGTTGACTGTATTTCTAATAGCTAAAAATATTATTTATTTATTTGCATAAACCCAATGCCACTATCAAACCCAGCTAAATAAATGACTCATTTATATAATCTAAAACTCAGATCATGTTCAAGTCCCTCCTCAACTTTGCTCAAAATTATTTTTTTACAATTGGTTTATTTGAATCGCTATTCAAACAAATCTATACATTGCATTTGGTTGACATGTCTCTTAAAGTCTCTTGTAATCTATAACATTTCTCTCTCTCTTTTTCCCCCTGGCCTTTATTATTATTATCTTTTTAATCTAAGGATCATTTGTCATGTAGAAGTTCCTACATTCAGACTTGTTTCCACATTCAGATTTAATTGGCTGTATCCTCCTAGTATTTAACATGGTCCTCTTCCCATTATACTTCCTATAGTTAGGGGACTTCCCTGGTGGTCCAGTGGTTAAGACTTCCCCTTCCAATGCAGGGGATGTGGGTTCCATCCCTGTTGGGAAGCTAAGTTCCCACATGCCTCACGGCCAAAAAAACAAAACATAAAAACAGAAGCAGTATTGTAACAAATTCAATACAGACTTTACATATGTTCCACATCAAGAAAAAAATCTCTAGAAAAAACGGGATAGTTAGAACTAGAGGCCTTATTAGAGTCAGGTGCTTTATTAGATTCAGGTGTAATTACTTATAAGCATCCTTCATAAGTGATTCTATCTTCCTCCTAATGCATCTCAGCAGGATGCACATATCATGGGATAGTTCAATTGTAGTGATTAATCAGTGGGTCTAGGCACTAGCAGCCTGGTTCATTCAGCATAAAATTCTCCCTCAATGATCCCCTGATGCTTTTAGCAGCCACTGATGATTGTTGCCTAGATTCTTTTTTCATATGGAATCGCAAAATGATGCTTTTATAATTCTATCATCACTCTTGCTTTAATTTGCTGTAATTCTTCTGATAACAAACTTTTATTCACCAACTTTTTGGGTACTGTAAGATACCTACAGGAAAAACAGGATATTTATCTTTTTTTTTTTTTTTTTTTGTGGTACTTGGGCCTCTCACTGCTGTGGCCTCTCCCATTGCAGAGCACAGGCTCTGGACCCACAGCCTCAGTGGCCATGGCTCATGGGTCTAGCCGCTCCGCGGCATGTGGGACCTTCCCGGACCGGGGCACGACCCCGTGTCCTCTGCATCGGTAGGCGGACTCTCAACCACTGCGCCACCAGGGAAGCCCTTATCATTTTTTTTGAAGTAATGAATTAGTGTTCCAGCATCCTGCAATAGAGACTGATGGGGGTATTTTTTTTTGTCATTTTGAACTACTGATTTTTATATATTTTAATATATTTTAATTTGTAATCATAATTCCTTTAAAGCTTTAATTGTTCTGTATTTCGTCATTCAACTACATTGCCTTTTTTAAAACAGAGGTTAAATAAATCATGGATGCACCTTGATTTATTTAAACAGTCCTCTACTGATGGGCATCTAGGTTATTTCTGATCTTTTGCTATGCCATGTAATACTGTAATAAATAAACTTATATATATATATATATGTTGTTTCACACATGTACAAATATATATTAAGGATAAATTCCCCAAAGTGAAATTGGTCGTATGATAAGCACATTTATAATTTTGTTAAACGCTGCCCAATTGCCCTCCATAGGGGCTGCACTAACTGAAGTTGCATGAGCAAGTCATGACAGTGCCTATCTTCACCACAGTGGTGCCAAGAGAATATATTTTCAAACTTTAGGTGGTTTTTCCCCTTGACTCAATAAGTAAAAACAGTTATCAAAATAAGCATATTCAATATATATGATTCAATATGGATGATTCCCAGAAAAACAGAAAGTATTGGCTAACATGGCCCTTTTTACCAGAAGCCTACCAATTGCCATTATTAATCTTTTTGACAAATTGTGAAATACGGATAAAGAAAAACATAATATGAGGAAAAATATCTGTCACAAACATTAAAGAGTCTGAGATTTAATCTACTCACAAGCTGTAATTTAGCCTGCCGTAGTGTCCTACATGGTGCCAGACATGAGTTTCCTAGCTCAGAGACAAAGGACTTGATTGCTAACAGCAAAAGGTATATCCAGATGCAAGTTAGTGTCAGTTTTCCAAGCCCCGTTTCCAACAGGGGTGGTGCAGATGGGTCTACATAGATACCTGTGCATACAGTGAAATAGGCTACATGAGAGGAACACTGAGTTTAAGACACCTACTATTGATACTTTATGGCACCTGCAAGCAAGCCTGCTCTTTGTCCCATAAGAAGACATTACTTCATCCTTAAAAGTTGCATTCTGCAAACACAATCCTGAAAAATTACCTAAGTAAAAGCAGTTAGGACTTTACATTCTTACATACCCAGCCTTAGCAATATGTGCAGGAACAGGAGAGATCCATGGAGGAGTGTGTCCCAGCAATGTCATTTTTGATATTCAAATGATGGAGAAAGCAAATTTGTTAAATGCCAGAAAATGTGAACAATGTCATTCCTAAAGTTACGTATTATATTATTAACATGTATTTTGTGAGCACTTCGAAAAAAAGATTATTGAAAATAAAAATGACTTCAATAAGGTAAGCTATATAGAATTAAGAGTTTCCTCTTAAAAAGGTTTTATCTTTTGCAGAGCGGAGAAATTTAGCAGCCATAGTATATCTGAATTTTAGAAGATTTTTTAATGGAAAATTGAATAGTATATAATGGTGGATTTATTCCTGATTAAATAAGAATAAGATTATTTTCAAAAAAGGATATTGCTTAGTCAATTTAACTCTGGAGAAAGGTTAATTGTGAGGATATCTCTCACCAACAAAAGTTGATTTTTTTCACTTATGTTATGAATAGTATCTAGAATGGGACAGCAGAAATACTATTGTATTATAACAGTATTTTATGACTTTATTATAATTCATCATATCATATCTTGCTTATTATGAGCTTAGCAACACTTTAAGAGTAACAGGAAGCATAGACAGAAAAGAGAGACAAGTTTACTATTTCCATATAAAAAGTAGTTGAGGAAACTGAGGATACTGTCCAGCAAAAATAAGACAGAGAATAAGGAGAATGATAGGTCTAGTTTGGAAAATAAAATTAAGGCTGTTCTTTTTGGTTTTTGAGGATTGAGCTTTGGTCTATACCAAAAGACACAGATAGGTTGACAAGTTTGAGTTAAACATAAAAAAATTTCAGCAATCATATGACGGAATGGCATTTGAGATAAAGTCAATTCAATCCAAGGATGGCTCCTGGCTTTGTGGGACCTGAAGATTTTGCAGTTTCAGGGGCTGTCTTAAGAAAACAAACAAAAATAAATAATTGCAATATAAAATAGGTACTGAAGTAAATGTTTATTTACAGTGAGAAAATATCCAACAAAGTACACATTTTCAAAAGATGTCCGATACCACAAATTTTATAAAGTCCAAAATATAACCTAACATTTTAATTAAAGTATCTGATATACTTCTATAATACTTCCCCCCTATGTTTTTGACTGCATATATACATAGATCACATCTTTTTGGATAACAGTCCTGTCATATCATTTTTTCTTGGGTATCGGAAAGATAACTCAGTCTTTTCCCTGGCAATGTTGATTAACATGTATGTTTTTAAGATACTAATTTAGAAATGTTTCTTTTAGCTTCACAGCTCATTACTGGCAATGCCATTGTGTTTTTTGTTTGTTTTTTGTAAATCTGAGATCTCTGAATCTGTGATTATATAACTTCTAATCTCATTTAATTGTGGTTTCCAGGTATATCTTTAGGTTAGAAAAAATTGTCTTTTTTGTTTGTAATTAGGCACTTCTTATAGTAACATAGAAATTATTGCCAAAATCTTTGAAAAATCAAAAGATCCACAAATTAGAGAAATAAAGTGGTGATTTTAATAAAACATTGCTCCTCATAAGTTGTTTCAGGTAATTTTCCTTTGGTATATTACATCCAGTAGTTTGATTCACGTAATCCATGAAAGACTTCTTTTTAGTTCCTATAGATTTTCTCCTTATTTTTCTAGATTACTTGAGTGAAATATGAATAGCTTAGTGAAATATGAAAGCAAACACATTAAAGAAGGATGGAAAAAAAGGGACTACGAGAAGGATGAGAAAGGTAAAGCACATGACTTAAATCTTTAAGATGGTCAGACTTATTCAAAGAAGAGAAAAATATTCCTAACAGAAAGAAATTTACTGATGTGATAGAATTTTTAACAATGTTTTCAATTCACCCAAAGGGTATTTTGTCCAGCTACTGACAAGAAAGCCATGTGCATTTTACTGGGACGCTTGGTCTCCTTTGCACCCAAAGGATTGTACATACCTGGCTTTGGCTGTTAAAGACCCAATACCATTTTCAACTTTAGAACACCCTCATGATAATATCATGCAGTACAGTTTAAAAGCAGAAATGACACAAATACATTCTATTCCCAGAGAAGAATATTCCTCATCTGTAAATAGGTGACAGGGGTTTTAAAAAAAAATAACACAGCAATTCATAGACCAGATTTTAGCTTACTTTTCACAATGAGCAATACCACAATTTTTCCTTCCTTTTTGTCAAAGAATTTGGATCTTCTATACCCTTCATTCATTTTTTGATGGAACTGTTCATTCCTTTGCCATATACACTGTCCTTTATAACTCACGGAAAAAAAAAAATCCTAGACAGCTTATAACATCATATATAGTTTGCAAACAAACAAAAGTAGCAAGATTCTCAACATTAAAAAAAATAATTAATTAATTAGTTAATTAATTTTTTTATGAGAGGTTTGTGCCTTTTTTATTTTTAAATAATAAAATGGTACATTTTTAATTAATATATTTGTATTGAAATAATACTGGAGTATATGTAGAGAAAAAAGTGAAGGTTCCCTCAACTTACCAATCACTCACATAAAGTAACACTCCCTAGATGTAGCTAAAGCTTGATATGGTCTTCCTGAACTTTTTCTTCCTGACCTTTATCTATGTGCATCCATATAAACTCAGGTATTAGATGAGATTTTTCTAAGCTTTAGGGTTTAAATAAAACTGGCACCAATGCCTATGTCCACATTCTGCAGGGAGTCCAATGCCCTCCCCAAGAGTTCTACCAATCTCCAAAGGCATATGTTCTGCTAACCTCCGCTGACTTTCTTTTTCTTTAACATCTTTATTGGGGTATAAGTTAATTAATTTTTGGCTGCGTTGGGTCTTTGTTGCTGCATGTGGGCTTTCTCTAGTTGCGGGAAGCGGGGGCTACTCTTTGTTGTGGTGCATGGGCTTCTCATTGCGGTGGCCTCTCTTGTTGCAGAGCACGGGTTCTAGGTGTGCAGGCTTCAGTAGTTGTGGCACATGGGCTCAGTAGTTGTGGCTCGCGGGCTCTAGAGCGCAGGCTCAGTAGTTGTGGTGCACGGGCTTAGCTGCTCCGCAGCATGTGGGATCTTCCTGGACCAGGAGTCGAACCCGTGTCCCCTGCATTGGCAGGTGGATTCTTAACCACTGAGACACCAGGGAAGTCCCTTCTCTACATTTTTATTTCCAGATATCTTAGAAACATCTCCTCAAATGTTTTTTGTAACTTCTGTTTCAACCTCATCTCGATTCATTCATTCATTCATTCAAAAATAACACTGAACATCTAAAACATGCCAGGCACAGCAATAGGTTCTGGAATACAGTGAGGAATAAAATTAACATAGTATTTAGCCTCATGAATTTTACATTCTAAAGGGAAGACAGATGTTATAGGCAGAGTTTGTTCCCTTCAAATTCATATGCTGAAGCTGTAATAATCTCTAATAACTCAGAATATTACCATGTTTCGACACAGGGCCTTTCTTTTTTTATTTTTTATTTTTTTTTTTTATTTTTTTTTTTGCGGTACGCGGGCCTCTCACTGCTGTGGCCTCTCCCGTTGCGGAGCACAGGCTCCGGACGCGCAGGCTCAGCAGCCATGGCTCATGGGCCCAGCCGCTCCGCGGCATGTGGGATCCTCCCGGACCGAGGCACGAACCCGTGTCCCCTGCATCGGCAGGCGGACTCCCAACCACTGCGTCACCAGGGAAGCCCCCAGGGCCTTTAAAATGAGGCCGTTAGGGGACACTAATCCAATCTGATTGGTGTCCTTAGAAGAGGAAATTTGGATACACAGAGAGACACCATGATTGCGCTCACAGAGAGGAAAGAACATCTGAAAACATAGTGAGAAGGTGGCCATCTGAAAGCCAAGGAGAGAGGCCTCAAATGAAACCAAACCTGACAACACCTTGATATCGGACTTCTTGCCACCAAAACTGAGAAAATAAATTGTTGTTTAAGCTACCTAGTCTGTGGTATTTCGTTATTATATGCCTAGCAAGCTATATAATACAACAGACATTAAATTATCACATAAATACGTCTGAAGTTACAAGTGAGACAAAAGATATGATTCTAATACGGCATGCACCAGACCAGGTAGATTTGGAAGAGCTCCCACTCCAACACACACACTAACTCAGGGCTAGCAGGAAGTCAAACATTTTTAAGCTGATTCTAGTCCTGGCTTAGCAAATAGCCAGTTGTATAACTGGTCAGTTCTTTCAATAAAGAGATTCTTCCTGCCATATATAAAATGTAGTCAGTACTTTCCAAATGCTCTTCTTTGTCTTTTTCCCCCATCAAATTTAAATTCATCCTGCTCTGTTCTAACCTCTGCTTAAATTGATAACAACTACATAACTTCTCCTACTGAGTAATCCCTGTAACTAGAAGTTACTTATGGGGTCATTCATTCTATAGTCTTCTCTACTGTGCTTTAGACAATCACTGAATCTTTATAATTGTTCTAGAAATTTCAATTATTCTAAATAATTCTCCATTGCTCTAAATCTCAACATTTTCATTATCCATTAACTCACTGGGTGACCTTAATCTCTTTGCATCTCAGTTCCTTCATCTGTGCACGATAGAATTGAACTACAGTACTATCTCTAAGCTTCCCGCCTGCTGCACCATCCCTGATTCACTACCTGTGGTGACTGCAATGACAAACAAAACAGATAAAAGACAGTACCCATGCCCTGGGCTGATCTAATCTCTGAAGAACTATATAAAATCCACTCTTGTTTCTTCTAAAAAGTAAATGGCAAGAGTATGCATACTTAAGGTGAAAGTAACTCACCTCCTTATCGTATTATATGTATTAGAATGACTCTCAGAAAAATTGGAAAAGCTCCAAAATTGGTTCTAACTTGGTATTTGCAAATGTTATCACAACAAGGAATTATGATAAAAAAAAATCTTTCCTCTCAATAGTACTTTTTATTTTAAAATATTTTAGTTGTTTTCATTTTTGAATTTATCATTTCTTGCCAATAGGATCTGTTTTGTATGCTACATAGGAATTCTATCAATGCCAGGTAATAATTAATGCCACTTCCATTCACTTATGAAACACATAGGTACATTGTACCAAATGTTAGTTATAAATGGAGATTGTATTGACATGGAGAGCTAGTTTCAGGACATTCAATTCTCCTACTTCTGTGAGAATCTATCTACACATTTTATGCTAGATAATGGACATTTTCCTTTTACAAATTACACTGTGTTCCTATCCAGTTTGTGGTCTAATATCTTGCAATTATAATATTTTTTGTTTGTTTTTTGCAGTACGCGGGCCTTTCACTGCTGTGGCCTCTCCCGTTGCGGAGCACAGGCTCCAGACGCGCAGGCTCAGCGGCCATGGCTCACGGGCCTAGCCGCTCCGCGGCATGTGGGATCTTCCCGGACCGGGGCACGAACCTGCGTCCCCTGCATCGGCAGGTGGACTCTCAACCACTGAGCCACCAGGGAAGCCCTGCAATTATAAACATTTTAGCTGCATTTATATGTAGTAGACCAAATTTGCTAATAGAAGGTCTTGAAAATAAATGTTAGTTAAAGCTTATTTATTGATATTTTTAAGAAGTCAAACGGCTGTGCCAATATTATTGTAATGAACTGAGGGAAGGTACTAAACTTCTCTTGACCTCAAATTCCACAACTACACATTTCAAAGGGTTAAAAGAAAATCAATGAACTCATGTTCATAAATGCAGCCCAGAAAGGTGACTGACACATACACTTAATAATAATAATACACTTCTTGCACTGCTCATAACATCCTCATAGATAAAAGAGTTTTGATTTTCCTTATAATGCTCCACAAACAAAAATATCCCATGGACTTTTTCTTTTAACCTTTGAAATGGAGAGATATAACAACTTTATTAGAATCAAAGAACACAGAAATTATTTCCTGGCCCTGACTAGAAAATCCTAATTAAAAACCTTTCAACAACAAAAAGGAACACTCTAATTTAGCCTCTGCTCTCTCGGTAATCAAATGTTTTGCAATTTATTTCATTTCTGTTTTCCAGTGTGGATGAAGGTGTTATCGAAAAACAATTTATTAAGGCACGGGCCAAAAAATATGATTAAATATGTTCTTGTATTTTTCACTTTCAATTGTAACACTAACTGGAATTATTGGCTTAAATACAAATTTCATTATGTTAGTTGCTACCTAAAATCCTCCAGCAGTTTTCCATTGCCTCAAAGATAAAGCCTAACATTTACAAGCTCTTTTAAAGTCTTTCTTCTGATGCCATTCTAAGTCACTTTCTTGAGGAGCAAACCTTCCAACTACTCCAAAATATTCATTCATAATCTATACTTCAACCCTACAGAATTATATCCTATTCCCTAAATCTTCCATACTTCCTCATACTTCCATAAATTTGTAATTCTGCTCTCTGTGTCTGCAATACCTTTCACTGCCTTTCTCCACACAGATACTTATCAATAAAATGTATACTTTAACAATCAGCTCAAAGGCCACCTCTTCTTCGAACTTTCTTGACCACTCCACAACCTATTTTTAGTAGCCTCTGTCCTTCTCAGTATTTCCTTTCACTTTTCAGTCATCTCTTTACAGAACTTATTTAATTCATAATATTGTACTTAGGTTTTTATATTTCTATCTTCTAACTTAATGATGAGAATTCTTCAAGGGGAGTGTTTTCTTTATTCATCATTTCTTTCTACCTATGCCAGTCCCACTGTTAGATCAGGCCACCCAAGATGGCTGTTCCTTTGCTCTCTGTACATACCCTGCTGGACCAGTGCCTGTCACCTACACCTGATCACATGACTGACCTTCCTATATACTTGCCCCAGCTAGTGACTGTTCTTATCAAAGGGCAGTGAGGGGCATGCCCCTCTGCTAGTTTCCCCAGTAGTCAATGAGCCAACCTACCGTCAATTCCCTCTATATCTGGTAATCTCCCCTTCCCCCTGGGAGCAAAGACTGCTGCCATGTCCTGCCCCATCATCACCTCACATGGTGGGGTGTCGCCCCAGGACCTTGCTTCAGACCTGTAAGCTCCCCCTATCCATTACACCATTGATGTCTCTGATGCTGACTCCAGGCTCTTTCTTTGGTCTTGAAGCTAGGCAAGTATAGGCCTTGCAGGCCTGTGGGGTGCAGCCCAACATCTACACAAGTATCTGTTGACTGAATAAATGAGATTCAATTATATGTAATGTTTACCTGCAATTAATGAATATTACATATGTTTTTTAAAAATATCTTTATTAGAGTATAATTGCTTTACAATGTTGTCAGTTTCTGCTTTATAACAAAGTGAATCAGTTATACATATACATATGTCCCCATATCTCTTCCCTCTTGCATCTCCCTCCCTCCCTATCCCACCCCTCTAGGTGGTCACAAACCACCGAGCTGATCTCCCTGTGCTACGTGGCTGCTTCCCACTAGCTATCTATTTTACATTTGTTAGTGTATATATGTCCATGCCACTCTCTCACTTTGTCCCAGCTTACCCTTCCCCCTCCTGTATCCTCAAGTCCATTCTCTAGTAGGTCTGCGTCTTTATTCCCATCTTGCCGCTAGGTTCTTCTGACCATTTTCTTTTTTTCTTTCTTTTTTTTTTTAGATTCCATATATATGTGTTAGCATACGGTATTTGTTTTTCTCTTTCTGACTTACTTCACTCTGTATGAAAGACTCCAGGTCCATCCACCTCACTACAAATAACTCAATTTCGTTTCTTTTTATGGCTGAGTAATATTCCATTGTATATATGTGCCACATCTTCTTTATCCATTCATCTGTCAATGGACACTTAGGTTGCTTCCATGTCCTGGCTATTGTAAATAGAGCTGCAATGAACATTGTGGTACAAGACTCTTTTTGAATTATGGTTTTCTCAGGGTATATGCCCAGTAGTGGGATTGCTGGGTCGTATGGTAGTTCTATTTTTAGTTTTTTAAGGAACCTCCATACTGTTCTCCATAGTGGCTGTATCAACTTACATTCCCACCAATAGTGCAAGAGGGTTCCCTTTTCTCCACACCCTCTCCAGCATTTATTGTTTCTAGATTTTTGGATGATGGCAATTCTGACTGGTGTGAGATGATATCTCATTGTACTTTAGATTTGCATTTCTCTAATGATTAATGATGTTGAGCATTCTTTCATGTGTTTGTTGGCAGTCTGTATATCTTCTTTGGAGAAATGTCTATTTAGGTCTTCTGCCCATTTTTGGATTGGGTTCTTTGTTTTTTTGATATTGAGCTTCATGAGTTGCTTGTATGTTTTGGAGATAAATCCTTTGTCAGTTGCTTCATTTGCAAATATTTTCTCCCATTCTGAGATTACATATGTTTTTGATTGTCAAATTATATCTCTATTTTCTATTCTTTTTAATGTAGACATATTTTATCCTTTCTTGGTATTTATACTTTAAAACTAACTTTTTTAATGAATTATTCAGTAGGAGAAACATAAGAAATAATGATTTTAAGAAATACAGGGATAGCTTGTTTTATTAAGCTTTGCTTTATTGTGCTACGCAGATTTGCGTTTTTTACAAATTGAAGGTTTATGGCGACCCTATGTTGAGCCAGTCTATTGGCACTATGTTTTCCAATAGGATTTTCTCACTCATGTCTCTGTGTCACATTTTAGTAATTCTTGAAATATTTCAGACTTTCCCATTATTATTTGATTTGTTAAGGCGACCTGTGATTGGTGATCTTTGATGTTACTATTGTAATTGTTTTGGGGCACCACTAACTGTTTCTGTATAAGACGGTGAACTTGATATATAAATGTTGTGTGTGTTCTGACTGTCCCACCGACTGGCAGTTCTCTCATCTCTCTCCCTCTCCTCATACCTCCCTATTCCCTGAGAAACAACAATATTAAAATTATGTCAATAACCCTACAATAGCTTTAAAGTGTTCAAGTGAAAAGCATGTGCCTCACTTTAAATCAAAGGTAGAAATGATTAAGCTTAGTGAGGAAGCCATGTGAAAAGCTGAGACAGGCCAAAAGCTAGGCCTCTTGCACCAGTTAGCCAAGTTGTGACTGCAATGGAAAAGTTCTTGAAGGAAATTAAAAGTACTACTCCAGTGAACACACGAATGATAAGAAAGTGAAAAGGCCTTATTGCTGATATGGAGAAAGTTTAATGATCTGGATAGAAGATCAAACCAGCCACAATATTCCCTTAAACCAAAGCCTAAGCCAGAGCAAAGCCCTAACTCTCTTCATTCTGTGAAAGCTGAGAGGTGAGGAAGCTGCAGAAGAAAAGTCTGAAGCTAGCAGAGGTTGTTTCATGAGGTTTAAGGAAAGAAGCCATCTCTGTAACATCAAAGTGCAAGGTGAAGCAGCAAGTGCTGATGTAGAAGCTGCAGCAAGTTATCAAGAAGATCTAGCTAAGATGATTAATGAGGGTGGCTACACTAAACGATGGATTTTCAATGTAAATAAAACATCATTCTTTTGAAAGAAGATGCCATCTAGGATTTTCATAGCTAGAGAGTAGAAGTCAATACCTGGCTTCAAATGATAGGCTGACTCACTTTTTAGGGGCTAATGATAGGTGACTTTAAGTGGAAACCAATGCTCATTGACCATTCTAAAAATCCTAGTGCCGTTGAGAATTAAGCCAAATCTACTTTGCCTGTTCTTTATAAATGGAACAACAAAGCCTGGATGACAGTGCATCTCTTTACAACACAACTGAGATCTTAAGCCCACTGTTGAGATCTACTGCTCAGAAAAAAAGATTCCATTCAAAATATAACTGCTCCTTGACACGGCACTTGGTCATACATGAGCTCTGATGGAGATGTACAATGAGATGCATGTTGTTTTCATGCTTGCTAACACAACATCCATTTTGCAGTCCATGGATCAAGTAATGATGTAGACTTTCAAGTCTTATTATTTGAGAAATGCATTTTGTAAGGCTATAGCTACCATAGACAGTTATTCCTCTGATGGATCTGTGCAAAGTTAATTGAAAAGCTTCTGGAAAGAATTCACCATTCTAGATGGCATTAAGAATATTTGTGATTCATGGGAAGAGGCCAAAGTATCAACATCAATCGGAGTTTGGAAGAACTTGATTCCAACCATTATGGATGACTTTGAGGGGTTCAAGACTTTAGTAGAGGAAGTCACTGCAGATGTGGTAGAAATAGCAAGAGAACTAGAATTAGAAGTGGAGCCTGAGGAGGTGACTGAATGTTACAATCTCATGATAAAAGTTTAATGGATGAGGAGTTGATTCTTTGGATGAGCAAAGAAAATGGTTTCTTGAGATGGAATCTACCCCTGGTGAAGATGCTGTTAAGATTATTGAAATGACAACAAAGGATTTAGAACATTACATAAACTTAGTTGATAAAGCAGTGGCAGGGTTTGAGAGGATTAACTCCAATTTTGAAAGAAGTTCTACTGTAGGTAAAATGCTATCAAACAGCACTGCATGCTACAGACAAATTTTTTGTGAAAGGAAGAGGCAATTGATGTGGCAAACTTCATTGTTGTCTTATTTAAGAAACTGCCACTGCAACAACCATTCAATCAGTCAGCAGCCATCAAAATCAAGGCAAAACCCTTCACCAGCAAAAAGATTATGAATCACTGAAGGCTCAGAGGATGGGTAGCATTTTTTAGCAATAAAGTATTTTTAAATTACAGCATGTACATTGAAGTTTTAGACATAGTACTATTGCACAAAAGGCTACAATATAGTGTAAACATAACTTTTATATGCACTGGAAAACCAGAAAATTTGTGTGACTTGCTTTATTGCAATATATGCTTTACTGTGGTGGTTTTGAACTGAACCCACCCACGATATCTCTGAGGTATGCCTGTATGCAAGTACACTAGTGACTTTTCTTTTTCAAGCTTTATAAGCTATAAGATTAATAAGCCATGAGCATCTGACAATCCAAGCAACAAACAGATGCAGAATATGTCCTGACTACATTAACACCACATTTACCGTATTTGAATATTTAAAGAGCTATTTACCAGATAAAGATAACATTATCATCTTTCCTCTTACGGATGCAGTTCCAGTAATTAATTTTTCATTCATTCAACAAATATGTATTGAAAATCACTAGGTGCAAGACACTAGACCTGATGCTCTGGGAAATAATTCTTACTTTCAAAAAATTTAAATTGTAGGAGATAAGGCATGCATGTGAAAAAGCCAGACATTGATAAATGACATCAATAATGAAATACAATAAAAGTTCAAAATAAAGATAATTCTCTTTTAGAAATAGAAAAGAAAACTTTTGAATTGTACCTTAAGACATTAACAGTATCTGGACATGTGATTATAGAAAATTACCATCCTCTCCATTTTTCAATATTTGTCCTTTTAAGTGCTAGATTATCAAAAACCATTAGGATTATGTCAAAATGACACAGTGATCAATATGAAGGCACTCCCAATGTCCAACTTGGAGACAACTAGAACTTAATTCAAGAAAATAACTGCAAATTATTGAAACACATAATATGTGTTTAAATTCACAAGTCCTTAGTGGTACTAAAAATTAAAAAATGCTCCTGGCAAGCTTATTTGTTGCCACAAAAATTCTGCATAAAAAACATATATAAACTCAGTGGATTAAAACGATAATTAATTATTCTTTCCTGAATATATGTGGGTTAGAGGGGGTTGATTGATCTAGGCTAGATTTGGCTGAGTTTAGCTCCAATTTGCAGGTTGGCTTAGGGTTTTTCACATCTTCCTCAGCCTCCTTTTGCTAATATCCCATGGTTAGAGTCAAAGTCAAGGGGATGGAAAATACACTTTGCTTTTACTGAGAGAAACTGTAAAGTCACATTGCAAAAAGCATGGGTAACCAGAGGTGGAGAAATTGTGGCCAATAATTATATCTATTATAGTCAAAATTAAAGAAAATTGCTAAGAAAACAACTTATATTTTGGAAAAATGATAAATAAAGAGAAACCAAGTTTTATTCAGCTCTCTTATACAAACTATACCACTGTGTAAGCAAATAGATGAGGAGATGTGTCTCTTTATAACAAATTTTTCAACCCCTAATGAATTCATGAAGCCAAACATCCATGGCCACTAACATAACAAAAAGAGACATATGTTTCTCCTCTTAGAAGAACATATACCACTTATAAAGTAGTCTTTGCCATAAAACAAACAAACAACAACAAAAAGAAACAATCACACTTGACTGACAAAACCCTAGACCCAACTACAAATTTAGAGGACTTTGAGAGATCAGAGGAATTGGACACAATTCAGAAAAGTAACAGCTAGGGAAACTCTATAGGAAAACTGTCTAAATTTCTTCAACAAATAAATAATAAAGAAACAAAGAAAAGAGATTAAAGTGTCTTATGAAATCCATTAAATACACAACATATGGGCCTTTGTGGATCTTAAGTCAAGAGGAAACTGAAATCATTTCCTTTTTTCCTTTCTGAAAAAGACAGTGTAAATTAGCAAAGGCAAAAAACCTATACTGTCAATTTCATCAGTGATGTTTCTCTAATATGTTCTCTGATATTCCACATCAAATATTATTTTTACCTTTCCACACTGGAACACTTTCATATTTATGACAGAAAACCCAGTGGGCAATTTAAATTTTACACTATTATCAGGGCTGAGTTTTTCGTAATCGCACATTTCAAATTGGAATAATACAACACATTTGCCTAGTTTATACTAAACACTCTATTTTAAGTTAATATAAAATCATTTATAGCTCTACTTGAGCTCTCTATACAATAAATATATTTTCTTAAAATAATTTCCTTCCAGCTACAGGAAGGAAATAACTTGAAGAACAGCACTAAATTCTAAGAAAATAGTCACTTCCATGTATGACTCGAAATGCTCCTGAAGTTTTAGTTGCCTATGTTTGGAAGAGTAAATACTGTTGATAATATACTTACCCTTTACTAAAGTTTATCAAATATTGTGTGTTTCCCTATAACTGTAGATTTGATATTAAGTCATCTATTTTAAGTGAGGATCAAGTAAGGGGTTAATGATTGAGGGTCTAAAATACTGGGTTAGATAGAAACAGAAGTTGCCTTTGAATGAATTGTGATAGGGTATAAAAATGTATATCTTACATTTTTACAACATTAAATTTACAAGTAGAATTTGATATAAGAATGTAGATATATTTTTGCATATATATTGGCAATGGTGTCTTTGCTTTTGGCCACAATGAAAAGAAGCCAGCACCTAAAAACAGTCATACATGGTCTACCACTCTTCTTTTTCCCTTTTAAAAACTTTCCCTCACTTCTTAACTTAGAAAGGTAATA
Organism: Grampus griseus; assembly: GCF_964374135.1. Classification (NCBI taxonomy): domain Eukaryota; kingdom Metazoa; phylum Chordata; class Mammalia; order Artiodactyla; family Delphinidae; genus Grampus; species Grampus griseus. The sequence continues at coordinate 64,746,836 of NC_139001.1, forward strand.
TATATTTGATTTAAAAATTTAAAAATTGTATGGCAACACAAACGACCCTGAGCAGCCAAAGCAATCTTGAGAAAGAAAAACGGAGTTGGAGAAATCAGGCTCCCTGACTCCAGACTATACTACAAAGCTACAATAATCAAAATAGTATGGTACTGGCACCAAAGCAAAAATATAGATCAATGGAACAGGATAGAAAGTCCAGAGATAAACCCATGAATTATGGTCGATTAATCTACGACAAAGGAGGCAAGAATAAACAATGGAGAAAAGACAGCTTCTTCAATAAGTGGTGCTGGGAAAACTGGAAAGCTACATATAAGAGAATGAAATTAGAATGTTCTCTAACACCATACACAAAAATAAACTCAAAATGGATTAAAGACCTAAATATGAAGGGAGATACTATAAAAGTCCTGGAGGAAAACAAAGGCAGAACACTCTTTGACATAAATCTCAGCAATATCTTTTTGGATCCTTCTCCTAGAGTAATGGAAATAAGAACAACAACACCAAAAAGAAACCCAAATGGGACCTAATTAAACTTAAAAGCTTTTGCATAGCAAAGGAAACCATAAATAGACAAAAAGACAACTTACAGAATGGAAGAAAACATTTGAAAATGATGCGACTGACAGGGGATTAATCTCCAAAATATACAAACAGCTCATACAGTTCAATATCAAAAAAACCAAACAACCCAATCAAAAAATGAGCAAAAAATATAAAGACATTTCTCCAAAGAAGACATACAGATAGCCAAAAGTCTCATGAAGTGATGTTCAACACTGATAATTATTAGAGAAATGAGAATCAAAACTACAATGAGTTATCACCTCATGCCAGTCAGAATGGCCATCATCAAAGTCTATAAATGATAAACGCTGGAGAGGGTGTGGAGAAAAAGGAGCCCTCCCACACTGATGGTGGGAACGAAAACTGGTACAACAACTATGGAGAGCAGTATGGAGATTCCTTAAAAATCTAAAAATAGAGCTACCACATGATTCTGCAATCCCATTCCTGGGCATATATACAGAAAAAAAACCATAATTCAAAAAGGTACATGCACCCTAATGTTTATTGCAGCACTATTTACAACAGCCAAGACATGGAAGCAATCTAAATGTCCATCAACAGATGAATGGATAAAGAAGATATAGTACATATATACAATGGAACATTACTCAGCCATTAAAAAGAATGAAATAATGTCATTTGCGGCAACATGGATCAACCTGGAGATTATCATACTAAGTGAAGTAAGCCAGACAGAGAAAGACAAGTACCATATCATATCACTTACATGTGGAATCTAAAAAAAAAAAAGATACAAATGAACTTATATTCAAAACACAGACATAGAAAACAAACTTATGGTTACCAAAAGGGAAAGGGAGTAGGAGGGATAAATTAGGAGTTTGGGATTAACATATACACACTACTATATATAAAAGAGATAACCAACAAGGACCTACTATAGAGCACAGGAAACTGTACTCAATATTTTGTAATAACCTATAAGGGAAAATAATCTGAAAAATAATACATATAAACACATATGTATATATGTATATGTGTGTATATATATATATATATATATAAAACTAAATCAGTTTGCTGTACACCTGAAACTAACACAACATTGTAAAATAAAATAAAATAAAAAGTAGCAAAGAATAGTAATAATAAATATAAGGAATCCCAGTTGATAGCATTCTTAGGTGCATAGAAAAAGAAAAGGCAAAGTATATTTGGAGGAAAAGATCCCCAATCCAATCGTGTTAGGATTCCCTAAATTCAGTTCAATAAAATATTACCTTATTATAAAAATAACTAAGAACAAAATGAAAGAAGCTACTAGAAATTTGAGTCAATCAAAAAGACAATAATAAATCTATACTTCCATAGATTTTCAATATTGAATTAGAAATAGAAGATAAAAAGACTGCGCCTATACTGTATTGAATATCATTGGCATATAGGATAACATTTGATTCATGTTCCTATACTAGTCTCTCATTTTAGTCCTAATATTTCCACTTGATTCATTTCTGATTCCAAATATATAGTCATATAATCTGTTGATAACAGCACAATGTATTGCTATGAATTGTCCTATAAGTTTTTCAAAACTTTTTGGGCTAAGTGCCCCTGTTATCATAAAAATATAAATGATATATGATTTTAGTTCTGAAAAAAGAGTTATTTTAGGAAAGGTTACCTTTTAAGAAAAAAAATGGTTATTTCTCGTTTTATTGCTTGTATGATTTCTCACTTACTCTTTAGGTGTATATACGGCAGCTAACATATTACCGATTTCTAAAAAAATATTTGCTTAATTGAAAAAAAGATGTAGTGTCTGTTTTTAGGACACAGAGTTCACTATCTGCAGTTAGATTCCTGTTATATATTTCAATTTCTAACCATTTATCTTTTGGTTTTTTATTGCTAGCTTGATCTCCCATGGAATGACAGAGGTATATTAAATTACAGTGATAATATGTTTTCGTCCTTTTTTCCTTAATGTGTTTTATATATTTTGATGTTGATTCATGTTGAAAATGACACCCTTCACTGATATAAAATGATGATTCTTATTTCATTAATTTTTGCTTAAAACAGATTTGTTAATATTAATACTGTGTTCCCCACTTGTCTATATTTTAAACTTGGCTGAGTTATATTTTATTTAAAAGCATTCTGAGACATTCACATAAAGATAGACAAGATGAAAAGGCAGAGGGCTATGTACCAGATGAAGGAACAAGATAAAACCCCAGAAAAACAACTAAATGAAGTGGAAATAGGCACCTTCCAGAAAAAGAATTCAGAATAATGACAGTGAAGATGATCCAGGACCTCGGAAAAAGAATTGAGGCAAAGATTGAGAAGATGCAAGAAATTATTAACAAAGATCTAGAAGAATTAAAGAACAAAAAACAGGGATGAAAAATACAATAATTGAAATGAAAAATACACTGCAAGGAATCAATAGTAGAATAACTTGAGGCAGAAGAACGGAAAAGGGACCTGGAAGACAGAATGGTGGATTTCACTGCTGTGGAACAGAATAAAGAAAAGAGAATGAAAAGAAATGAAGACAGCCTAAGAGGCCCCTGGGACAACACTAAATGCAACAACATTTGCATTATAGGGGTCCTAGAAGGAGAAGAGAGAGAGAAAGGACCAGAGAAAATATTTGCAGAGATTAGAGTCAAAAAATTCCCTAACATGGGAAAGGAAATAGCCATCCAAGTCCAGGAAGCACACAGAGTCCAAGGCAGGATGAACCCAAGTAAAAACATGCCGAGACACATAGTAATCAAACTGGCAAAAATTAAAGACAAAGAAAAATTATTGAAAGCAGCAAGGGAAAAATGGCAAATAACATACAAGGGGACTCCCATAAGGTTAACAGCTGATTTCTCAGCAGAAACTCTACATGCCAGAGGGGAGTGGCATGATATACTTAAAGTGATGAAAGGGAAGAACCTACAACCAAGATCAATCTACCCGGCAAGGATCTCATTCAGATTCGATGGAGAAATCAAAAGTTTTACAGACAAGCAAAAGCTAACAGAATTCAGCACCACCAAACCAACTCTACAATAAATGTTAAAGGAACTTCTCTAAGCAGGAAACAAAGACTCATGGATATTTGCTAGTTCTGAGATCTAGTTTTCAAAACAGAGTATGCATTAGGCAGGTCATAAGTAAACCTTAAGAAGTAAATTCATCTTTGTGCAGTCTCTTTCTTAGGTGAATCCATTCTCTAAAGCGCCAAACACAATGTGACACATTTTTCATGCTTGAAAAAGTAATAGTTTTTGATATTTTGTCCATTGTAGCCAGATTCAAAGGAACAAAAAAGCTTAGTGTTGCAGGAGACTGCTCATTGTGAGGGCACCTGCTATGTCTTGACCTACACAAAGAACAGGGACCACTGCCAGATAGAGATAAAATGAAAATACAACCTGGTCTATTCAGGAGCCCCTGTTATGCCTGCTAACATGGTCTAATATTAACAGCACCCACTTTCACTCTTAAAAGGGCCCCGGTTTAGATGATATAATGGTACAGAGCCTGTGTGCACAGTGTCCAAGCAAGTGTCACAAGGCAGTCAATAACAGAATCACCAAAAATGAGCAGAGATGGCATTCCTTCATATCTTCTGCCATCACAGCAGCGGTCTAAACCTCCCATTGCCGCAAATACTGTATTCAGTCTTGGTTTCTACAATGAGTATAAGTTTCTCACCCACTGGAACTTTTAAATCAAGCAGTTAATTGAATTATCAAAAATAACTTCACTATTTCAGGGAAAAATCCATTCTAAATCACTATAATGGCCACTAGGTTTTCTACTCATTAGTGTTTTCTGGTTCCTGACTCTGCTGTTGTCCTGTGACTAAAAAGATGTACGGTGACAAAAATGATTTAAATTGAGCTTTCTCAGCCAGCCTTATGAACCACACCCATTCCAAATACAGCTATTGATATTTCAAGTTCGGTGTTGTTTAAGAGGTCCATGATTTCACTGATTTACTTCTGATCTAGCAGTGGTCTAACAGATTTATAGATTGACCAGGCCCTTCTGTAATGTGGTGTAATCTACAGTGTATCAAAGAAACATGTCTGAAATTCCTGGATATTTTATGGCTGTCTTCCTTAGTTTAAAGGGAAGAATTGAATTTTCCTGTCTATGTACCTTTTCTGGACTAGTTCTACTGTAATTGTGGAGGTTGGGGAGAGGTGGGAGAGTTGTGCTTTGAAAGCAATATGTGTTCACTCACCGCATTATCTTTAAGATATTTTAAATGTTTAAAGCTTATAATAAAATATTTTCAAAACATTTTTCTAAGTTCTTCTAATTCAGTAAAGCATATGACTTTGCCTGAGCAAGCAAATATAGCACTCGAGTGGGACTCATATATTTAGAGTAGCTATTATTGATACAAATCTCCTATGTCTAGAGTTTAGTGAAATAATCCATAGGTTTTTTGGTTTTTTAGATTTTATTTATTTATTTATTTTAACATCTTTATTGGAGTATGAGTGCTTTACAATCGTGTGTTAGTTTCTGCTTTATAACAAAGTGAATCAGCTATATGTATACGTATATACCCATATCCCCTCCCTCTCACGTCTTCCTACCATCCTCCCTATTCCATAGATTTTTTACTTTGAGTTTGTAAGTAAAATTAGCCCTGCTTCACCTTTTTTTTTTTTTTTTTGGTGTGTATGTGTGTGTGTACGTTTAGTCAGTTTTTGTTTTAGTTTAGTTACGTATTTTTTAACACCTATTTAACTTAAAATCTAGAAATATATGCTCATTTTCTCAAAAATTCATTGAAAGTTAAAAAACAAAAATACAGATTTTAAAGTTGTTTTCTAGAAATTAACTATGAAGATATTTTAAGTTTTGAGTTAATTCTAGAGGATAGAGTTCAGAGTCACATGCATTTGATGTTATGATTTATGAGGAATGCTGGAAGCCATTTATGAACTTCATAATGAAATACCTTTTCTCTCTCCCTATTTCTCAAGTTGGAACTCTTTTATGTGACCTATAGAAGTCAACATCTAAACCAAAAAGTCATCCAATAATCCTCAATCAGCTCAGTTGAACTTCATAGAGAAACTTATTTTGTGCCAAGTCAAAGCATACATTTTCTGCAAAAGTCACTTCAAAATGTCATTTCTGAGTAACTTACATTTATGAAGAGACAAAGACTGGAAAAGAAATAAATAGCTAAATGGAAGCTACTCCTTATGAGACTGACATATTGAACTAGGTTTTCTTAGCGAATAACCTACTTCCTTATTTAAACTCTTTAATGTAGCTTATTAAAGCTATATGAGTTATTGATTTGCTCTCAAGGACTAAGCTGAGACCTAGAAAATATTATATAATTATAAGCAGAGGATCTTTAAGTAAAGAAAAAACAAAAATGCCTATAAGGTGCAAGACACAATTCAAAAAAATATGAAGGAAATAAGGTTAAGAATGTGGTAAAAATAAAAGGCATTTTTGGAAAACTAGAAATTACTCAAAATCATTTGAAAATAGCTTTTATGTTCTTGAAATATATCAGAGCTAAATGTGTTCTGATCATCATCAAAGGTGTAGAGATAATCCTATATTTAGGTTAAGCGACCTCCTCCTTCCTAGTACCAGCAAAGCAAAGCAAAGCAAACTTACCTTCATTCATTTTTCTGTCATATCTAGGAATCTTTATCTTAGGTATATTTTTATTTATGGCCCCTCTATTAAGGTTAAGATGTTATCTAGAAAGGACAAATGTTACTCCTTCTTGAAGTAATGTAATTATTCTTTTGGGAATGGGAGCAAGTGAGGTTAATTTTAAAACGGAGATGGGATCTGGCCAGAATTACAGATTGGATGAATTCCTAAATTTAAGAGGTGAGTTTCTGCATGTGTGTGTGTGCACGTGCATGCCTTCCTGTAAATCAGAGTGGTGGTAAGAAGGGGTGCCAAACAGAACAACAGTGAATCATTTTGGTTTAGGCTGATTATAATCTTACTGCATTACATTAGATATTTGGAATTATAAAATATACTTAAAAACATGCCCAAGGAGACATTTTAGAATTTTGCTTAGGTTAACAAATTTTATGAGGTTTTAACTAGGGCTTGGTTTACTCTTTCCTGAATTTGAATCATCTGTCTCTTCGTTTCTTCTCTCTCTCTCTCTCTTTTTTTTTGGGGGGGGGGTGTTTACTGCTATGTAAAGCAGAATAGATTTTTTTCCAGCTTTTTATTGAGGTATAATTGACAAATAAAAATTATATATATTTAAGGTGAAAAATGCAATGATTTGATATATGTATACGTTGTGAAATGATTATTACAATCAAGCTAATCAACACATCTATCACCTCACAGTTACCATTCGGCTCCTTTTCTCCTGGGTCATTCATTTGTTCACCCATTTCTCTGACAAATAATTCCTGCATATCTACTATGTACCAGGCACTCTCTTAAGGACTGTGGATATGAAAAGGATAAGACTAAGACCTTGAATAAGACTCAAAGAGCTTACAACTTAGTGGGGGAGCCTAAGACATGAAGTAATTATAAATCACTGTGATTGGTCCCTTGATTATACTATTCAAAGTGCATATAAAAGGCGGGGGGTGGGAGAGAACGGGAAGAGGGGAGATATTAAGGAGAGTTAATGAAGGTGATGAATTGGAAAGTAAAGGATGCTTCAAATCAGTCTGGTGAAGATGGGAATGAAAACCTCAGGACAGTGTAAGCATAGGTTTCTAAGCTAGGAAATAGCATTTGATGCCTTGAGGGCTAATGCCAATTCTCTTCAAGGAAACATCCGTGGGAAGAAATTTTCCAAAATTCTCAATCTACTACAAATTTAATATCAGTCCAAAGAGTCAATACTATGCTACATGTGCTGAGAAATTTATATTTGAAAATCACTTTCACAGCAAAACTGCTCTATGGTAATTGTTTTTATTGCTTCTTTTATCTCCATATTATAAGAGATGAAGAAACTGAATAGTTTCTAATTTTATAGTCGACTCAGAAGAGACCTTTTCTCAATCTCTTTAAGATTAATGGCAATAAAACAAATATTATCAGGAATCTGATAGATGATGTGACAAATTTCACAGAAAAACGCTCTTATTGATCATGCATCTTTAAAGACACCTCACAACTGATTATCAACCCTAATTGATTCTGGCCAAGATTTCTCGACAGTATAGCCAGCAATTTAGAGAGGGAGCACTTGTAGTAAAGCATTGTTAAGAGAAAAAAAAGGTCACTAATGCTTTTTCCTTAAAAATTTAATTTAATAACACTCAATCGTGCAAGAAGCCATATATCCAAATGCCAGATGGTCACTTCTACCTTTGTACATATACTAACAATTTTCTAGAACCAATAAAGAGAGCTTTTGTTAAAATAAAAAACAATCAAAGAATACATTTTTCTTATTTTTAAGCTTTTTATTTTGTAATACCTATAGACTTAAAGTTGCAAATGTAGCACAAAACTCCTGTAAACCCTTCAACTAGTTTCCCCTGGTGACAGCATCATTTATATAACCATAGTACAATGATTCAAACCAGGAAATTGACACTGATATGATACTAGTAACTAATCTACAGATTTTAATCAAATTCTCATGTTTTCTCGATTACTGCTCTGTTTCTGGGGCAGGATCCAACCTAGGGTCCCACACGACAGTTAGTTGTCACGTCCCCTTTGTCTCCTCCAATCTGTGACAGTTCCTCTGACTTTCCTTGTCACTTGCCACTTTTAAAGAATATTGGCAGTTATTTTGTAGAATGTTCCTCAAGGTGGGTTAGTCTGATGTTTTCTCTTTATTAGATTGAGTTTATATGTATTGCGTAATTGGCAAGAGTACAACAGAGGTGATGTTGTGTCCTTTTCAATGTCCCCATAGCAGGAGGCCTTTGATGTCCATGTGTCGTATTACTGCTGAAGCAAAGTTATTCTTTTTCCCTTTTGTTTTTCCTTTGTAATCAAAAGGAATATGTTGTAGGAAGATGCTTTGAGACTAAGAAAACTCGTATTTCTCATCATACTTTTGTTCCCTGCCTTTAGAACTCATCAGTGTTTCTTGGCTGTCACAATCACTGTGGAGTTTGCCTAATGGTGGTTTTATATTTCCACCGTGCCTTCTGTATTAATTAATTGGAATTCTACTGTATGGAAGAATGTATTCTCTCCATTTTTATATGTTCAATTCTTTATATTAATATGGACTCATGGATGGATATTTGCTTTATTCTATTGACTGAATAGTTACTATTGTTACTTATCTTGTTGTTCAAGTTGTCCTATATTTGGACATTGGGAGCTCCCTCAAATAGGGTCCTACATCCTTTATAAGTGTTCTCATCATTTTTTAAGCACTTACTTTACAGCACATCAAAAGGTACATCTTGTATTCCCAATCCCTGGAACCAAGCATTTCTATAGGAAACCCTGGTTCCTTTAATCACAGAATGGGTTTTAGAAATCAAGATCTGGGTGCTAGTTGAATGTAAACTTTTAAAATCTGAAGTAAGTCAGAAAGAGAAAAACAAATATCGTATATTAACGCATATATGTGGAATCTAGAAAAATGGTATAGATGATCTTATTTGCAAAGCAGAAACAGAGACACAGATGTAGAGAACAAATGTAAGGATACCAAGGGGGAAGGGTGGGGAGGAATTGGGAGATTGGGATTGACATATATACACTACTATGTATAAAATAGGTAACTAATGAGAACCTACTGTATAGCACAAGGAACTCTGCTTGGTGCCCTGTGGTGACCTAAATGGGAAGGAAATCCGAAAAAGAGGTGATATATGTATACGTATGGCTGATTCACTTTGCTGTACAGCAGAAACCGACACAGCAGTGTAAAGCAACTCTACTCCAATAAAAAAAATTTTTTTAATCTTTTATAGAATGAAGATTTTTAATTAAAAAAATTCATTATATTATTCACTGATGCTATGAATGGTCTGTCCTTCACGAACACCTCATTATTAATAGTATTGTGTTAATATTTACCCCAGATACCTCAGTGATTGTATAGATGCTGGTAATTGAAAACTTCTGTGCAGAGATGTTCTATGCTATGAAGGGTGGAGGTTGGTGGCTCCCAGGCTGCTTGCTATCATATTGGTTTTCGTGTTCCAGTTTAGATCATCTTCCTGTTGTTGCCATCTACCTTTCCTGAGTCTTTTTATCAAGACTGGTCTATCTTTGGGCTTTTTTCTTAACTTACTCCATACCTAGTCCCACCCCTTAGGCAGACACTGTCCTTTTGCTGCCTCCTGACTACTCAGAACTAACATAAAGGTGATTCAGGTTGGCTTACCTTGCCTCACAGCCCTATATTAAACTATTTTTTTCCCTCTTCCTGCCTCAGTCAAAACTCCTGAATTCTCAGAATTGCTGACATGGGCTAGATCTTGAGAGCAAAGAAACTGATTGAAACATGGTCATACTAGGTTGAATATCACTGACATCCTTCCTCCATTTAGATTTTCAAGTTTTATTTGACGTCTAAATGAGACCTTAACTATTAACTTAGTGAATTCCCAGACTGTCGATAAAGTGAGTAAAACATTTTGGGAAGCATGGACAGTATTTTTGATAATAATTCCTGTAAAATCAGAATGCATAATACTAACTCCCAACAACCCTCAGTAAGTGAAAAGAAAGGTCAGAATTCCAGTACAACATATTTACGCAGTGCAGACTCTATAACCTCATTTATCTAAACATATGCTTTATGACACCATTTCACAGTACAAAAGAGTTAAAGTAATTCAATACAAAGACCTCAGATGAACATTTATAGGACAATCTCACAACCGGTCTCATATATTTACATGCAGAATATCATAAAGTACCTTTTATAAATCGATGCAAAGTCTGCAGTTCTCTGCTCTCTAGTAACTATTTGGCGATATGAGCATCTTAAGAGGAAGCAGATACTAAAGGCATGTGTGACTTGTTTGGTGCTATTTATGCTGTGATGCTTTCATCATTTTTGACATGTACCTATCTATCATGGGTATGTGACTGCCAACGAAATGAATGCCGTGCAGTGAGTAAATGTTCCGTACTGAAGATTTCAGTTGAAATAAGAATTGGTATTTTATGCCATCTTGAAGGAACTGCAAACATTTCATAAAAACCCTCTATCAGGTGGCAACAATAAATCAGTTACATGGGGATTTTGAAGAATTAGTTATGAAGGCCCCCAGGCTATGCTGATAAAGGTCTGAGGACACTGGGGAAGCATCTTCAAAACCACAGGGTCAGTTAGAATATCCTACTATAGGAGGGATCGCAAAGCACTCCTCTGGTCATTCCAAATAACCTAGTCAATTCAAAGATATGAAGTTGTGTCTCTTATTCCCAAAAACCTCTTCTACCAGATCTAGACATGACTGATGCAGCTAGGTGGCTTTACAGGACACGCGTTCTCCCTGTGGTGCAGCCTGGTGCCTCGCTCCTCTCCTCTTGCCCTTAAAGGAGAGATGAGTGTGACTTCCTAGCTCTATCAGCACCCTTCTCTCAATTTAGAGCAATGCTCTGCCAACCTTGGCCATCTTGCTTCTCCTCCCAGATGACTATATCACTTGAACTTGAACTTGGAAATATGACGCTTTGCTCTTTATGGACTGAACCCTGAGAGTATTATCACTGTTATTTTCAGGGCAGAGTGATCAGAAATTCTTAAGATCTCTCCACACCCAGACCAATTCTAAGCGTAACTGTTAGAGAAGATTTTTAGGTAAAGATACTGAAGTAATTATGCAATTAAAAATAGTATTTATAAATAAAACATTTCTGCAATATTAGCCAGTGAGTGAAAAAACAACTACATGTTTGAGCACATACACATGGTTACAAGTTCTTGTAACTGTATAGATTACTTTTCCATTTTCTTCTCTCTCTCTCTCTCTGACCTGCTTATCAGCTGGGGTCACTTAGCTGTACTGGTAATTGCTTTAACTGCTTTTCTAATTGATTTCCATTTTTAATGAAGACAAAAGGTGGAAAAAGAGTTGTAGCACATGTTTAGTTGTCAATCCAACCGCTCTCAAGAGCCAAACTTTGTGCAAGCTGTTGTGAAAACAAAGAATTATATAATACATCTGACAATGGGAGTTCTAAAGGGTACACATGGCACATAGCAAATAATTACAACACAATATAGTAAGAACATACTTAGAATAAGTAAGATTACATGAGAACACTTGGTTTGTGGGTGGAGGCAAGGGCACAGCAGTTGGAACTGATCTTAAAAAATAAGTGAAGTTTGAGTTGAATCTTACAATGTGAATAGCTCACCAGTCTGTAAGCACAGGAATAACTTGGCCTTGGCTTAATTCTCTAATCTCATTGGCAGGACCCCTGTTGAGAGGCAGAAACCCAACTCTGATATTTCATGAGACAATTTTATTCAAAGATTCTACATGAATCCTTGACACCATTTTCCTCATAATCATAGAACTACATTTTGCTTCATTTAAAACAGAATTCCCTAATACTGAGTACCCTCTGAATTCTTTTAAATACAGCACATTTTAAAAATATGTTTCTGATGCTCAAGTACTCACAAAAAAAACTTTAGGATAATATCTGTCTTAAATAAAAATATAACTTTCCCTGTAAATATGTATTTCTGATCCCTATATTCTATCTTATAGCATTATTTTATACTAATATTTAAAAGACATATTTCCAAATATCTCAAAATTAATATTATGAGGAAATAGTTCCAGAAATAATTACTATAATAATACAATTAGTAATTGCTTTAATTTTTATTCATTTTTTAAACTGATTTTATCATGTGGCCCCTAGAAGCCTCCAAAACTAGTATTGATTGGAGTTATTTCAGGTTGATGTGTCTTCTTCAAAGGGAACATTTTTGTTTAAATAAAATAATTCAAAGAATTCCCCAAAATATGAGAGACCTTGTAAAGATTCAAACATGTCAAATTTCTCTTTCTTAAGGTTTGGGTGAATAATTTCCCTCTTATTTAATGATAAGGAAGTAACTGGTAACCATAAAATGTCTTCTTGGAGTCTCATGGTGAAGCTGGAAGCCAGATTACAGTATAATAATAAACTAATAGACATTGAGAGAGTTTAGATGACCATATTGGACAATACTTTAATAAGACTGACCAGAGAAGAAAGTGAAGAAATAAGGTGGTAGGTAAAAGGAGACTTGTGGTTTTAAGGTCTGTGTTTGTTAGTTTCTTTTTTGGAGAGACATGTCAATATTTAAAGGTTGATAGAAGGAACTGGTAGAGAAAGAGGATAGGGAATTCCCCATCTGGTCATAACTAACACCAGACTATCTGCTGCCATACACAATTATAAACAATCACAAAATATTTACAACAACCAATTATAGGCATTCTACAATACGTGGAAAAACACTGCACTATTCGTGAGAAGGAAATTCATGACTCTCATGTCTGTCCTGGCTCTTTGTCTTGGGATAATATACAAGCTTCTCCACAGAGAAGACAGAATTTAGAATGAATCCCATGAAGTTCAGGGAGGGTGGCACACACTTTGGGACTTAAACAGTCATATAATAAAGTCATGAACACAGAAATTCAAGGGGATCAGACACCAATTGACTATTTGCTATAATAAAATCAATACTCTTCAGAAGAAGCTATAGAATTAGGTATCTACAGTATACTAACCAAACAAAATATCTACTTACATAATAAAAACTTACTAGACACACCATCAATCAATCAATCAATCAATCAGTCAGTCAACAGAAACAGACTTGAAGATGGCCTGGATGTTGGATTTAACAAACAAAGAATTTAAAGCAAGCAGTAAAAGTATGATCAAGATCTTAAAGTCTTAATGAATGACAAAGAAAGGAATCTCAGGAAATAAAAGGCATCTATAAAAACAACCAAATGGAAATTGAGTGCAAAATTACAATAAATGATGTAAAATTTCTCCAGATAGATTTAAAAATCATATTGGAAATGGTAGAAGAAACTGTTAGGAAACTTAAATGCAGATCAATATAATTATTCAATATGAATAACTGAAAGAAAAATATTGAAAAAAACCCACCAACTTTGGCTTATTGCCAAGTAGCTCCTATTGAATCAAACTTCCCACAGATAGCAAATATAAGCTCTGGATAAATACAAACACAAAATAAAACAAATTAACAATAGCAACAACAACAAAAAAACTAACTAAATGCACCAGGGGATGAATCAAAATAGGCAGAAACTTGAGGTAAGTTGGCAGTTGGTAGAAGGGGATAGCCCTGGGCAAGCTTCACATTTTAATAGCTTTTAGTAAGATGGAAAGCCCCAAGCTGTGCCAAGTAGGAAAGACTACAACTCCAATGGAAAATCTACAGCCTTGTTGGCTTGAAAAAATAGTCACAGGATAGTCATTGGAAAGGGAATAAGGAGAAGATACAGATGTGGAATTAGCAGGCAAGGATTTTAAAGCAGCTATTTAAACTAGGTTCAGAAGCAAAAGGAAAATAATCCTGTAAATAATTAAATGATAGAATATGTAAACAAATCTTGAGGGAGGAATGGAGAGTCTCAGAAATTATATATATGTGTGTATATAGAGAAGATTATTATTATTATTATTATTTTGCGGTACGCGGGCCTCTCACTGCTGTGGCCTCTCCCGTTGCGGAGCACAGGCTCCGGACGCGCAGGCTCAGCGGCCATGGCTCACGGGCCCAGCCACTCCGCGGCATGTGGGATCCTCCCGGACCGGGGCACGAACCCACGTCTCTTGCATCGGCAGGCGGACTCTCAACCACTGTGCCACCAGGGAAGTCCAAGAAGATTATTTTTTCTTCCCTTGAGTTCCTTACAAAGAAAATGACTATTTTTTTTTTTAAAGAATAACACTGAAAGATGGGGGCTATGACATATGTAGAAACAAAAGGTAAGAAAACAATAGCACAAAGGATGGGAGGCCATGCATGGGGTTACTTTATTATTAGGCTATTTTATTTGTCAAGTGTGACTTGTGAAGTGGGTGGTGGGACTTGTCAGGTGTTGGGTGGGAAGTGGAAAGTGATACAATATGAATTCTAAGGGTGTGACAATTTTAGGGTTGTCTTAGTCCATTCAGGTTGTCACAACAAACTGACATAGACAGGGTGGCTTATGACAAACGAAAATTTATTTCTCACATTTTCGGAAGCTAGAAGTCTGAGATCTGAGTGCCAGCATGGTCAGGTTCTAGTTAGGGCTTTTTCCGGGTCACAGACTGTCAACTTTTCCTTGTATCCTCTCACAGCAGAAGGGTTTAGCTAGCTCTCCAGCTACCTTCTTATAAGGGCACATTAGGATTACCTATGCATGATGGCTCCATGCTCATGACCTAATTACCTCCCAAAGGCCTCACCTCTGAATACCTTCATGTTGGGATTAGAGTTTCAACATATGAATTTTAGGGTAAGCCAAACTCCTAACCTATGTGGGAAAAGGATCTGGAAAAGAATGAATATATGTATATGTACAGCTGAATCACTGTGCCGTACACCTGAAACTAACACAACATTGTAAATCACCTATGCTCCGATAAAATTTAAAAAAAAAATCAAAATGAATAACCATGCCAAGTGTTGGCAAGACTGTGGAGGAACTGGAACTCTTGTACACTCTGTTGGCAGTGTAAAAATGGTAAAATCACTTTGGAAAAGAGTTTGGAATTTCTTTAAAAAAGACACCTAATTTATGATCCAGCTAGTCTACTATTTATTTACCCCAAAGGGGTGAAAGATTGTACTCAAACAGAGACTTCTACATGAATGTTCATAGCAGCTTTATTTGTAATAGTCAAAAACTGGAAAACACCAAAATGTCTATCAATAGGTAAAAGAATAAACAAAGTGGTATATTCATATTCAGGTATCTCCTGCTTAACAAAAATTTGCTTTATACCATTTAGCTTTTATCAAAGACCTACATTAGTATCTGTTTTTGCTACCTGAAAGAGATCCAAAGAAGATGTTTTACCTTTAAGAAAAATGGTGAAAAGCAAAAATAGTGGTCAGACTGTGTTTTGCAGTGAGCTGTTATAGAGGCACTGTGCACCCCTAGCAGTGAGAATGGCACTGCCAAGCTCCTACACTCCAAGGGAACTACACTCTGCATCTCAATACCAGGCCATCATAGCTTTGAACTGTGTCTGTAAGAATCTGTGCTTTATCTTGATTTATTTTGTGCATCTGTTAGCAAGATGTGTCCTAAGGTAATTGCTTTATGCAATTTATGCCGTTTCGGCGTACAAAAGTTTCCATAGGAACACTCTACTTTCTGATAGCATAGTGGGGAAACCTACAATGGAATTCAACTCAACAATAGAAAGGAATTAATTATTACTACAAGGAACAACATGGATTCATCTCAAAATAATTATGCAGAGTGAAATAAAAGTGCATTCTGTATGATTCCATTTATATATAACTTTAGAAAATGCAAACTAACTTATGTGACAAAAAGCTAATAAATAGTTGCATGGGGTGATAGAGTAGGGTTGTCATGGGTAGGAGGGAAAATCACAAAGGGTCAATTTACACACACATGCACACCCAAACACACACTCACATATATATCAAAATTTATCAAATCATACACTTTAAATATACATGGTGATTGTGTATCAGTTGTATGGCAATAAAGAACTGAGCTATTTAAAAATAAAAGATTATCCTGGCTTTGTAAAATGAATGTTCCCTCTTCCTTTATTTTCTAAAATTGTTTGATTGGTATTGTTTTCTCATTAAATGTCTGATAGAATTCACAAATGAAAACATCTCAGCCCAAAGTTTTATTTATGGAAAGGGTTTTTAATACAAACAAAACTCTATGTGTACAATTGATATCAGGTGATTCATATTTCCTTACTCTTTTGAATCAGTTTTGGTAAGTTGTATTATGTAAGGAATTTGTCAGTTTATCAAAATTATCAAATTTATTGGTAAAATATTTCTCATGATGTACTGTTATTTGACCTTTAAATATTGTCGAATCTGTAATGGTATCTATTCTGTCATTCCTGACATTGTGTATTCTCTTTTTTCTTGAACAATCTCCTTAAGGTTTCATCAATTTTATCAGTATTTTTTTTAAAAAAACTTTTGCTTTTAAATATTTTCCTGTTTGTATGTTTTCTCTTTAATTGATCTCTGTTCTAGTTTTAGAATTTCCTATCTGCTACTTATTTTGGTTTTAATTTGTCCATCTGTTCTAGCTTTTTAAGGTAGAACATTAAATAATTTACTTTAAATGTGCCTTCTTTTTTAACATATGAATTTAAAGCTATAAAGTTCCCTCTAAAAACTATATTATCTATAGCTCACAATTTTATATGCATGTTTCCATTTTCATTCTCTTTGAAATAATTTAATTTTCCCTTGTGATTTCTTCTTTCATACATCTGTTATTCAGAGGTATGTGGTATAATTTCTAACTATTTGGCATTAGTATGGAATTCTAATTTGCTTTGTTTTCTAACTGAAATCAGCTGGGGTCACAGAATGTATTCTATTAGATTTCAATTTTGAAATTCATTTAGATTTACACTTTGCCCCACTATATGGTGTAGTTTGGAAAACATACCACATGTACTCAAAAGGAATGTTCATTCTGTACTTTGATGCATTGTTCTTCAAATGGCAATTAGGTTAATTTGTTCAGCAGTGCTATTTAATCTTACGTCTTAGCTAATTTTTTTCTCGCATTTCTATCGGTATCTAACAGAAATATGCTAAAATCTGCAACTGTTGTGGATCTTTCTATTTTTCCCTTTAATCCTATCAGTCTCTGCTTCATGTTTTTGAAACTCTTTTATTAGATACATGTATATCTATGATTATTATGTCTTACTTATGTATTGACCTTTTGTCGTTATGAAATTATACTTTTGCTCTCTGGAGACACTTCTTATCTTGAAGTCTTGTCTGATATTAATATAGTTACACCAGTGTTATTGTGTCTCATGCTAGTATGGTGAGTCTTTTCAATACTTTACTTTCAATCTACATTGTTTTTTATTTTAAAATATGAGTCAATTGGACAGTATGTTGTTGGGGTATGCTTTTTTATTTATCTATTTTGACTCCCTGCCTTTTGGAATGTTTAGTCCATTTACATTTGATGTTATCAGTGATATGTTTGGATTTAGGTGATTCACATTTGCCATATTTTTATAGTCATCCCATATGTTCCTCTGTTCTTCCTATCCTGCTTTCTTTAGGTAGTATGTTTTCATTCCTTTTAGCTTTACCTCTTTAATTACTTTCCATTTAATGATGGTGATACTATTTACAATAATTATCCTTATCACCATCTATTTAGAATTAATACTGTACCACTTCATGTAAAGTGTAGAAAGCTTGGACAGTATAATTTCATATTTATTATGGGATATATTCAGGTGCTCTTAATTCCTCTATGTAGAGAGTTTCCACTTGGTATCAATTTTCTTCATCCTGAAGTATTTGCTTTATTATTTCTTGCAATTTGGGGCTGACACAAACTCTGGCCTCTGAAATCTCAAGCCAATAAGACTGGAGACTTTTGCTTGCATCTAGTCAACCTATGCTTAGCAGACTGGGAAGTGGTCTCAGGGTAAAAACCACATAAACACAGACTGCACTCAGTGTATATTTCTTTTTTCAATGGGAAAATATCTTCCAGTTCCTCTGATGGCCCTTCACATAGTTGTCTTCCGTAATTTATCCTAAGTTCACATAGTTGTCTTTAGTAATTTATCCTAAGTTCATAAGTTTTATCTGAGATAGATTTGTCTGCTATAAGGCACTCTGCCGTAACTGACACTAGACCCCTTCATTTGCTCTATTTGAAAATTCAGTATAAAACATTAAGGGCTTCTCTGTTATAAATAACCATTAGCAATAAATATATCTACAACTTAATGGAAAATTAATGGAATCATTTATCTGTATATAAAAATACATTTTCAAGAGTATTTATGGAGAAATGAACATGTAGCTACACGATCCATCTTTGGTTAAATGTTCGTGGATTACAGAACAAATCATTTTATCGCTCAGTCTTTGTTTCTTCTCTGTAGAGTAAGTTTCATGTCTAATAATATAAGAATAAAGTTAGGCATATTGTGGAATCATATTTTTTCCTACTCTATATGTGGAAAATAACTGAGATGCTGTATTATTTGGGCCAAGGTGTGTCTTCAATGACACAAATGACCTAAAGCACTACTTCCCAGACTTTAATGGAAAGTTATTATTAGAATGTAGATTCTGTTCAGTTTTCTCAGGTGGAGACTGAGATTCTGCCGTGCTTTGGAGTGTCCATGTGATACTGAAACTACTGGTCTGTGGAACAGACTTCTGTGAGAACCTGCAGTGTAGAGTGGCCTTGCGTAGATTCTGGATATTTTAGCTAGACTGACCTGGGTTTGGCACTCTACTCTGTGTGACTTTGGGCAAATAAATGTACTATCTTAGTATTATATACTCATCAGAGAAGACAGAATAATTACACCACATGACAAATCTGTTGCCATACTTTTATCTTCAGTATTTCTAAGGTACTCGGAACAAAGACTAAAGTTAAAAGATAATAAAAGAAGTTCTCACTAGTTGAACAGAAAGTATTATCATGCTCTTCTAGTCAATGATATGAGGAAATATATTTCCTGAAATTTTCTAATAAACAACACAATTCTATATAAGCAGTTTCTTCTCACTTAATACTTTTTTCTTAAAATACTATATTCCCTGTAAAATTCATAATTACTTCTCTTTTTTCTGAAGAAATTTTCATTTGCCAAACTATGGCAAACTTATAGAAAAGGAAAATGGCCTATGAAATGTAAGTGGTGTGATATGAAGCAATACTTCAAACCAGATTCACTCAGCCCTTTAGAGAATTTGCTGGAAAACGGAAAGCTAAAACAAAAAAAGTTGTGCAAAATCTTTTTGGAACATGAAATGTGCTTTCAAAATGCACATCATGTAAGACAAATGATGATATATCTGGAAAGCATTATTAAGCTATCTTGGAACATGAAATATTTGATTACAGAAATCGCTACGCTTCTTTTAACAAGTCCCCTTTTAGTCTGGAATTTGCCCCTCCCTTTAACACTAGCTACACCTTTATCACTAGCTACACCTTAAGTCTGAATGACAACACTGCGAAATAAAGATGAAAACAGTCCCCTGGAGACAGCTGCTCCCTTTTTCCCACTCCCAGTAAGGGTTCCAGAATTATATATTTGAAAACCTCTTCTGACCCTATATATTACTTATTCTGTCTCTCAGGGAATAACTGTTTTCATAGTTAAATAAAGTTTTGAAATGCCTTCATTTTACTACAGTCTATCAGTATATTTTTTATTCAAAGAAATATTTTATGGGTGGGGGTTACAGAATATGAACTGTGTTTTATTGCCTACTATCCGGTGCCCAACCAGAATCCATCTTTTTCCTCTTCCTTCCTAGCAGAATCATTTCCCCAGCAAAGCCGGGAAGGTGATCCAGTAACAGGTATAGATAATAATTAGTTTAAGCCAGTCAGAACCTGTTAGCTGCTTTTCTGTTAACATCATTGAGCTGCTGATTTTTCATATCCATATAAAGAGCATATAAGTGTTGTATAAATCAGTGGCTATAACAAAATACCACAGATTGGGTGGCTTAAATAGCAAAAACTAATTTCATCATGGAGGCTCCACCCTCATAACCTTATCTAAACTTATTTACTTCTCAAAGGCCTCACCTCCAAATATCATCACATAGCGGATTAGGGTTTCAACATATGAATTTGGGGAGAACACAAACATTCTGTACATAGCAAGTTGTCCTTTACGTTTGCATCCATTTACATTATGTATTGTTCTGTTACTATATTTAAAAGTGTCATGCATATGTTAAGCTAATTATGGGCACAACTTTGTACAAAAGAAATGCCCTTCGCCCAAGTTGTTAACTATTTCTGCAATACTCTGTATGCCATGTTGTTCAAATATCCCTACTCAGGGTTAGATCATTTAAAAATAATTTTCCTAAGGCTATCTCAGATACTTACAAAATATTTTTCATTCGATTTTATAATATAGCTCTATATTCAATCTTGTAGGTCAATATCTGAGTTTGTAGAATGAATTAGAGAAGCCACTGCAAAATGGCCACCTTGAAAAAAAGTCATGATATAAATGTAACGTTGTACATTTTTTTAATACATTTTAGACAAAGAAACAATACATTTGTGAAATTACAAGACAAAGGGGTTTGAGCTTGGGATAGTAAATTAGTAAGAGGTTTGTTTATACAGCCTTCTTGGCCTTGACTTTCCAATCTCTGATAATAAAGATGTCTCTTCACTTCCTGGTCAAGGGAGGGTAGCTTTCACAAGTGAGATTTATTTCCTGCTTTCAGGAGGACAAAGGAGGGTCAGACTGTCCTTCTTGCATTGGCTGTTTCTTTTTTTTTTTTTTTATACAGCAGGTTCTTATTAGTCACCCATTTTATACACATCAGTGTATACATGTCAATCCCAATCGCCCAATTCATCACACCACCACCACCACCACCCGCCACTTTCCCCCCTTGGTGTCCATACGTTTTCTGTCTACATCTATGTCTCAATTTCTTCCCTGCAAAGTGGTTCATCTGTACCATTTTCTAGGTTCCACATGTATGCATTAATATATGATATTTGTTTTTCTCTTTCTGACTGACTTCACTCTGTATGACAGTCTCAGATGCATCCACGTCTCAACAAATGACCCAGTTTCGTTCCTTTTTTATAGCTGAGTAATATTCCATTGTATATATGTACCACATCTTCCTTATCCATTCATCTGTCGATGGACATTTAAGTTGCTTCCATGACCTGGCTATTGTAAACAGTGCTGCAATGAACATTGGGGTGCATGTGTCTTTTTGAATTATGGTTTTCTCTGGGTATATGCCCAGTGGTGGAATTGCTGGGTCATATGGTAATTCTATTTTTAGTATTTTAAGGAACCTCCATACTGTTCTCCATAGTGGCTGTAGCAAGTTACATTCCCACCAACAGTGCAAGAGGGCTCCCTTTTCTCAACACCCTCTCCAGCATTTGTTGTTTGTAGATTTTCTGATGATGCCCATTCTAACAGGGGTGAGGTGATACCTCATTGAAGTTTTGATTTGCATTTCTCTAATAATTAGTGATGTTGAGCAGCTTTTCATGTGCTTCTTGGCTATCGGTATGTCTTCTTTGGAGAAATGTCTATTTAGATCTTCTGCCCATTTTTGGATTGGGTTGTTTGTTTTTTTAATATTGAATTGCATGAGCTGTTTATATATTTTAGAGATTAATCCTTTGTCCGATGATTCATTTGCAAATATTTTCTCCAATTCTGAGAGCTGTCTTTTCATTGTTTATGGCTTCTTTTGCTATACAAAAGCTTTTAAGATTCATTAGGTCCCATTTGTTTATTTTTGTTTTTATTTCTATTACTCTAGGAGGTGGATCAAAAAATATCTTGCTGTGATTTATGTCAAAGAGTGTTCTTCCTATGTTTTCCTCTAAGAGTTTTATAGTGTCCAGGCTTAAATTTATGTCTCTAATCCATTTTGAGTTTATTTTTGTGTATGGTGTTAGGGAGTGTTCTAATTTCTTTCTTTTACATGTAGCTGTCCAGTTTTCCCAGCACCACTTACTAAAGAGATGGTCTTTTCTCCATTATATATCCTTGCCTCCTTTGTCATAGATTAGTTGACCATAGGTGCGTGGGTTTATCTCTGGGCTTTCTATCTTGTTCCGTTGATCTATATTTCTGTTTTTGTGCCAGTACCATATTGTCTTGATTTCTGCAGCTTTGTAGTATAGCCTGAAGTCAGGGAGTCTGATTCCTCCAGCTCCATTTTTTTCTCTCAACACTGCTTTGGCTATTCGGGGTCTTTTGTGTCTCCATATAAATTTTAAGAGTTTTTGTTCTAATTCTGTAAAAATGCCATTGGTAATTTGAGAGGGATTGCACTGAATCTGTAGATTGCTTTGGGTAGTATAGTAATTTTCACAATACTGATTCCAATCCAAGAACATGGTATATCTCTCCATCTGTTGGTATCCTCTTTAATTTCCTTCATCAGTGTCTTATAGTTTTCTGCATACAGGTCTTTTGTCTCCCTAGGTAGGCTTATTCCTAGGTATTTTATTCTTTTTGTTGCAATGGTAATGGGAGTGTCTCCTTAATTTCTCTTTCTGATTTTTCATCATTAGTGTATAGGATTGCAAGAGATTTCTGTGCATTAATTATGTATCCTGCAACTTTACCAAATTCATTGATTAGCTCTAGTAGTTTTCTGGTGGCATGTTTAGGATTCTCTATGTATAGTATCATGTCATCTGCAAACAGTGACAGTTATACTTCTTCTTTTCCAATTTGTCTTCCTTTTATTTCTTTTTCTTCTCTGATTGCCGTGGCTAGGACTTCCAAAACTATGTTGAATAATAGTGGTGAGAGTGGACATCCTTTTCTTCTTCCTGATCTTAGAGGAAATGCTTTCAGTTTTTCACCATTGAGAATGATGTTTGCTGTGGGTTTGTCACATATGGCCTTTATTATGTTGAGTTAGGTTCCCTCTATGCCCACTTTCTGGAGAGTTTTTATCATAAATGGGTGTTGAATTTTGTCAAAAGCTTTTTCTGCCTCAGTTGAGATGACCATATGGTTTTTATTCTTCAATTTGTTAATATGGTGTATCACATTGATTTGCATATGTTGAAGAATCCTTGCATCCCTGGAATAAATCCCACTTGATCATGGTGTATGACCCTTTTAATGTGTTGTTGGATGCTGTTTCCTAGTATTTGATTGAGGATTTTTGCATCTATATTCATCCGTGATATTGGTCTGTAATTTTCTTTTTTTGTATGATCTTTGTCTGGTTTTGATATCCCGGTGATGGTGGCCTCATAGAATGAGTTTGGGAGTGTTCCTTCCTCTGCAATTTTTAGGAAGACTTTGAGAAAGATGGGTGTTAGCTCCTCTCTAAATGTTTGATAGAATTCACTTGTGAAACCATCTGGTTCTGGACTTTTGTGTGTTAGAAGATTTTTCATCACAGTTTCAAGTTCATTACTTGTGATTGCTCTGTTCATATTTTCTATTTCTTCCTGGTTCGGTCTTGGAAGGTTATACCCTTTTAAGAATTTGTCCATTTCTTCCAGGATGTCCATTTTATTGGCATACAGTTGCTTGTAGTAGTCTCTTAGGATGCTTTGTATTTCTGCGGTGTCTGTTGTAACTTCTCCTTTTTCATTTCTAATTTTATTGATTTGAGTCCTCTCCCTCTTTTTCTTGATGAGTGTGGCAAATGGTTTATCAATTTTGTTTATCTTCTCAAAGAACCAGCTTTTAGTTTTATTGATCTTTGCTACTGTTTTCTTTGTTTCTATATCATGTATTTCTGCTCTGATCTTTATGATTTCTTTCCTTCTGCTAACATTGGGTTTTGTTTGTTCTTCTTTCTCTAGTTCCTTTAGGTGTAAGGTTAGATTGTTTGTTTGAGATTTTTCTTGTTTCTTGAGGTAGGCTTGTATACCTATAAACTTTATTCTTAGAATTGCTTTTGCTGCATCCCATAGGATTTGGATTGTCATGTTTTCATTGTCATTTGTCTCTAGGTATTTCTTGATTTCCTCTTTGATTTCTTCAGTGATCTCTTGGTTATTTAGTAACGTATTGTTGAGCCTCCTTGTGTTTGTGTTTTTTACGTTTTTTTCCCTGTAATTCATTTCTAATCTCATAGCGTTGTGGTCAGAAAAGATGCTTGATATGATTTCAATTTTCTTAAATTTACTGAGGCTTGATTTGTGACCCAAGATGTGACCTATCCTGGAGAATGTTTCATGCGCACTTGAGAAGAAAGTGAATCTGCTGTTTTGGATGAATGTCTTATAAATATCAGTTAAATCTATCTGGTCTATTGTGTCATTTAAAGCTTCTGTTTCCTTATTTATTTTCATTTTGGATGATCTGTCCATTGCTGTAAGTGAGGTGTTAAAGCCCCCTGCTGTTATTGTGCTACTGTCGATTTCTTGTTTTACAGCTGTTAGCAGTTGCCTTATGTATTGAGGTGCTCCTATGTTGGGTGCATATATATTTATGCTTGTTATATCTTCTTGGATTGATCCCTTGATCATTATGTAGTGTGCTTCCTTGTCTCTTGTAACATTTTTTATTTTAAAGTCTATTTTATCTGAGATGAGTATTACTACTCCAGCTTTCTTTTGATTTCCATTTGCATGTAATATCTTTTTCTGTCCCCTCACTTTCAGTCTGTATGTGTCACTAGGTCTGAAGTGTGTCTCTTGTAGACAGCATATAGATGGGTCTTGTTTTTTTATCCATTCAGCCAGCCTGTGTCTTTTGGTTGGAGCATTTAGTCCGTTCACATTTAAGGTGATTATTGATATGTATGTTCCTATGACCATTTTCTTAATGTTTTGGGTTTGTTTTTGTAGGTCCTTTTCTTCTCTTGTGTTTCCCACTTAGTGAAGTCCCTTTAGCATTTGCTGTAGAGTTGGTTTGGTGGTGCTGAATTCTTTTAGCTTTTGTTTGTCTGTAAAGCTTTTGATTTCTCCATCAAATCTGAATGAGATCATTGCCGGGTAGAGTAATCTTGATTGTAGGTTCTTCCCTTCATCACTTTAAGTATATCATGCCACTCCCTTCTGGCTTGTAGAGTTTCTGCTGAGACATCAGCTGTTAACCTTATGGGACTTCCCTCGTATTTTATTTGTCGTTTTTCCCTTGCTGCTTTCAGCAATTTTTCTTTGTCTTTAATTTTTGCCTATTTGATAACTATGTGTCTCGGAGTGTTTCTCCTTGGGTTTATCCTGTATGGGACTCTCTGCGCTTCCTGGACTTGGGTGGCTATTTCCTTTTCCATGTTAGGGAAGTTTTTGATTACAATCTCTTCAAATATTTTCTCTGGTCCTTCCTCTGTCTCTTCTCCTTCTGGGATCCCTATAATGCGAATGTTGTTGCATTTAATGTTGTCCCAGAGGTCTCTTAGGCTGTCTTCATTTCTTTTCATTCATTTTTCTTTATTCTGTTCCGCAGCAGTGAATTCCACCATTTTGTCTTCTAGGTCACTTATCTGGTCTTCTGCTTCAGTTATTCTGCTATTGATTCCTTCTAGTGTAGGTTTCATTTCAGTTATTGTATTGTTCATCTCTGTTTGTTCTTTAATTCTTCTAAGTCTTTGTGAAACATTTCTTGCATCTTCTCAATCTTTGCCTCCATTCTTTTTCCAATGTCCTGGATCATCTTCACTATCATTTTTCTGAATTCTTTTTCCGGAAGGTTGCTTATCTCCACTTCATTTAGTTGTTTTTCTGGGGTTTTATCTTGTTCCTTCATCTGGTATATAGCCCTCTGGCTTTTCATCTTGTCTATCTTTCTGTGAATGTGGTTTTTGTTCCAGAGGCTGCAGGATTGTAGTTCTTCTTGCTTCTGCTGTCTGCCCTCTGGTGGATGAGGCTATCTAAGAGGATTGTGCAAGTTTCCTGATGGGAGGGACTGGTTGTACATGTTTTTTAATAAATTTATTTATTTATTTATTTTTGGCTCCATTGGGTCTTCACTGCTGTGCACGGGCTTTCTCTAGTTGTGGCGAGCCCAGCAGGGAAGCCCAAGTTCTCTTTTAAATGTACAACATTTGGACTTCCCTGGTGACGCAGTGGTTAAGAATCCGCCTGCCAATGCAGGGTACACGCATTTGAGACCTGGTCTGGGAAGATCCCACATGCCGCGGAGCCACTATGCCCGTGCACCACAACTACTGAGCCTGCTCTCTGGAGCCCGTGTGCCACAAGTACCAAAGCCCGCGTGCCTAGAGCCTGTGCTCTGCAACAAGAGAAGCCACTGCAGTGAGAAGCCCACGCTCCTCAACGAAGAGTAGCCCCCACTTGATGCAACTAGAGAGGGCTGGGCACAGCAATGAAGAACCAAAAGCAGCCAAAAATAAATAAATAAATAAATGAGAACTAATTATGTTCTGCAAGTAAATGTTTTTCATTTATTACCTTGAAAGTCACAAGCTTGTGGAAGAGAATGTCTGAATAGGGAGTCCAAAATATCAGATGTAATTAATCCATGTTGTTCTCTAATGAACCAAAATAATTGAACTTTTAAAATCTCCCCAAATTAATATCATCAGACCCCAATAAATGATTTAAATTTATACACTTCATTTTTTCTTCCTGCAAACTATCTCCTAGAAGCAATTGGATTTTTTATATCAGTTTTCATTTATGCAACAAACATTCAGTGATTTTCTACAATGAATCAGGCAGTGTATTAGGTTCTAAAAACCAATAAGCAAAAGCATTCACAGTTCCTACCCTGATGTAGCTTATATTCCAGTAGAAGAAACTGATTGAACTATTTAAAAATTAAAGTAAAATTACAATTGTATTAAATGGTAAGAGGTACAGATTTACTGTTAAGAGAGTATGTGATGTGGAAAAATATTCTCAGGAGACTTACTCCCCTTATTGTTCCCCTTAGTTCCTTGCTCATTCAGGCTATGGAATTTTTCAGATAGCCATTTTATTATCTTAACATTTATATTAAATGATCGATCTTCCCTCTAAAACTCTAGATGGCACATTATCGTATATTTGGTATGTGTATTTGGTTCTATTTCTAGAGTTTGTATTTGGTTTCTCTATTTATGAACAGTTTTCATTATTAAGGTCTTATAATATTTTAATAGTATGTATAATAGCATATTTACTTTAAAATAAAAACTTCAGAATCAGTTTTATAAGCTATCAATGGAAAACATTATTGATATTTTTATTGGGATCACTTCAAATTTATGTGTTAACTTGGGAGAATTGACATCTCACCAAGGTTAAATATTCCTATCTGAGATCATGTCTTTTCATTTGTTCATGTCTTTCATGAGTCCCTCAGTTGCACTGAGAATGTAACCTATATGTGCTCCTTTAAGTTCAATTTACTCTAGAAATGAGAATAGTTCACCACATTATTTGAGAAAAAAGTGACTAGAAAATGAGATACTAAGTCCAACCTGTCATGTTATTACTCTGTCAGTTACCAACATTCAATTGAAAACAACAACCAAAACAACAACCCCCAAAAAACACAGCAAGAAATCTTGCCAAGAGCTCACATCATTTAAGGCATATGTAACAATCAGGTAAAATTATAGTGATTTACATACTTAGGCAAGATGTAAGGGTAGAAGAAATGCTATATTATATCCCTAAAAGGTACATCAAATCATTTTAGATTATTCATGTCTCCCTCATCAAGACCTTTTCAGATCCTAAAGACTGTTGTCAAAAATAAGAGCGAGGGCTTCCCTGGTGGCGCAATGGTTGAGAGTCCGCCTGCTGATGCAGGGGACATGGGTTCGTGCCCTGGTCCTGGATGATCCCACATGCGCAGAGCGGCTGGGCCCGTGAGCCATGGCCGCTGAGCCTGTGCATCCGGAGCCTGTGCTCCGCAACGGGAGAGGCCACAACAGTGGGAGGCCCGCATACAGCAAAAAAATAAAATAAAATAAGGGTGAAAAAGTTAAGCCTGAAATTACATACAGTAAGCAAAAAAATTTAAGTAAAATATAGATGCCTTTCAAAACAGAATTTCCTAAAATCTGCCATTTACAGAACCTCCTTAATATTCAGGTTCATGTTGTCCATGAACATGTCACATTATGTGGGCAGACTGTGTTCCCTTCAGTCACCTAGAACCAAAAGTGAAAAGCAAAAATTATCCAAATGCTAACAGTTCATGAAACTGACCTATAGATTTTTTTTAGTTGTCTTTGCTTTTAATTTGCTGTCCTAAATGTGTACAATGTTTCTTGGAAGAGTTTATAAGGGTACAGGGGGAGTTGCTGCTTATTTAAACAATTTTAATGAAGGACTAACCTTTTACGTTTAACATTTGTTCCCTTCATTTGCTTTCTGGCAGCAGTTCATATTTTTTTTGTCCTCCCAAAGGACATAGCATAATGAACATACACGAGATTATTTAAATGAATGGTTTTAATGAGTTCTTTGAATAGACTCTTTAAAAAGCAAGCATGAAATTGCTTTCCCAGTTGGGATGCTTTAAAATATTTTTAGAAGATTCATATACAAAGCCTTAAAATTTGAACCATTTTTAAAGGAACAATGATTGAAAAGTAGTTTTTTTATTGCAATATGATTTATTTTCACTCATACAGCAGAGGACATTATAAAACCCAGCAGGATTTTTGAATTATTTTAATGGATTATCACATTTCATATTAATAAGTAGTTATTTATCACACTTAAAGGCTGTAGCTGTTATACACTACTTTCACACATGGAAACATGTAATCTCTGCAATTAGTGAATACTAGACGTAGATAAATTTACATTATATAGTGAACATTATGCTGTTCCCCCAACCCCATTAAACACCTGCTTAAGATGTCATAGTTTTGAGTGTGGGTGGAATTGATCCCATCCCCTTGCCACTGTGATAGTCTCAGTTTGGCATATCCCTCATTTTTCTTACCAAACTCATGTTCAAAACTTCTGTTGGCAAACACCTCATTAGTTCTCATTAAAGAGATATTCAAGACTTCTGTTCAATGATTCTATTCATTTTCTGGATGGGGATGAGGAAAAGTGAAGGCCCAGAAACTTCTGGAAACCATTATGCCACCATGAGGACTAAGGATAAAGTGGACACAATGAGCAGCGTGTAGTTTGAAAACTGCACAGAAGAGGAACCAAAACTTGATAGGACTCTTCTTGACACATTATGTGGCCTCAGGCTTTTCTGTTATGTGAGAAAATAAATTATCTTTATTATTTAAGCTCCTTTGAAACTAAGACTATGGAATCTAAGAATGACATGTACTACCTTTGGAAAGTATCATTGCCCTAATTTTGAAACCATTTATCCGTTTGGTAGCATAGATTGTTTAATTGCCTCTGCTTAGATTCAAATGAACTATTCTGATAGCTCAGACAGTTAAAGCTGACATTTAAAAAATTAAACCGCCTCGTTAATAACAAAAAGTTGGTTGTTGATCAGTCTTGTGAATGTTGTTATCATAACATCTTGTGTGTTTTGTTTCTGTCAGTCAAAAATATTCACACTGTCTAGTTTCTTTAGAAAAGAATGGAAAAATATTAAAATCAATTTTCTGTAAGAGTTAACTGTCCAGTGTGATTTACATATACTTTTGAAAACAGAGGTTCAGTATAAAGGAAAATTGTGGCAAAATACACCAGCTTCCAGATATTTCCTCATATATAAAAAGACTTTGTAACAAATAACTGGTAAGTTTCCTTCCAGCTTTAATGCCCTATGATTTTATGGCAAATGAGACATTAGGAGTTTGAGAAGAAAGTGGCAGAGGCACATAGCACACGGCAGTCATCAGGAAAGGTGGAATCCTCTCGTCCTTTATAAATTGGTTTATTGTTTCACTGCTTCAAGGTCTTAAAGGACAGATTCTGTGTCTGTTCTCTGAATTGTTTTTCACATAATACTCTTTGATGATGTTTAAATTTTTCACGGTCAGATATTCTTTATTAATTGTTTACATATTCAATTATATGTATAAAAGAACATCAATTTGATGTTAAAGACTGAAAATTTGTAATTCTAAAAGGTTCAGAACTAGAAACCTCATATTGGGTGGATCCTTAAAGCACATCCTCCAAGTCATCATTGAGCCTCCTTTGGAATTCCTTTGTTGGTGAAGAACACATTAGCTCCTAAGAAGCGCATTCCATTTTTATACAGTTCTAACGATAATGCCTCCATCTATGTATTTAGCCTTGGAATTCTAGGAACTCCAATTCTAGAAACTCATCTGACATATTATTGTAACTGTAGCTAAATATATTCTTTTGGGGAAATCTGCTATACTCACTAATTAGAATGCACCTATTTCTGTCAGATTTTTTAAAAACACATAATTAAGACCTTTTTTTTTTTAAGATTCCATATATATGTGTTAGCATACGAACCTAGGGGCAAGACGGGAATAAAGACACAGACCTACTAGAGAATGGACTTGAGGATATGGGGAGGGGGAAGGGTAAGCTGTGACAAAGTGAGAGAGTGGCATGGACATATATACACTACCAAACGTAAGGTAGCTAGCTAGTGGGAAGCAGCCGCATAGCACAGGGAGATCAGCTCGGTGCTTTGTGACCACCTAGAGGGGTGGCATAGGGAAGGTGGGAGGGAGGGAGACGCAAGAGGGAAGAGATATGGGAACATATGTATATGTATAACTGATTCACTTTGTTATAAAGCAGAAACTAACACACCATTGTAAAGCAATTATACTCCAATAAAGATGTTAAAAATAATAATAAAATAATAATAAAATTTAAAAAAATAAAATAAAATAAAAATGCCTGATGAGGAAAAAATACCACGTAATTATTTAGTGGGATTGACATATACACACTACTATATATAACATAGATAACTAACAAGGACCTTCTGTATAGCACAGGGAACTCTACTCAATACTGTGTAATGATCTATATGGGAAAGGAATCTAAAAAAGAGTGGATATGTATATATGTATAACTGATTCACTTTACTGTACAGCAGAAACTAACACAACATTGTAAATCAACTATACCCCAATAAAATTTTTTTTAAAACCACGCAATCATTTACATAGAAGTTGATGGCTTATGACCAAACAAGTTATTTCATCAATCTAGAGTCTACTGTCACCTTTTAGAATCACATAAATGAAATTCTTTCCTTCTTACTATTATATAGTTATGTGGGATATGATTGAAATGGTAAAACTATTCTTTTCGGAAATGAAATGTTCCACTGATTATAGTCACAGTCCTGTTAAGAGTATGTAATGTGGTTGTTAGTGGAAAACTGCAGGCTTATACATAATGTGTGAGTATAAGACCCGTCATCCCTGCATAGGATAGAGGGGTCTCCCTTTACCATGTAACTCTTCACATCAGCTTTCTGATCATGTAGTGCCCAATGTGCTAGAGAAAGTGATAAAAGCATCTCTCTAGTACTCCTTCAGAAGGCCTAGACTACTTTGTGCTGAAAATCAGGATCAATAGCTGCATTGATACGATTTAGCAACATGTAATTTGTGTTTTAAGGGCCTTATATGGAATAAGTGACTCATCAAAGTTGCTTTGAACTAATTTCACATAATTCAAGAAACTTTAGTTTTCCTACCAAAGGAGACTTCAAATATGTGAAAGTAATCTGTTTTCCTTAAACCTGGGGAAAGTTTACCTCTTAACAGTGGGTCTGTCTTTTCTACAAATTTGCTATGAGGTTTATGCAAGCATTACTTTTTATTCATTGTTAATGTTTTCTTAACTAGGGTGACGAAATGAGTTTTTTCTTCCCACTGTCCTAGTTATAAGGATTCTGACAACAACCAAGGGTAAGGCAATGGAAAGTGACATTTCATACTGCAACTCAAAATAGGAAAGGAAAGAAACAAAAGGCAGTGAAATGTATTGATTAGAAGGAATGCTTCTCAAACTTCGGGGGTGCATACAAATCTCCCAAAGACTTTGTCAAACAGCAGAATCAGATTTAGTAGACCTGATATGGGTCTAAGGTTCTTAGGTTGATGTTGATGCTGCTGGTCCAAACACCACACTTTGAATACCAAGGTGCTCGAATATATTCCAGCTTGAAACTGTGCAAGCTACTGATTGACTTTTGTTTACAAAAGGTCTGATTATCTATAATTTACCCTGACATCAGAACATTTAGAGAACCTTTACTCTCTTCCATCACCCACCTTCATGATCCAAAGTTCCACATCTGTCTCTTTACAGAAGCAGAAAGAGATGGAGCAAATAAAATCCAATAACCCACTCAAGAGGTTGGCTAAAACTGGGGGGGGGGAACCATAAGATGGAGGGAAAAGAAAGGATTAAAAGTATCAAAAAGTAAGGTAGAGGAAGAATAGGAAAGTAAAAAGGGTATACACATTGGGTAGAGGCCCCTGAGGAACACCACGACTTTTGCTGTCTGCTGAGTGTCTGGCCAAAGGGTACACCTTGAGATGACTGAATTAATGTATCATATTTCTGAGTGGATCTAGGGTCAAGGATACAACCCTGAACCTCTGCTATGCTGCATACACTATACTATCTGACCTCTAAGTAAAGAACTGACTGAACAATCTCACCAGCAAGACCTTTCTCTTGAACAATGTACTTCATCTCCCTTCCTTGAGTTCCATATTCCTGAGGTTATTTATACCAGTTTTTAAGTGTACTTGAAAAAACACACTCAAATGTGTAAATGCCAAATATTAATAAAGCAGAGACTTCCAATGCATTAATCTGTGATGCTAAGTAGTTTGTGTAGAATTCAAAATGATGCAATTTCTGGGGACATAGTAGCACTTTATATAAATCTATCGTAATTGAGTTATCTATGAAGACCTGTACTACCTTTTATTTTTGCTGTTGATATTTTCTAGAAATCCTAACCCAATCATTTCTGCCCATGTGAAATTATAAAAGTGAATAAACCACTAGAGCACATGTAAAGGACAGTCAATGCCAAACAAGAGTTGGGCATATACTGGTATAATCATCGTGCAAAAATAAGTTAATATATAACATAAGGTATCGTGTTTTTCCCTCTAGATAGATAGATAGGTAGGTAGGCAGGTAGATAGATAGATAGATAGATAGACAGATAGATAGATATAATATCAGTAATTCTGGTGAATGACAATGTATCTCCTGACCTGTGTCACCAATGTCTCTGTTTTCTCTCTTTCTCCTAGAGAGAGAGAGTCAGGAGGTGTGGTAGTCATTCACCAAACATAACTGACCTTGCCTTCTAAACACATGTTACAATTGCCTCTTTTGATTGGCTTAGGCCACATAAGTAGTTCTGTTTACTGTACTGTTAGTAGAAGTGACATGCATCGCTTTTGGGCAGTACTTATTGACACAGAATTCTCCTCACTCTCCTTATGGTGGTTAACTGGCAATGTTCAGGCTAGTTACTGCTCTGACAGACCCTGTCTTTTAACAACTACAATGAGCAGAACCTCCCAGGTGACCAAGGGTGGATATATAGCATGAGCATGAACAAAAGACAAACTTTCTGATTGCAAGCATTGTTTTTGCTGTGGCATAATTAAATCTACTCTGAATGATTCGGGTGGACAAGCTGCAGATCATAGAGGGCTACTAGAAAGGAGAGGCATACTGAGTGCATTCATGATGTCTGCCTGAGACAAACTTAATTCAAAACATCGTCCAACATCCCTGAAATATGTATGAAGACTAAATATGTATTCAAACACGGCTAAGCTAGAGGTGACAAAAGATTCACTCAGTCCAACTGGCTTATGAAGGTGGACATATGAAAGGAAAGCTGATAATTCTAGGGCCACAGGGAGGCAGCCACTTAAGAGAAAAAAAGGTAAAAGGAGATCAGGACCAAACTTATTCTCAACTGACTTGTGAATGCATTTTAGTATGTAAGTAAGTTTTACTCTTTATTAAAAGTCATTTAAAACCTACTTATGGTGATCAAATTAAAAATGTTTTAGGGTGATAGTATCAATATCAGATATCCATATTTAAGTTTATAGCACTGACATTTCTTTCCAAAAAATGTGTAGCTTAGGTGGCCTTAACATTATGTCAAACAGAATTTCAACTCTTTAACTTTTACTGTTTAAACATTCTTCAACATTACTTTATGAGAAGCACAATTCACCTATACGTTAACAGAATGACAATGTGAACAGTAATGCAATTAAATAGTTGAAAACATTAACAATAAAATTTTAAATGATATTGATCTAAAATAGCTGCTGTAGTAAAAATTCAAGTACCAATTAATTTTTATCCATATGTTTAGAGTCAGCATATCTGTAGAATCAAAGTATAACGTCTAACATGTCTAATACAATGTCTAACTTTACCCCAACCTACTGAAGCCCTCAGAACCTAAACATGTCAGTCATTTTTATTACTCTCCTTCAGTTCCCACCTTTGCTTCATCTGCAAGCCCTGTCACATCTACTTTAAAAACAGATCCTGACTCAGCCAGTCCTCCCTATGCAGACCATCTCTTCACCTGGACAGCTATAACTGCCCCTCATCACTGTTGCTTCCATTTTCCTTAGAGGAGCCAGAATCATCCCAAATTCCCTTTGCTTAAAAGTTCTCAAGGACTTTCCATTGATTTGAAGGTAAAGTACCAAATCCTACATGACATAGGATTGACTTCTTTCTGGTTCCATGTGTACTCTTCTGGTGTTCTGCTTCAACCAACCTGGCCTTTGTTCTATTAGGTTCCTAATTCCATCCTACGTCAGCCTTAGGGCCTTTGCCATAACTTACCCTCTACCTGGAATTCTCTTAACCAAGATCTTTGCACTGATGACTCATATATCTTCAAGGCATCTGCTCAAATATCTCTTCCTTACACATGCCATCTCTGACCATCCACTGTAAACATTTTCTCCTCCCCCATATCTTTATTCTTCATTAACACTTTTTTTATTGCCCTCATTAACATGAAATGCTTGTTGTCTATCTAAAGTTATCTTAGTTATTTACTTGTTTTAGTCTACTCTTCCCTGAACATATAACTCTACAGGAATGATAGAATTGTCATCTGTGCATTCCCAGCAGCTTGAGTGAATGAATGAATGAATAAATAAATGAGAGGATGAAGGAAAAAAGACTGTCAAATGAAATGTAAATAACCAAACAGATATTCAGTGCTAGTTTGGAGCTATGTTGCTTATGAATTACTTAAGAAATT
The DNA here is from genome assembly GCF_964374135.1 of Grampus griseus. Taxonomy (NCBI): domain Eukaryota; kingdom Metazoa; phylum Chordata; class Mammalia; order Artiodactyla; family Delphinidae; genus Grampus; species Grampus griseus. The sequence goes on from NC_139001.1 coordinate 64,782,215, forward strand.
TTATTGATTTTTTTTTTTACGTTTTTAGTTTTGAGTGGTTGGCATTGTAGTATTAGGATATTAAGATGTGAGAAAGAAAATTGGCACAAACTGGTTCTGAAACAGGAATTCTGGGGTTGTTCTACTTTACAACTTCTTCTAGAAAGTGACAAATATTTCTGATAAAATGAAATTTTAATGTAATTTAATGAGATTAAGAACCCCATTTAGGAAGTCAGAGTCACCTCCATTAAATTACTGACCTTGGATCATCCCTATGACAAATTAATAAACTTTAACAATACATTCCTTTATTGTATCACCTTTTTTTCTTTATCTCAGCCAAGAAAATTCTTTGAATTGCCTTTTTGTAGACTTTTTTTTTAGATTTTGGGGCATGTCCGAAATACATTTTGAACATGTGATTGTAATCAATTACTTTAAGAATTTCATGTTATAGATGTATACAGCAGTGTTTCTGCCTCCCCAGATAATTTAGATTTAGCCTAAATAAACCAGTCCTAATGAGGTAAATTTTCCCTGAATGAATCCTATAGCAATACAATGTTACTCCCCCATAAACTTTTGTATGGACCACTCACTATTTCACACATACAGTTTCTGTGGTTTTGCTTAGAGCTACATGGATTTTTCATCCCACTTTTCCATGCCTAGAACATCTTCAGTTTAAGATCTATCTCTTCTAAGAAATCTCCTTTGAATCCTCTAGAAATATTTTATTTTCAACAAAGGCCAATTCAGATGGCTTTTGGAAATGAGTGGATATTTTTATTTTTAAAGTTGTTATAAGACTGGTAGGTGGGCTTCCCTGGTGGCGCAGTGGTTGAGAGTCCGCCTGCCGATGCGGGGGACACGGGTTCGTGCCGCGGTCCGGGAAGATCCCACATGCCGCGGAGCGGCTGGGCCCGTGAGCCATGGCCGCTGAGCCTACGCGTCCGGAGCCTGTGCTCCGCAACAGGAGAGGCCACAACAGTGAGGGGCCCGCGTACCAAAAAAAAAAAGACTGGTAGGTGACAGGAAGCTGGGGATTCTTAACACAATATTATTCTGCTCAAGATGCTGATAGCATCTCATTGAGAAACTGAAAAAATATCTCTTCCTCCTTAACTCCCATGGCCCTCCATTGTCCATTTTCAGCCTCCAGGCAGCATTCAGGGGCATTTTACAATCCTTCTACTAAACTAAAGATTCCTTGACTCGTGGACTTATGCCTGATCCATCCTTATCTTCCCTACTAGACAAGTGTTCAACGAATTTTTTTGAAAAAGATGATTACACGTATTTTAATGTGTTCCGTTAGCCAAGGAACATTTACATTTGCTAACTAATCCAAAAATAGCACAGTTAATGGTAGAAATTTCAGGTATGCTGGGTTAGAGTTCTGCTCCATGGAAAAAAATAGAGAAGATATTTTTAGGGAGATGGGAAATGAAGATGACCATCCAGTATATCTATAAACATAGTCATTTGTAGGTAGATACAATGCCCCTTTTCCAAGCCCTTACTTCTTAAAATTGGACAGTAAAATTCTCATATCTATTCCTTACAAAATTTTAAAAAAGAGAAACATATTTGATCAAGGTTATTGTTACATTCCCTTGTTGCATGTAGCACATATTATTTCATTTCCTTGTTTTCTAAATAGAATACAAAATAAGTAAACAGAAATATTAGCTGTTTAAAGGATAATTGAGCTGTCAGATTTGAAGTTATTCTTACATGTTTTGCTTTTCTTTTTTTAAGTAACTGATAATGCAAACTCAAAGTGATTAAGACAATTTAAAGCAACCCCATGGCCCTAAAATTTACTGGACATCAATTCTGGGGTCTCCAAGAAACATTCTGAGGCTTTAATTTGATGCTGTTCTGATGAATTTAGATGAAACATGTTTAAATGCTCTCTGGCATACCTCATGTTGATGCTGGGCAGGTCCAAGGGAAGAAACAAGCTCTAAATGACAATTAATTCAAAATGACTCAATCATCATTGTTAATGTCTCTGATCCTCTCACCCAGAAGTGAGGGTTAACTCTGCTCTATGTAAAATATTCTAACTGCACGTTTGCCAGCAAATCCATGGAATACCACACAGAGCTCCAAAGAGGGGGGCTGTGCAGTGACACTTTACATTAAAACACTCTTCAAATTCATGTCATGCTAATTAAGCAAGTACAGCCATCTAATGCAGTGATGGTACTTAAACTGAGCCTTCTAATAGCAATAATGTGTCTCAAAGGGCACAAGTCAGTGTCCTCCCAATGAGTTTAATCCATGCTTGAAGAAGTTAAAGGTCGAGGATGGTTACAGTATGCCAGTAAGTGCTTCAAAGTAGGAGGCTTGGGATAAAGCCAATTCTAGTCTCTCTAATAGAGTCCTTATAAAAGCTACTGACTTGACTTTCACTATCAAGTATTTTGCAAATATTAATTATGCTTATGTCATCTTCCATTGAGATAAGTGATATTGATCCCAGTTCTCTGACTTATAGGTGTACATAAACTACCTTAGTCTCAAAGGAAGCTAGGATTCCATACTAAGCTTACCCCAATAATACATGCTGCTTTTAATCTGAGAGTCCTAAGTCTGAGATGTTTGAAGTGAATCTTCAACACTCATAAATTGGTCCTCCCAAGAGACTCACAGACACAAAATGAAGGGAGCTCATTCCTTTCCAAGATTCTTTGCATTTGTCAAAACATCCAGTAATACGATTATCAGATCAGGGGTTTGCAAAAGTGGGTCCAATCTGATCTTGGTGGGAGACCCAGGATCCTATTTTTGAAACATTCACATGACCTTTTCACAAGTACAACTGTTCGAGCTAAAATGACACATTCACATATTTGACCTTTTCTCCATTCCCTCCCTTCTTTTTCCCCTGTTCTGCTACTTGCTCTGTGGGCTCTAGATAGGAAGGATTTTGTTGTTGGCATTTTCTTTTCCACTCATTTTTCATTTCTTTTCTCTCATCATTCAACTAACATATCCCCTTTCCACCAACTGCTGATTCCTGCAAGGTTGTGATTTCCTTAGTTAAGAAACGACCCCACTTTTAGCTCAGTGTTCTCACAATGAATAGACGTTCTGCAGAATAAAATGGATTTTCTCGTTAATAACCTCATTTTTTAAACAGTAAGACTAGCTACACTAAACATTCTCAAATAACAGACCATGCAACATGAAACTGGCAGGGTAAAAATAAATGAAGTGATATTATAATTGTGATTTAAAATTATTTCTAATTTACTCAGTTATGCTTTCCTATTTTCCTAAAGCTCAGCTACAATTCATCTCCATTTCCTTAAAGCAATTGTGTTTATCAGTTCCACTAGGTCAGCTTTGTGTTTAATAGACCTTGTTTGGAATCACAAAGACAGTCGCTGGGATTGTATCCTCTGAAATAGGAGATGTTCCACCTCGGAGCCTCATTCTCTTCCGTGCAATAATTTGTGGGCAAACTATCAAAAGCACAATAGGAGTGTTAAAATCCAATCCCAAGGAATAAGCACAGGGAAATGAGCCCTCCTACACTGAAATTTCAGAGCAGTCAGGAGGATTTTTATATCCAAAAGCATATCTAATCATCATAAATAGAGTCTTTAAAAAACCCCACCATCATTTCTCCATAACTGGTTGCCTCTGCAGTTTTCCTTGCTTTTTGGTTTTCCATCCTGACTGAAGGAAACATTTCATCACTTTCCCTTTCCCCTGCATTTCTGAAACCAGACACATACTATAAGTACACAGCTTCTGAGAAGCAATTAGAGTTAATGGGATTAAAAATCTAATCACATTGCTGCTCTTGGCTTGTACCGGCAGAACTGCATAGCAAAGCCTAGCACTGCAAATGCACAAAAATGAGTTATTACATTGGTCCATGGAAGGTCTCTGTAGCCCCTGTTTTATCTGGCCCTCTCCAGGGGCAACTTTTCATGGTTTGATCAGAGAAAATGGCTTAGGTTTATTTTTTACACCAGGGACACTTGCACTCTCTTGCTTTTAAATTGATTTTGATATATATTAAAGATGACAGCCAGAGAAGAAACAGCGGTACAACCAGGAAAAAAATACATTAAAAGTAGTTTTGCTTGAGTCCAGAGAGCTGACAATCACCACAGAGACTCTCCACTTTCTTTCAGGAATGTTTCTACTTTGAGAAGTTGGAAAAAATGGAGATGTTCCTGTCAAAGCATCAAGGGGTGCGGAGCAGTCATTATAAAAGGAGAGGGGCCTGTGCTGGGGTCCTCCTGACCCTCTGTGACAACGAGGGGATTGGAAGATAGGTTCTCTAAAATCCTCCTTGCCATTGAAATTCCATGAGCATGTGATGTGAATGAAAGGCCGGGAATACATTTATGTTGCAGAAAATTTAACTTTAAGATAACCAGGACAAGAAGATATACATCAAAAGAGAAAGACATAGCAGAAGCAATTTCACCATAGAAGGATGGATGGCTTACTCTCGATGCTTTTTTATCCAATAAAATAAAAATTAATAATAATAATGATAATGGTAATAATAATTCTAACATTTGTTGAGCACACCCAACTCCATGGCACTATTCTAAGTATTTTCTATGTACTATCATTCAATCCTCATAACCCTATGAGGCAGCTACTATTATTAATCTTTTCATTTTTTTGTACACAGAGAAACTAAGGCATAGATGGGTTAATAATTCACCAAGGTCACATACTAGCCAGAGCTGACACTGGAATGCAGACAATATGGCTCCAGACCCCAGCCGTTAACAAATATGTATAAATGAGGATATTTGCTTGAAAATCACCAGTCTGATTCTGTTCACCTGGGGTGAACCCTCAAAAGCCCTTCATAAACAGTTAAAAATCATTTAGCAAAGAAAAATAAGACCTGCCCTAGTTTCTCTCTATTAAATCTATTAACTGGTTTCCTTTTGTGATTGAGTCAGCTTAATTATTGCTGCATCTAATTTATACAATTACTCAGCACTTTTTTTTTGTTTTTTTTTTTTTTTGCGGTACGCGGGCCTCTCACTGTCGTGGCCTCTCCCGTTGCGGAGCACAGGCTCCGGACGCGCAGGCTCAGCGGCCATGGCTCACGGGCCCAGCCGCTCTGCGGCATGTGGTATCTTCCCGGACCGGGGCACGAACCCGTGTCCCCTGCATCGGCAGGCGAACTCCCAACCACTGCGCCACCAGGGAAGGCCCTACTCAGCATTTTTGATGGCTATCCCTCACAGCTGTCTGTTATGTATCTAGCTACCTGAACTACAGTCAGTGGGTCTCGTCTGTCAGTGCATTCTTAGGGGATGGCCAGGCAGCAAACTGAAATTTGTCATTATTTTAATCTAAGAAACTACAATTTGCAAAGGGTCTCGTATTTTAAGGGCAAATATATATGAGTCTTAGATTCCAAGATTGCCAATCATATTGGATTCTTCAGATTTTTCCCTCTTCATTATTTTGCAATGATATTCAACTATCATCAACACTCAGCAAGTAGCCATCAGTCACATTGAGAGAAGGAGCTAAGCTAACACAGAAAGTTCCTAACACAGTTTTAAAAAGAAATTAGCTGGGGGTTTCCCTGGTGGCGCAGTGGTTGAGAGTCCACCTGCCGATGCAGGGGACACGGGTTTGTGCCCCGGTCCGGGAAGATCCCACATGCCACGGAGCCGCTGGGCTCGTGAGCCATGGCCGCTGAGCCTGCGCATCCAGAGCCTGTGCTCCGCAACGGGAGAGGCCACAGCAGTGAGAGGCCCACGTACCACAAAAAAAAAAAAAAAAAAAAAAAGATGATTACTCCATATATGAATTATATGGATAAGAAGAAAGCAATCGCTATTCAAACTGTGCTTAATATCACTTTTATATATACCACTTTATTGAGGCATATTTTACATATCATAAAATTTGCTCATTCCAAGTGTACAATTCAATGATTTTTTTTTTAGTAAATTTCCCAATTTGTAGAACTATCACCATTTAGAATTTTAAGAACATTCCCCCTCATCCCAATAAAGTCCTTCATGTTCATTTACTGTTCATCCTGTTCCTCTCAACCTCCACCCTAGGCAACCAGTAATCTTCTTTCTGTCTCTATAGATTTTTCTTTGCTGGACATTTTGTATAAATAAAACCGCACAATATGTGATCTCTTGTGTTTGCCTGCTTCACTTAGCATAATGGTTTTGAGGTTTATCCATATATTACAGCATGTATCTGTAATTCATTCTTTTTTCATTCCTAAATAATGTTCCATTGTGTGGATATACCACATTTGTCTATCCATTCACCAGTTGCTGGACATTTAGGTTGTTTCCAATTTTTGGCTCTTTTGAATAATACCACCAAGATCATTTGTGTGTTTTGGTAAGTTTTACAAAGAAACACTTTAATTCTCAATATTTCTAATGCTTTAAATTACAGTTTACTGAACACATATATGTTTCATTAATATCTGCATGCATTTATAATTAATAGTAGGAGATTTTAGAATATATTGATAAAAATGTTATAGATTGTGGAACATTTGTAAATTTTCCCATTGATCATTAAGATTGCTATGTATGATTTAGCTTGAATGGCCATGTTTATGGTCCCACACTACCATGCAAAGTGAGGTCTGTCCGTACACTCACAAAAGATTAATAGGGTCACTCAAAAATACACTAGTTGCCTAGGGTGATGAGCTTATAGATCACTTTTCTAATCTTCTCAATATTTTATTCTTTTTACAATTAAAAATTAAAATGTAAAAATAAATTATGTGGGTAAAATTCCTATGATTTCATTATATCTGAATACAGGGATATAACTCATAGTACTTTTATTCATAGCAGCATAATTGAAATCATGTTTTGTCTTTAAAAAAATGAAGGCAGGATAAAAGAGAGAGAGAGGGAGAGGCTGACTGACTGACTTATGATCAGTGCACAAGAATTAGGACAGAAGAAGGAAGGAAGGTGGATGTTAGAGAAACAATAAGAATGCCATGAGAATGTCCTGTAGTAGAACGAAGCTGTGTGTGAAGTAAAGGGTCTGAGGAGGTGGTGCACCTGAAGCAGTGATACTAAGTCCTCACCCTTAGAACCTATACTGGTTTCTGAACTGATGGAACATTCTACTTCCTTTCCAAAGGCAAGGTCAGACTAAAGAAACCTGAGTGACAATTGTAACCTGTTGCTGTTACTATAATTTGATCAAGTCCAAAAATGCAAATATGTTTATATGTCTGATAACATTCAAGGCATCCTCAATATGACTATGTCTCCAAATAACCTTCTAGGTTCATGCTGAGATGGTATTGAATAATTTCCTTTGAAGAGGCAATAGTATTAGTCCAGGCTCTGCAAGTGACAATACAATGTACACTGGGTGTTTGTCATTAAGAGCATGGAATGTGTGTTACATCTGCATGACAGGACAGGAACATTACAATATGGGCTAGGGGTACCCTGGCTGGTCCCAAAGCAGTAGTATGTTTTAAGGAACAAAAAAATTAGTTCCTTTAAAATCATGTATGTGTTACTTGACATAACTCTATAAACATCTGTAATAATAATAGTGCTTATGAAAATACTTAAATGATTTTTAAATTGAATTTAACATTATCCATATCTATATAATATAATTAAGGTGCCATGATAAAATTGGAGACTTTCTTAATCATTTGTTTTACTACAACCTACACTGACTGTGGAGGTAGTTAAGGGTACAAAATTATTGTCCCTTATAATATTTGTTGAAACATGGCTATGGTCTAAAATTCAAGTTTTACTTGAAATGAGCCTTGATAGTCCAAATAAAAAACACAGGGTAAAGTTGAGTATAAATTGTTTTTATATTTTAAAATATGGTTAAATGATCAAAGTTGCTATAGCAACTTTCAACTTTCTAAACCTTTGGAAGACTAATAACAATTTATTATTTTAGGATTCATATGAGAATTTTAGTATTAGTCACCAAAGAGAATTGGTGTTCATGGTGATGAAAACCTACTCCCTGGATGTGGAGAGGTGTGAAATTTGTATAATTCTAGACATGTCTGTACTAATTGCAAAAATCCCAGAAGAATGTATTTTCTCACGTCTCTGCAGGGTGTTTCTTAAACCTATTACTTTAGGAAGTTAAATACTGGCATATGAAAACCTCAGCAGTTCAGTTATTACCTAAATTGTGTTATAATTTGAATTTTGTTCATTTTAAATTGAGTGAACATTAACAGCGTAAAAGAGGTTTGGTTTGGAAGGTAAGAATGTAAAAAGATAAGGGACTGGCAGGAAATGGAGACCTTATAAATGGTTTAGTGGTTTAGTCTTTTTGTATAACAGTGAATTGTAAACTGCAAATGATACTTAACTACTTTTTCCAATTAGTTCTCCATAAAATTAGGTGTGAAAGCCCACCTCCTTGACTCCTGTAGGTACCATTTCAGAAACAGCTTAGTTTTAAAACTTCATTTTTCCAAGGCCAAAAAACCCCTAAAAACCTAGAAAGTTTAACTTATGAAATCAGCCCATAAATCCCAGAAAACGTGTTTCAAGTTCTAGAGAACATAATCAACATTTTTGTTTCTATGGGAGACATTATTTCATAAAATCACTTTTCTAGAAACAAGTACCCCACCTACACCTCTCTCTCTACCAACTGGCAGAAAGAGATTCAAGACAACCTGAGGCTTGGAACGTTCTGAGGGGCCAGGCAGGAAAGGAGTAGAAGTGGTCTCTTGTTGCTGCAGTGCCCAAGGCCTGGAAATCATGTGCTGGAATAATTCAGCTACAGCAGAATCTCAGCTGCCAGAACTTCCAAAAATACATTTGGGGTGAGAATCTTGTACAAGTGGCAATTGTTAGTAATGATGTCAATGACAACAGAGGTGGTGCCCTGTATCTTTAAAATTTTTCATTTTTCATTTTATCCTCATAACAATTTGAGAGCACTAACTCCATTTAATAAAATAATCATAACTAAACTTTACTGCATGCTATTTTGTCTGCATATATGGCTGCCCACATTTTCTCCCATCCTTGTATGAGCATGACATTCCTCTTATCAAGAGGCCAAGTCTATTTCCCTTTTCCTCAGTGACTTGCATTGATTGATCAAATGCAGCAGAAGTAAAGCTGTGCCAGGTCGGGCTTAGTCCTTATAATGTTTGGATCTTTCTGTTTTTACTTTCTTGGAACCCAGCTGCCATGCTGTTTAGAAGTCCCAGATATCTTGCTAGAGAGAGACAGATCATGTGAAAAAGCAATGGAGGATAAGACATCACATGAGGGATAGGCAATATGGAAGAGAGGCCATATGGAGAAGAGTCAGGCAAGCCATCTGACTGTCAGTACCAACACCCGAGACATGAGAGAGGGCTTCTGGGACCTTCCAGCTCAGCTCATTCACCAGCTGAGTGCAACTGCATGAGCAAACCCAGGTCAGATGACACATGCAGTATAGAAAAACTGCCCAGCCAACCTCAGCATCTTGAAAAGTGTTAAATCGTTGCTGTTTTAAACTATTAAATTTGGGGGTGGTTTGTTACACAGCAATAGAAAACTGATAAGTGTGCTTACACATTTGAAGCTTCCTGTGTTAATGCATTTAATCTACATAGTTCAGTGGGGAGGTAATGCTATTGTTCTCATGGTGTAGATGATCAAATGAAGTATACTGAGGCTAAATGATTTTCCCAAAATCACACTGCTAACTAGTGGAGGCTGAGAACAAAGTATGATCTTGTGATCATGTCCTACCTCTTATTTGAGAACACTGAGGCTCTGAGAAGTGAAGTAGCTCACTGCGGGATCACATCTCAAGTTTGTGCATTCCAAAGCAAGTACTATTTTGGGGTGTAATAATGTGGTTCAGCACAGCTGAAGCTTAGAATTCATGGGTAAAATTTTCAGAAGATAAGAGTAAAAGGTAAGTTGAGGCTACATTGTGAAAGGCCCATACATAATATTTTAACCTCTGGTCCAGTCATTCCCAAACCTTAGTCAGTAATGGAATTTTGACCAATCCATGACAAATGACCAAAAAAGAAAAAAATGCCAAAAAGCATAATATAGTCAGTGCATGACTTATTCAGATTGCCCACTCACTTTTTCCCCCTTGCAAGTGTAAGCAGCTCTTTGCAGGAAACTGCCCTCAGCAGGAAACCCCCTTTTTTTTGTCAATTTAGCAAAGCTATATTGTAACTTACTTTAAATCAGGTGTCCCCATGCTCTACTCATCTCTAGTCCTAGCACACCTATCAAATCTTTTGATCACACAATACTTTGCCTAACCTGTTGATTCTTTCTGTAGATCAAAGAGGTAGAAATGAAGAATAAGTAATTAACAGATGACCAGATCTCTTCCATAGCTTCCCATTCAGTAATCTTGGGAACAAACTGTGTGAATGAGATAGCATCTAAAGAAAGATCACAAGGAGTCGACAAGCCTCCGTGCAGTAGTGGATGGCAATGACTCTGACCCCCTTTCTCAATGATTAACTGAGAATACTTCCCTTTTGCCTTTGAAAAACTTTCATGGGTAAGCAGAACCTTCTTTGGATTTAGTTTTTTGCAGACACTGAGTTCACCATCTCCCCACATTGCTGGCATTCTGATTAAAAGCAACTTTCCTTTCTACCAACAACTGCCTCTCGGGTATTGATTTTTTTTTTTTTTTTGCGGTACATGGGCCTGTCATTGTTGTGGCCTCTCCCGTTGCGGAGCACAGGCTCCGGACGCGCAGGCTCAGCGGCCATGGCTCACGGGCTTAGCCGCTCCGCAGCATGTGGGATCTTCCCGGACCGGGGCACGAACCCGTGTCCCCTGCATCGGCAGGCGGACTCCCAACCACTGCGCCACCAGGGAAGCCCTCGGGTATTGATTTTTGAGCAGCAAGCAGCTGGACTTGAGTTCAGTAACACAAGGACTCTCCCTTCATTTGCAATGATGTTCTTCCTAAATTTTAAAAATACATTTTGTAAAATAATGGAGACAACAGAGAGTTGTAGGTGTTTTTTTTTAAGTTACTACCTGGCAAAATAATATATAATGTATATACATATACATGTATGCATGTGTGTGTGTGTAAATAGATATAAATACATATTTTTTCACTGTCTTAAGAAATCTAAAAATCTAGGAGGTTCAACTGCAGACAGGGAACTCTGAAAGCTAACATGATAAAATTTTTTAAGACTCAAGCTTAATTAATTATTATATTAAGAATAATTAAATATATGGATATTTGTGTTTAAAATTGTACACTAATAATAACTCACAATTTAGCTTTCTTTCATTCACTACTCATTCTTTTATGGTCATATCCCTGCCTATTCATGAGTATTTGCAGACTGGGAACAAAGAAAGAGAGATTAAAAAAAAAAAAATCTAAGCATCATTTTTAGCTCCTCTAAGCATCCTTGATTATACCAAGAGTGGTGCTGAGTGCCTATTCTGTTTTGTGAATGTATATAATAATTGCTCAGTTATTGATTGAATGACTTCTTAAGGAGGGAGTTTTGTAGTATCTATACTTTTTAATAATCATTGTTATCCCTGGCCTTGAAAATGATTGGACAGCTTTCACCACACACAACAGGAAGAAAGAATATTACTGCTCTAAAAATGCCTTAGGAAATCATTCCAAACTGAACTAAACAAAAAGAATGGTAGCAAAAAGCTTTTATTTTAGCACTCAGTTTTAATCTATGAAATTCAATGATGGGCAGTAATTTAGAGAAATTTCTTATAGTGTAAAAGCATGCTTTTTCCATCTTCAAGTCAGTTGAAAAAATATTTTAATACAATTTAGATTTTATTCTACCATAGCTCCCTGTAATTATGCTTCCACTAATTAAGGCTTTTATAGTTTGAGTTTAATTCCGCCTTCAACTTATTTTCCATCTTTTTTTTTATCTGTAAGCTGTCAAAAGTAACTACTCTCATTTTTCCTTGTATAAAAGTCAGAAACTACTCCCAAGACCTCACCACAATTAAATACACGACTGGAAAGGCAGATATCATAATGGGAAGCAAATTAGTTTTTGCCTCAGTCACAACAAGTACTTGAGATTCTATGAAGATGCTTCAAATAGCAAAACAACCAGGGAGGGCACTTCAGTTTGCTGCATAAACAAATACTACATGCATTTATTCTAATCAAGAACATTGCCAAATGCTACCTTTAGCATTTGGTTTGCATTTCTAATTTAAATTATTCAGTGTGGAGTAATATCTTGGAATTTTAAGGGGGGTGCTAGCCCTCACATTTGTAAAACTATTTGTATGTAATTAACGATCATTGGTACTGATGACATATCCTTTCATATCCAAATGTGAAGTCTGCTGTTTAGTTTCTACTCCTTAAAAGACAGCAAGTTGGAAAAGGCAAGTAAAATGAAAAAGAAAAAAAAGCACGGGTTTCAGGCTGAGTCATCCAGATTTTTAAAGTACACACTTTAGATGAAGTAATTTTATAGTTTTAAGGTCAATAAAGAAACTACAGAAATGTCTTAGTTATAAACACAATATATGGCACATTTTAATATGAAATTCAAGGAACTTCACCTTATGTTAGTGCATTGGTTCCGAAACCAGTCTTAAATAATCCTTGATTGATGACCTGGTCCTGGAATCATGAATATGCTTATCGCATTTGTAGATATCACATTAATCACATTTGCTGATAGACTATCTGACATGAACATAACTACATACAAATTTAACCAACTGGAAACACGGTTCATAAAATTTAATAGCGTTAAGTGCAAGGTGGTGCTGACATAGAGAAATAAAAACAAGGTAATGAAAGAATGTCTAGAAACAAGTGAAGATGATAAATAAAACAAAATAACTACCCACCCCAAAGTTATGATTGCTGCAACTTCACCTCATGGCTACAATGAAAAAGACCAAAATGAACTCAACCTTGAATTATCAACCATGACTGGTTAAGGTATTTGCCATGCACAAGCCTTCCTTAATTCCCATAATACTCTATAATGTAAACTCCGTTATTATTTTTCTCATTTTAAAGATTAGGAAATAAAGGCAAAGAGAATTTAAGTAAGTGGCTTAACGACACAGAGCTAGTGGAAGGACACAGCATTTGAACCAAAGCAGTCTGCTTCAGAGCCCACACTCTCAAATCACTATACTCTGTAAAATAATATTTCAAAATGAGAAATTAAGATAAATGCTGTCTTTGATTTTTTAATATCATGCTAGATTACTTGTTAATAAACCTGTTTTACTCTCACCTAACTATCTTGTAGGTTGTAGTTCTGTTTTACTAACAAAACCCCAGGTGTTTTATATGCCTATACAGTTAGAGCTTAATCTGCAGAAGAAAAGAAAAAAAACTTATGAGGTATGATTTTTGGGGTGGAGGACTGATAGGAAAGATAACTTCAAAAGTTATCATTTTATTCCCTAGTAGGAAAATAACAAGTTTTGTATCTAATTTAACAATCTTAGATTGGTATTTCTTTCCTTACTGACCACAAAAAACTGTGCTTTTAAAATACACCTGTAACCAGCTCTCTTATTTATTTATTTATTTTTGGTTTCCTAATTAATTAATGAAATCAGTCTTTGACATGTGGCCCCTATCTATTTTTATATTTAAAAGATTTTTTTTTTACAACTTTCTCTTTGCATATTAGAGGATGGAAAGTTTGAAATAAAGAGGCATCAAAGTGTATTAGTAAAAGTATACAGCTCATTAGAGTTAGATGAACCTGAGAACAAGTACAGATACAGGCAAATGTGTAATCCATCTGAGCCTCAATATCATTGTCTATAAAATGAGGATAATAATTCTTAGCACATAAGAATTATGGAAAAAATTTTAAAACTAACATTCCTGGGGTAACTAAACTGGGCTTGACACATCATCCTCTCTCAGATTCTTGGCTCCTTTCCTCTCATATTTTTTAAGCTGAGACAGATGAATATTGTTAATGTTCTGCCACCTCACAACAGACTTTTGAACACTACACTCAAGCAAGCGGGTGCTATGGGGGGGCAAATGTGAAGCAACTAAAAATAACAGAAAGATAACCAAAATGAACACGAATGTCAAAATTAAATAATATGAGGAAATATTAAAAGAAAATTTCCTTTTCTTTCTTTTTGAAAACAATATATTTTTTTAAACATCTTTATTGGAGTATAATTGCTTTACAATGGTGTGTTAGTTTCTGCTGTATAACAAAGTGAATCAGCTATACATATACATATATCCCCATATCCCCTCCCTCTTGCATCTCCCTCCCTCCCACCCTCCTTATCCCACCCCTCTAGGTGGTCACAAAGCACCGAGCTGATCTCCCTGTGCTATGCAGCTGCTTCCCACTACCGATTTTACATTTGGTAGTATATATAAGTCCATGCCACTCTCTCACTTCGTCCCAGCTTACCCGTTCCCCTCCCAGTGTCCTCAAGTTCATTCTGTATGCCTGCGTCTTTATTCCTGTCCTGCCCCTAGGTTCATCAGAACCATTTTTTTTAGATACAACATATATTTGTTAGCATACAGAATTTTTCTCTTTCTGACTTACTTCGTTCTGTATGTCAGACTCTAGGTCCATCCACCTCACTACAAATAACTCAATTTCGTTTCTTTTTATGGCTGAGTAATATGCCATTGTATATATGTGCCACATTTTCTTTATCCATTCTTCTGTCGATGGACACTTAGGTTGCTTCCATGTCCTGGTTATTGTAAATAGAGCTGCAATGAACATTGTGGTACATGACTCTTTTTGAATTATGGTTTGCTCAAGGTATATGCCCAGTAGTGGGATTGATGGGTTGTATGGTAGTTCTATTTTTAGTTTTTAAAAGGAACCTCCATACTGTTCTCCATAGTGGCTGTATCAATTTACATTTCCACCAACAGTGCAAGAGGGGTCCCTTTTCTCTACACCCTCTCCAGCATTTATTGTTTGTAGAGTTTTTGATAATGGCCATTCCGACTGGTGTGAGGTGATACTTCACTGTAGTTTTGATTTGCATTTCTCTAATGATTAGTGATGTTGCGCATCCTTTCATGTGTTTGTTGGCAATCTGTATATCTTCTTTGGAGAAATGTCTATTTAGGTCTTCTGCCCATTTCTTAATTGGATTGTTTGTTTTGTTGGTATTGAGCTGCATGAGCTGCTTGTAAATTTTGGAGATTAATCCTTTGTCAGTTCCTTCGCTTGCAAATATTTTCTCCCATTCTGAAGGTTGTCTTTTCATCTCATTTATGGTTTCCTTTGCTGTGCAAAAGCTTTTAACTTTCATTAGGTCTCATTTGTTTATTTTTGTTTTTATTTCCATTCCTCTAGGAGGTGGGTGAAAAAGGATCTTGCTGTGATTTATGTGATAAGAGTGTTCTGCCTATGTTTCCTCTAAGAGTTTTATAGTGTCTGGACTTACATTTAGGTCTTTAATCAATTTTGAGTTTATTTTTGTATATGGTGTTAGGAAGTGTGCTAATTTCATTCTCTTACATGTAGCTGTTCAGTTTTCCCAGCACCACTCATTGAAGAGGCTGTCTTTTCTCCATTGTATATCCCGGCCTCCTTTGTCATAGATTAGTTGACCATACGTGCGTGGGTTTATCTCTGAGCTTTCTATCCTGTTCCATTGGTCTATATTTCCATTTTTGTGCCAGTAGCATACTGTTTTTTTTTTTTAAGTTGGTAATTTATATTTTTATTTATGTATTTTTTTAATTTTTAAATTTAATTTTTTTATACAGCAGGTTATTAGTCATAAATTTTATAAACATCAGTGTATACATGTCAATCTCAATCGCCCAATTCATCACATCACCATCCCCACCCCACTGCTGTTTTCTCCCCTTGGTGACCAAACATTTGTTCTCTACATCTGTGTCTCAATTTCTGCCCTGCAAACTGGTTCATCTGTACCATTTTTCTAGGTTCCACATATATGCGTTTAATATACGATATTTGTTTTTCTCTTTCTGACTTACTTCACTCTGTATGACAGTCTCTAGATCCATCCACGTCTCAACAAATGACCCAATTTCGTTCCTTTTTATGGCTGAGTAATATTCCATTGTATATACGTACCACATCTTCTTTATCCATTCGTCTGTCGATGGGCATTTAGGTTGCTTCCATGACCTACTGTAAATAGTGCTGGAGTGAACACTGGGGTACATGTGTCTTTTTGAATTACGGTTTTCTCTGGGTATATGCTGAGTAGTGGGATTGCTGGATCATATGGTAATTTTATTTTTAGTTTTCTAAGGAACCATCATACTCTTCTCCATAGTGGCTGTAGCAAGTTACATTCCCACCAACAGTGCAAGAGGGTTCTCTTTTCTCCACACCCTCTCCAGCATTTGTTGTTTGTAGATTTTCTGATGAGGACCATTCTAACAGGGGTGAGGTGATAACTCATTGAAGTTTTGATTTGCATTTCTCTCATAATTAGTGATGTTGAGCAGCTTTTCATGTGCTTCTTCACCATCTGTATGTCTTCTTTGCAGAAATGTCTATTTAGGTCTTCGGCCCATTTTTGGATTGAGTTGTTTGCTTTTTTAATATTGAGCTGCAGGAGATGTTTATATATTTTGGAGATTAATCCTCTGTCCATTGATTCGAAAGAAAATACTTTCTCCAATTCTGAGGGCTGTCTTTTTGCCTTGTTTATGGTTTCCTTTGCTGTGCAAAAGCTTTTAAATTTCATTAGGTCCCATTTGTTTATTTTTGTTCTTATTTCCATTACTCAAGGAGGTGGATCAGAAAAGATCTTGCTGTGATTAATGTCAAAGAGTGTTTTTCCTATGTTTTCCTCTAAGAGTTCTATAGTGTCCGGTCTTACATTTAGTTCTCTAATCCATTTTGAGTTTATTTTTGTTTATGGTGTTAAGGAGTGTTCTAATTTCATTCTTTTACATGTAGCTCTCCAGTTTTCCCAGCACCACTTATTGAAGAGATGGTCTTTTCACCATTGTATATCCTTGCTTCCTTGGTCATAGATTAGTTGACCATAGGTGTGTGGGTTTATCTCTGGGCTTTCTATCTTGTTCCATTGATCTGTTTTTCTGTTTCTCTGCCAGTACCATATTCTTTTGATTACTGTAGCTTTGTAGTATAGTCTGAAGCAGGGAATCTGATTCCTCCAGCTCTGTTTTTTTCCCTCAAGACTGTTTTGGCAATTAGGGGTCTTTTGTGTCTCCATACAAAGTTTAAGATTTTTTGTTCTAGTTCCATAAAAAATGCCATTGGTAATTTTATAGGGATTGCACTGAATCTGTAGATTGTTTTGGGTCGTAGAGTCATTTTCACAATATTGAGTCTTTTAATCCAAGAGCATGGTGTATCTCTCCATCTGTTGGTATCATCTTTAATTTCTTTCATCAGTGTCTTACAGTCTTCTGCATACAGGTCTTTTGTCTCCCTAGGTAGGCTTATTCCTAGGTATTTTATTCTTTTTGTTGCAGTGGTAAATGGGAGTGTTTCCTTAATTTCCCTGTCAGATTTTTCATCATTAGTGTATAGGAACGCAAGAGATTTCTGTGCATTAATTTTCTATCCTGCAACCTTACCAAATTCATTGATTAGCTCTAGTAGCTTTCTGGTGGCATGTTTAGGATTCTCTATGTATAGTATCATGTCATCTGCAAACAGTGACAGTTTTACTTCATATTTTCCAATTTGTATTATTTTATTTCTTTTTCTTCTCTGATTGCCGTGGCTAGGACTTCCAAAACTATATTGAATAATAGTGGTGAGAGTGGACATCCTTTTCTTGTTCCTGATCTTAGAGGAAATGCTTTCAGTTTTTCACCATTGAGAATGATGTTTGCTGTGGGTTTGTCAGATATGGCCTTTATTATGTTGAGGTAGGTTCTCTCCATGCCCACTTTCTGGAGAGTTTTTATCATAAATGGGTGTTGAATTTTGTCAAAAGCTTTTTCTGCATGTATTGAGATGATCATATGGTTTTTATTCTTCAATTTGTTAATATGGTGTATCACATTGACTGATTTGTGTATATTGAAGAATCCTTGCATCCCTGG
This sequence comes from Grampus griseus, assembly GCF_964374135.1. Classification (NCBI taxonomy): domain Eukaryota; kingdom Metazoa; phylum Chordata; class Mammalia; order Artiodactyla; family Delphinidae; genus Grampus; species Grampus griseus. Next base: position 64,800,230 of record NC_139001.1, read on the forward strand.
GATAAATCCCACTTGATCATGGTGTATGATCCTTTTAATGTGTTGTTGGATGCTGTTTGCTAGTATTTGTTGAGGATTTTTGCATCTATATTCATCAGTGATATTGATCTGTAATTTTCCTGTTTTGTAGTATGTTTGTCTGGTTTTGGTATCAGGGTGATGGTGGACTCAAAAAATGAGTTTGGGAGTGTTCTTTCCTCCACAATGTTTTCGACGAGTTTTAGAAGGATGGGTGTTAGCTCTTCTCTAAATGTTTGGTAGAATTCACCTGTGAAGCCATTTGGTCCTGAACTCTTGTTTGTTGGAAGACCTTTAATCACAGTTTCAATTTCATTACTTGTGATTGCTCTGTTCATATTTTCTATTTCTTCCTGGATCAGTCTTGGAAGATTATACCTTTCTAAGACTTTGTCCATTTCTTCCAGGTTGTCTATGTTTTTGGCATAGAGTCGCTTGCAGTGGTCTCTTAGGATGCTTTGTATTTCTGCGGTGTCTGTTGTAACTTCTCCTTTTTCATTTCTAATTTTATTGATTTGAGTCCTCTCCCACTTTTTCTTGATGAGTCTGCCTAATGGTTTATCAGTTTTCTTTATCTTCTGAAAGAACCAGCTTTTGGTTTTATTGATCTTTGCCATGTTTCTATTTCATTTATTTCTGCTCTGATCTTTATGATTTCTTTCCTTTTGCTAACTTTGGGTTTTGTTTGTTCTTCTTTCTCTAGTTCCTTCAGGTGTAAGGTTAGGTTGTTTATTTGAGATTTTTCTTGTTTCCTGAGGTCGGCTTCTGGAGCTGTAAACTTCGCTCTTACAACTGCTTTTGCTGCATCCCATAGGTTTTGGATCATCGTGTTTCCATTGTCATTTATCTCTAGGAATTTTTTGATTTCCTCTTTGATTTCTACAGTGATCTCTCGGTTATTTAGTAACATACTGTTTAGCCTCCATGTGTTTGTGTTTTTTACGTTTTTTTCCTGTAATTGATTTCTTATCTAATAGTGTTGTGGTCAGAAAAGATGCTTGATATGATTTCCTTTTTCTTAAATTTACTGAGGCTTGATTTGTGACCCAAGATGTGATCTATCCTGGAGAATGTTCTGTGCGCACTTGAGAAGACAGTGTAATCTGCTGTTTTTGGATGGAATGTCCTCTAAATATCAATTAAATCTATCTGGTCTATTGTGTCATTTAAAGCTTCTATTTTGTTATTTATTTTCATTTTGGATGATCTGTCTATTGGTATAAGTGAAGTGTTAAAGTCCCCCACTATTATTGTGTTACTGTTGATTTCCTCTTTAATAGCTGTTAGCAGTTGCCTTATATATTGAGGTGCTCCTATGTTGGGTGCATATATATTTACAATCTTTTTCTTGGATTGATCCCTTGATCATTATGTAGTGTCCTTCCTTGTCTCTTGTAACATTCTTTATTTTAACGTCTATTTTATCTGATGAGTATTGCTACTCCAGCTTTCTTTCTTTTTTTTTTTTTTCTGCAGTACGTGGGCCTCTCACTTTTGTGGCCTCTCCCGTTGCGGAGCACAGGCTCCGGACGTGCAGGCTCAGCAGCCATGGCTCACGGGTCCAGCCACTCCGCGGCATGTGGGATCTTCCCAGACTGGGGCACGAACCCGTGTCCCTGGCATCAGCAGGTGGACTCTCAACCACTATGCCACCAGGGAAGCCCTCCAACTTTCTTTTGATTTCCATTTGCATGGAATATTTTTTTCTATCCCCTCAGTTTCAGTCTGAATGTGCCCCTAGGTCTGAAGTGGGTCTCTTGTAGACAGCATATAGATGGGTCTTGTTTTTGTATCCATTCAGCAAACCTGTGTCTTTTGGTTGGAGCATTTAATCCATTCACATTTAAGGTAGTTATTGATATGTATGTTCTATGACCATTTTCTTAATTGTTTTGGGTTTGTTTTTGTAGGTCCTTTTCTTCTCTTGTGTTTCCCACTTAGAGAAGTTCCTTTAGCATTTGTTGTAGAGCTGGTTTGGTGGTACTGAACTCTCTTAGCTTCTTCTTGTCTGTAAAGCTTTTGATTTCTCCATCGAATCTGAATGAGATCCTTGCCAAGTAGAGTAATGTTGGTTGTAGGTTCTTCCCTTTCATCACTTTAAGTATATCATGCCACTCCCCTCTGGCATGTAGAGTTTCTGCTGAGAAATCAGCTGTTAACCTTATGGGAGTCTCCTTGTATGTTATTTGTCATTTTTCCCTTGTTGCTTGCAGTAATTTTTCTTTTTCTTTAATTTTTGCGGATATGATTACTATGTGTCATGGCGTGTTTCTCCTTGTGTTTATCCTGTATGGGACTCACTCTGCTTCCTGGACTTGGGTGGCTATTTCCTTTCCCATGTTAGGGAATTTTTTGACTCTAATCTCTGCAAATATTTTCTCTGGTCCTTTCTCTCTCTCTTCTCCTTCTAGGACCCCTATAATGCACATGTTGTTGCATTTAATGTTGTCCCAGAGGTCTCTTAGGCTGTCTTCATTCTTTTTTCTTTATTCTGTTCCGCAGCAGTGAATTCCACCATTTTGTTTTCCAGGTCACTTAACCATTCTTCTGTTTCAGTTATTCTGCTATTGATTCCTTCTATTGTAGTTTTCATTTCAGTTATTGTATTCTTCATCTCTGTTTGTTTGTTCTTTAATTCTTCTAGGGCTTTGTTAAACATTTCTTGCATCTTCTCTATCTTTGCCTCCATTCTTTTTCTGAGGTCTTGGATCATCTTCACTATCATTATTCTGAATTCTTTTTTCTGGAAGGTTGCCTATCTCCTCTTCATTTAGTTGTTTTTCTGGGAATTTATTTTTTCCTTCATGTGGTACATAACCCTCTGGCTTTTCATCTTGTCTATTTTTCTGTGAATGTGGTTTTTGTTCCACAGGCTGCAGCATTGTAGTTCTTGCTTCTACTGTCTTCCCTCTGGTCGTTGTGGTTATCTAAGAGGCTTGTGCAAGTTTCCTGATGGGAGGGAGTGGTGGTGGTAGAGCTGACTGTTGCTCTGGTGGGCAGATCAGTAAAACTTAATCCACTTGACTGCTCATGGGTGGGGCTGGGTTCCCTCCCTGTTCATTGTTTTGCCAGAGGCAACCCAACAGTGGAGCCTACCTGGCTCTTTGGTGGGGCTAATGGCGGACTCTGGGAAGGCTCAAGGCAAGGCGTACTTCCCAGAACTTCTGCTGCCAGTGTAGCTGTCTCCATGGTGAGCCACAGCCACCCCCGGCGTCTGTAGGAGACCCTCTAACACTAGTAGGTAGGTCTGGTTCAGTCTCCCCTGGGGTCACTGCTCCTTCCCGAGTCCTGATACGCACACTACTTTGTGTGTGCCCTCCAAGAGTAGAGTTACTGTTTCCCCCAGTCCTGTTGAAGTCCTGCAATCTAATCCCATGAGCCTTCAAAGTCTGATTCTCTAGGAATTACTCCTCCCGTTGGTGGACCCCCAGATTGGGAAGCCTGACGTGGGGCTCAGAACCTTCACTCCAGTGGGTGGACTTCTATGGTATAAGTGTTCTCCAGTCTGTGAGTCACCCACCCAGCAGTTATGAGATTTGATTTTATTGTGATTGCGCCCCTCCTACCATCTCATTGTGGCTTCTCCTTTGTCTTTGGATGTGGGGTATCTTTTTTGGTGAGTTCCAGTGTCCTTCTGTTGATGACTGTCCAGCAGCTAGCTGTGATTCTGGTGTTCTCGCAAGAGGGAGTGAGAGCACATCCTTCTACTCCACCATCTTGGTTCAGGGCCCGAGCCCATAGTGTCTTGATTACTGTAGCTTTGTAGTATAGTCTGAAGTCTGGGAGCCTGATTCCTCCAGCTCCATTTTTCTTTCTCAAGATTGCTTTGGCTATTTGAGGTCTTTTGTGTTTCCATACAAATTGTGAAATTCTTTGTTCTAGTTATGTGAAAAATGCCATTGGTAGTTTGATGGGGATTGCACTGAATCTGTAGATTGCTTTGGGTACTATAGTCATTTTCACAATGCTGATTCTTCCAATTCAAGAACATGGTATATCTCTCCATTTGTTTGTATCATCTTTAATTTCTTTCATCAGTGTCTTATAGTTTCTGCATAAAGGTCTTTTGTCTCACTAGGTAGGTTTATTCCTAGGTACTTTAATCTTTTTATTGCAATGGTAAATGGGAGTGTCTCCTTAATTTCTCTTTCTGATTTTTCATCATTAGCATATAGGAATGCAAGAGATTCCTGTGCATTAATTTTGTATCCTGCTACTTTACCAAATTCATTGATTAGCTCTAGTAGTTTTCTGGTAGCATCTTTAGGATTCTCTATGTATAGTATTGTGTCATCTGCAAACAGCGACAGTTTTACTTCTTCTTTTCTGATTTGGATTCCTTTTATTTCTTTTTATTTTCTGATTGGTGTGGCTAAAACTTTCAAAACTATGTTGAATAAGAGTGGTGAGAGTGGGCAACCTTGTCTTTTTCCTGATCTTAGTGGAAATGGTTTCAGTTTTTCACCGTTGAGAATGATGTTGGCCGTGTGTTTGTCATATATGGCCTTTATTATGTTGAGGTAAGTTCGCTCTATGCCTACTTTCTGGAGGGTTTTTATCATAAATGGGTGTTGAAATTTGTCAAAAGCTTTTTCTGCATTTATTGAGGTGATCATAATGATTTTTCTCCTTTTCTCCTTCAATTTGTTAGTATGTTTTTATCACATTGATTGATTTGGTATATTAAAGAATCCTTGCATTCCTGGGATAAACCCCAATTGATCATGGGTATGATCCTTTTAATGTGTTGTTGGAATCTGTTTGCTAGTGTTTTGCTGAGTATTTTTGCATCTATGTTCATCAGTGATATTGGCCTGTAGTTTTCTTTCTTTGTGACATCTTTGTCTGGTTTTGGTATCAGGGTGATGGTGGCCTTGTTGAATGAGTTTGGGAATGTTCCTCCCTCTGCTATATTTTGGAAGAGTTTGAGAAGTATAGTTGTTAGCTCTTCTCTAAATGTTTGGTAGAATTCACCTGTGAAGCCATCTGGTCCTGGGCTTTTGTTTGTTGGAAGATTTTTAATCACAGTCTCAATTTCAGTGCTTGTGATTGGTCTTTTTATATTTTCTATTTCTTCCTGGTTCAGTCTTGGAAGTTTGTGCTTTTCTAAGAATGTGTCCATTTCTTCCAGGTTGTCCATTTTATTGGCATAGAGTTGTTTGTAGTAATGTCTCGTGATCTTTTGTATTTCTGCAGTGTCAGTTGTTACTTCTCCTTTTTCATTTCTAATTCTATTGATTTGAGTCTTCTCCCTTTTTTTCTTGATGAGTCTGGCTAGTGGTTTATCAATTTAGTTTATCTTCTCAAAGAACCAGTTTTAGTTTTATTGATCTTTGCTATTGTTTTCTTTGTTTCTATTTCATTTAGTTTTGCTCTCATCTTTATGATTCCTTTCCTTCTACTAACTTTGGGTTTTGTGTGTTCTCCTTTCTCTAGGATTCTTGGTGGCAGCGGCCACAATGTTAGAGGTTCATGCCCGTCTGTGGGGTCCGAGCTGATAGTTGCAGCTTGCGCTCGTCTCTGGAGCTTGCTTAGGCAGTGCTCTGTCTTTTGCGGGCACACTGGGAAAGAATCCCCTTGCCTTGCACACCCCAAAACAAAGGTCTCTTGCCTCTCCTGCAGGTCCAGACTTTTTCCTGGACTCCCTCCCAGTTAACTGTGGCACACTAGCCCCCTTCAGGCTGTGTTCATGCAGCCAACCCCAGTCCTCTGCCTGGGATCTGAATTCTGAAGCCTTGGCCTCAGCTCTCAGCCCTCAGCCACCCCCAGCAGGTGAGCAGACAAGCCTCACAGGCTGGTGAGTGCTGGTCAGCACCAATCCTCTATGCAAGAATCCCTCCACTTTGGCCTCTGCACCCCTGTTGCTGCGCTCTCCTCCATGGCTCTGGAACTTCGCCCCCTCCAACCCCTGTCTTCACCAGTGAAGGGGTTTCCTAGTGTGTGGAAACTTTTCTTCCTTCACAGCTCCCTCCCAGAGGTTCAGGTCCCATCCCTATTCTTTTGTCTCTGTTTTTTCTTTTGCTCTAACCAGGTACGCGGGAAGTTTCTTGCCTTTTGGGAAGTCTGAGGTCTTCTGCCAGCATTCAGTAGGTGTTCTGTAGGAGTTGTTCCACATGTAGATGTATTTTTGGTGTATTTGTGGGGAGGAAGGTGATCTCCACGTCTTACTCCTCTGCCATCTTGGAGGTCCCTCCCCCAAATTCTGTTTTTAAGCATATGAATACACTTTATACCAAGGAAGTGTAACTACTGTGTATTCTATATTTTAGGAAGTGCTTGAATGAATGAGTTCATGTTACGGAATTGTCTTCCAAAGTGCTCCATAAGGATTGGCTTCAAACCACTGTGTATCAAGTACTGTTTTAGATTTTGATGAAAGCAACTGTTTTCTTCCTACTGAAAATATAAATGCTGCCCAGGTACCCTGGTTTAAGAACCCCTATTTTAAAGGAACTGTGAAAAATGAGACAATCATGGCTAAAAGTCAGAAATGCTTTAGATGTCAACTATTTTATAGTTAAAATTAATATGATGTTGGCATTTGACATTTTACTTTAAAGTATATCCATTTCTTTATTATATATCTACTTATTGTAGATGTTTTCAAAAAAAATTATGAAAGATTTGCAATGGACCAATGAAAACTTTGTCCAGCAAACCCTTCAGTGTTATCAGATTCTATGGGGACGCTGTGCATTTCATTGTTTTTGAACTATTTCACAACTCTGTAAGTTAAAACTTACATATTGTAAGTGATAGCAATGAAGACAATATTTTTCGATAGAGATCCAAGTTGTACTCAGTGGAATCTGCTTATTGTCTCTTGAATATTGACAACTTTTACATCTATTTGTAAATTAATTTAAGCACTTTTTAATCCTTCATTCGATGGTATTTTGAATTCTTCTTTGATCAGTAACATCTTACTGATTCCCCCTTTAATTAATGAGTTGCACAAAATATGTGGCACATATTCCTTTTATATGCATAAGAATCACGGTTTTACTCTTTTTAGAAAATCAGCCTTTACCTGGCAATCGATCTATCTCCATAAATATTTATGAGTTTGTGTATTTATAAAAACCTCCCCAAATTGTTGGGCAAAGTTCTGTTCTATGAAGATGGGCCACATATACCATGTCACTTCACTGCTGCCTATCTCGTTGTATTCATAACTCCACTGAGAAGTAGAAATCTATGTTAAACAGGAACTATCCAGGTTACATGTAAAAACTCTGCAACAGTCAGAGTAATACAATAAAGCATCACAATAAAAGAAAAAGGAGGTTCTCCTTGTGTAGGTGAAGTATGAAAAGGGACAAGCAAAGAGATGGTTTGCTTGGTTAGTGGCCCAAGGACAGAGCACTTTTATAACATAACTTACATCTAACAACTAAAGAACAATTCATCATTTTCAATATTAGGTTTTACTTAAACAGTGCAGACTATCATTCTAAGTTTAACCACAATAATCAGGATACTTTGTATTTAGATCAAGATCTTTTACTTAAAAACCCTAAATATATTTAACAGCTCTAGAAATCATAATCGTCATTTTTATACTCTGTGAGCAAACACAGGATGAGTAGAATTCTCACCTGTGAGAGTTTTGGCAAAAACTTAGAAAAGATAACCAAAGCTTAAATAGTTCCATTTGTTTTGAGGTGACATGGACCAAGGATGGCAAATTAAATTCACTGGATGGTGACAATGTTTAATTTTTGTCTGATCCCTCTGGGTACTCTGGTCCTCCAAGAGTTACATTAGTGGAACAGGGCCTTCTTAAGTCCTCCAGAGGCTCAAGATTCTCAAGCTTCTGGGGAACTTTGTCCTTTTTATACTAAACCTATTAAAATTTTTCTGTATATGAGTGGAGCTGGGTCACAGTTGTCTTTCCAATATGTTACTTTCATAAACATTTAATTAGATATGTACACATTTTGATTTTTTTGGGTTTTTTTTAACCTAATTTTTTTTTAATATCTCAGCACTTTTCACGGGCCTTAAAGAGCTAATAGATCCTAAACCACATTCCTAGAATAACTAATTCTTAAAACATCTTATTATGGATTTTGAAATCCATGTAAGACTTACAGTCCTATTTTTATGCTCTCTTAGGAATGGCAACCTTCACTGAGTAAAAACAGAGTTAAAACCTCATACCTTTGGCAGGTAGGAACTGCAGGGGAACGTGGAGCTGATTGTTTTTGTCTCTCCAGCAGGCTTTCCACTACTCCTGCCTCAAGCAACTTATTCCAAGTCATAGAAGTGGGCAGGGGACCCAGGACCAGACAATCTTTTACCCCTTGGGGTCAGTAATTGCACCTGTTAGAGGATGGGGTCCTTGCTAAATTGAAAGGCCAGGGCAAGCAGGAGAGAATATGGTCAACATACCAAGAGAAGCAAAGAGGGGCAGAGTTGACAGGGATGAACCAAGAGAGTCTTGCTGTCACGTCTGTGGTTGCAGTTCCCACAGCATTTCTATTTCCGGGAGCTACCTCAGACACCAGGAGCATTTGGGTCACTCTAGATTGGGGAGTCAGTACATGATCTCTGCAGCCAAGCTGCACGTGATCAAATCCCAGCTCTGCTGCTTTTTGTCTCTTGTGTCCCATTCACATTACCTAATGTCTCTATGGCTTGAATGCTTCAAAACTAAAAGGGGGATGATGATGATAATACTAATAACACCTAGGTCATAGGGATATTTGTAAAGATAAAATGAGCTAAAGCATATAAGGCACTTAGAACTATGCCTAGCATATATTGAATGATATGTGTTAATTATTGTTTTTGATCAGAGTTACATGAATGAATATACTGTTTTTCTTAAGGTAGTTTGAATTAGGCTCCTGTAACAGGCAATTAATATAGCTATGATTATTAAAGGCAACTCTTGGTTCCTCTTCTCATATGACATGGACATTAACTCCCACTACCTCTCCTGGAAGCTATCTGTTTCTGAGAAGGAATGCAATGTAGCGATTATCCCAGATTTCACAATGGCTATGGTGCTGGCAGCTCTTATCAGTGGCCCAGGCATGAAATAGTCTTTTTTAACATTCCCAAATGACCTCATATTGACTTCTCCCATGTAACTTATAAATAGGAGGTAAAATTATTTGTTTTGGAGATCTGACCAAATATACAAAAAATCATAATTGGTCTTTATTTTTTAAAGGAAATATGAATGAACTAATGACAGTTTTAAAACACACATATACTTTAAATAAAATAATCATTAGTAGCACACATTAATTTGAACTAAAAGAGAAAATAAAAACACATCAAAACCAATAAACTGGAAGATACCAGTAAAGAAAAATTAAGGATTAAAATGTGGTTTAAAAAAATCAGTAAGTTTCATGCCAACTTTAATTGTACCAATTATTCATTTTTTGGTTGGAAAAAAATTCAGAGGATCAAAGAGAAAAGGCTGCCATCATACATATTTCACTTCTCATTATTTGCCATTTTACCCAATTATATGCATCAGGACATTTTGGCTGTGTGGATTCCTGCTGAGGAGTATTTCTGAACTAGAAATAATTGAACTGGACATGAAATCAAACCCACTATGGAAAAAGAGTCTGTACTCTGGAGGAAAATCATCTTGATAGAAAAGTCCAGGCTAAAGATCACATCAATGACCCAGCTTATCTCTTGGAATAGCAGCTGGAGAATAGGTGAAAAAGAAGAGACTCAAATTAAAGACTTTACAAATTCTAATTTAGGTTGCAAACGCACAAATACAGGACATTCACCATTCTGATTGGCCTAATGAGGCCCAGTCATATGCCTACCACTAGCCGGTCACTGTGATATGGGACAACCATGCTCATTTTTGGCCAGACTGAATCACATGCCCCACTTCAAAAGGTATCCACCCTCATGTGAACTGAAATAGAAGGGTGTTGTTTGCTATAAGAAGTCAAGTGAGCTGTCTGTAACACCCGGAGCCCGCGGGCCGCCTCGGCCCCCAGAGACCCCGGCATGGTGCACATGGGCACTGCGGGGTCACATCTCCCCGCGTCCAGCTTGGACATCTTAGGGGACCCGAGGAAGATGAACAAGCACCAACTCTATTACCAGGTCTTAAACTTTGCCATGACTGTGTCATGAATGCTCATGATCTGGAAAGGCCTGATCGTCCTCACTGGCAGCGAGAGTCCCATCATGGTGGTGCTGAGTGGCGGCATGGAGCCAGCCTTCCACAGGGGCAACCTTCTGCTCCTGACAAATTTCCGGGAAGACCTGGTTAGAGATGGTGAAATCCTTGTTTTTAAAGTAGAAGGACAAGACATTCCAACAGTGCACAGAGTAATCAAAGTTCATAAAAAAGATAATGGAGACATCAAATTTCTGACTAAAGGAGGTAATAATGAAGTTGACAATAGAGGCTTGTACAAAGAAGGCCAGAACTGGCTGGAAAAGAAGGATGTGGTGGGGAGAGCCAGAGGGTTTTTACCATATGTTGGTATGCTCACCATTATAATGAACAACTCCCAAAATTCAAGTATGCTCTTTTGGCTGTAATGGGTGCATATGTGTTACTAAAACGTGAATCCTAAAATGAAAGGCAGTTCCTGGGACCAGACCGAAATAAATTCTGTTGAAAAGCTAATATATTTGAAATGTTCCACTTTCTGTATAAAAGGAAACAATGTGGAGATGTTTTTGTCTTGTTCGAATAAATGATTCATCAGTGAAAAAAAAAAAAGGTCAAGTGTACATCACGACAAATAGTTACATAATGACCAAAACCTCCACAGGTCCACTATTACAAAGAATCAGTACTTTGTCTGATCCTATGAAGGCAGTAGTATTTCCAAATAGCTTTAAAGTGGAGACCAAAAGAATCCTCTGATCAGGCAAGGACAGAGTAAAGGGAGAGTAGAGTTACTGCATGACAGTCTCCAAAAATTGCTTCACCTTTGAATGGTTCGGCTAGCTTTTAAATTTTTACGTATTGAGTTAGTATTTTAAAATTAAAAATGAATTATGTATCATATGAATAATCTTTCTTTTACTTTTTAAAAAATAAATTAAGAGAAAAGTGATACAAACATATCTAAATTATGTTATCAGTCTCATGGTGAAGATCTGCAGTTGGTATGTTTTTGATATTTTTCTCCTGTGAACCTGAAGAGAAAATGTTTTTATTCTAAATAACAAAGGAAACAATGTTTCCTGTAGAAATATCTCAATTAAAAACATTTAATTATTCCATCTGATAGCCATTTATTTGTATACAATGGTACTGAATTCAAATTTAATGAAACTATGTTTTAATTTTATTCATCTTCGTTAGATCTTATTCCTGATGATTCATGTATATTTTGATGTTTTCATTACTAGCACAAGATATGCCATTTGAGAATTTCAATTTAATTGGTAACATTTTGATGTTAACTATTTTTAACACTTATGTCAGCCATTTGGTTGATGCTGTGGAGCTTAATATTCAAAACAGTTCCTCTTCAAGGCATTTATTTTGCATTTTAAAAATACCTGATACTGAGTATCTTTTCTAACACAAGTGAAATACAGAATTTTTCAATGAAAAGATCATATTTTGAAAGTAATGATTTTAACATTTCCTGTCTCCTCTTAGGAAATATTTATCAGTGCCAGTTTATAAAATATGCATAATCACAATGCTCTTTAAATAATACATAGAATTTGATGTTTGTGGAGAGACTGTACAATATTTTTATGGAAAGAGCATAATGAACAATATGGAACTTGGCAGCCTATTTGAGTTCTGGCTCTATCACTTACTAGCTGTGTGTCCTTGGACTGACTATAGTTGCAAAGGACCTTTTGCTAATATATGAGATGGAAAGAATGATATTATTAGGCAATGCATTTATGTGACTTTTGAAGTTTTTCATAAATATAAAGTGAGACAGTATCTGTAAAAGCATGCTATATATTTTTAAGGGCTACACAAATTAAAGACAATATTGTTTCAGGGGTCTTTGCATGACCTCTAAAGCTATGTTTGTCCTAGGACTGAAAAATGCCCAAGAGGATTAGGGGTTTTTTAAAGCCTGACTGAGTCAGGGGAGTTTCTTGTCAAAGAGAAGTAATATGAAGAGGGATTTGACTCTGCATGGCTATGGAGCCTTCTGGCAGCTTTGGAAGCTTTGCTAGGGCGTGGGTGCTTGTGACAGTTTTATAGCAGCACAGATACAGCAAGCTGAGGACCTATTGACTATTGAAGAGAACACAGTCTTCTGGAGAATTTCTGTATTAACTGGGAGGAACTTGAAGGGTTAGAATTTTCACAGAGAAGACAGAAAGAGTCAGAGGAAGATGTTTTATTGCTGCTCCTTTATTATATCTTTATCACCAGACTAGTGCCATGTAATTAGTAGTACCTTCTAGTAAAGATTGGTATCAAAGGTGAAAATATTTGGCAAGATTCTCTACTCAAAGTAAGATATATAATTGTCCTGGAATAACTTAAACTAGTATGTTTTTATTTCTTCTTTTTATAGAATACGTGTTCTATTGATCATTTCTTTTTCAAATAATTTATATTTGGGAATATAAGAAAAACATGTAGAAAATTTTAAAAAGATAGATAAGCATAAAGAGTAATATAAAAATCACTAAAAATTCTAACATTCAAAGACTCATACATGAATATGGTTAGCCTGTTCATACAGTTCTTTCCAGTCCTTCACTCTTTCTAGCTATCTGTAATTCTATCTGCTATTTATCTGATGACCTATTATTTTGCACAGTTGAAAATATATTTTACATGTGGTTTTAGATATTGCATTTTATAACATTATGTAATCACCATTTCCCACATAACAGACTCATTTACTAACTAGAATAGTTGCTATTACCACCTATTAGACATTTCTTAACATTTTGTAATGAATTCAAAAGACTTCATTAACACAATCATAGTTTCGGGGTCATTCATGCCCTCAATTATAATGGAACTCCTCTGCAAGTGTCTTAAGATAACATTTCATAATTTAGGGAAAATGTCTCTAAAGACACATTGTCACTCAAGGAGATACTTATTTATTATCTCATATTTGACAAACGCTGACTTTTGAAGTATTCATACACAATTCATGCATTTTTAAGAGGAAAGTGGAAGAAGCTGTAGCCATAGGTAACAAAGCTATGTTATAAGGGACCAATGTTTATACTTTATTTGTATGTTCTTTGTGTTCATTTTTTAGTGCTAGGTAACAAATTATCATAAAATTTTCAGCTTAAAGCAGCTCACATTTATTATCTCTCAGTTTCTGTAGGCCAGAAGTCTGGGCAGGGACTAACTGAGTTCCTGCTTCAAGGTCTCAGCTGGCTGCAATTAGGGTGTCAGCCAGGACTGCATTCTCATCAGAGGTTCAACTGGGGAAAAGATCTACTTCCAAGATCCTTTAGTTTGTTGGCAAAATTCATTCTTTTGGAGCTGAAGAACTGAGGGTTTTAGTTTTTTGCTGGAGGCCACAATTCTCTTTGAGACTGCCTGCAATTCCATGCTACATGGGCTTCTCCACTTGAAAGAAAGCCATGGCGACTTTCTTCTTCAAAGCAAACAACAGAGAGAGACTCTAGCAGAACAAAGTCTTACACAATGTAACATAATCATGGGAGTGACATCTTTGACTTTTGCCACATTCTATTGATTACAAGCAAATCACAGGTCCTACCCTCACTCAAGGGCTTGAACAACAGAAGACAGAGATTATTGGGGCCACCTTAAGATCTGTCTCTATACTTCTGTGATTTTCAAAATTCTATAATAAACATGTATTATGTTTGCAACATGAAAAATAGTAAAAACAAAGCAAAAAAAACCCTCCACAAAAATATAAAGGGACTTGTATCTTTAAAACAACAATGGACTAATTAATAACATGATAATGAAATTTAAAAGTACTATTCACAAATAGCTTGAGAAATATCAAACACATAGGAATAAATCTAACTAATGATATGTTAGATACCTACACTGAAAAATACAAAATATTACTGAGAAAAATTTTAGAAGACCTAAATAGCTAGAGATGTTTTATGTTACAGAATTGGAAGATTCAACATTTATAGGTGTAAATTCCCCCTAAATTGACATATAGTTTTAATGTATTTCAATTAAAATTCCAGAAGTGGGGTGTGTGTATGTGTGCACGTGTCTGTAAGTTAAAAGACTGATTCTATAAACTTAAATGCAAACATAAAGGGATTAGTATAGCCAAGACAATCTTGAAGAGGAAGAACTAAATTGAGGAAGTTCACTAGATTCTAATATTTATTGTAAAGATACAATAATGAAGACAGTGTGGTATTAGTGTGTGGATAGACAAATAGGCCAAAGGAATGAAACAGTGAGTCCAGAAATAGATCCATATGTGGAGGATAACTTGATTTTTATCAAATGTGCCACAACACTTCAGTATATGTCAAGGGGTGGGAGTAGTCATTTCAACAACGGTGCTGGAGCAAATAGATGCCCACATGGAAAAAAGAAAAGTCTTGACCTCCACCTTATACCATACACAAAAATTAATTCAACTTGAACCATGTATCTGAAAGTAATAAAGCCTCTAGAAGAAAACATTGGAATATTATAATATTGGGGTAGGTAAATATTTCTGGAACAGAACATTAAAGTAAGAATTTATAGATTAGACTTCATTAAAATAAAGCAATTCTGATAAGCAGAAGACATTATTAGGAATGCAAATACGCAAGGCACAAACAGGGAGATGGGAGATGGAAACCTGACAAATGACTTATACCTAGTATATATATAAAAATGCTACAAATAAAGAAAGACAAAAAACAACTTAAAATGATGGGCAGCAGGCTTGAACTGACATTACACAAAATTAGGTCTCCGTATGGCTAATCAACATTGACAAGTTGGTCAACATCATTAGGCATCAGGGGACCGTAAATAAAAGCATAATTAGAGCAGTACACATCCACTTGAATGGCTAACATTAAAAATTCTGATAGACATAAATAATGGCAAGGATATTAAGTAATTAGAACTCTCATACATTGATAGTGGAAATGTAAATTAGTTCAATCACTTTGAAGAACTCTTTGGCTGAACCCATTAAAGCTAAACATAAGCAAGCAAATGTGCCAACATTTCTACTCCTATCCAAGATCAATGTGTATATGTCTATGAAAATTCATGTATAAAAATATTCCTGGCAGTTTAGTTCAAAAACTTAATACAATAGTCACAGAATGAAAACAGCTCAAATGTACACCAATAGGAGAATGGATAAACAACTTGCAGAATACTTATAAAACAGAATACAACTTGGCAAGAAAAACATACACACCACTTTTACACACAATGACATGGACAAAGCTCAGAAAAATTATGTTGAGGGAAAAAGGCGAAACACAAAAGAACACAAGCTGCGTGATTCCTTCCATTCACATGAAGTTTAAGAACACAGACAACTAATCTATTATGATAGAAGTCATAATAGTTGTTAACTCTGGGGAGAGTGCCATTGACTACTAAGGAGCATGAGGGAAGCTTTTGAGTTGAAATCTTGGTCTGAGTAATGCTTAAATGGGTGAATGGAAATACACCCATGTAAAAATCAACCAAGATGTACACTTGAAATCTGTACACTCTGCTGTATGTGAATGAACCACTTCAAAGTAAGAGGCACACCAAGGGCAAAACTTCGTCCATTCATGTCGGTCTCCAGATATCACTGCATTACAATTACAAGTACCAGGTCCTTTGCTTAGTCTTCACATTAGTATTTAATCTTATTTGACCTTCACCAGTCCTATTTCTCTTTTTTCAAAAATCTTCTTTTTCAATATTTTGCTAGTTTCTTAACTTTTAGTTATCCTCACTGAGTTTATAACATGATACTATGATTTGTTTTTCCCTTCCTGGTGAAGAAACATTGCATTATATTTTCATCCTGGCTGTGCCCTACTGCCCAAATCCTTCCTGCCTTCTGAAATTAGTGGTCATCTTGTCCACTTTTTCTACTCAACAGCTAAGAAGTTTGAGGTCTAAAAGCTTACATAACCAATACAAACTAACACAACTAAGTATCCTCAAAATGTGTACATAACACAGACAACTAATTTTGACATATCTTTTTCCAACAGGAAGGTCCTGAGATAATACAACTCTGCCTATAAAATCTGGAATAGAAGAAAAAAGAGCAGCAGTAGTACAAGAAAAGTAGAAGGGCTTCTATTGCAATTTTAAGAGATCATCATTTTAGAGATATGAAGCCTGGAATTTAGAAATTAAAATGAATTACTAATATCATTGGTAAACTATATTAATGTAAGTGAAAAGTGTATTCAGATACTATTTTCCATGGTTCTAATTCAAATGGATCTACCCAAACAACAAAACAATACACATAAATTACCTTCATGCAATTTAATTTCTTTATCTCAAAACAATTTCCATATTCACATATATCAATCGTTAAACTACTCATTCAACAATTTATTGTACACCTATTGTGTCTTCCATGAACTTACTGAAATACGTTGCTATAAATAGAAATCCAAGCTGTCTACAACTGACTTCCATTCTCAGTAGCAGATATAACAATATCAGCAATGACAATTAAAAAAAGACTTCTTTTGTGATCAATACCTCATTTCAGGAAGGGAATCTGGCCAGCTAATCAGCAGTCAAGACTAGTGGGAAGTGGTGTGTTCCATGTTATGGTCAGATTGCCCTTACTTCTGAAATATGCTCTATGGGAGACTAACAGGTGCCATTATGCATCAAGTTAAAAATAAATGGAGGTGCCTTATGTTAAACATAATCTATCTATAACCCATGTTGCTGATGTCCCATTCAAATCTGAAAAATTTCCATCAGCAACACAAAAAAACTAGAATCTAGTATAATACCTCTGAAGCTATGTTCTGAGGAACTTGGATATGAGGGAAAATCCATTATCAGTGGGTCTCAACCTTAGCTATATGCAGTCATTATTTGGACATTGTTAAATTATAATAATTCTCTGTATCTCAACCACTAATTATTCTAATTTAATTTGGTCTTGGGTGAGGACCACACTTCTCTCTCTATTTTTATGATATTCCCATGTCAGCCTGAGAATCATTTTTTCATGTGAAAAGAATGAATTCAAAAGATGTTTTAAATGACTTCACTCAGGAAGTCATCTGATGTAAGAAACCCAAAGTAAGAAGGTGAGAAGAAACAAAGAAGTACATCTCCAAATATGTTCAAACCACCATTTCTTTCCGGGAATCAGCAAAAACAACATAAGAAATTAAGGAAGAGATATGCTGGTGAATTTTTATTTTAAAAATATCAAATATAGAGTAAAACAAGAAAAGAAAAAACAAAAAGAGCACTGGTTTCAAGAAATAAGTAGTCAGAAACACTTTTTAATAATATTTTCATAATTTTATAATCACCATAATCTAATAATACTATAAAGACTCATTCACAATAATACTCCAGTAATACCACAATCTCCAATAATGGATATCTGTCAATCTAAAAAGAGAAGCAAGTGCAGGCTACTTAAGGCCATTGACGAGAGCCTTTCAGAGGTACCCTGGAAAGTCAGATTTAAACTCCTGAGATGATCTTTGCTTTTCAGAATTCTTATCAGTGTAACTGGAAGCAGGGTTTTTGAGGACAGCAGATAAATAGGGAAGGATCCCCAAAATGCTATATTTCTAAGGACCATAGCCCTTACTTAATAAGGAGATATGTTCAAGTGAAAACATGCCTTATCTGGCCTAACTGTAGCTTATTATAGAGCAGTGGTTCTTAAATTTTAGCATGCACCAGAATCACCTGGAGGGTTTTTTAAGATGCAGATTGCTAACCCTAGCCCGAGTTTCTGACTTAGTAGGTGGTTAGGGTCACCCAATTTGTATTTCTAACAAGTTCACATGTGATGCTGTAGCTGCTGGTTGGGGGATCACTCTGATACAGAGTACTTACAAAGGCTTTATGCTGATCTCTAGTATTTGAGAACTAGAGCAAATTTCTCCACTATCTGTTTATATTGAATCTTGGAAATTCTAGGGAACTTCCACTAGTCTAATTCCACAATTGTAAGGAATTTGTGTCAAGATAATAAAGTCTCCCAAGGGTGATTCGCCCTGCGGACCCTTGGCTTTATGCTGATCATCCAGAATTGTTCTCATTCATGAATAGCCCTGCTGACCTGTACTCATATTTGGCTGGAAGATGAGAGGTGAGGAACGTTCACGAGCATTCTACTCCACCAGTTGTTTCCATTTCTTGTGTAAACAGAATATGTAAGTTAAACATTTGGGAGAGCAAAAATTTCAGAAGGTCATTTTAATTCTGTGAAGGAAATGGAACCAAGGACACCCAGATTCTTAAATGATGGCAATGATCTTGGGTTAACTTTTCTCACAGTGATTTCCTCTTCTCTGGGAATGGCCTCTTCTCTGGGAATGGCCTCTGGGAAAGAGGAATTGGTAGTCATGCTCTTATCTGACCCTCCCCCTAGCCACATCTGATTAGTGCTGCACTGAACGTTCAATCAACATCAAACCAGTAAATATTTTCTAGATTTTTTAAGTGGAACTGTGAATCAGTCTTTCTATGATGGAAAATATTGTAAAATGTAAAACTGAGGTGCTGAGTGAAGGAGGTTGTGTTTCCCAGCATGATGATCATGATGAACAGGACAGATGCCATATTCCCCAGCATGTGGTGGAAGATGGTTCACACTGATAAAAAACTGAACTGACATTATTGGGAAGGAAAAATATCTGGATAGGGAGGGAGAGGAAATGAGAGAGAAGGAGATCTGGCAGAATTCAATGACCTATTTACAGTAGTTCATGATGTTCAATTGCATAATTTCCTGGACGATTAGCTGATGGTTTAACCCTTCTCTGAGCACCCAATTTTCTTAGGTTTTTTGAGTTGGTTGCTATTACTTGCAATTTAATTCAAGAGGCTCTTCTTGTTATTAAGCTTAAGTCAAGAGGATGCTGCTTGAAAAAAGACAGCTATTTAAGTTACAGCTCTTAGAGTCAGTGGGGAAAAGAAGAAAGGAAATAGAGGAAAATGGAGTAGTAGATGCACGTTTCCTCCACCTAGGAAAAAGCCTATGGATGAGTGTGAAATAAATGAGGGGGAAATCCAAGAGCACAGGGCCCCTTCCTGTTCCATAACTGAGACGTTACGGAAGATGTTTGTGTAGTGCATTGTGCACCAACTTGGTATGTGTGAAACAAGTTAAGGAGCAGAACAGGATGGCCAGGGATAGAAGGGCTTTAGTTAGCCCTCCTGAACTTCTCTTAGAGAATTATGACTATTGCTTCCCTTGAGCACTATTTTAGCCAAAAGTATGGACTGAAAAATAACCAAGCAAAGACTATGGCATCAGAGACCAGTGGAGCACCTGAGGGCCATCAGGGAAGACGGGGTTGTTTTCTGGAGAAAAGAGGCCTCCAGTAAGGAATGCAGCCCTGCCAATACTTTGATTTTATCCCAATGAGAATCATGTAGGATTTCTGACCTCTAGGGTTGTACGATGATAAATTTGTATTGTTTAAGCCATTTAATTTGAGGTAATTTGTTATAGCAGCAATAGGAAGCCAATATTGTTACTTAAATTGGAAATTGGACTGATAAACCTAAAGTAGTTCTTATCTTACCCCTCAGCTGCCTTTTTTCCCCTGTTGTTTCTACTCTGATCATTTCTTTAATAATTAATTGTAATCCCTAGATTTAAAGTCTATACTAGTGAAGAGCAACACAAGGACTAAAATATTAGTTTTCCTATTTGAAAACAACTCCAGAAAATAACATGAGGAAGAAAACATTTCAAACTAATAGTACACATGAGTCTTTTAAAATCATATTCTCAACTTAATGAGCCATGCCCATCTTTTTCTCCCATTACCAGGAACAACTGAGAGTAGACTATTTAAAATAAATCATGTTCTCAGGGTTTCGAGCTATTGCTGACTATATTATGACTGGTGCATTGAGCCTGTTGGGTCAATGGACAGCTGCTATTTTATTTATTTGTATACTTCTGGGCTACATTTTAAGCATGAAAAACATTGTGCAGGGCTGATGTTTCCTCTGCCCTATGGTCTGCTCACTGAGTAAATTCTTAGACAATGAGATTGTATTTCTTTGGCGGAAAGTAAACACTTACTATAACTCATGTCAGGGAAAAATTCTGCACAAAGCTTGAATAGTAAAATGATGCCAACCGAAAATGTGACTCTATCCTGCCAAATACAACACTAGGTTAACGTGGATTTAGAAGACAGAGTTGCCACTGAATAAGAGGACTTTATTTCGTAACGCAGATTGATCTGGGTATTTGTAATAACAGCAGAGATTTCTACGGTTAGCCTCTTGCGCCCTTTGAATGCCTCAATAAAGTAGACACTTC
The DNA here is from genome assembly GCF_964374135.1 of Grampus griseus. Taxonomy (NCBI): domain Eukaryota; kingdom Metazoa; phylum Chordata; class Mammalia; order Artiodactyla; family Delphinidae; genus Grampus; species Grampus griseus. The sequence goes on from NC_139001.1 coordinate 64,820,665, forward strand.
TGCTCAACATTCCCTTTAATGGCAATGATGAAAATGACAGGTGGCAGCAGATTGGAACGGTAGCTATTTTAATTAATTAATTTATTTATTTATTAACATCTTTATTGGAGTATAATTGCTTTACAATGGTGTGTTAGTTTCTGCTTTATAACAAAGTGAATCGGTTATACATATACAGATATCGCCATATCTCTTCCCTCTTGCGTCTCACTCCCTCCCACCCTCCCTATCCCACACCTCCAGGTGGTCACAAAACACCAAGCTGATCTCCCTGTGCTATGTGGCTGCTTCCCACTAGCTATCTATTTTACATCTGGTAGTGTATATATGTCCATGCCACTCTCTCACTTCGTCCCAGCTTACCCTTCCCCTTCCCCATGTCCTCAAGTCCATTCTCTAGTACATCTGTCTTTATTCCCATCTTGCACCTAGGTGCTTCATGACCATATATATATATATTTTTAAAGATTCCACATATATGTGTTAGCATACGGTATTTGTTTTTCTCTTTCTGACTTACTTCACTCTGTATGAAAGACTCTAGGTCCATCCAAGTCACTACAAAAAACTCAATTTTGTTTCTTTTTAGGGCTGAGTAATATTCCATTGTATATATGTGCCACATCTTGTTTATCCATTCATCTGTTGATGGACACTTAGGTTGCTTCCATGTCCTGGCTATTGTAAATAGAAGCAATGAACAATGTGGTACATGACTCTTTTTGAATTATGGTTTTCTCAGGGTATATGCCCAGTAGTGGGATTGCTGGGTTGTATGGTAGTTCTATTTTTAGTTTTTTAAAGAACCTCCATACTGTTTTCCACAGTGGCTGTATCAGTTTACATGCCCACCAACAGTACATGAGGGTTCCCTTTTCTCCACATCCTCTCCAGCATTTATTGTTTGTAGATTTTTTGATGATGGCCATTCTGACCGGTGTGAGATGATATCTCATTGTACTTTTGATTTGCATTTCTCTAATGATTAGTGATGTTGAGCATCTTTCATGTGTTTGCTGGCAATCTGTATATTTTCTTTGGAGAAATGTCTCTTTAGGTCTTCTGCCCATTTCTGGATTGGGTTGTTTGTTTGTTTTGATATTGAACTGAATGAGCTGCTTGAAAATTTTGGAGATTAATCCTTTGTCAGTTGCTTCATTTGCAAATATTTTTTCCCATTCTGAGGGTTGTCTTTTCGTCTTGTTTATGGTGTTCTTTGCTGTGCAAAAGCTTTTTTGTTTCATTAGGTCCCATTTGTTTATTTTTGGGTTTGTTTCCATTTCTCTAGGAGGTGGGTCAAAAAGGATCTTGCTGTGATTTATGTCATAGAGTGTTCTCCTTATATTTTCCTCTAAGAGTTTGAAAGTGTTTGGCCTTACATTTAGGTCTTTAATCCATATTGAGTTTATTTTTGTGTATGGTTTTAGGGAGTGTTCTAAATACATTCTTTTATATGTACCTGTACAGTTTTCCCAGAACCACTTATTGAAGAGGCTGTCTTTTCTCCATTGTGTATCCTTGCCTCCTTTATCAAAGATAAGGTGACGATGTGTCCGTGGGTTTATCTCTGGGTTTTCTATCCTGTTCCATTGATCTATATTTCTGTTTTTGTGCCAGTACCATACTGTCTCGATTACTGTAGCTTTGTAGCACAGCCTGAAGTCAGGGAGCCTGATTCCTCCAGCTCCATTTTTCTTTCTCAAGATTGCTTTGGCTATTCAGGGTCTTTTGTATTTCCATACAAATTGTGAAATTTTTTGTTTTAGTTCTGTGAAAAATGCCATTGGTAGTTTGATAGGGATTACATTGAATCTGTAGGTTGCCTTGGGTAGTAGAGTCATTATTACAATGTTGATTTTTTCAATCCAAGAACATGGTATATCTCTGCATCTATTTGTATCATCTTTAATTTCTTTCATCAGTGTCTTATAATTTTCTGCATACAGGTCTTTTGTCTCCCTAGGTAGGTTTATTCCTAGGTATTTTATTCTTTTTTTTGCAATGGTAAATGGGAGTATTTTCTTGATTTCAGTCTCAGATTTTTCATCATTAGTGTATTGGAATGCAAGAGATTTCTGTGCATTAATTTTGTATCCTGCTACGTTACCAAATGCATTGATTAGCTCTAATAGTTTTCTGGTAGCATCTTTAGGATTCTCTATGCATAGTATCATGTCCTCTGCAAACAGTGACAGCTTCACTTCTTCTTTTACAATTTGGATTCATTTTATTTCCTTTTCTTCTCTGATTGTTGTGGCTAAAACTTCCAAAACTATGTTGAATAAGAGTGGTGAGCGTGGGCAACCTTGTCTTGTTCCTGATCTTAGTGGAAATGCTTTCAGCTTTTCACCATTGAGGACGATGTTGGCTGTGGGTTTGTCATATATGGCCTTTATTATGTTGAAGAAAGTTCCCTCTATGCCTACTTTCTGCAGGGTTTTTATCATAAATGGGTGTTGAATTTTGTCAAAAGAGTTCTCTGCATCTATTGAGATGATCATATGGTTTTTCTCTTTCAGTTGGTTAATATGGTGTATCACATTGATTGATTTGCATATATTGAACAATCCTTGCATTCCTGGGATAAACCCCACTTGATCATGGTGTATGATCCTTTTAATGTGCTGTTGGATTCTGTTTGCAAGTACTTGTTGAGGATTTTTGCATCTATGTTCATTAGTGATGTTGGCCTGTAGTTTTCTTTCTTTTTGACATCTTTGTCTGGTTTTGGTATCAGGGTGATTTTGGCCTCGTAGAATGAGTTTGGGTGTGTTCCTCTCTCTGCTATATATCGGAAGAGTTTGAGAAGGATAGGTGTTAGCTCTTCTCTAAATGTTTGATAGAATTGTCCTGTGAAGCCATCTGGTCCTGGGCTTTTGTTTGTTGCAAGATTTTTAACCACAGTTTCAATATCAGTGTTTGTGATTGGGCTGTTCATATTTTCTATTTCTTCCTAGTACAGTCATGGAAGGTTGTGCATTTCTGAGAATTTGTCCATTTCTTTCGGGTTGTCCATTTTATTGGCATAGAGTTGCTTGTAGTAATCTATCATGATCCTTTGTATTTCTGCAGTGTCAGTTGTTACTTCTCCTTTTTCATTTCTAATTCTATTGATTTGAGTCTTCTTCCTTTTTTTCTTGATGAGTCTGGCTAATGGTTTATCAACTTTGTTTATCTTCTCAAAGAACCAGCTTTTAGTTTTATTGATCTTTGTTATTGTTTCCTTCATTTCTTTTTCATTTATTTCTGATCTGATGTTTATGATTTCTTTCCTCCTGCTAACGTTGGGGGTGTTTTTGTTCTTCTTTCTCTAATTGCTTTAGGTATAAGGTTAGGTTGTTTATTTGGGATGTTTCTTATTTCTTAATGTAGGATTGTATTGTTATAAACTTCCCTCTTAGAACTGCTTTTGCTGCATACCATAGGTTTGGGGTCATCGTGTTTTCATTGTCATTTGTTTCTAGGTATTTTTTTGGTTTCCTCTTTTATTCCTTCAGTGATCTCTTGGTTATTAAGTAGTGTATTGTTTAGCCTCCATGTGTTTGTATTTTTTACAGATTTTTTCCTGTTATTGGTATCTAGTCTTCATAGCGTTGTAGTCAGAAAAGATACTTGACATGATTTCAATTTTCTTAAATTTACCAAGGCTTGATTTGTGATCCAAAATATGATCTATCCTGGAGAATGTTCCATGAGCACTTGAGAAGAAAGTGTATTCTGTTGTTTTTGGATGGATGTCCTATATATATTAATTATGGAATGTCCTATATATATTAAGTCCATATTGTTTAATGTATCATTTAAAGCTTGTGTTTCCTTAGTTATTTTTATTTTGGATGATCTGTCCATTGGTGAAAGTGGGGTGTTAAAGTCCCCTACTATGATTGTGTTACTGTCGATTTCCCCTTTTATGGCTGTTAGCATTTACCTCATGTATTGAGGTACTCCTATGTTGGGTGCATAAATATTTACAATTGTTATATCTTCTTCTTGGATTGATCCTTTGATCATTATGTAGTGTCCTTCTTTTTCTCTTGTAATAGTCTTTATTTTAACGTCTATTTTGTCTGATATGAGAATTGCTACTCCAGCTTTCTTTTGATTTCCCTTTGCATGGAATATCTTTTTCTATCCCCTCACTTTCATTCTGTATGTGTCCCTAGATCTGAAGTGGGTCTCTTGTAGACAGCATATATATGGGTCTTGTTTTTGTATCCATTCAGCCAGTCTATGTCTTTTGGTTCCAGCATTTAATCAATTTACATTTAAGGTAATTATAGATATGTATGTTCCTGTTACCATTTTCTTCATTGTTTTGGGTTTGTTATTGTAGGTCTTTTCTTACGCTTGTGTATCCTGCATGGAGAAGTACCTTTAGCATTTGTTGTAAAGCTGGTGCTGCTGAATTCTCTTAGTTTTTGCTTGTCTGTAAAGGTTTTAATTTTTCCATCGAATCTGAATGAGATCCTTGCTAGGTAGAGTAATCTTGGTTTTAGGTTTTTCCCTTTCATCAGTTTAAATATGGCCTGCCACTCCCTTCTGGCTTGCAGAGTTTCTGCTGAAAGATCAGCTGTTAACCTTATGGGGATTCCCTTGTATATTATTTGTTGTTTTTCCCTTGCTGCTTTTAATACTTTGTATTTAATTTTTGATAGTTTGATTAATATGCCTTGGTGTGTTTCTCCTTGGATTTATCCTGTATGGGACTCTCTGTGCTTCCTGGACTTGGTTACCTATTTCCTTTCCCATATTAGGGAAGTTTTCAACTATAATCCCTTCAAATATTTTCTTAGTACCTTTCTTTTTCTCTTCTTCTTCTGGGACCCCTATAGTTCAAATGTTGGTGCATTTAATCTTGTCCCAGAGGTCTCTCAGACTGTCCTCAATTCTTTTCATTCTTTTTTCTTTATTCTGCTCTGCAGTAGTTATTTCCACTATTTTATCTTCCAGGTCACTTATCCGTTCTTCTGCCTCAGTTATTCTGCTATTGATCCCTTCTAGAGAATTTTAAATTTCATTTATTGTGCTGTTCATCATTGTTTGTTTGCTCTTTAGTTCTTCTAGGTCCTTCTTAAACGTTTCTTGTGTTTTCTCCATTCTATTTCCAAAATTTTGGATCATCTTTACTATCATTATTCTGAATTCTTTTTCAGGTAGACTGTCTATTTCCTCTTCATTTGTTGGGTCTGGTGGGTTTTTACCTTGCTCCTTCATCTGCTGTTTCTCTGTCTTCTCATTTTGCTTATCTTACTGTGTTTGGGGTCTCCTTTTCACAGGCTGCAGGCTCATAGTTCCCATTGTCTTTGGTGTCTGTCCCCAGTGGCTAAGGTTGGTTCAGTGGGTTGTGTAGGCTTCCTGGTGGAGGGGACTAGTGCCTGTGTTCTGGTGGATGAGGCTGGATCTTGTCTTTCTGGTGGGCAGGTCCATGTCTGGTGGTGTGTTTTAGGGTGTCTGTGACCACGTTATGATTTTAGGCAGCCTCTCTGCTAATGGGTGGGGTTGTGTTCCTATCTTGCTAGTTACTTGGTATAGGGTGTCCAGCACTGTAGCTTGCTGGTCATTGAGTGGAGCTGGGTCTTGGCATTGAGATGCAGATCTCTGGGAGATTTTCGCCATTTGATATTACATGAAGCTGGGAGGTCTCTTGTGGACCAATGTCCTGACCTTGGCTCTTGCATGTCAGAGGCACAGCCCTGATGCCTGGGTGGAGCACCAAAAGCCTGTCATCTACAAAGCTCAGAATAAAAGGGAGAAAAAAAGGAAGAAAGAATGAAAAAGATAAAATAAAATTAAGTGAAAGAAAATAAAATTATGAAAATAAAAAGTAGAAAAATAATTATTAAAAAAAAATTTAAATAATAAAAAAAGAAAGAAAGAAAGGAGAGTAACCAAAGCAAAAAACAAATCCACCAATGATAACAAGTGCTAAAATGTATACTAAAAAAAAAGAAAGAAAAAAAAAATGGACAGACAGAACCCGAGGACAAATGGTAAAAGCAAAGCTATACAGACAAAATCACACACAGAATCATACACATACACAGTCAAAAAAAGAGAAAAAGGGAAAAAATATATATATATATATTGTTGCTGCCAAAGTCCACCTCCTCAATATGGGATGATTGGTTGTCTATTCAGGTATTCCACATTTGCAGGGTACATCAAGTTGATTGTGGAGATTTAGTCCACTGCTCCTGAGGCTTCTGGGAGAGATTTCCCTTTTTCTTCTTTGTTTGCACAGCTCCTGGGGTTCAGCTTTGGATTTGAACCTGCCTCTGTGTGTAGGTTGCCTGAGGGCTTCTGTTCTTTGCTCAGACAGGACGGGGTTAAAGGAGCCGGTGATTCAGGGGCTCTGGCTCACTCAGGCCTGGGGGGACGGAGGGGTACGGATGCGGAGCGAGCCTGCGGCGGGCAGAGACCGGCATGACTTTGCACCAGCCTGAGGCGTGCCGTGCGTTCTCCTGGGGAAGTTGTCCCTGGATCACGGGGCCCTGGCAGTGGCGGGCTGCACAGGCTCCCTGGAGGGGAGGTGTGGAGAGTGATCTGTGCTCGCACACAGGCTTCTTGGTGGCGGCAGCAGCAGCCCTAGCGTCTCATGCCTGTCTCTGGGGTCCGTGCTGTTAGCCGCGGCTGGCGCCTGTCTCTGGAGCTCCTTTAAGCAGCGCTCTTAATCCCCTCTCCTCGAGCACCAGGAAACAAAGAGGGAAGAAAAAGTCTCTTGCCTCTTCGGCAGGTCCAGACTATTTCCCGGACTCCCTCCCGGCTAGCTGTGGTGCGTTAGCCCCTTCAGGCTGTGTTCACGCCGCCAGTCCTCTCCCTGCGATCCAACCGAAGTCCGAGCCTCAGCTCCCAGGCCCCGCCCGCCCCTGCAGGTGAGCAGACAAGCCTCTCGGGCTAGTGAGTGCCGGTCGGCACCGATCCTCTGTGCGGGAATCTCTCCACTTTGCCCTCTGCACCCCTTCTGCTGTGCTCTCCTCCGTGGCTCTGAAGCTTCCCCCCTCCGCCACCCGCAGTCTCTACCCGCGAAGGGGCTTCCTAGTGTGTGGAAACCTTTCCTCCTTCATGGCTCCCTCCCACTGGGGCAGGTCCCGTCCCTATTCTTTTGTCTCTGTTTTTTCTTTTGCCCTACCCAGGTACATGGGGAGTTTCTTGCCTGTTGGGAGGTCTGAGGTCTCCTGCCAGCATTCAGTAGGTGTTCTGTAGGAGCTGTTACACATGTAGATGTATTTCTGATGTATTTGTGGGGAGGAAGGTGATCTCCACATCTTACTCTTCCACCGTCTTGAAGCTCCTCTCCACGGTAGCTATTTTAAATCAAGACGGATATCTTTCTACACTTTAAGTGGGAATGGATGTATATATAGATTATTGGTTTGGCCAGGTTTCAACGACAGATTGTTTTATAGTTGTAATAACGAAAGAAGGTAGGTAGGCAGGAAAACATTTTACAAACTTGAGAACTGTGTTTCAATGTGAAATGAGCAAATATTTAACCCAACAAATAAAGTGAATAATAGAAAAGTCTTCAGAAAACCAAATAAGCTCAGGCAATCGTCCTTCAAATCTTATATATGTAACTGTCAAAGGCACAGAATTGCTTCAAGACGGATTTATTTATTAAACAAACATGGATTGCACACTTGTCCTGTACCTATCACCCTGCTAACCACTAGGGACACTAAGATGAATTTTGACAGAGTCCTTCCCCATGAGAACAGTGGGGAGGGATCAGACATATACATAAATACTTTTTGCTATGGACATTGGGATATGTGTTTATGCAAAGAGAGTCAGTTGCATCAAGTGAGTTGAGGTGATTATGGTGCATGGAGCATCTATTAAATCACAATAGATGAGAAATTAAAACTATGCTATAAACTAAAAAGTAGTATGAATTTGGTGTTCTTTTTGATAGACATTCCCAGAACATACCTAACAATGGGAAAGATAATATTCCTGAATGCATGTCCAGTCATTCAGTAATTACAGGAGCTTGGTGAATCTGTGATGTAAGAAGGTGAAAATCTAACTTAGAAACTGAATTAAAAGGCTCAGTGAAAACTGTATAAACCTTTTATACAAAGTATTAAATGTTTAATACTGAGCCTCCCTCAGATGTTCCAGAGAACAAAACTGAATGTAAGCTGACAGCTGTCTAAATGCAGAGTTGACAAGATTTTTGATAAATATAGCTATTACCTATTATATGTGAAAGCACAGCCTGTAATCCTTTTAGTATAGAGAAAAACACATTCAGTGAGGCAGTGTTGGCACAAACTATTGGGGAGTAAGAAAGGGGAGAGAAAAACCTACACACTATTAAAGTTTTAGTGATCCTTAATATTAAAAATCAGACTGCAAAATTCATTTTCTAATCAAAACAAGATAAACCATCTTCTTGCCTTTGCAATAAGGATAAAAGACATCAACATTTAAATGTCAGCTCTATGGAATCCTCAATAATTTTTAAATTTAAATGACTCATTAAATCCTTCAGTGATATTATTCTCCCATCACTCTTAAATTTGGCACCATAAACCACAATTAATATCAAAAGTTATCTACAGATTCAGCAATCCCTATCAGAATTCCAGTGGCATTTTTCACAGAAATAGAAAAAAAATCCTAAAATTTGCACAGAACCACAAAAGACCCCAAATAGCTAAAGAAATCTTGAGAAAGGAGAACAAAACTGGAGGCATCAAACTTTCTGATTTCAAATTATATTATAAAGTTATAGGACTCAAAACAGTAATAGTGGGCTTCCATGGTGGCGCAGTGGTTGAGAGTCCGCCTGCCGATGCAGGGGACACGGGTTCGTGCCCCAGTCCGGGAAGATCCCACATGCCGCAGAGCGGCTGGGCCCGTGAGCCATGGCCGCTGAGCCTGCGCGTCCGGAGCCTGAGCTCCGCAACGGGAGAGGCCACGACAGTGAGAGGCCCGTGCACCACACACACACACACACAAACAGTAATAGTATAGGCATAAAAGCAGACACATATATCAATGGAACAGAATAGAGAGCTCAGAAATAATCCCATGCATATCAAGTCAATTAATTTTTGACAAAGGAGCTAAGAATATACAGTGGGGAAAGGAGAGTCTCTTCAATAAATAGTCTTGGGAAAATTAGACAGGCACATGCAAAAGAATGCAACTGGAGCACTATCTTACACCATACACAAAAATCAACTCAAAATAGATTAAAGTCTTGAATCTAAGACCTGAAACCATAAAACTCATTGAAGAAAACCTAGGGAGTAAGCTCCTTATCATTAGTCTTGGCAATTACTTTTTGGATTTGACAACAAAAGCAAAGGCAACAAAAGCAAAAATAAATAACAGAGACAACATCAAACTAAAAAGCCTCTGCTCAACAAAATGAAAAGGCAGCCTACGGAATGGGAGAAAGTATTTGTAAACCACATATCTGATAAGGGGTTAATATCTCAAATATACAATGAACTCATACAATCAATAGCAAAAAACCAAATGACTGAATTTAAAAATGGGCAAAGGACCTGAATAGATATTTTTCCAAAGAAAACATACAAGTGGCCAACAGGTTCATGAAAAGGTGCTCAATATCACTAATCATCAGGGAAATGAAAATCAAAACCACAATGAGATATCACTCACAGCTGTTAGGATGGCTACTGTCAAAAAGACAAGCGAGAACAAATGGTGGCAAGAATGTAGAGAAAGGGGAACACTTGTGCACTGTTAGTGGGAATGTAAACTGGTACAGCCATTACAAAAAACAATATGGAGGTTTCTCAAGAAATTAAAAATAGAACTACCATATGATCTAGGAATCCCACTTCTAGCTATATATCCAAAGGAAATAAAACCATTATGTCGAAGAGGTATCTGTACTCCCATGTTCATTGCAGGATTACTCACAGTAGTCAAAGTACAGAAGTAATCTAAGTGTCATTCAACAGATGAATAGATCAAGAAAATGTGTGTGTCTGTGTGTGCATGTACATTCGGCTTTAAAAAAGAAGGAAATCCTGTCATTTTTGACAACATGAATGAACCTGGAGGGTATTATGCTAAGTGAAATAAGCCAGATAGAAAAAGACAAATACTCCCTGGTACTGCTTATATGTGGAATTAAAAAAAAAAAGAAATAGAGGAGAAAAGTGGTTGTCAGGAGCTCTGGGACAGAGAAAATAGGGAATGATTAGTAAAATGATACAAACTTTCAGTTATAAAATGAATAAGGTCTGAGGATATAATATATGACATGGTGACCATAGTTGATAATACTGTACTGTATAATTGAAACTTGCTAAGCATTTAAGCATTCTTACCCGAAACAAACAAACAAAAGAGTTAAATATATGAGGTGATGGATGCTTTAATTAACTCAGTGAGGAGAATTCGTTCACAATATATACATATATCAAATCATCACATTGTATATTTTAAATATATTACAATTTTACTTGTCAATTATACCTCAATAAAACTGGGAAAAAATGTGTCATAGAGCTGGATGCTGAGAGACAGAGTTGGGAGTGTATGGGCTGATTGTGGTGGTTGGAGGAGAGGGTATATTCTGTTATCTGGCATCCTACGAAAGAGGGTTCTAGTGCCAGAAGCACTTAGGAAGGCTCTTCTTCAACTCTGGCCCTTAACCTGCTTGTCATGACAGAGGAGACAATGGTCAGAGGAGGAAGAGGATGTGCGCCAGCATAAACAGTCAAAAAAAAAAAAAAGAATAAGTATATATGTATTTGTGACTGAAATTATAATTGAAGAAAATGTTTTCAATATAAAAATTAGAAGATGAAAATAACACATTTGGTATCTATCTATACAAATAAAACTGCTATAAATCCTTGATTTGAAGCCTAGCCAGAAAAAGCAAAGCCTCAAAAGGGACATATTATGTCCGTACAGTACCACAGGGTGCTAAGCTCTGAGGAGTATGAACTGCACTCAAGGAAGATAATAAAAATGCTGGATGGATCCCACAGTTGTCAAATTCTCTACCTTCCTAACCCAAGTGCTTGTTGCAACACTTGGACAAACAAAAAAAAGACAATGACATTGGTCTCTGTCAAAATTGCTGGCACTCCCAAGTGGGTCTACAAATATATTCCTGATTTGTCTGCTGAAAAAATAAGCATAAAACTCGCAAACAAATATTTAAAAATATCTTTGAAGAAAGATACTCAAATATATTGGCTGACCTCTGCAGCACAGATTCCTTAATTAACATCCAAACTTTCTGTGGTTTTGTTTTCAAGGCATCTGTCTTTCCTTAGCTTGAACCTGCTGAGTCATATCATGCCCTTGTCATGTACAGGTTTGGCCATGACTCTTCAGTCAGGAGTATCTCAACCTCACCTCCTACTGCAAAGCTGTGTCCTGAGCCCCCAAGGTTAGACATAGTCTGTCATTTCCTGCAGTGACAAATGCAGAATATTGTGTTGCTTCAAAGGGCAAAACTTTATTCAGAATATGGATATTCCCAGTAGACATTCACCTCAACATGAGGATTAACCTTCTACGAAAAAGAGCCATCTCAACACAGGAGCACCTCAATAAATAAGGGAAATACTAACAGCCATAAAAGGGGAATATGACAGTAACACATACATAGTAGGGGACTTTAACACCCCGCTTTCAGCAATGGACAGATCATCCAAAATGAAAATAAATAAGGAAACACAAGCTTTAAATGATACATTAAACAAGATGAACTTAATTGATATTTATAGGACATTCCATCCAAAATCAACAGAATACACATTTTCCTCAAGTACTCATGGAACATTCTCTAGGATAGATCATATCTTGGGTCACAAATCAGGCCTTGGTAAATTTAAGAAAATTGAAATTGTATCAAGTATCTTTTCCGACCACAACGCTATGAGACTAGATATCAATTACAGGAAAAGATCTGTAAAAAATACAAACACATGGAGGGTAAATAATACACTACTTAATAACGAAGTGATCACTGAAGAAATCAAACAGGAAATCAAAAAACACCTAGAAACAAATGACAATGGAGACACAACAACCCAAAACCTATGGTGTGCAGCAAAAGCAGTTCTAAGAGGGAAGTTTATAGCAATACAATCCTACCTTAAGAAACAGGAAACATCTTGAATAAACAACCTAACCTTGCACCTAAAGCAATTAGCGAAAGAAGAACAAAAAATCCCCAAAGTTAGCAGAAGGAAAGAAATCATAAAAATAAGATCAGAAATACATGAAAAAGAAATGTAGCAAACGATAGCAAAGATCAATAAAACTAAAAGCTGCTTCTTTGAGAAGATAAACCTGGTTCTTTGAGAAGATAAACCAAGTTGATAAACCATTAGCCAGACTCATCAAGAAAAAAAGGAAGAAGACTCAAATCAATAGAATTAGAAATGAAAAAGGAGAAGTAACAAATGACACTGCAGAAATACAAAAGATCATGAGAGATTACTACAAGCAACTCTATGCCAATAAAATGGACAACCTGGAAGAAATGGACAAATTCTCAGAAATGCACAACCTGCCAAGACTGAATCAGGAAGAAATAGAAAATATGAACAGACCAATCACAAGTATTGAAATTGAAACTGTGATTAAAAATGTTCCAACAAACAAAAGCCCAGGACCAGATGGCTTCACAGGCAAATTCTATCAAACATTTAGAGAAGAGCTAACACCTATCCTTCTCAAACTCTTCCAAAATATAGGAGAGGGAGGAACACTCCCAAACTCATTCTACGAGGCCACCATCACCCTGATACCAAAACCAGACAAGGATGTCACAAAGAAAGAAAACTACAGGCCAATATCACTAATGAACATAGATGCAAAAATCCTCAACAAAATACTAGCAAACAGAATCCAACAGCACATTAAAAGGATCATACACCATATCAAGTGGGGTTTATTCCAGGAATGCAAGGATTCTTCGATATATGCAAATCAATCAACGTGATACACCATATTAACAAATTGAAGGAGAAAAACCATATGATTATCTCAATAGATGCAGAGAACTCTTTTGACAAAATTCAACACCCATTTATGATAAAAGCCCTGCAGAAAGTAGGCATAGAGGGAACTTTCCTCAACATAATAAAGGCCATATATGACAAACACATGGCCAACATCGTCCTCAATGGTGAAAAACTGAAATCATTTCCACTAAGATCAGGAACAAGACAAGGTTGCCCACTCTCACCACTCTTATTCAACATAGTTTTGGAAGTTTTAGCCACAGCAATCAGAGAAGAAAAGGAAATAAAAGGAATCCAAATTGGAAAAGAAGTAAAGCTGTCACTGTTTGCAGATGACGTGATACTATGCATAGAGAATCCTAAAGATGCTACCAGAAAACTACTAGAGCTAATCAATGAATTTGGTAAAGTAGCAGGATACAAAATTAATGCACAGAAATCTTTGGCATTCCAATACACTAATGATGAAAACTCTGAGAGTGAAATCAAGAAAATACTCCCATTTACCATTGCAACAAAAAGAATACAATATCTAGGACTAAACCTACCTAAGGAGACAAAAGACCTGTATGCAGAAAATTATAAGACACTGGTAAAAGAAATTAAAGATGATACAAATAGATGGAGAGATATACCATGTTCTTGAATTGGAAGAATCAACATTGTGAAAATGACTCTACTACCCAAAGCAATCTACAGATTCAATGCAATCCCTATCAAACTATCACTGGCATTTTTCACAGAACTAGAACAAAAAATTTCACAATTTGTATGGTAACACAAAAGACCCAGAGTAGCCAAAGCAATCTTGAGAACGAAAAACGGAGCTGGAGGAATCAGGCTCCCTGACTTCAGGCTATACTACAAAGCTACAGTAATCAAGACAGTATGGTACTGGCATTAAAACAGAAATATAGATCAATGGAGCAGGATAGAAAGCCCAGAGATAAACCCACGCACATATGGTCACCTTATCTTTGATAAAGGAGGCAGGAATGTACTGTGGAGAAAGGACAGCCTCTTCAATAAGTGGTGCTGGGAAAACTGGACAGATACACGTAAAAGTATGAGATTAGAGCAATCCCTAACACCATACACAAAAATAAGCTCAAAATGGATTAAAGACCTAATGTAAGGCCAGAAACTATCAAACTCTTAGAGGAAAAAATAGGCAGAACACTGTATGACATAAATCACAGCAAGATCCTTTTTGACCCACCTCCTAGAGAAATGGAAATAAAAACAAAAATAAACAAATGGGACCTAATGAAACATCAAAGCTTTTGCACAGCAGAGGAAACCATAAACAAGACGAAAAGACAACCCTCAGAATGGGAGAAAATATTTGCAAATGAAGCAACTGACAAAGGTTTAATCTCCAAAATTTACAAGCAGCTCATGCAGCTCAATAACAAAAAAACAAACAACCCAATCCAAAAATGGGCAGAAGACCTAAATAGACATTTCTCCAAAGAAGATATACAGATTGCCAACAAACATATGAAAGAATGCTCAACATCGTTAATCATTAGAGAAATGCAAATCAAAACTACAATGAGATATCATCTCACACCGGTCAGAATGGCCATCATCAAAAAATCTAGAAACAATAAATGCTGGAGAGGGTGTGGAGAAAAGGGAACACTCTTGCACTGCTGGTGGGAATGTGAATTGGTACAGCCACTATGGAGAACAGTATGGAGGTTCCTTAAAAAACTACAAATAGAACTACCATATGACCCAGCAATCCCACTACTGGGCATATACCCTGAGAAAACCATAATTCAAAAAGAGTCATGTACCAATATGTTCATTGCAGCTCTATTTACAATAGCCAGGAGATGGAAACAACCTAAGTGTCCATCATTGGATGAATGGATAAAGAAGATGTGGCACATATATACAATGGAATATTACTCAGCCATAAAAAGAAACGAAATTGAGTTATTTGTAGTGAGATGGATGGACCTAGAGTCTGTCACACAGAGTGAAGTAAGTCAGAAAGAGAATGACAAATACCATATGCTAGCACATATATATGGAATCTAAGGAAAAAAATGTCATGAAGAACCTAGGGGTAAGACGGGAATAAAGACACAGACCTACTAGAGAATGGAGTTGAGGATATGGGGAGGGGGAAGGGTAAGCTGTGACAAAGTGAGAGAGTGCCATGGACATATATACACTATCAAACGTAAAATAGATAGCTAGTGGGAAGCAGCCGCATAGCACAGGGAGATCAGCTCGGTGCTTTGTGACCACCTAGAGGGGTGGGATAGGGAGGGTGGGAGGGAGGGAGACGCAAGATGGAGGAGATATGGGAACATATGTATATGTATAACTGATTCACTTTGTTGTAAAGCAGAAACTAACACACCATTGTAAAGTAATTATACTCCAATAAAGATGTAAAAAAAAAAAAAAGAAAGAAAGAAAGAAAGAGAGCCATCTGACAATTTAAAGAACTGCTTTGCAAAAGCATGAACTCCTTGAAACTGAAAGTATTTAAAGGGAAGCTGGGTTGCCATCTGCCCAGGATATAATATGAATTTCAACCTTGGGAGGGAGTTTGACTCAAAGACATCTGAGTCTTAAGATTCTGATTCTTATCATTCTACTTCAGTAAATTTAATTACCATATCTTTTTTTTTTTTTTTTTTTTTGCGGTACGGGGGCCTCTCACTGTTGTGGTGTCTCCTGTTGCGGAGCACAGGCTCCGGATGCGCAGGCTCAGCGGCCATGGCTCACGGGCCTAGACGCTCCGCAGCATGTGGGATCTTCCCGGACCGGGGCACGAACCCGTGTCCCCTGCATCGGCAGGCGGACTCTCAACCACTGCGCCACCAGGGAAGCCCTGGAGCAGTATATTTTTATTATTTATTCTGAGTTCTGCATCTGCTGAGTTTACTTTCTTCTGTTCTATGTAGAAATCTTCATATATTATGGGAAAAGGGAGTTTGGACATTAGCATAAGATAAAGCTTTTTGGTAGACATAAATGTCTTTCAACACCATGTGGTATATACATACTGGACCCCAGTATCTGAGAGCCTCTCAGCACTGCATTTCTGATGTACAGCTGCAAGAAGATGCGGAATATATTTTTATTCTTTTCTCTATGCCTAAAATATTTTATAATTTAGAAGAGTAGGTAATAATTGATTATTACTTAACATTTTCTAGGGTAGAAAATAACATGCCATACAACAAGTCACAGTACATTATGAGGACTTTCCTGAACTGGTGATGGCAGTGGGGTTGGGTGTAAGTCAATAGTCATGAGGTAGACTTTACCAAGAGAATCTATGCAACAGTGAAATGGAAGCTCTCTCTGATATTAGCTGCATGCTCCAGGTCACTGTATAATAACAAATGGGGCAAAATGGAATAAATATGAATCAGGAATGCAGTTTATCCCTTGATAGGCTGGTAGATATAAATTGATGTGAAAGTAACATCAGACTTCAGACATAAAAATGGTTATAAAAGTAGCATTAATTCCTTCATGTCCATTTCCTGCACAATTTCACCAGTGTCATCTATAAGGCATACAGAGTAATAACACAGGGTGTCCAACCCAGAGAAGCTGGCACACAGCCACTGAAAAGATTGCTTTGGCTGAGTTGACCATATGCAAGGGACAAATGACATCAGGTTATTAAACACCTGCTGTCAAATCAGCAGAAGGAGTACAACTATAGGCAGTGCAGGCTGAAGAATTCCTATAAGGTTACCTTGAAGCTGAGTCCTAAGGATGAAATGCTAAAGCACATGACCTGGAGAGTAGACCCTGAAAGAGCCAGCTCATTTTAACAAGGGCTTTCCATGCACCCCTTCCTAAGATACTTAATGAGTACACCCAACACGCTTGGCACTCTGTTAAAAACAACAGAGGGAAGGAAAAGGAAGAGAAGATGTGTTCTTGCCTTATAATCCAGGTGGATAATCAAGCAAGGTAGTAAAATAATTTATCACTCAAACTGGGACACTTTTGAGAATGGAAAGAATTCTATTAAAAATTATGCTGCGGCAACATATGTAAACCAGGACTGTTCCTACAAAGCAGGACATATTGTTGCCGTATAGATCAGATATGTATAATTCATTCTTAAACAGCAAAATGCGGAATTGAATTTGAAATGATACAGAGTAAAATAATATATAAAATAGAACTAAAAGAGCATCTTGTCATAAATAAAGAAAACAAAACAAACTTATACCCCAAAGTTAGATACACCCAATTATAGTGAAAAATTAAAGTCAATTTAGCACCAATGGGCAGAAGCAAGACATAATAAGTAGAAAAAAAATCAAGCCACTCACTATACACTTATTAGAAAGGTTAAAATTCAAAATACTGAGAATTCCAAATGATGGCAAGCTATGGACTTGTTAGTAATAATGTACCAATAATGGCTCATCAATTTTAATAAACATATCACACTAATGCAAGATGTTCGTAATAGGGGAAACTGGAGGTTGGAGGGAGAGGGGATATGGGAACTCTGTATTTTACTCATTTTTTTCTCTAAACTTTCTTTTCCCTAAAAATAAAGTTTATTATTAAAAATGTGAATATCAACATCTGGAATATTATCTTGACATGGTAGTTGGAGGAAACTAAAGAACCCTTCTATAGGCATAAAGGGCCCCAAGGTAGCACCACTGGACAGGTGTCTGCATGGAATAAAGAGCTGGAAGAAAGGAAACAGATTATTTTTTAAAGTTTTGTTAAATAAGAAAATCCAGCCCAGCATGCTTAAGAAGATTATTTGTACCCAATATAGGCTTAAAATCAGTCCCAATATCATGCTCAGCATTCATGATAAATAAATTACTGTAAGTAGATACATTGGCTTGGCTTCTCCTTCCCTTGGTATTGCTCCTTGGACAGGTTCCAACAGTACAGTATGCTGAGCATTCAGGGGCAAAATCAAAAAGAGAAAGTTAGGCAAAGTCCACCTGAGTCATTAGTACGAAGTGGAAAGGCAGAGATATAGACTGGAATACACCAGAAGAATTCTAGAACACATCCAACACTAGGAGCATTTTACTGGGGATGTTAGAGCCCTGTATAGGAGCTACTAGAGTGCAATGCCCAATAGAACTTTCAGAGATGTTGAAAATGCTTTATACCCATGCTGTCCAAACAATAAACACTAGCTACATATAGCTATTGAGAACATGAAATATGGCTAATGTGACTAAGGACATGAATTTTGAATTTAATTCAATTTTAATTAATTGCAGTTAAAGTAACCACACATGGTTAGTGACTCTGTAATTGAAAATGCAGCACTATAAAATAGAGTGCACTCCCGAGACTGAACCAGGAAGAAACAGAAAATATAAACAGACCAATCACAAGCACTGAAATTGAGACTGTGATTAAAAATCTTCCAACAACCAAAAGCCCAGGACCAGATGGCTTCACAGGCAAATTCTATCAATCATTTACAGAAGAGCTAACACCTATCCTTCTCAAAATCTTCCAAAATATATCAGAGGGAGGAATACTCCGAAACTCATTTTATGAGGCCACCATCACCCTGATACCAAAACCAGACAAAGATGTCATGAAAAAAGAAAACTACACACCAAAATCACTGATGAACATAGGTGGAAAAATCCTCAACAAAATACTAGCAAACAGAATCCAATAGCCCATTAAAAGGATCATACACCATGATCAAGTGGGGTTTAAACCAGGAATGCAAGGATTCTTCAATATACGCAAATTAATCAATGTGATAAAACATACTAACAAATTGAAGGAGAAAAGGAGAAAAACCATATGATAATCTCATTGATGCAGAAAAAGCTTTTGACAAAATTCAACACTCATTTATGATAAAAACCCTCCAGAAAGTAAGCATAGAGGGAACTTACCTCAAAATAATAAAGGCCATATATGACAAGCCCACAGCCAACATTGTTCTCAATGGTGAAAAACTGAAACCATTTCCTCTAAGATCAGGAACAAGAAAAGGTTGTCCACTCTCACCACTATTATTCAACAGAGTTTTGGAAGTTTTAGCCACAGCAATCAGAGAAGAAAAGCAAATAAAAGGAATCCAAATTGGAAAGGAAGAAGTAAACCTGTCACTGTTTGCAGATGACATGATACGATACATAGAGAATCCTAAAGATGCTACCAGAAAACTACTAGAGCTAATCAATGAATTTGGTAAAGTAGCAGGATACAAAATTAATACACAGAAATCTCTTGCATTCCGATACACTAATGATGAAAAATCTGAGAGTGAAATCAAGAAAATACTCCCATTTACCACTGCAACAAAAAGAATAAAGTACCTAGGAATAAACCTACCTAAGGAGGCAAAAGACCTGTATGCAGAAAACTATGACACTGATGAAAGAAATTAAACATGATACCAACAGATGGAGAGATATACCATGTTCTTGGATTGGAAGAATCAATATTGTGAAAAATGACTCTACTACCCAAAGCAATCTACAGATTCAATGCAATCCCTATCAAATTACTAATGGCATTTTTTACAGAACTAGAACAAAAAATCTTAAAATTTGTATGGAGACACAAAAGAACCTGAAGAGCCAAAGCAATCGTGAGAAAGAAAAATGGAGCTGGAGGAATCAGGCTCCCGGACGTCAAACTATACTACAAAGCTACAATAATCAAGACAGTATGGTACTGGCACAAAAACAGGAATATAGATCAATGGAACAGGACAGAAAGCCCAGAGACACGTCCATGTACATATGGTCACTATACTTTTGATAAAGGAGGCAAGAATATACAGTGGAGAAAAGACAACCTCTTCAAAACATGGTGATGGTAAAACTGGACAGCTACATGTAAAAGAATGAAGTTAGAACACTCCCTAACACCATACACAAAAATAAACTCAAAATGGATTAAAGACCTAAATGTAAGACTGGACAGTATAAAACTCTTAAAGGAAAACATAGGAAGAACACTCTTTGACATAAATCACAGTAAGATCTTTTTTGATCCACCTCCTAGAGAAATGGAAATAAAAACAAAAATAAACAAATGGGACCTAATGAAACTTAAAAGCTTTTGCACAGCAAGGGAAACCATAAATGAGATGAAAAGACAATGCTTAGAATGGAAGAAAATATTTGCAAATGAAGCAACTGACATAGGATTAATCTCCAAAATTTACAAGCAGCTCATGCAGCTCAATATCAAAAAAAAAAAAAAAAAAAAAACAACCCAATCCCAAAATGGGCAGAAAACCTAAATAGACCTTTCCCTGAAGAAGATATACAGATTGCCAACAAACACATGAAAGGATGCTCAACATCACTAATCATTAGAGAAATGCAAATCAAAACTATAATGAGTTAGCATAAGGTATATTTTTTCTCGTTCTGACTTAATTCACTCTGTATGACAGACTCTAGGTCAATCCACCTCACTACAAATAACTCAATTTCATTTCCTTTGATGGCTGAGTAATATTCCATTGTATATATGTGCCACAGCTTCTTTATCCATTCTTCTGCCGATGGACACTTAGGTTGCTTCCATGTCCTGGCTATTGTAAATAGAGATGCAGTGAACATTGTGGTACATGACTCATTTTGAATTACGGTTTTCTCAGGGTATATGCCCAGTAGTGGGATTGCTGGGTAGTATGGTAGTCTAACACATATATATGGAATCTAAAAAAAAAAAAAAAAAAAAAGTTTATGATGAACCTAGGGGCAGGACAGGAATAAAGATGCAGAAGAAGAAAATGGACTTGGAGGACATGGGGAGGGGTAAAGGTAAGGTGGGACGAAGTGAGAGTGGCATGGACTTATATATACTACCAAATCTAAAGTAGATAGCTGGTGGGAAGCAGCCACATAGCACAGGGAGATCAGCTCAGTGCTTTGTGTCCACCTAGTGGGTTGGGATAGGGAGGGTGGGAGGGAGATGCAAGAGGGAGGAGATATGTGGATATATGTATAGCTGATTCACTATGCTATAAAGCAGAAACTAACACATCATTGTAAAGCAATTATACTCTAATAAAGATGTTTAAAAAAAAAGATGCAGGTTGAAAGTATAAAAGGTAGAAACAATAAAAATAATAAAACAGAAACAACAACAAAAAAAACTACAATGAGGTATCACCTCACACCAGTCAGAATGGCCATCATCAAAAAATCTAAAAACAGTAAATGCTGGAGAGGGTCTGGAGAAAAGGGAATCCTCTTGCACTGTTGGTGGGAATGTAAACTGATACAGCCACTATGGAGAACAGTATGGAGGTTCCTTAAAAAACTAAAAATAGAACTACCATATGACCCAGCAATCCCACTACTGGGCATATACCCTGAGAAAACCATAATTCAAAAAAAGTCATGTACTACAATGTTCATTGCAGCTCTATTTACAATAGCCAGGAGATAGAAGCAACCTAAGTGTCCATCAACAGATGAATGGATAAAGAAGATGTGGCACATATATACAATGGAATATTACTCAGCCATAAAAAGAAACAAAACTGAGTTATTTGTAGTGAGGTGGATGGACATAGAGTCTGTCATACAGAGTGAAGTAAGTCAGAAAGAGAAAAACAAATACCGTATGCTAACACATATATATGGAATCTTAAAAAAAAAAAAAAGGTTCTGAAGAACCTAGGTGCAGGACAGGAATAAAGATGCAGATGTAGAGAATGGACTTGAGGACGCGCAGAGTGGGAAGGGTAAGCTGGGACGAAGTGAGAGAGTTGCACGGACATATATACACTACCAAATGTTAAACAGATAGCTAGTGGGAAGTAGCCGCATGGCACGGGGAGATCAGCTCAGTGCTTTGTGACCACCTAGAGGGGTGGGATAGGGAGGATGTGAGGGAGATACAAGAGAGAAGATATATGGGGGATATATGTATACATATAGCTGATTCACTTTGTTATACAGCACAAACTAACACACCATTGTAAAGCAATTATACTCCAATAAAGATGTTAAAAAAAAAAAGAAAAAAGAATATACTATGCCCACTCTTAACTGCTTCCAGCACCATGCATACCAGCACTACTGCTCCAAATGGAGAGAAATTTGAACCAGCTGACTGTAAACCAGAGGGGGCATGTCTTGTACACCTTCATTATTCAGCAAAGAGTTAAAAAATGGCTATAGTGTATAAGACAGTATTTCTAAACATGAGATCAATAGATTCACATAGGGGAAACACTCGGGGTGGTTACTGACAATGTGAAGTTTGGGTATCCGTATCATATCTACTGGATCAGAATCACCTGTGTTGAGGAAGAACCAGTGTTCTGTACTGTTAGCAAATTTATGTACAAAGTTCAAGAAAGACAGTATAAAAAATGTACTTTTTAAGACAAAAAAAAATAGAATGTATGTAGATGACATACATAAGTATATGATATTGTATACAAGCCCATGACAGTGGAAATTAGAGCTGAGATTATATAACTGAGATGAAGCCTGGATAATAAAAGGTTTACCATAAAGGACTAAGATACCAGACAGGAAGGTAATGTAATAACGTAGGCAAGAAGTGACAAGGGCTAGGTGATAAATGAAAAGTGAAAAGAGAAATTGGGAAATGTGGAGTTGAAGGCGAATGAGCAGGATAAATTAAACTATCAGAGAGAACTCTTGGTCACTGCACACAAGGTGTTGTCATTGAAAATATATGGGCTTTGGGTAAGAAGTTGATTTAGGTGGAGAATAATGAGCTCAGAATTGGGCATTCTGAGGTGGTTGAAGAATATCCACATGGAAGTTTTCAGAATGAGTTAAACACTGGGGGGACAGAGCTGAGGTAATAGGGTAAGATTGAGATAAACATGTCAGCATCATCTACATAGGGTCAAAAATTGAAATCACAGAAAGAGAAGAATGAATCTGAGCGACTGTCCACAGTAAGTAATTCAGAGAATTAAAAAGAAGCACAAAAAGCAGAAAGAAGCGGACTATATTCCTGTTCATTAAATTTAAAAAATTTTATTTGGTCTTGACCTACTATCTTCCTCCTCTCTGTTGCCTTCTTCAGCAGCTCTTAGGCTTCTAAATTTCTCACAGTTAGAGGGTTCCTCTACATTTAGATTTTATCAATTAGAGAATTTGCCTTCTAATGAGTATTAAAATAAACTGCAAAGTTTTTTTTTCTTTTCTTTTAAAAAATGTCTCAAAAGGGAACCCTCGCACACTGTTGGTGGGAATGTAAATTGGTGTAGCCACTATGGATAACAGAATGGAGGTTTCGCAAAAACCTAAAACTCGAACTACCGTAATGACTCAGCAATTCCACTCCTAGGTATTTATCCAAAAAATGAAAACACTAATTCAAAAAGGTACATGCATGTCAATGTTCATAGCAGTATTATTTACAATTGCCAAGATATGAAAGCAATCCAAGTGTCCATCAACAGATGGATGGATAAAGATGTGGTATACATATGTATATGTGTGTGTGTGTGTGTGTATATATATATATATATATATATGCATACACATGTAATACTACTCAGCCATAAAAAATAATGATCTTTTGCCGTTTGCAATAACATGAATGTACTTGGAGGGTATTATGCTGAGTGAAATAAGTCAGAGAAAGACAAATGCTGCGTTATATCACTTATATGTGGAATCTCAAAAATAAAACTAGTGAATATAAAAAAAACTCACTTTTTCTCTCTCTTTTTCTTCAAATATCTCTAAATATCTTTCTTTGGGTCAAGTTACACTAAAATCATCTCTGCTTCTATTCCTAGCCCTTGAAGGAGAAATAAATAAGCCATCATTGATTGCTTTCACTTCTTTATTAAGCTCCTTGTTAGTGTGGAAGTTATTTTGCACAGTTTCTTGTTCATTAGAGTAGAAAATTTCAGCTTACTCTAAACGCTATTAGTCAAATAGACATAATACAAAAACTAGCCTTTAGTAATAAAGCCTCTGGGACTTCCCTGGTGGTCCAGTGGGTAAGACTCCATGTTCCCAGTGCAGGGGGCCAGGATTCAATCCCGGGTCAGGGAACTAGATCCCCCATGCACCCCACAACTAAGAAGTCTGAATGCCGCAAATAAAAGATCCTGCATGCAGCAACTAAGACCCGGCGCAGCCAAAATAAATAATTAATTAAAAAAAAAGAATAAAGCCTCTGGACTCAGCCTGTTTGGACAATTCCGTTTTCAACCTCTTCACAGAGGGACCTTAGACAAAGAGGGTTTATTTTTACTAAGCCTCTGTTTTCTCATCTGCATAATGATGATGGTGTCCTAGCTTACCTTATAGGGTAGTTATGAAAATTAAAAGAGAAAATATATTTCAAGTGCTTACATAGCTGGCACACAATGGTCATTTTTAAATGTATTTATTTAAATGTATTTAAATGTATTTATTTTTTTAATGTATTTATTTTTAAATGTATTTATTCGAAATATGAAGTTTATTTATGCCATATTTTATCAAAGTAAAATGACATTATTATTTTATGCACCTCTAAGAAAAGGGGAAAATCCCGGCAAACTATGAAATGCCATTGACTACAAGAAGCATGTCAATTTCAAAGATGTTAACATGCGAAAAAATGTCTTAGAACTGAGTATATCAAGTAGTGTTTGTGGTATACAAAGTTGAAGAGTTGTGTGATTTCTATGACTGGCTAAGATCCATTTATACCAGAAATACAGCTGTGAGATCTTGTATGAAAATGGCCAATATGAATCCAGAGAACACTCAGAGAGTAGTAATTAATATTATGGGTTCTGGATTGAGATAGACTTGGGTTCAGATCCCTGCTCTGTTACTTGCCAATGGTGTATCCTTGGACTAGTTATTTAACTTATCCACCCTGCAGCTGTAAAATGGGAATAATGATAGTTCTGAATTTAAGATGACTGTGAGTATTAAATGGGCAGCAATACTCATGAAGCCTTCAACAAAGTACCTGGCAAATACTGTGTTTAAAAATTAGTACTTGCTAGCCATTCACAGCAGCACAGTGCCTTATCCTCCAGGGGTCTAGGGGCAGACCAATGTTAGGATGAGGTGAGGCATTCAGGGATAACATCAAAAATACGTGGGACCTGCAAAAAAAGCTATACCTATAAACCAAAGAGCAAACTTGAAACATATCTCAGGGAAAACACAATTGCTGGTCCTGGATAAATAAGTGTTTTTAGAGACATTGACACATGCCCTACATCCTCTCAAATTTACTTTTAAACATAAAATATATTTTTAAAAGCCTATGTATTAGTGTGTGTGTATATGAGGCTATGGAAGAGAAAGAAAATTTGTCTGTGGTACTCCTGATTTTTGTTTGTTTTTATTGTTGTTTTTTATACTTTGAATTTCCTTTCCTATGAGAATTTCAAACATATTTCAAAACACAAGTAAAAAAATTGCCCTAGGGGTTTCCCTGGTGGCACAGTGGTTACGAATCTGCCTGTCAATGCAGGAGACACGGGTTTGAGCCCTGGTCCGGGAAGATCTCACATGCAGCAGAGCAACTAAGCCCGTGTGCTACAGCTACTGACCCTGTGCTGTAGAGCCTGCAAGCCACAACTACTGGGCCCACATGGCACAACTACTGAAGCCCGTGCGCCTAGAGCCCATGCTCTGCAACAAGAGAAGCCACGACAATGAGAAGCCCCGCGCACCACAACGAAGAGTGGCCCCCACTCACCGCAACTAGAGAAAGCCCGCACGCAGCAATGAAGACCCAAAACAGCCATAAATAAATAAATTTATCTTAAAAAAATTGCCCCAGCACTCAAAAATAAAGGTAAATGGGAAAGAGATTAAATTATAACATCATTATGACCAGAAATGGATATATTTTATATCATCTTTATCATTAATAAAAGATTCTGACATCTAATCAAGGTTGAAATCAGAACATTCTAATTAATTTAAATGTTTGCTCCGGACATGGCTCCATGAATGGCAGTGGGGGGAGAACTGCATCATTATGATGTATTACCATGGTTTAGAGCAATCTGTCTGATGGCGTCTAATAAATGACTTTACATTGACATAAAACAAGTTAGTACACTATTAAGTACCATAAATCATATTTGGTAGTAGGTGTAGATGAGAAACATTAACGGAGATTGAATTTGTTTCAGGTGTTTGAAACTCATTGCGTTCACTTACCACTACACATTAAACAAAGAAATAGCTTTCCAAGTAGGAAAATGTATTAACCATTTGATTTCCACACACAGTATAGTGAGTGCAAAACAGGTGCTAAAATAAAAGTACAGTTTGGTGTCTAAAGGCTGGTTGATATCCAGGAAGAGGGTACCAGGGTGACTGTACCTGTTGTAATAGCCACATCCATTCTGAATTATCAGTGCCTCCAGTGCACTTCATGCTAAATATCTTGAATTTCAACCCTTTCAAATGATTCCAGACTTCTAAGTTCAGTTAAAGAACTTCACTTGAGGAATAAACCAGGCAACTACATTAAAGAAGGCTTTACTATATCAACCCTGGGGATTGGTACTCAGTAAGAAAGACCAGATAGGGGAGCCTATGAAATTAAGAAAGTTGGCATCAGAGGGGCTAGCTCCAAAGAGAAGGAAGATATTTTAGGAGCATTGGGAAATCTATCAAAAAACTATTTTATACACCAAAAAGAGGGTGAACATTTTGGAGGGGCTGGCAATGTATTCTACAGATTGAAGTTTGCTGTCAAATCAGCAACAGAACGGCAATAGTAGTTATAGTTCCTGGAGTTTGAGTCTGAGACGAGAGATAATTTGAGTTTCTTGAATTTGATGCAATGACTTAGAAGGACTATAATCAAGACAGAACCAACAGTTTAAATAACAGCAACACCTCCTACAGCTACAATAAAAACAAGGCAAGCACTCTACTTCTGAAAATGTAGTGAAACTCAGTGAGTGGAATTGGGGTATAAATTTAAAGCTGATCTAACTACAGAGCTGTCCATAACACTCAGCTTCTGAACTACTGATTAGGCTCCTTAAATTCTCCTTGCTAGAAAAACAATTAATTGCAGAGAATCTGAGATTATAGGCAGAGATTAAATGGCTAAAACTTCCAAAGTTTTAGAAGTACAGGAGTAGTGAGCTAGGAATCATGGTCTACAAAGGGATATAAAAATAATAAACCTGTGAGGTTTGGAAAAATCAGGACAAAAGAGGCCATAATCCTCCACTCCACAGTGCTAACGCCTCAAGAATGATCATAATATTTATTTAATTTTTTATTTTGAAATAACATTATACTTATGGGAAAGTTGCAAGAATACAGAGATTCCCAAATACCATTTGTTCAGCTTTCCCTAATCTTAACATTTTATTTAGTCACAGTATGACTGTGAAGCCAAGCAATATGTAGACCTTATTAGAATTTCACCAACTTTCCCACTAAGGCCCTCTTTTCTGGCCCACGATTCAAAGATCCCGTCCTCAATTTAGTTATCACATCTCTTTAGTCTCCTCCAATCTGTGGCGGTTTCGCAGTATTTGTCCAGCATGGCCTTACCACTTTTGAAGAGTAATGGCCAGCTGCTTTATATCATCCCCGTATACATGGGTTTAAATGATGTTTCTCATGATTAAACTGAGATTACATAGTTTTGGCAAGAATACCATAGGAGTGGTATTTTGCCCTTTATAGTACATTCAGGGGGTACATGATATCAATATATCTTATTACTGGTGATATTAATTTTGATCACTTGGAGTTTGTTTTGTGTGTGTGTGTGTGTGTGTGTGTGTGTGTGTGTGTTTCCTGAGTCTGTCCACACTACATGGAAGTTTAGCTGTCAGAGTGCTGTGGAAGGGATCCCTGTGTTATTAGAAAGAGAGGCAAAGCCCTGAGGCTGTTCTTCGGGGCAAAGGTTCCAGGAACAAGCATCACTGGTCTCCTGTGACAAATTCTAAACACCTTGCAGGTGCCTGCAGGAGCAATTGGCCCCAAGGATATGCAGTGGAATGGTGCGTTCGGCTGGCTGTAGACTTGGACCTTAGTAGACATCAGATTGTGGCCCCAGGGTTCCATGCTTGAAGCCCCAGGTGCTGCCCTGGGGCCTTCCTTCTCCTAGAAGGCTATAGATTTCTGGCCCACATGTATGCAGTTCACTGCCCTATTTTGGCTTAGGGCAGTCTCCCCTCTGCACAGCCTTTGGGCCAGAGCCAGTTGCTCAGTACCTGGTCAGGAACCCTTGGGCAAGGTGCCATTGCGATGTGACACTGACTGTGAGGTTGGGCTTAGTGATGATGAGGATTGGGGTTTACTTGATCAAAGCCTTGAGCCAGTCTTTCCATTTGGTCTGGAAAGAGGCGCCCAAATGCCTGTTGGACCAGTTGTCTGTCAGGCGCTGTCTAGCACTCAGCTTCATGCTTTGAGATGCCAGATCAAGTGTTCATCTCATTAACTCAGTTCTGACAAAACTGCTTTGACATAGTCTCTGGAGGTGACCAGATGTGGGCTAGGGAGAGGGAGAAGGTGAGGATGAGATGGCATTTGGACTGCTGGTTCAGTGATTAGAATGTCATTTCCATGGCCCTTGGTGGAGACAAAGGCCCTGAATAAAAACCAAAATTCTCCCTATTTAAGCATCCTTCCCAATGTAATGTTTTCTTTATTTCTCCTTTTAGCTTATCCTGATGGTAAGGTAAAAAAAAAAAAACCTGGTAGCATATGAAAATCAGCCATGGGAGGACAGGAAAGGGGAAAAAGAGTCATGTGTGGGACTCACAGAATTAATTCAGTCACTAAGAAGAAATGTCGGCTAAGCATCAGGGGGAGACAGGGTGGGTAAAAGAAAGTGGGTTTGCAGCAGAGGCAGCAGAGCTGGTATCAATTTTCTTATAACACAAGGGTGCAAATCCTCACTAGTTTTTCAAGTAAAATATCAAAGAATGCCAATCCATGACCTGACAGCAGTTCTCCCAGTTGAAGGTGAGTCAATATTGCTTAACATCTTTCTGTGGTTACTGGCACTACATTCTCTACAGTCATATTGTGACTGCATATATCACTGCAAGACACACATGAGACGAGATGGCAGTTTCCTCAGAAAGTCTTTAAGGGCACACAGATATGTTCAGTTGGGAATGTTACCATCAGATCACAGAGCTATCTTTTCTTCAACTAACATAAAACTGCACAGGAGGCAGTAAAATAATAAACATGTAAATGGAGGAAAAGAACAACCAAAGAACACTAAAAATATCTGGAAAAACAAATTATATTGTGAAGAAAAAGCAGCACAAAATGAAACAAAATATGGCCCATCCTTGTGGTGTCTTTGAAGTCCAAGTTTAATTTGTTCTGTGTATGTGTGTGTGTGTGAATACAATAAACACTTTTATACCATGTAAGTCTCATCTCTTTCGGATTTGGATTTTTGACTAAGCACCAGTGACTTCTCTTAATCGGAAAGAACAATGAAGGTGGCAAACATATCTCTGCCTAGGGTCTTAATAAAGCTTTGAAAACTGTAATTTAACAAATTGTCTTTTCATCTCAAAATGGGATTGTAACCCATGTTGGAAAGCTTCATTAACATTTGCTCCACTCGGCGAGAGCCCTTCTAGTGGGGCCTTTGCAAAAGACTAAGGTGTTGTCAGACTGAAATAAAAGCTGCTTCGCCCAAAGCACTTTTCCAATTTTAGAAACCATAGAGTGTAAGCTTCTGCCTTTAGGTGAGAAAACAAAAGCCCATTGAGATTAAATATTTTCTCTGAGGACATTTACTGAGCTACACAAATGATACTGGAGAAGAGAAAATCGAAGAAATATTAATTTGGTGCTATTTGGTGTTATTTCTTTTGTGTGTGTGTGTGTGTGTGTTATTTCTTAAATTTCATTTGGTGCTACCTCTTAAATACCTCTTCTCTTTCAGGTGTTATATAACTTTATCTTCACAAAAATCCTGTGCTGTATTAATTTCCTTATTTTATAGGTGTGAAATTAAGGATTAATGAGGTGAAATAACTCATTCAAGTTCACACAATGAGGAGTAGCCGAGCCAAGGTTTCCAGCTGATCCTTTGTCACCAAATATGCTTTTATATGCTATGCTGAAATGAAAATTACAATTCTGTATAATATATCCTCTAACAGAAAAAATAAAGGAGTGATCTCATTAAACTATTTATTCAGTTCTACAAAATCTACTTGCTCATTTTTCAGGCAAAGGAAAATATATTTTCTTTCTTCAAAGATCTTTAAAACTCTTTCCATAGGAAAAAATATATTTATCTCTATATTTTTGAGAGTTTGGTGGACAGATATTTCAGCAATAATTTTCAAGACTGTACTAACCTCCATCTCGTTAGATGCTTTTACAAAATACATCACGCTTGACAGAAATTATTTCAGAAATACTGGAGAGACAGGAGGGTGGGAGATGGAGAATCATAGGTTGTGACAAAAGTAACTGCCTGCAAAGAGTAGTGCTTCTTGCTCTCTGAGATTAAAGATAAATTAATCCCTGAGTCCCCACATGCCCAAGTGTAAGGAGCAAATATAAGTTCAAGCATCTAATGAAGTGATTTTGTAGTGGAAGCAAACTGCAAGCCATGACTCACCTGTGCTTTTAAAGGCTTGATTTTATGCAGAACTAAAAAGTAGGAGATGAAAAATTGGTCATTAAATGAAAAACCAGAGGCTTTGATTATTGGAGGGAATGAAAATAACATTCTGGAAACTATGCCATATTTAATTGTTTATATCCTTTTCAATCACTGATGCACATGTAGGTCCATAGTCCCTTAGCCTGTGTCTTCCATGTTCTCCTTTAATCCTCCAATCATACAATAGATCAAATTAATGCATTCTGAGGCAGCACAACTAGCTAGAATAGGGTGATTGTGCTTCCTGGGTTTGATCAAGTTCAGCTCATGTTTGAATGCTCTATGTCAACTTAGGGCCTAAGTAAATTAGAGCAACAGTCTCTGCTGGAACATTAGGTAAATTCAACCTGATTGCATAAGTGAGTGAGATTTTTGAGAAAGATCATAACTGTGCATTAAAAACACAAGTAAGTCACTAAGTAATCTGTGAAAATCAGATCATTTACTATTTGGAGTCTAAAAACATGAATGGAATAAAGGCAAAAATTAATTATTAACTGAAGCAAGAAACCCCTTATTTACACTGGGATCACAGTGAAGGCTGAAGTGATCCTTTAGGGGGGCTTGCTCAGTGGTCTCACTGTCCCAGCATTATGGACAGCAACTAGGAACTTAGAAAAAGAAGGAAGAACTTGTACAACCTGTTCTGCTCCAAATTAGTCTAAACACTGCTGCTATTCAGAACTTACTACCCAGAGTTAAGAGTTGATTTTGTTTAAACATTGTGTGTATATTCCATATAAATTCTATCATCCATAGAAGAAACATGAACTAAAGCAAGTGTGTCTCACAAGTGCTTTGTGTTTATTTGTTCCCTTAAAGTATTCTTTCTTTTCTTCTTCTTTTATTATAGTAGTGTAGTAGTAGTAGTAATAATTTTGCCAAACTTTCCTGATAAATTCATCCTTTTAGGTGACTATGTGTTGCATATCAAATACAGATCATCCCAAACTAATATTTATTAATGTTGCCTGGTTACTTAAAGTTACAAGCGTTCATATCATCGACTACATGTAGAAGAAAGCCAAGATCTGATTTTGAAACATAGGAATATGTTCATCAGGGAAGAACAAAGGAAAACTCAAAATCATATACTACCCAACCATTTTTAACAATGTTTGAAGAGCCTACAATATAACTGTGTTAGTTTCCTATAGCTGCTGTAACAAATTACCACTACACAAATTTGTGTTGTTTAAAACAACACAAACTTATGATCTTATAGTACTGGATATCAAAGTCTGAAGTTAGTGTCACTGGGCTAAAGTCAAAATGTCTTTAGGGCAGCATTCCTTCAGGGTCCTCTAGGGGGGAACTGTTTTCCTTGCTTTTTCCAGTTTCTAGAGGCTGCCCACATTGCTTGGGTCATGGCCCTATACTACTCCCATCTCTGCTTCTGTCATCATATCTCCTCTGATTATCTCTCACTCTGACATTCCTGCCTCCCTCTTATAAAGACCCGGTTTCCACCTGGTATACTTCGGGAGAATCTTTGCATCTCAAGATCCTTAACTTAATCACATTTCAAAGTTCCTTTTGCCGTATCAGTAACATATTCACAGGTTCTGGGGATCAGGATGTGGACATCTTTGGGAAGCCACTATTCTGCCTTCCACAATAATTATCATCTCTGTAGTCAATTAACTGAATCTAAGAGAAGAATAAGACATGAATTTTATCCACAAATAATTGTCAACATGGATCCTTTTGTGTAAGGTCCTCCTCCTAATATTTGCATTAATTCATGATATATTAAACCACTCTGATTCTTCAATGTATTTAAGTAAACTTGCCTGTGGTAGATTGTTTACAAAGTAGCTCCAATTGTTCCTCTCCTTGTACCTGTTTACCTTTGCAAATGTAAGTTTACAACTCCTCCTATCAAGAGGTGAAGTATATTTCAGCACATTAAAATCTGGCTTGTTTTGTGACTATTTTGGCAAATAGAATATGGAGAAATGATGTGTAAGTTCTGAGCAAAGACCTCCAGAGGCCTCGGGAAGTTCCACTATTTTTCTTGAAACTTCTATGACCTGGGCATAAATCTGGGCAACCTGCTGGAGGAGGAAAGACCACATGGGGCAGAGCTGAGTTGTCCCAGCTCTGTAGCCATCCTAGACTAGCCAGACCCCTGCTGACTTGGCCACTGACCATAGATGTATGAGGGAGACCAGAAAACACTAGATAAACTTCCCAGCTCACCAGAGACTTGTAAGCAATCACAAATGCTTATTGTTTACAGCTGCTAATTTTGGGGTGGCTTGTTACACAGCAAATGCTAATGGATACATTGCCTTATATAATAACAGTTTAATATTTCTTAGTGTTCCAAGTGGATATGACATTCTCTCCAAAATTTATAATCTTAGATTCTTGTAAAATTCTTAAAAACTCTTTTAAAATCATGTTCCATACCATTTATTTGGGATAATGTCTGTGGGAATTTATGTCTTTGAATTACAGTCTGCCTCATGAGCATAAAAATCTTCAGTTTAAAAGTTCATTCAAAGTTACCTTTATAAGGTGTTTTAGAAATGATAACAATAGGTTGTGTCTCACTTTGGAAATTATAAAATGTCAGCTGGCAAATTATTTTAAGATTTTCTCATTAATTTTCTATTGCAATTATATTAGGATAAATTGTTTTAACAAAAGCTCTGGAATACAGTGAATACTTTTAGGGGTTGAGATCATCTCTCTTTTATGAGCTTACCTACTTATAGAAAATAATATTGGCTCTTATAGTTTCTTTTTCCAATTAACAAAATACTTTTCTAAACTATCTGTTAATGGAGACTTTTTAATAAATAAAGACATGTTTCTCCTATGTTCACTGAAAATGCTTTAAACAAATATCTTTATGTGCATATCTGTAAATACATATACATATATATAAAACATTCCATGCCTTTAAAAATTCTGTAAACTTAGACTGAACTTCAATAATTTTATGAACTTTGTCTTAACAAGTGCCTTTTGCTGAAGTTTTCTTCTACAGCAACATTAAAATGCAGTTCTTATTTATTATTGATGAGATGATCTGCTAATTGCAAGAACTTTTCTTATCTGTAATTATTTCCTGTCCTTGCTTTAAATATCATAAATATTGAATATCTTTCCCCACATCACCAGTATCTCAACAGAGAGTTTCCATAAATATAAGCATCAGTGTTATAAAGTAGCTAGAATATTTTTGGATAATTTATGCAAATAACTGTTATTAATTTATAATAATAACAGAAAGTACTGATATGAGAAAGAAGAAAGATCTATAGAAATAAAGGGTTAAGGGTTAAGTTGTATATAATTACTAAGCTTTTGCATGAAATATATAATTTTAAATTAAGGGGAGCTAGGACTCTTTTCACTTAGTAACATCATAAAATGATTCACTGGAGGAAAGTAAGTTAATTCCTCATTGGATTCTCATTTTTCTTTTCCTTTTTTCCTTCTTCTTCTAGAAGTCATATGGAATTTATATAGAGAGTTCTGCAAACATTAACATTCATTTATATAAAATTATTCTAAAATTCATGTGTGTCTCTGCAGATGAGAAATTTCTAAATGTACAATCCATGTTTCATACATTTAGGGCAATACCATATTATGGCATAGTACCTTAGAATACACAGAACACAGCATATTAAATATGTTAACCGGCTTCCCTGGTGGCGCAGTGGTTGAGAATCTGCCTGCTAATGCAGGGGACACGGGTTTGAGCCCTGGTCTGGGAAGATCCCACATGCCACCGAGCAACTAGGCCCGTGAGCCACAACTACTGAGCCTGCGCGTCTGGAGCTTGTGCTCCGCAACAAGAGAGGCCGCGACAGTGAGAGGCCTGTGCACCGCGATGAAAAGTGGTCCCTGCTCACCGCAACTAGAGAAAGCCCTTGCACAGAAACGAAGAACCAACACAGCCATAAATAAATAAATAAATAAATAAATGTTAACCAAATTTCATTTTTGTAAACCAGTGTTTTCACATATCTGACTTCTTTCCATAATTATTTTTATAGGCACCAGATCCAAAAATCACATAGCATACCAATAGTAGGAATCTCATATTTCAACCAGAAACCCTTATTAATGTTTCATTTTTTTTTTTTTACTATTTTGTACTGCTCCGGATGAGGATGGGTTATATTACATAATTTATAAGGATGACGACTTCTACCTTTGGCCATTTCTTTTGTCAGTTATCTTGAGTAAATGTCAAAATTGTTACACTAAAGTCAACAGAGAGTGAATGGAAACTCTTTTCTGTGGCTTTACTTTTCTTAATTCATTAAGATAAAAATAAATGACATTGTAAATATCTACATTAAAGTGTACCCCAATCCCTAGACATCCAACTAA
The DNA here is from genome assembly GCF_964374135.1 of Grampus griseus. Classification (NCBI taxonomy): domain Eukaryota; kingdom Metazoa; phylum Chordata; class Mammalia; order Artiodactyla; family Delphinidae; genus Grampus; species Grampus griseus. Next base: position 64,855,596 of record NC_139001.1, read on the forward strand.
AAAATATCATAAAGCCATAAACAAAGAGGATTGCACCTGTAGAATAAAAAGGAGGGAAACAAAGTCCTCAAACTGGAGATTGGTAAGCGGTTGTATTTTTTGAAAAATCATCTAGTTTCAACATAACCTCATAAATATAACTTCATATTCCTTATTCTCATTAAACCAAGCTGAGTTACTTGATACACAAGAACGGTCTCATCATAACTACTGTATATGTCCCAGTACAAAACATGGGAGCAACCATTAGCAAAATAATTTATTTTGAAAATTTTTCTGTTTCTGTGAAGACTTCAATGAAGGCTAGTTATCCATTAACAAGAACAGGACTGTGCCTCCCTGTTAGCTGTCACTAGGTTAAAAAAGGAAAAAGAACAGAGCATGGAGTTTGCTTCCCAATGGAAAACCTGAGATCATTTATTAATTCTTTATGAAATTCAACTATACTCTCTTATGTAGGGGCCCTAATGAGTGTAAAAACTTCAAGCGATTTAGTTTAAACAGTAGTTGCTTTTAATTGACAACAGAAGTATAAATGTGGTCTTCGTTAATAATGTTGCTAATCCTATTTCCTGCATTTGATTAAATGTACCATTTAGCTAATAGACATATTTTATATGTGACATTATAATATACCATAATCACTGAGGCATAATCATCACCTACCACAAAATATTCCAGACTGTATGCTCAGTGGGTATACACATATTATAGATAATTCTCACAAGATCCCTGGGAAGTAGCAGATTAACACATTTATATTCACGAGGTTAAGTGTCATGCAGCTAGAGAAGTAAATAGCAGGTTTCAGGATTAAAATCTAGGTCACTGCTGGTTCCAGAGCCTTCACTTGTTCCATTTCACCATCATTACTGATAAATCCTCGTGGAGTTCTAGCTTAATGCAGCACCATTTGTTAGATGTTTGAAGTACAAAGACAGGTAAGAAATTGTCCTTGCCCCTAAGGAACTTACAACTTAGTTGTGGAAACAAGGCACGTACATAAAGAAACATCAGTATAAAAGGGCCTATCAGAGCTGTTTTTGTGGGAGTGAAAGGAGGTCGGGTCCCCATTGGAACAGACCATAGAGGAAGTCAATAAAAGAGGATGCCACATTTCACACTGTATTACATGGTTGCTTCAGGACATCTGTCTAGAATAGCAGCGAGGGGGAAAAAAATTACATGCTTAGAAATAAATCGCAGACTAGGCAAGATGCCTTACTTGTCTACTGTAAATTTGAACTCCGAATCAACGGCTCCTTACCTTCTGGCCATACTCAGCTGGTCCAGCTTGTCTGTTTCCACTCCTAGGAGCTTCAAACACACTCCTCAGCTCATCAAGGGCGATGGAGAAGCGTTCGATCCTGCGCCGACCACTCAAGGAATCCTCCTTCAGCACTTCTGGCTGGCCATAGTCCCTAGAGTTGTCACTCTTGTCCTCAGGAAACTTCTCTTCAGGCTCTGAGCTCAACATCTCTTCTCCGACACTGCGGGGCAGATTTGGGGGATCTGGAGGTCCAGGCATTGAAGCTGCCTCTCCTTCAGGTTCAAGCAATTTGTTTTCTTGAGGCTGGAAGAGCCTGCAACGACTGCCCCTGGGACTACACTCATTTTTCTGGTAATCGCTGGATTCCCATTTCTGCCGCAGGAGGTTCAGGGAGCCCTTCTGCATTGGAAACATCGATGATGCCAGGTTGTCCTGCAATATCAAAAGTCCTTTCATCAAAGATATGCATGTGAGTAATTTTCCAAACACTGTGTTTAGGAGTGCCAGCTCTTGGGATTTGTATTTCAGTGTAGAAATCCAGCTTTGCTATATAATTTCTGGCTCTTGACCCTATGAAGCTATGTCAGTTAACCTAGAATTAGATTATGGAGAGGACTGATTTGTACAGCCGAGGACATTTGACTCTAAAGAGACAAAACTAGGAAAACATGATTTTCTTCCCTCTTCTTTCTATGTAAAATCAGTCAATAATTACTTACAAAGTAAAATTTGAGCAATATTCACTCATCATTTAGTATGTTCTGAGAAAAGAGCAATTTAACAAGTCCAACAGGAATGAAAGGGGTTTGTTTCCTTCCTGTAACCATTCAGGATTTTCTTGGTTTCTGCAAATGTATTACTTTAAAAGTAATGGACTAGGGCTTCCCTGGTGGCGCAGTGGTTGAGAGTCCGCCTGCCGATGCAGGGGGCACCGGTTCATGCCCCGGTCTGGGAAGATCCGACATGCCGCGAAGCGGCTGGGCCCGTGAGCCATGGCCTCTGAGCCTGCGCGTCTGGAGCCTGTGCTCCGCAGCGGGAGAGGCCACAACAGTGAGAGGCCCGCGTACCGCAAAAAAAAAAAAAAAAAAGTAATGGACTAATAGCTAAAAGTTACTAAGTTTTTGCTATAAGAAAAACACTTTGATAATAATTTATATGTATATCTCATTTTAATCCCAACATTCTCACAAGGAGTTAGTTGCTACTATGAACACTATTTTCCAGGTAAGGAAGTTGAGAAGTAATTTGCCCAGGGTACTGTGTGACAGAGCCTGGATTTGAAACACATCTCTGTGACTCCAGTATCTTCCCTTTTAAACACTGGAGTGTAATGTCTCTTTTTTACTTTAATTCATATCTCATTATGAAAGTGATTAAAATTTAACTTTGTTATAGAGTTTCATGGTGAGTAGAAAAAAAACCCAAATGGTAGATTGCACTTTTAACAGAAACAAACACATACACACACATACCAAAATCATAGGCATCACGAGCTATACACTAGCATGAATTTTTATCATAGAAATAGCTACTTTCTGTTGTAACCCAGAGATTCTACACTGCAAATTTGGGGCTTCAAAAAATAAATTCCGCTCTTGAGGGATGATGCATTTTCCTGGAAAAGTATTAGCACAGTGGGTATGGTAAACAACCTTACTTAGGTTAAGTGAAAGTATCTCAAAAGGTCACCTAATACAATGGCTCCAGACTTCTTTGACTGCCAACCACATTATAAAAAACATTTTATGCATTGGGACTCAGCACATATACAACATTAATAAATTTATACACATATATATATGAAACAAACTTTTGTTTTCATTAAATAATACTTTCCCTTACTATGTGAAATGTCTGGTGATATTTTCTACTCTAATATCCTTCACTTAAAAAAAAATGTTTTCTATCCACTAATGCTTCATGGATTGCTGGCTAGCTCTATACTTAGAGCAGGAGTTCAGTCCCAGGTTGGGTTTTACTAACTGTGTGACCTTGCAAAAGCTTCATTGGTAAAATGGATTTATATACATTATGGCTTTATTTTGAGGAATACATTAGATAATGCATAAAATGTCTAGTGTGAATTAGTCCCCCAATAGCTGTTAATTCCACTCCCAGCCCCATCTCTGGCTAACTCATTTTAATCACTCAAATATTTATGCTAAATAGGAGCCTCCTAGATAGGAAAGTTTTCAGGGGGAAAGAGGATATTTTAAGCCACAAATCCATAGACTGAACAGACCGGGAAATTTGGCTTTAATAAATTGCTAATTAATAAATTTGGATTAGTCTCTTATTATAGAAAGTCTCAATAAAACAGTAGCACCCAATAAGACCTGAATATCTGTTTGGGAAAATGATCAGCATATGTTGAGAATCTAATCAACATATGCTGGAAATGCCTGTGTCTCATGTGTAAATGGACTTCAGAAAAGATCTTATTAGCAAGATCTTATTAGCAATGGTGGGAACATTGTCACAGCTGGTAATAGTGACCTCATGAGGTGATTTAATGAAAGAATTGTTTCTGAGCCAACCTTGCATAGTTAGGAATGGAAAGTTGGGAGGAAAAAAATTGGCAAATGGAGGAGGAAAACCTTTTTCTCATATAGAAAAGGTGATCCAAACATTCAAAACTGATTTGGAACTTCTGGCTCTAGATAAAGATGGAATAGACATATTTTTCTCAATTCCTCTTTCTAAATATAGCTAAAAACACTGGAACTAATATGTAAAAGGAAACGAGGACTCTGAAAGGTGGAGCTAAGGCAGACAGCCTAGGAACTTTTGCACTTGAGGAACAAGATGGTAGTGAATTCCCTGGGTTTTCTTTTAGTCTTATACATCCAGAACATGTTGCTCGAAGAGACACTAACCCAAAGACTCCAATGAGAACAAACAAAATTCCCTAAGAATAGCCTGCTCTCTCTAGCTAAGAAGTAGGAAAGGGGAAAGTTAGCAAAGGTGTTAGACAATAATTGCTATATGTCAGGCAAATAATGAAATATACCCAAAATATGTGTGGGTTTTTTCCCCACATCAACAAATTCTCCAACTCTCTGGACTCCAACTGGGTGTCCTAAAGTTCAGTTTAATTTTGACACTAACTATCTGGCATTAGCACAAATTCCAAAGGTTAAGGTCTCAGTTCCACAAGACTGCCCCCACTTCAGAGGCCAGTTACAAGTTCCAGGTTGCCACCTGTACCTCTGACCAACTGGCTACAAATCGGGGGTTCCCATGATCCCCCTTCTCAGGTTTGGTAATTTTCTAGAATGGCTCACAGAACTCAGGAAGGTACATTACTTAAATGTACCTGTTTATTTTAAAGGATACAACTCATGAACAGCCAAATGCAGAAGATGCACAGGGCAAGTATGAGGAAGGGGTGTGCCACCCTCCCAGCACTTTGATGTATTCACCAACCCGGAAGCTCTCCAAACCCATCATTTAAACAGTTTTCACAAAGGTTTCATTACATAGGCATGACTGATTAAATCATTAGCCACTGGTGATTAACTCAATCTCCAGCTCCTCTCTCCTCCTTGGAGGTCAGGGAGGGTGGTTAAAAGTTTCCACCTTCTAATCATGCTTTGGTGTTTCTGGCTAGCAACCCTCATTGTGAAGCTATCAAGGGCCCCCAGCCACCAGTCATCTCATCAGCATACAAAACACACTCATCACTCCAGAGGTTCCAAGAGTTTTAGGAGCTGTGTGCCAGGAACTAGGGACAAAGATCAAATATATATTTATCACAAACACCAGTGACTTTGCCCCTCACTGACTCCCCTCCCCTTCCCACCACAACCATGGTATCAGAGAAAACTCAGTGGGGAGCCAGGATTTTCATACCCACTTGATGGTAATAAGACCTTTCTCTAAGATATCAGTGGAGGCCATGTAAGGATCATGTATTTCTGCACCACCTAGTGGTAATGAGACATTTCTCCCCTTCCCTGCCTGCATCAGAGAACACAGAGTTGTCAGCTAGAACTTTCACCAATATTCACTGTTGGTGAGGCCTCTCTTTTAGCAGTGGTATCAGTGGGGGCAACATGGAGAGCAATAAAGGGGGAACTCTCCCTTTCCCAGCCAGCCAGGGTGATATCAGTGAAATCCCACCTCCACCTAACCGTAGTGGATCGCCCCTCTCCAGGGAGTCAAAGGATGCTAACTGGGAAAACTGAACTTCAACCCCACTTGGCAATAATGAGGCAACTCCTCCCTTCATCTTGTGAAACAGATTTAGGTAAGATCCAAAGTTCATAACATAAATGCCCAAGTGTCCAGATACAATTGAAAATCACTGGTCATACCAAGAGCCAGGAAAACCTAATGTGAAGGAGAAAAATAATCAACTGACACCAACATTGAGATGACTCAGATATCTGGAATTATTTGACTTTTAAAACAGTCATCATAAAATTGCTAAATGAACAATTACAACCTTCTTTAAAAATGTTTAAATGGAAAAGGCTTAGCAAATAGAAGATTAAAAAGAAAAAAGAACCAATTGAAATTTTAGAATTGAGATATAAACAACCAAAAAAAAAAAAAAAGGAAAAGAAAACCTCACTGGATAGTCTCAGCAGAATGGAAAGGACAAAAGAAAAGGATCGATGAACTTGAATATAGAATGATTAAAAATTGACCAATGTAAACAACACAAAGAAAATACAGTGAAAAAAATAGAACATCAGAGACGAGTGAGACCGTAAAAAAAGATCTAGCATTCATGTCATTGGGGTCCCAAAAGAAGAGGACAAAGATGGTGGTGCTGAAGAACATTCAAAGAAATCATGGGTGAAAATTTCCTGAATTTAGCAAAAGATATGAAACTATAATAAAAAAGCTGAGGGCTTCCCTGGTGGCGCAGTGGCTGAGAGTCCGCCTGCCGATGCAGGGTACACGGGTTCGTGCCCCGGTCCGGGAAGATCCCACATGCCGCGGAGCAGCTGGGCCCGTGAGCCATGGCTGCTGAGCCTGCGTGTCCGGAGCCTATGCTCCGCAACGGAAAAGGCCACAACAGTGAGAGGCCCGCGTACCACAAAAAAAAAAAAAAAAAAAAAAAAGCTGAGATAATCTTTATGACACATCAAAACCAAATTTCAGAAAAACAAAATTTTGAAAAAAAAAGGAAAGGTTGAAATCAGTGAGAAAAATATGACACCTTACCTATAGAGGAAAAGCAATTTGAATGACAGTGGCTATCTCATCTCATCTCATCTCATCTATCTCAGAGACCATGGAGTCTAGGAGGAAGTGGCACAATATTTTTCAAATGCTAATAGAAAATAACTGCCAACCCCGAATTCTATTTCTACCAGAATTAACCTTCAGAAATGAAGGCAAAATGACAACATTCTCAGACAAAGAAAAACTACGAGAATTCATTACCACCAAATTTACTCTAAGAATGACTAAGGGAGTTCTTGAAATACAAAGGAAATTATAAAAGAAGAAATTTGGGAACACTAGGAATGAAGAAAGAACAACATCAAGAGCAAAATCATGGATAAATACATTAGACTTTCTCCTCTTGAGTTCTCTAAATTATGTTGATGGTAGATGCAATAAGTATAACACCATCTGATATGGTACTCAGTATATGTAGAGGATTTATTTGAGATAATTATATTATACACTAGGGATGGTGAAGGGATAAAGGAGGTAAAGTTTCTACCTTCACTCAAGCTGGGAGAATGTGGATGCCAATAAACTGTGATAAGTTATATATGTATAACATGACACCTAGAGAAAGCACTTAAAAAAATCCATCACACATGAGGTAAGTTAAAATGCACTATAGATAAGTCAAAATGGATTCTGAGGTATTCCAATAACTCACAGAAGGCATGAAGAAGTAAAGGGAGAAACAAAAAGCAGAGGGAACAAAGATAAAACAAAATAAAACAGCAGGCCTGATAACAACAATTATTACATAAATGTAAATGGTCTAAAAAGACTAATTAAAAGATAGCAATTACAGAGTAGATAAAAATCAATCATTAACTGAATATATATATATATATATATGAAAGGACATTATGCTGAGTGAAAAAATCCAATCTCAGAAAGTTCACATACTGTATGATTGTATTTATATAACATTCTTGAAATGACAAAATTATAGATATGCAGAACAGATGGTTGCCGGGGGTTATGAATATGGGGGTCAGGTGGGTTTGACTATGAAGCGAGATCTGTGTAGAGGTGAAAAAGTTCTGTGTCTTGATTGCTTTGGTTATAAAGAATTAACAACTACAATGAAAGTACAACAATCTACACGTGGATAAAATGGCGTGAAAATATATATACACATTGTGCCAATGCCAACTTCCTGTTTTTGAGAATATTCCATAGTAATGTAAGATGGAACTACTGGAAAAAACTGGGTACAGGGTGCACGAGTTCACTCCGTACTATGTTTGCAACTTCCTATGAACCTAGAATTATTTCAAAATAAAATGTTTAAAACCAAACAAATAAACCAGGGATTTGGTAGTCACGCCTCCAGATTTTATTCCACTTGGAGGGGAGTGTGAGAAACATAGATGTACCAGCATTCCTCTTGTGCAGTGACAGATGGTAAGGTACTCTGCTACACAGGCCACCATTATGAATGGTAAGCGACATGCTGTGTCAGTTGTCAATTTATTGCCGTTCACCTGCAAGTGTACCCTTAAATATATGCTCCATCATAAATGACTAAATCTCTTTAAGCATTTCTCCTTTACGATGTTTAGCTTTCTCAGTAGAGGGTGCCGGAGGGACACTGTAGGAGGAAGGGCTTACAGCAAGGTACTGCATGGGTGGAGTGTCAGGGGTTAGGAGAATGTGAGAAAACCCAGTGGAGCCTGTCCAGTCACAGAAATGGAATGCCACCCCTCATGATCTTAGCCTTGGCCTGGGAAAAATCTTTCTACAGCCCTCTCAACATGGAAACAAATCCCATAGCTGCCTGTGGCTTGGAGGGTCACAGAGGGAGCAGTTGTTGATTCTAGGAGACCTTGAGCAGCCTGCATGCAGACTGACTGTGGCCCAGGAGATAACCACTAATCTGCTCTTCCCTCTGCCAGCCCCTGCACAATCCTTGTCCTCTGAAGTCCTCTTCCCCACACAGACACTCTGATTCCCACTGTATTTCCTTGTTACCAGCTATTAATCACCCATTGAGGCTACACCCTGGAGGGTGGCCTAGTGCTTGTCTAGAAACTCCAGAGCAGCCCCAGCCTGGCTAAACCAGAAGCTTCTCTGTCCTCCAGGGGCTGAACCACACCTTCTCCAAGGGTGTCTGAACCCTTTGTGAATTTGTCCTTCCTTGGTTACTCTACCTCAACCCTAGGGTATCATATAATGTTTCCTTATATATTATGGTTACACTTCCATTGTAGTTGTTAATTCTTTATATTAAACTTCTCCTGTTTAACCTGCTGTGTGGTTTCTGTTTCTTGATTCCACACTGCCATAATACTCTTATTTAGTAAGAGATGTCTACTACCTAATTCCAACAGTAGGTCATGAGGCCACATGTTTTCAGTATTGTCATGATGATACATGCCACTGTTCCCCTTGTGACCAAGTGTACTGGGGTGTCCCATTGAACTCTAGTCTTCCATGACATTTTTCAGAAACCATTACAGCAAGGATTATCCAGACAAATGAGTTTAAGAAGCTTAATATTCATCTGGTTCTAAGAGAACTACAACATGCACTTGCAGATTAAAAGCTGTTGAAAAATCTTTGAGACAAAAAGAAGTCTAAGTAATTTAGGATTTTTTAAAACTTATTTAACGAGAGGATCTTTTATCATAAATTGCCCGTAGTTGCCTCAAGTGTTGTCTTTCATCAAAGCCATTTTGAAAAATGTTGACATAAGGCAAAAGTCACTAACTATAGAAGGTAAGCCTCAGATTCCTTCTCAGTATATATGTAGTAGTAGAAATTAATCATTCATCTCAGTCATGATTTTTGACAAGTTTTTAAAGAGTATTTGTATTAATAATTATATTTAACAAATACTTTTTTGTATTTTTATTTTATTAAAAAACAGTGGGCATCTGTTAAAGACCACATGATAGGCTGCAACATTTATGTCTAAATTGAGAGACTTCCTAATAAACCAGAATTTGGGTATGTATGAATTTGGGTATGTATGAATTTGGGTATGTATGAAAGATAACTGTATGTTTCATAACAACAAAAATCACTGAATTAAAATGTAGCTAAAATTAAATAAAAATTTAATTTAAAAAACTGAGTTGAAATGAAGATCCCCAGGAGCTATGTAGGTGATCTCCCTGTGACTAAGCTGCAAAGGTTGCCAATTGGTTACAGAGACCTCTTCTTTCACATTCAGTGAGACAAACTTTGATTCACACAGGATTTACTTGTGTTCACATATCCAGAGGCCTGTTTGTGGGTATTGTAGAATCTAGTCACCCAGGTGAGCAATGCTCAAGAACAACTTGAGTTTAGGAATTTTGGACTTTGGTTTTATGTGTCAAGTGAATGTCATCCCTAAGTTAGGCATCACTGAGTCGAGTCATTAAGACCAAGGTTTTAGCTAGGCAGATTGAGGTAGGGTAAAACTGAAAAACATCCACAGCAGCAGGATTAACTGATGAGTTGGGAAAAAAAACATTAGGGCATAATACATCCAATGTTGTCATTTCCATAGAAATGCATGCTGCCTTGCACTGTCACATATGACACATAAAATGTTTCGGTCTAACCTCAGTAAATGGACTCTACATTTTTCCTTGTTTAGGGGATGGTTTTAGTGATTTAATGGATTTTAAACCAAGATTCTTCTCTATCATCCTCTCTCTCTGGGATTTCATCACCCTATGCTTTCAGTCTCATGTATTCCTTATTTTCTCTCCTTCCACAAGACATTTGCAAATGCTGTTCCTTCTGCCTCCGTACTCTTCCCTCTTATGTTCTGGTACCTCCTAATTATGCTTCTGGTCTCAACTTAAGGCATGACCCTCTTGGAGAGCCATTCCTGACTTATCAAAGATGTTGTGGCTCACTATTTCATAAGCATCTGTGGTGATTTTTAAGGACGGTGATCTGAAATCCATACTTGTGAAACACTAATAAAGAGTCCATCGTTTGCATGGACTGGCAGAGATAAAATCTGCCAAGATTTAGTATACTGTATAAGTGAACTAACATTCACATGAGGATTCCAAAGTCTTGAGTTCTTGTTGCTGCTAGGTGATCTGCTATCGCATGTAAAAGAGTATCAGGTGTGTAGAGGGAGAAATTTTAAGCAAGGCAAGGAAAGCCGTATCCAAAATTAAGTTGTCAATGCATTAAAAACTGGACTCTTACAAAAGTGTTCTTATACCTTGTGATCTCTATAATTGTAAGAATTATCTCCTGCCTCTGTTATTGTAACATTGAGCTTATTTCTAATTATAATAATAATATATAGTTATATTTATATATAATATATAAGGTCTGTGGCATATTTCATGAACAACAGCAATGATTTTTGCCTGTCAAGCACACCAATCTGCTCAAAGAAAAATTAAGTCTCTGAGTAACTCTTGGTGAGAAGAAAAATTACCAAATGCTTTTCTGCTCCACTGAAATTCCCTGAAGTCAAAATTTTAAACAAGCTTTGTAAATAGTTTCAGATGGTTGATTTACTAAGATTTCTTGAAAATCATAACTCTCATTTCTTGTATTTAAAAACATGCTTTGGTATAATTTTCTTCTAAGAGTGTTTCAAGTTAAAAGTAGAGTTATTTATCAATTTGAAATACATTTCCAGAGATATATGATTATCATATAATGATAGCAAATGAAAAATTTTAAACAGCCTGATATATGGCACGGGTGACAAAAGTGCTGATAACTTTGACCTATATGTCCAAAAAGGAAAATTTATCCTAAAGTAAAAATTTAATATAAGAACCTTCTTTATATGCAAATGTCCTTTGCAGCATTTTTATAGTCATTATAAAAGAAAACCCTAAAGTTCAAAGCATGAGGACTGTTTTAATAAATTATAGTCAAGTTATACAATGAAATTATGTAGCCCTCTGAACTAGTAAGTAGGAAGACAGCATCGAAATATTGAAATAAATTTACAGTATAACATTAAGCAAATAAATACATGAAAGTGCATATATTTCACTAATTCAAAATACATGCATATATTCAAGAACTGAAAGCATTTTCAAAAGTAAAAATAATTGTGTTAGTGTATTGGGATTTGAGGAAATTGGTTTTCCCACACTTAAAGAAAAAAAATATTGTCTTTAGCAGCTTTAAACTGTCTACCTCCTTCCATGGGGGAAAAAAAGCCTTTTGAAACAATTATAGATTTTTCTGAAATATTTTAAAATTTCCCACACATTACTCTAATATTTATAGCATCAAATTCCAATATTCTCAGTTTTCACTAAGCAGAGAATAGCCATTGAATGTAATTTAAACCCAAGAGTCAGTTTACTGCAGTCATCTCTGTTTTAAATTACAGTACTACCAAAGCCTCCCCAGAATCAGTATGTGATCCCTCCTTTCTCCCTCTCGTGGTTATGTATATATATTTATATTGCTTCTATGTAATGATGCCTGAGCCTGACTGCAGGTGATGTCATTTCCATTGCTCAAAAATTATGGCACTCTGCATCAAGTAACCAGCCAAACGTTACTATGGAAAAGAATACAAACTCAGCTTTAGGAACTTGGGAAGCCTCTTCAACATATTTCCTGTGGGAACCTGGATAGAAAGCCTTTTGCCAGATGCAGGAAGATGGAATTCTTCAGGGGGTTATTTAACCCTATTTCACTCTGTCTAATTATTTAATGTTTATTTTGAAGTTCTGAACACGTAGCATGCTGCAGAGGGTCTGAACTGCAGGAAAAAGCTGTTTCATACAGTAATTTCAGTCATAAATCAATTTGCTTTTTTTCCAACACCTACAATCCTCTTAAACATTGCATTTCAGAAATCAGAGTAGAATCTAGGGCTTTGCCTGAAGCCCTAAAATATGACTACAATATAAAAACATTTTTCACATATATTTTAGCAATTTTCATACCATACAAAGTTAGGAAACTTTCTGTTAATCAAAATGAAGGCTCTACCAATTTAAGAATAAAAAAGATACCAGAGTAGAATAAAAATGTATTGTGCGATAGAACTTTCCTTTGTGGGCGTCTTGTCTTTGGTTAACTACAGCTATCTGCCTGGAAGGGGAAAATATTTTGCAATATAATGCTAGCCTCCTTTAAAAACAGTAGCTAATCATCTCAACCAGGGGACAGAGCATAAGAAGATTGTGAGGCATATCAGCGTCAGCAAACTGCAGTTTCAAACTACAAAACAAAAGGTTTCCAAGAACCTGCCAAATTTCTGTCGTCACTGAGCCAGATTCTCTGCCAAGGAAATCCTCGGTCTTGCAACTACAGAAAGCAACTTAAGGTTAGGGAAATATGTTAAACCAGCACCTTCCAAAAAGGGTAAGAATCCCTAGTATTAGGTTTATAACACTAATATTGTGTAATTTATTTTTCTCTTTTGGTTATATTTCTGTTACCAATCATTCAATATTTTTGCTGTGACTGAGAAATAGTCTCAGACAATACTCTTTTTTTTTTTTTCAGAGAAAAACGTCCTAAAGGCAATGACTAAAAATGTTTGTCAAAAAAATTAATTGAGCTATTTTGGGGAGGGAACTTTTAATTAGTTTTGGCAAATAGTTGCTGAACATCTACCTGATAAGAATTTGAAAGAAATGAATTAAGAATTTCAAAGAATATTAAAAAAAATCTAACTAAAGCTTTAATATTAGAAGTTGCCAATTCCATTAATTGTTTTTTGGCTCTTCTAACTTCATCAAAATAGATTTTCAATTAGTTTTCCTTCTGAAAATGTACCTAAAATTAGTACATTACTTAATTTGCCACTAATAAGATGCATGCATGCATAATTCGGATACGTGAAGAGAAAGATAGGAATAATGCATTTGTTTATTTTTCTTTCATCTCCTCATTCACATTTATTAAGCGAACTGGCAAAGCACCTAGCTAAGACAAGTTATTAAAAGAATTTATGAAGTTGTATATTTGCAATAAGCTTATCTTACCGCCATGTCCTTTTCTGTCAAGTTCCTGTCCTGTGACTCGGCTACCACAGTTACATATCCATTAAAGGAAAACACAAATTTAACAGTTCTTTAACTCACTGATCTCATCTAACTAATGAACATCAAGCATGATGGACATACGTCGCTAGATAGCGGTTACAAGACACCAAATCTCTCATTGCTAGCTCTGGGAGCTACATTATTTAGTAAGTCATGGAAGAGAGAAGTGCACTTTCGACCATAACCCCTGCTTGTGTTGGGTACTCAGCTTACAAGGTTTGCCAGGTAAAGGCTGATTGAAGCAGCTTTTGTTTCCAAATTCTATAGAACAAAAACCCATCCTCAAAGGACCGATCTCACAGCATCCCAGGAAACTGCAGGATGTGGATAATTAGTATTTAATAAAAGAAGATATTCACTAAATGTTTCATGGATTATCCCAAGCAGGCTGGATACCAGACAATACCTGTTATTTAGCACAAAGCTCATGATCTGTCACATAGGCGGGCTCTACCACTCTCACATACAGAATACATCTGTAGAAAAACAACCATCCAAAACTTGCTCTTGTGAGGTTTAAAATACATATGTATCAATGTTGATAATAGAAAAACAGAGTTTTAGAGTTTATTGTGGGAAGCTGCCAAAGGGTTAGAAAGGATCAGTCCCACGTTCTAGGGTTTACAGTCTGGTCAAATGCACTGCTTCTTACCTTTATTGTGCACCAGCATCATCTGAGATGCTGTTGACACTGCAGATTCCTAAAGCCCCAATTAGGGAGTTCCAGATTCAATACGCCTGGAATGTGGTCTTGGGAATCTGCCTTCTTACAAAGCACCACAAGTGATTCTGATGCCCATAGACGCCCGATTTAAGAAATACTTTGCTACATGGACAGAAATATCAATGAACTGAAGAAGATACAACATCATTCATTAATGCAATAAATGCTTGTGGAAGCCTACTATAGGAAAGGTACTATGCTAAATGGTTATAAAGCACTTATAAAACAACATATAAAAATAGAAAATAGTAAGTGTTAGTGAAAGCATGGAAGAATTGGAACCCTTGTACATTGCTGGAGGGCACATAAAATGGTGCAGCTGCTCTGGAAGACAGTATGGTGGTTCCCCCCAAAATTAAATGCACATTTACCATGTGATCCAACAATTCCACATCAGAGTACATACTGAAAAGAATTAAAAGCAGGAACTCAAGCAGATTTTTGTTAACAGCAGCATATTCACAATAGCCAAAAGGTAGAAATAAACCAGGTATCCATCAACAGGTGAATGGATAAGCAAAACGTAGCATAAACATACAATGGAATATTATTCAGCCTTTAAAAGGAAGGAAATTCTGGTATCAATATATGCTGTCACATGGATGAAACTTGAAGACATTATACTAAGTGAAAGAAATCAGTTACAAAAGAACAAATATTGTACAATTCTATTTATATGAGGTACCTAGAATAGTCAAATTCATAGAGAAAGAATATTGAATAGCGGTTATGAGGGCTGAGAGGAGAAGAGAATGAATGAAGAGTTATTGTTTAATGGGTACAGTTTGGGATGATGAAAATTTTCTGGAGATGGATGTTGGTGATGGTTGCACAATGGTGTGAATGCACTTAATGTCACTGAACTGTACATTTAAAAATGGTTAAAATGGTAAATTTTACATATATATTTATAGCTACAATAAAATATCCAGAAAAACTTGTCATTAAAAATCATGCAAATAGTAATCAGAAAGTGTAGAACGTACACTGGTAAATAAATGACCAAATTTGATAAAATAAATTAAATAGCCTTCTTGGTGAAGAGAATTTTCGTGTGTGGTGTTAAAGGCAAGGGCGCTCAATCCCTGTTGCTTCTACCCTCTGTACACCCCCCGACCCCCCAAACACATGCAAATCAAGGGAAAATGGAAACTTGGTAATTCATCATATAATGCAAAGATCAGCCCATCTGAGACATGAAGGTAGATATTGCTTAAATTCTGTCATTAAAGAGGCAAATGTATGTATAAGGTTTTTTTTTCCCCCTTAGGCAATGACGGACAACAACAACAAAAAGAAAATCAAAATCATCTTCTTTTTTTTTTTTTTTTTAAGCGGTACGCGGGCCTCTCACTGTTGTGGCCTCTCCCGTTGCAGAGCACAGGCTCCGGACACGCAGGCTCAGCGGCCATGGCTCACGGGTCCAGCCACTCCGCGGCATGTGGGATCTTCCCGGACTGGGGCACAAACCCGTGTCCCCTGAATCGGCAGGCGGACTCTCAACCACTGCGCCACCAGGGAGGCACCCAAAATCATCTTCTTATTCAGTAAATGAATGTGATGGAGACTGAACCATGTAATAAGAATGGATGTGATAATGTGGGCATGCTTGCAGCGTAGTAGCAAAGAATACAGATCTGGGACTAAGTGCATGGGGACTGCTGACCTACGTTTTCCATTCAGCCACCACATGGTCTTGAGCTTTAGTCTCTTAGAAATAAAACGGGACTCGTAATGCTCTCCCTGACCTGAGAGAGTTGTATAGATCACGTCTTAAAGGAAATACGTGGAACTTTGAAAGTATTTCAGTGTCAGAAAAACCTCTTCATGTGGCAAGAGAAATGGCATTCAGTAGAGACATTTCTTTTGAGTACTACACTAAAACAAATCAAAACACATTTAAAACTTTCCTCAAAGATTGTCAATTAATTTTGAATTTATAAAACTTAATTAATTTTGAATTTTTAGTGGAGACAAATTATCTTTTCAGGATGGATTTTATTTTCAGCAATAAAGCCAGTCTACGTCAAAGGATTAAAATGGGATTAGATGGTTGATTATGCTCTTAGAAAACTTCTAGAAATGCTGAGATGAGGGCCAGCTGTCCAGAGAGGCAAATGTGCACCTAAAGATATTTAGTCAAGACTCTTGGCATCTCAGGGCCTTGGTTTCTTTACACTTATATAAACTGGGGTTTGGGGTTCAAAGAATACATCCAGTCCATTCCCTGAATGCCATGGTGATAGTAGAAAGTTTCTAAATTCTCCACCTTTACATTTTCAGGAAACCCTCAGTCTGAGATGTGAGTCTGAACACTCTAGATCCCACTTTGGGGAGCTGACTCAGATAATGAGTGGTCACAATCAAGTATCCCTGATGGAAGTCGTGAAGGGGCTCAGGATGAGGCTGCAGTTAGTCTTTGGAGAAAAGATGCACTTGCCTCAGAAAAGTGCATCTCCTTTGTCCCTGTGGACCAAGCTGCCCACAGTGGTTTGGTAAAGACTCCATGACAGGTACAGAGCCTCTGCTCTG
Source organism: Grampus griseus (assembly GCF_964374135.1). NCBI lineage: Eukaryota > Metazoa > Chordata > Mammalia > Artiodactyla > Delphinidae > Grampus > Grampus griseus. Next base: position 64,872,289 of record NC_139001.1, read on the forward strand.
GTCCAAATGCAGTCCAGGCTCATGCCCATTCACAGTGATGCTTTGGAGGAAGTTCATTCCCAAGAATAACTCTCATTTGAACAGGGCCCTCAGAACAACTATGTTCACACACAGAGCCACTTCCCACAGCGAAACCCAGCCTGTAGGTGTTGGGTAAAGACTGGTTTCAGCAAAATTATCCCAGGAATTTAGAAACACCGTTTTCCTTTCCCCTTGAGACTTGCTATATCTAGAGGAGTACCAGTTTTTCTTTTTTAAAAAATATCTTCAAAACATAAATATGACTACGCACCTTGAATTCCAGTTTCTATACACACAGCCCTTAGACATTCCCAAGGTTCTTACTTGCTAAGGGAGGTTGCTCTTAATAAGCCCTTCACCTACACTGTGATGAACCTGGCTACTTCTCTAGCCAGTGAGAAAAACAGGTTTAATCTGTGGCAGGACACCCCCTCTAATAAGATTTGCCGTGACTTAGTAATGCAGAGATAATATCAATAATTTACAATCATGTTCTGTAGGGACCTGAGTGTCCTGTGGAGGTGCCTGTGAGACCTGTATAAAGGACAATGCTGAAGAGATTAGCCTCTCCATAATAAGACAGCGCTGCATGTCAGTAGTTAAAGAAAAAAGGAGTCTTCGCAAATGAATGAACCCTTAATGTTTTGCTGGACAAACACAAAGACCTCTTTCAAATATATCTTATTAGAACCTCTTTCAGCCCTTTGGAAGTTTGCAAACTTAGAACTGTAAGGTAAACTTTCCCCTTTGTACCCAGTATCCTGAGTGTTCATCTGTCCTACATGGGTTTCCGTAGGCCTTTCCTCCCAAGAGGGTCACAAGGCTGTCTTCACCCATAAGAGAAAGGCTGAAATCTCGATATGTTAAGAGTGTGGTGGTCTTCAGCCTCTGGCCGATGAGCATTCCACTCTTTCTGACGGCAATTCAACCCACTTATTTTAATTTGCGTCTCATTTATTTTTTTCCCCCAAAACAGGACAGTCAGGGGTGCTTAAAATGGAAGCCCATATTTAACACCCCTCCCTCAACTTAGAAATAATGCTTTTAACTGTTTTGCGCTTAAGAAGTATATATATATGAAGTAATTTAAAGAAATTGTACTATGACTAAAATAATGTTTAGGAATCACTGCATTTCTTAACTTTTAGGAATCCATTAATATTTCATGTGACTACAAATTATAGAAATTCCTGACACAGTGGCTTAAACAGAAAACCATATCATGTTAGTTTCATACACAAATCACAGCGGTCCCCAAACTTTTTGGCACCAGGGACTGGTTTCATGGAAGACAATGCAACGCCGCGGGGCGTTGCAGGGGGTGTGTTCAGGTGGTAATGTGAGTGATGGGGGGCGACGGGGAGCGGCAGATGAAGCTTTGCTCGCATGCGCACCACTCACCTCCTGCTGTGTGGCCCGGTCCCTAATCGGTACCGGTTTGAGGCTCCGAGGTTGGGGACTCCTGCACAAATGGATTGCACAAATGGATTCAGAAGTAGTCCAGGATAGGTTATGCCATCAATCTTCCTTCATCATTCTTAGCAGGTGGCTTTTATCTTCAAGTTTATAAGAAAGCTGCCATATCCTAAAAATGGCATCCATGTTCTAAGAAGAAAGAACGCAGAAGGGTCAAATGCTCTTCTCTTGGTGAGTGAGGCTTCTTTTTGTTAGTTTCCTCCCCAGAACCCCCTGGCTATCAGTAGCCAGAATTGTGCCCCTTAGCCAGCCCCATCTGCAAGGGAGCCTGGGAGACCAAGTATTTTTCTTGGATACATTGCCACCCCAAATAAAATTGTGGTTCTCTTAATAAGAAAAATGAATAATTGGGTAGTCTAGAAGCAGTGTCTGTCACCACGTTCTAGCCCAAATACATCCATGATGCTATGATATGATGCTAACTTTATGTGTTATCGAAAAGAAATATATATAGAGAGAAAATAGTGTCCTGTCATAAGTACTTAAAGAGAAGCAAACTTGGGTAGAAAATTTATGAACGATCTTAGAAAAATCTTCCTTTTTTCTAGATGTTCCGATCCCTATGCGATGTTCCCTCTTGGCCGCCTAGGGACCTGCTGGATCACTCCAAATAGTCCTGACTTCCTAGGTACACCCACATGTAGACACATTGAGTTCTAGAAGAATCTGCTTTGTGCCCCATCAGAACCAGATTCTGTTCATTATTTTGGAACTAATAGGTTAATCTGTTCCAGATCAATTAATGGGAACTATCAGGTTACCTATTATTATTTTTTTTCCTGCAGATCTCTAGAGATACGGAGTGTGAATTTGAATCCAGGTGGCACTTTTGAGCTATATGACTAAACTATGTGTTAACCATCACTGAGTCTTGAGTTCCATGTGTGTAAAAATGAACATAATATCTAACTCAAAGTCACTTGTGAGGGTTTGGGACATTTGACAATGTTATGAAGCAGTCAGGCACATGAAGTCCACATTCAGAACAGCTGGTTTCAAATTCCTGCTCAACCACCAGTATTTAAATGACGTTAAATGCATTATTTACATATCTAAGTATTAGTTTCCTCACGTAAAAACTGGGATGATAATAATATTTCCCAACAGAACTCTTGTGAGATGAATACAGTAAGTGAAATAATTTTTTTAAGAACTTAATATAGTTCCTATTATGGAGTAAGTGTTCAGTGGATGTTGGCTTTTATTAGCAGTATTTAAGTGTAGTGGTTGGCACCCAAAAAGTGCCTTAAAATATCAGTTATCTTCTACGAACTATGGACCAGCACAATTTTAAGATAATTTGATTTTATTTTATATATTTTAAACTATATATTATTTCAATTGAGTTTATTAAAAGCCTTTCTCCTCAGAGACTATAATCACAAAGTCTAATTAACATCTGATTTTTATTTGGTCTTTCTAATAGATGTTGGTCCAGTCTGGAGGTTTTCATATTTAATTGTTAGAGTGATATATTATTCAGGACAATATTACCTGTTTTTTTGGATAAATGAATCCAGTGGCAGAAATACATTTTAGTGTAATATCTTAAATCTTACATGTTTAATGAATTTTCTTACATAAAAGGACTATAAATCATATCATTAGTTGCAGAGTTTAGCCAATCCTCAAATTATAAGTTTCATAAGTCTTATTTGAAAGCTTGAAAATATAGAACAGCTATAATATGATATTTGGGTGTGACATAAAGGTTCCTTATAAGACTAATTTTGGACACTGGTTACATTCTGAACTGCAAGTTCTGTTGACTTATAACCGTTTTTTCCAGGAGTTTGCCAAAGTAAATAAAGAACAATTAACCTAAAATCTTTTAATTTAAAAAGTACATGGGGGGCTTCCCTGGTGGCACAGTGGTTAAGAATCCGCCTGCCAATGCAGGGGACATGGGTTCAATACCTGGTCTGGGAAGATCCCACATGCAGCGGAGCAACTAAGCCTGTGCGCCACAACTACTGAGCCTGAGCTCTAGAGCCCGCGTGCCACAGCTACTGAGCCCGAGTGATGCAACTACTGAGGCCCGTGTGCCTGGAGCCTGTGCTCTGCAACAGGAGAAGCCACCACAATGAGAAGTCTGTGCACCGCAACAAAGAGTAGCCCCCGCTTGCCGCAACTAGAGAAAGCCCACACGCAGCAACGAAGACCCAACACAGCCAAAAATAAATAAATAAAATAAATTTTAAAAAAGTACTTGGGGATTCAACTATCCTGGGAGAATAAATGCAGTACTTATCTTAGTGTGTTTCTTTTTCTCACTCTGCGAAGATTAAAAAAAATAAAGACAACCCTAAAGATTATAGGCCTGTCAGCATCACTACTTAGTTGGAAACTTACTGAAAGGTATCATCAAAAAATCAATTTGCAAGCACCTAGAAATCATGGGTTGCTGGGTAAAATCTGCTTGGCATTGTGAAAAATAAATCTTGTCAAATCAACGTAATTTCCATCTATGACAGAAGTGACAAGAACAGTAGACACAGAGAACTTGACAGATAAAATATATCCTGACTTTGGTCACAATGTAGCAGCAGATCCACGTAATATCGAGAAAACTACAGTTTGGGTGCCACTTTATTAAGAGCTCCTATTAATGACTGTGCGAAATATATCTGGAAATGATACTCACTTGGAATATTGGACAAGGTAACTGGTTAGATATAAAGATGATCAAGTCCAAGACCAAATTGTGACAGGGATGATTCTGATAATTTTCTCATAAAAAATTTGAAAGGTATTAGTAAGAGTAAAACCAAGAAGGAATCATCATCATTTCGCTGCTTCTTTTTAAAAAGTCATCATGACTTTTGCAACCGTCCTGCCTCTCCTCTTGACTTTATTCATGCCTTTGTTAAATTATGAATTTCAAGTTAAAGATTTGTAGCTAGAAAGGGTATAGAGAATCACAAAGTCCATGTAATGTTGCAGTGGGATCATTCTCTGAGCTTTTGGGGTTTGGAGGCCCAGGAGAGTAGAGTAGATTAATGGCATGAAACCAGATGTGCCCAGTGAGGGATCCATTGCTATGTATGACCACAAGGATTTCTTTCCACAAGAAGAGTTTAATGCATCCCTCTCATCTCTGAAGACTCGGGACATCGAACAAAATGAAAAGAGTGTGATCAAACCACAGAAAGAGTCTTATTTTTGTGAAACATTAGTAGTTCCTAAGCAGGAAGTCAGATATCTGAATATGTATTAAAATATCAAACCATTTGGTAAAAGAAAATTATTCATTTTAAAGTGAATTTTGATAAATATTAATTTTAAAGTAAATTTTGAGGAATCATATTGGCAGATTATTATTATTTGGAAATAGTGTTAAAAGACCTGATTTCAGTACATTGTATCCCAGCCTAGACAATTTAAGTTTATAAAAGTAGGAGACAGATAAATATTGTATGACTTAGCATGCAGTAGACCAATAAAAGAGTGTTTCCTTAGACTAGGGCTTGAAATTAATTTTCATCTTATATACCAACTCTAACAAATTTGTAGCAGCTAGACTTACTCTAAAGAGTGATATGATCAGTAAGTGAACCATTAGTGCACTGACCACTGTAGTATTTATATTTGATTGTACAATAAATCCAGAGGGAGTAATTATTCTTGAATATCAATTTACTCATCTTCAACTAGGCATTGGTGTCTTTATTAGGACTTGAATTAAAGACTTCCAGGTGTCATTATACACATCCAATCTGTGTAAACCTACCTGGTTGCTAAAGTCCAGAATCTAGTCCACAGAATATGTAACCAAGGACCTTTTAGAGAATTTTATTTTAACAAGACATTTCTGCTGGGCTGTGCTAATTCATCCAATTGAAATAATTATTTGATGGCTGGATTTCTCTTACAATACATCTGTGAATGGGCACTCCACACTCAGCTGGAACATTATTTTTAAAAAATCTCACTTTTAAAAAGATTATTAATTCACTTGACACACACTAACTGATATCCAGTATGTGCTGGAAAAAGTCACCAGATATTGGATTAAATCCCATGCTATCTTTGCCCAGGATTTCATAGTATGATGAGGGATTCCAATGAATTAATCTCTGACTTAATTATTGAAAGGGCTCTGGTTGTGGTGCTGTGAAAGTTCAGAACAGGGCACTTGCATTAACTTTGATTTTAAAAATTATTTCTTGCATTAACCCCAAATATCCTTGTAACTTTCCCCACATTAAGCATATTCTAAGCCTTGGCGCCATACAGAACAAGTCTAATCCTTCCTCCACATGAAAAAAGCCTTTAAAAATTTGAAAAAAAAATTCTAATAGGTTCCATAAATTATCTTCTATCCAAGCAAACATTCTCCAGATGGACCTTACTAGAAATGGTCTTAATTCTCCCAAACATCTCACCTCTAACCCGTCCATCACCTACAGTCAGAATTAATCATGTATTCTCCTAGCACTTTGTAGAAAATCTCTCTCTCTTTAGTACATGGAAAAATCTTAATGTTTTGATTCATTTGTGATCTCCCACACATTTTGCACAGAGCCAAAATCAATAGATTTTAATTGAATATAAACGAAAAAACATTTTAACGTCTGGAAAACAAATATTATAGAATATCAAAGACTTGTTGAGAATATAGAGCAATTACAGTGGCTGGCATAGATTCTTAGAGAAATATGACATATTGAAATCTTAGGAATTCCTTTTTTGCTAATGCCATGTTTTTATTAGAGTCATTTTCTGACTAAGTGTAAAGTAGACTATAACATAAAGAAGTGATATTCAAAATATTTAACAAATAATATCTGAAGGCCATGACCCTAGTATTGAAGCAGGGTCCTAGAAGCACTGACTTCAGATTGGGAAGGTCTGGGAGTCTCGGGGAGGGCCAGAGGCTATTTGAAAACAATTTCAAAATTGTTTCAATATTTTAAAAATCAGTAAGGCAATAATAGTGCATAGTGGCTAAATAACAGGCTTTGAAACACAGGCTTTTAGCATTAGAGGTTTTAATAGAAGCCCTGCAATCAAATGCCCTCATTGTCCTGGTCATAAGAGAAAAAACTGCCTGTTCAAATTCACAGTGACAGAGACAGTGGTAAAACTGACAGACAACAGCCTTAACATTTCCCTCAGCTTCACTAAACATTAGATTTCTTATTTACTCTAGGTCCCTAAACTCCCATTTCTTAGAGCATTTGCTTTGGAAAACTTGCCATTGTAACTTATTTCTTTGCCCCTTTGTCATGTAAATCTTCCCCCCCAGTATCTTGTCAATTTTACAACCCAGGAATTTTGGTTTTTCAAGGACCTGGGAGTCATCCCTTTGAAGTGTAATCATTAAGAAAGATAGTGCCCCTGTGTTTTGGGAGATTAGGAGTCTAAAATTCAATAATCGCCAATTTGTAAACACAGACGGCTGAATCACATTGACTAACCTCCCCACTAAGTACTTTTCAACTAGCTCATGCCAGCGCCTAAAACTCTCCCACCTCCACCCCCTCCCCGGCAGTGGAGTTGAATCCAGTCTCTCTCCCATATTGCAACTGTCTTGTATTCAATTTCCCTTGTTTATTTAACTTGCCCAGTGCAATACCTCTTTGGTAGAACCCATATCTTCAGACTTGAGCTATTTCTATGATGCCATACTCTTTCCAGCTGGTAACTGTTGTTTACCACATAAACAACAAAAGAAAGAAAGACAGCTACCACTTTCTTGGTCCACCAAAACACAAATCACACTCCAAGGAAATTCCTTTATAAACTGTAGAGTATTGATGTCAAACTTTAGTGTGATTAAGAATTTCTCACAATGCTTTTTGAAAATGTAAACTCCCAAGTTCCATTATCATTGATTCTGATTAAATAGATCTGTGGTGGGTCCAGAAATACAAATTTTAATATGCATCAAATGACCTCTGCTACAGGTTCTGCTTTACATCATAAGCTTGAAAGGGAAACGGTCATATCTATCTTGTTCACAGTTTTATCCCCAGCAACATTTCCGTAAACATTTGTTGCGTAGAAGATTATTTTTGCTTGCCCCCTTTCCAATATATATGTTTTTCCTTTATGGAAATTTGATACTTAGGACCAGAATTTTAAATATAATCTACTTCATAAATTCGTAAATGCTTCAAGAAATTTTCTTTTTTATTTTGGGAGAAAATAATAAATGCTCTAATAACAATAGTACCTTATGTTTCGATTGTGATTTGTAAATGTGTTTCTCTCACATTTTCTCATTAGATCCTCACAGCAGTCCTTCTAAGAAAACATATAATCTTCCCATTTTGTAGATGAGAACACTGAGTTTCAGAGAGAATTAGTGACTTCCAATTGTAACACAATAACAGATGACAGACAAGAGTAGAACACAGTTCTTTTGTCTCTAAGCATAGGGCCATGGAGAAAGTTTGGCAAAGAACTCTTTTAAATTATGTGTGTATTACTTAAAACAGATCTATGAATGTTTAAAAATCAAAAACATGTATTTTAGATGGTTTATAATTAGGGTCATATTTTACATCGTAATCTTTAGATGAATGTTGTAAATTTAAAATCTTTTTTTTTTAAATTAATTAATTTACTTATTTATTTTTGGCTGTGTTGGGTCTTCGTTTCTGTGCGAGGGCTTTCTCTAGTTGCAGCGAGCGGGGGCCACTCTTCACCGTGGTGCGCGGGCCTCTCACCGTCGCGGCCTCTCTTGTTGCGGAGCACAGGCTCCAGACGCGCAGGCTCAGTGGTTGTGGCTCACGGGCCTAGTTGCCCCGCAGCATGTGGGATCTTCCCAGACCAGGGCTCGAACCCGTGTCCCCTGCATTGGCAGGCAGATTCTCAACCACTGCGCCACCAGGGAAGCCCCTAAAATCTTTTTTAAAATAAGCTTTGCCTAAATAAAATAAATGTATTCAGTATGTTTTTCTAAGTTTTCCAATAGCCTTAAAGGTTTGAGCAAATCCTTCTTTTTAAAATTGTATTTTTATTGGTGTCTCCTTGACATCAAAGAGAAAAATATGAAAAAAAATCATTTTCCTTTGCCCTGTGTACTATAAGAAAGTTATAAAGCTTAAAAATACACATAGTTACATCCAACTGATGGTGAAGGTTGAGTAAAATAAAAGAATTAAGAGGCCCTTTCTTCCGATTAAGAGGCTAAAAGATTTTTAGACACTCTCAAGTTATACTTTATTGCACCTTTGGTTTTTGTAGGTCCATTAGGGATTTTTTCCAGTGAATATACTTAATAACAATTCCATTTCTAATAACTATGCCACTGTGTTGTACAAAATTTAAGTTTGGACACTTAAAGTTCATCTATAAAGTTGTTCCATATTTTACTGGGGGAAAGGAGATTGGAGGTATATATGACACTTTGACTTTTGTTAACTCTAATTCCACAGAACAGTCAAATATATTTCTAAGATTCCAACGTGAATATTTTATGGAGGGCTTGGATATCTTCTGTATCCAGACCCGAATGTATCACACTTTTTATCGAATATTTTTCATAATTACCAAAGCTCAAGGATATTGCACCTAACATTGTTGAAATATGTGTAAAATTAGGCCTCAAGGAAAACATGAAATCTGTATATGAAAGGGGAAGAGAATCCCTCTCCAAATTGCAACCAAGGATGGTCTTCTCAGCATCTCTGTCATATCTAATACAGAGTGAGATTTTAGCTTACTAATAATCTGTCCCGTTTAAAACACTCATTCTATCAAAAAATATGCAAAAGTCTGATCTCAAAAATGTCTTTTCATTGCGTTCTTCTCCTGCCATTTCTTGCTTAGCTCACTGAAAAAGCAATGTCTCTCATTGTCTACAATTATTTATTGGCATTTTCTCATTAGCCCTCCATAATTTGGATTCCAGCCCTGCCATATCGCTGAACTGACTCTCACAAATTCAAACTAACATCTATATTATAGTATTCTATGGACACTTTGCAGTCTTTATTGTATTGAAGCTTACGGTCCTTAAGGTTTTTACTTCTTTGCTTCTTGTAGAACCATGAAAAGTTTTGTGAAAAGATCTAATTGCTTTTATTTTGAAAATAATTTTAATTAATAATTAAAAGTAAACATTTAAATTTATCAAATAGTTATCAAATATTATTATTTATTAAATATTATTTTAATTTAATAAAATTAAAATAATTAAATAATAATTGATTAATGCCCATTACACACAAATCACCCAATCCTCAAAGAACGCTCTCTCACTTTCTTTCTGTCCTTGGTATTTCCATATAAAATTATTATGTTTTATAATTATTCTAGGATATACAGCAAACTTCAATAAGGAATTTATATGACTCAGCCCTATCCTGGGGGATGCATATTCTGTCCCAGAGGCTCTCCCCATCACTGTTGTTTACTATAGAACCCTGAACGTTCCAGGGTGCCTGGAAATCAAATGGCACTGTGCCTCTTGAGAGTGAAACTAGAAAGTCAGGGGGTAATCTGCAGTTCAGCTATAACTGAACATCAACAATCTTGGCCAAAAACACCATGTTTAAAAAAAAAAATTAAAGGAGTTATACTTATCTGAATCTGATTTTCTTAAGTTAACCACATCAAGGAAATAATAATTAAAAGAAAACAGAAATCATAAATAATAATGTGTTCCACTGTCCAAAATAATATGTTTGAGGATTTTTCTTCCTTTGTTAATACACATTTAAGTTACTCCCTTCCAAGTTACTTATGTCATAATTTGCCAATTCATTAAGCTTCCCTAAATTTATGGTCATCTGTTGTTCTATTTTTGCTGGAGCAGAACAACGCAAAAATGCATTAAACTACATGGTGATTCATTTTGCACCTTACTCAAGACTGGCAGTTTCACAATTAAAATGAAACTGTTATTTTGGTAGATGGAATGATGGTCAATGGAGCATCACTCCATCTTCTGTTGACTCCAGAAGAACTGAAATTAACCTTACTAGAGCTGTCTGATTTGGCCAGCCATGGAGTGTTGCTTGAGGAAGTTGGGGGTGTCACTCTTTTCTCCCACTAAGTAGAAAAAGAGAGGAATAGACAACAAATAAAAGAAGACAAAAGAAAAAGGAAATGAAGGAAATCGAATCTTTCATTACAGCCTATATAGCAATGCCTGAATTCCAAAATTAAGTTCAACAGGTGCCTTGTTCCAAATAAAATGCAAAGATATTGGGAGAAGCAACACATTTAGCCTTAATAGTAGTCTCTGCCTAAAGGTTTGCATAAAGGGAACCAGGCAAAATGCATAAGTCCTTTGGGCTCCCAAGACACAGACGATATGACTTAGGACCATGAAACACCAACACTACAGTTCACAATAGTGAACTGAGCGACTGAGCCAAGCCCTAAAGTTCATTAACAACAAAAGAAATGACCAGCTATCAGAGACTACGTCTGGAGAAGGAAATGCATCAGACCATCAGGTGTGGAGTTCCTAAAATTCGGAAGTCTGAAAGCTATTTGTGAACTAAAGGAATCATAAAGACGAAATATACAGATCTAACCCGTTTGTTTCTTCTCACCTGCCTGTTCCTTACTATATGAATTCTGATATATGTCTTAGCTGTCAGACTGAAATAGAAATCATACAGCTGGAAACTTATGAGAGATATTCCCCAACCTATTCTTTATTTTGAGTTCCTTCTCTCACCTTCTAATCAATTTTTTAACCTTTGTTTGTCTTTTTATTTTAAGACAGCTCATCTGTAGTCAGACATATCCATCTGTGGCCTTAACTTATTCATCAAAATAGCAATTTCAGATTTCTAAGTTTCTACTAGACCTTTCAATATGCAATGCAGAAATGAACTCATGGCTCATTTGGTTTTCCCCACCATAATGTTTTTTGGTAATTATCAGTTCTGCAAGAGCCTTATCTTTCTAGTCTTCCATTTTCAGCGTTGCTGAGTTATTTTAAACTTTTTATCTTTATGGCCAGTTACTCAACCCAGGAGGTGCCATCATGATGACTCCTATTTTAGATAATTACTTTTAACCATTACTTTTTCTCTTTCATGTTTCCTCTATGCCTATCTAAATCCTTATCATGTCACACGTGGATTCACCCAGATACCCACCAAAATTTCCATGCCCATTCTCTTTTTCCTTCTGCTATCAGAAGAATATGCCCTATGTCCTAGATTGCTCTTTAGCTAGTTAATTTTCCATGTAAAAACTATTATTGCTCCTATATGACTCACAGAATAAGACCTAGACACCTTAGGCTATCAAAATTCTAGATGAGTATTTCTCAAACAACCCCAAACATTCCACATAATCAATCAAATATTGTTTTAAGTCTTCCACAGTATGAATCCCTATACCAGGAAGATGAGCGTATTAGAATTGCTGCTGGAACAAATTACCGTAAATTTAGTGGCTTAAAATGACAGAAATTTATTATTTTACAATCTGGAGATCAGAAGTACAAAATGAATTTTAGGGAGCTAAAAGCAAGGTGTCAGGAGCACCCCTCTCCCTTTGAAGGTTCTCAGAGAGGAAATGTTCCCCTGAGTTTCCCAGTTTCTAGAACTGCATTTTTTTCATTCCTTCATCTTCAAGGCCAGCAGCATATCTTCAAGCCTCTCTCTTCACCACCTTCACTTTGTCTATCCTCTCTGATAAAATCTCCTTGTGCTTCCCTCTTACAAGACACCTGTGACTGCATTTGGACCCATTTAGTAGTCTAGGAAAATCTTACCGTCTCAGGTAATTACATTGAGGTAACATTGACAAATTCCAGAAATTGGAGGTGGTTATCTTTAGAGGCCATTATTCAGCCTAGGATAGCAGGTAATACTCTCTAAACGGTTTTCAAAGCAAATTTTTTGTGTCTTGTACAGGTTCCCCTACCCCACCCTTATCCAAACCTTGGAATGCCTTTCTCTCCACCAGTTTCATTTTTCTAGGCAAAAATCACAAAACATTTTATTTAACAAATATTAGATAGTACTTACACTGTTCAAATGAATTCATTAGGCACTGTGTGGAGTATAAATATGTGATCCTGCCCTCACCAAGCAAAAATTTACTGAAGAAAAGAAACATGCATTGAATAAATATGAGTGGAAAGAAGTTATTTATAGTCACCAATCCCATTTATTCACCTTCATTTTTTCCTTCAACCCTCTCTAATCAGGTTTTGTCCCTAACACTCCACCAATACTGCTCTTACCAAGGACCACAATTACATTCATGTCAGCCTAAGTCCATTAGGTCACTTTTGTGTTTTTATTGTACTTGATTTAATATATTAACAGGTTATGGGGATTAAAATTTGCACACCTTTGATGGGGCATTATTCTGTCTACCACTATACATAGCTGATTTTTTAAAAATCAATTTGACAATCTTCATCTTTAATTGGTGAGTTTTCTCCATTTACATTTAGTGAAACTGTTGATAATTTGGGTCTTATATCTATCATTTTACATTTGATTTCTTCTCGTTTTGCTTCTCCCATTTCTTCTCTCTCCCTGCTTTTTAAATTTTTTCTGTTATGTTCTTATCCTATTTGCTATCTATTATATTAGGATTTATAAATTTCTAAATTTAAATTCAGTGATTTACTGTGAGATTTTACTGTGCACATTTAACTTTCCACCATTATAATTTTTATTGCTTAAATTTTATAAAAATGTATCTGTTAACTTGGTGGCTTTTTGTACACTCATATTTGCAATTGCATCTTTTATTTCTTCAGAAATGTTCATACATAAATGGTTGTTTCTTGCTTTTGTTGACACTCTCTCATAGTGCTTCATTTGTGATTCAATAATCTTCATTTGTGAGTATGTCATTTTATCTTAGTTGTGATAGTCCTATGGCTCTAATTTTGGGAAAACTTTTCTTTAGGTAGTAGATGTTTCTATGTCTGCTGTTCTTCAGAAAAAGAGGCATTGTTGAATCACTTCAGACTCCCTGGAGGTTTTTAATTCAGAATGGAAGATAAGATAAAATACAATAAATGACTCAATAATATCAAAGTAACTGAGTAATAAAATGACAGAAATACATTTTATTTAAATATATTTATCTTTTCTTTATGGGCTCATTGATTTTCATTCCTTCAATAAGCTTCAACCAGCCACAGTTTTCATCTTTTGGATGTTGATATTTTTAAAACATTGGCCAGTAGGAATCTCTTTTTAGGACTCCTATGTCCTCTTGAAATTAGGCTATTAATCAGTGAAATCTTACTTTCTTTTGGGTGCACTAATATATCCTCGACCTGTCTTGTATCTTCACTGACCCAGGCATGAAATTTTCAAAAGCACCTTGGATTTTTAAATTTGAGAATGGTATTAGAAATTGTGATCAAGGAGCTACAGTGGTTCATGTTGCAGAGTAACAGTGCTCCTAGATCATTTCAGTGTTCAGAGGTACAAAACAAACACTTGCATTTCTTTAAATGAGTACTTCCTATTGATATTTCTACTTACTTCTATCTAACACTATGGTGTTTCTATTTAATTTTCTATAAGTGAATCAGTAATTGTATGGTTTTTACTTATAGTAAAAATATTAATTTCTAACAAAATAAACATGCTTAAAGATTCTTTGTATATCAATCCAAAAATAATAATATTAAAAAATAAAACTACTAAATCAAGTTCCAGGTTTTCTATATAGATATTTCTGCTTCTAGTATGCATTCTAACAGACATATGTATACAATTTCCTTTGTTTTAGAGTCATTCATAACTCATTCTACATGGCTACAGCAGTATTTACTTGTGTGATTTGTGGCAGTTTATTTAAATTTGAAGGTGTTATCTTTTCAAACAGATGACAGTTCCATATTCTTCAAAAGTTTCATGTTTAGGTGTTAACAATTAGATTCTGATAGTGGTGGAAATAAGTTCTATTGGTCTACTTTATGAAATGTGGAAAGAAAAAAACAATCAGCAATTTAATCTCTGAAGCCCATATAAAGTGTTTCATTTAGCCACCATCTGGTCTATTTGCTATGGTTTAATGCATGGTTATATGCATAGATTCATATGTATGACTTCAGGCTGGGCAAAACAGTTCTGTCTTCTATGTTAAGTTTCAAACAATATTAAAATCTACATGTTTTTACATATTCACAATTTTAATTTTGTAAATTCCTGTTCTAACATATTTTATTTATCTTACTCATTTTAAAAAGCTTAAAGTCACTTTCTTTTTATAAAACATAATATTCCCTTACAACCTTAATATATTTTGCTGTGCATTGTTATGCCAAGGCTTGTAAATGTATACATTCAATTCCAAATTAATAATATCACTTAGTATCATTTAATTATTTATTTTGTTCCAAAGGGATTGTGAGAAAGATATCTAGTATCTTGATGTCATATTATTGCTAAGTTAGTATACATAAAATATGTGTTCTGAAACTTTGTCTGAGATCCTCTCCCATCTCAAAATTCTGAATATATAAAACTGGAATCTTTCTGAATTGTAGAAAGTCTAATGAAGCATTCCAATGTATCTATTACTAAAATACTATATGAATTTAAATTTCTTAAGGTCAATTAAAATACTGGAAAAATGGAATTCATCAAGAACAAAGTAATTAGATTACTAAAGTACTGTCACAAAAAAAATGTAAGACTTGTACCTTGAAACCTTCCTAAATATTTCAAATACAAATTTTTCTATAGAATAATAAACATTTATTATTCTATAGAATAGAATAGACTTAACACATTTTCCTCTTTAAATCTTTAAATAAAACTCTACATTTTTAAGAAAAAATTGACATTGAAATAACTAAATAATTTTTAAAGACATCTAGCCTTAGGCAACTAAGACTCTTATTTCCTACCTATGTTCTATCATGAATACAAAATTTGAATTTCTTTATGAACTGGACACTATCTAAAAAGAAATAATCACTGGTTTACAAATAGGTAATGCTAAGGATTTTTAGTAGCAATATAATATGTTCACAGAGTCATTCTGTCCTTTTAGCTAGGACCATATACTGCAGCAAATTATTGACTTAAGTTTTTTACCTTTTACAATAAAATCAGTGTTTACAATCACGTATTTTATATTTTTGTTTTATTCGCAGATCCCATCCCAAATAATCATTTCTGAAACCCCAAGATATCTGAATACATTTTAAGGTTGAGTAAGTTCATGTAATGTGATTTTATAAATCATAGTAGCCAGATTTCTTCAAGGTAAGAAATCTTTTTTGTCTCCAAAGCAAAGATTGTCTAACCTGTAAAAATAGAGCTGCTTACATGTACACATACTGAAATCTCAGGATCCACTCAATGTTTCTTGCTAGACTGGAGTTCCTAATTTAAAGCATGTGTCCTCTGCCTTCTTGTCTTGTGCTGTCTAGGCTTACTCTGAGTAGAGAATTATTCTGTTTTGATGAATTTCCATTACTCAAATGTGTTATCCTTAACAGCTAAATGCTCTCCTGGGTGTTCTGAGTCCTTTAGTTTGAGGGACAGCATATCACCAAGCTCAAGGCTTTTGGTGACGGTGCCTCAAAGGCTCAGGCATCTTCTAGGCAATCTGAGGGGTTCCTAGCACTCCCAGAAGCAGGAATTCTAGAAGCATGTGGAAACTTGATACAAATGTGAACTTAGGTAACTCCAGAACAGAGGAAGAGGAAGAACCTGTCCATTTAGAAGATTAGTATCTCCTGATAGGAGAATAAATTAACACATAGCTTCAGAAGTTCATACTCAGGTACAACAGTGATAAATGAATAATCATGTAGGCTACATATATAAAAATGTCACTCCTCTAGTTTTATTCAATATTCTTTATGTAGTTTTGTCATTTCTTCTGAGTATTTGAGTGGTAAAATTCATTTCCCATACATACCATTAACCTAATTGGTTAAAATGGGTTTCTTTTAGGTCTCAGGATATCGTAGATATCTAAGGATATCATGGTCTCTGGAACCATCAAGAGGAAATGATAATTTGAATCATCTCTGTTATATCAATATAACACTGTATAGGTCAAGAATCATAACCGTCTACTCCTTTCTGAATAGGAGTAGAATGTTCCTCTCTTTATGAAATAGAGACACACTTATGGTAGACTGATCTGAACTTGAGACAAAAACAGGGCACCTGATAATTTCATGGAATCTTATAGGAAAAATTAAGAGGTATAGAGGTATGACACAGAAGCTAAAAAAAAGATTCAGTTGTGATTCCTAACTAAAACAACAAGACTTCTGAACTGAAACACTTTGGGGCCATGGTCTACAATGTTGGTCCCAGAAAGTACAGAGGAGGCAGGGAGGAGGAACCAAAGGAAAAATATCACTGATTTTCCCACATCTGGTCCTCATCTTGCTGACTCATTCCAGTGTGTTGGGTTGTATGCCAAGTTAATACAAAATCATTACTAAATGCTAAATATTATATTGTGGTAGAAAATAAAATCATAGATTCAGAAGTTAAAATGAGACTTTGTGGACTTCCCTGGTAGCGCAGTGGTTAGGAGTCCACCTGCCAACACAGGGGACATGGGTTTGAGCCCTGGTCCGGGAAGATCCCACATGCCACAGAGCAACTAAGCCCGTGCACCACAATTACTGAGCCTGAGCTCTAGAGCCCATGAGCCACAACTAGTTAGCCCACGTGCCACAACCACTGAAGCCCGTGTGCCTAGAGTCCGTGCTCCCCAACAAGAAAAGCCACCACAATGAAGAGGAGTCCCCGCTCGCCGCAACTAGAGAAAGCCCGCAAGCAGCAACGAAGACCCAACACAGCCAAAAATAAATAAATAAAAATAAATAAATTCATTAAAAACTTAAAAAAATAAAATGAGACTGTCATTAATTTTTTTTAATTTAATGCATAAAAAATCACTATATTATCTGTCTGTTTTTGCATAACAATATTACCACAAACTTAGCAACTTAAACAAGACATGTTTATAATCTCAGTTTCTGTGAGCACTGTATAGCTGAGTCCTCTGCTGTAGGGGTCCACAAAGCTACAATCAATGTATCAGCCAGGGCTGCTTGTGCCAAACATTGTGTTAGGTGCTAGAGATACAAATATGAAAAATCTGAACACAATCTACTCCTCCATGGATTCTACCATATAATGGGAGAGTTTCACCCATGGATAGATGATTTCAGTATAATATGTTATTTAGTATATAGATGAGCTAGGATTTAGTGATTGGATGCGCATGGTAAGTTAAGGGGGCCAGTCAATATGGACACTTGGGTTTTAACTTAAGCAGTTGTGTAGCTTGTGAGCCATGCATTGATGTTGAATACACAGGAGTAAGAACTGTCAACAGCTTGCCATTAAATATACCTCCTTAGAATAAGATAATGATACTTTATTAATACCCATAAAGTCTGTTTTCTATTACACATTTACATATAAATAAATAGGTACAGGCATTGTAAAAATGTCTACTACAGAAAGATCTCGTTTCGTTTTCCTTATCCTTAATTAGCAATGTCATTCCCCTGACATGGCTGATTGAGCCAAGAGTAGCTACCCAACTCCAGAGGAACTAATCCATCAATCTGAATTAATCAGTTTCCCTTTTGAGAATTTGAACTAAGATATATGGAAACCTAATAAGCTGCGAGCTGAGGTAATGCCAGATCATTAGAGTAAAGGTCCATGAACTCCTACAGACACGCTCCCTGGAGCTTCATGTTTTCCAGCCTTGCCGAAATCTGGTTGTTCTGTTTTTCTTTAAATTTTTAAAATATGCATTTTTGTAATATTTTGTAATATTTATTATATTTTGTAATAAATATCTTTAACTTGGGCTAAGTTAAGGAGGCTTTTATTGTCTTCAAACAATTTTCCCTATCCCAAATACTCTGAAGACTGTTGATGTCTATCAGAAAAATCAAGGAACAAATCTTAGACTCCATCCCAGTATCATGAGATGAGTTGTTTCTACCTGAATTTAAACACAGAAAAGCCATTTAGATTAAGGAGCCATATTTGCCAAATCTGATTTCTTCCTTTATGGGTCTTTTATATAACCCAGTATTTTTATTAGTAATGTAAATTTATATGTCTTAGTTTACCAATTATATGGTAGAATTCTAAAGGAAGAGGATCAAGGTTCTTTGATAGCCCCAGAACACCTAGAGTAGGAGTTTAATTAATACTTGCTGGCTCTTTTATTAGTTTTTGGTATTACTTGCATTGAGAAAAAAAAATGTGTCCCATTAAATGCAGAAGAAAGCAAGTCTTCACTCAGAACATAAAGCAAGTGTCATCATCATAATCAGGTATCACTTAAGGAGGAATGCAATGGAATTCTGAACATGTTATTTCAAGTTATTATGGGGGGCCAAGAATATCCATTTTTTATCTTTATCCTTTCCTCGGGGGTTTTACAAAATTAAGGCAATTTTTCTCCACCAAGTATGATGTATCTGTCACTTGAACTACATTGAAATTTTAGGGAATGCTCTAGAAAACCTAGTTAATTACTGTATGTACCATGTCTATACATCTTCATATCTAATTAATATAATAGAATTTGAAAACTGGTTATTTATAAAATTATATGCGTATTGATCCAAAATTCTTTTTTTCTACAAAATATTACTGTGACTTTATTTAGGACATATTTATGGTCACATTCTAACTATGAGGCATTGTGCTAGGGACAGGTCTACTGTGGGAGAGAAGACACAAAACCTGACCTCGAGGATCTTACAACCCACTATAATTTTATATTTACATTTATAAAAAATTTAAACTATATACAAAAGACGAAACAATCTATATGGAGTGTTTTATACAATTTGTGCCAAGTCATTGACCCCACTTCTGACATTTTTATGATGAACTACAGTGCCCAGAACAAGCAAATCTTCCCCCTCTGCCCTTGAAAATGTATTTTCTTATTTTCTGTACTTATGTTAACTGTCATTCGACTTAAATAGAACATTCGAAGGTATAAATATCTGTAGAAAGTTTAAATCCATTGATAATTAATTTCATAATTTAGAATCTGATTGCTTTCTCTGCAGTGGAAATATTACTTTCATGATGGCAAATGTACAGGGAAATGATGTATGGAAAGGTGCTTTGGGGAGCGTGTGAGACTGAGTGAGATATTTTTCAGGGCACTATCTCATCAGATAATTGTATTCGGCTGACGAACAAGAGAGAACTTGGACTGGCAGATTAAGGGATCGATCAACCAGATTAACAGAAAAGAGTTGCCCTTAGAAAATCATCTTCGTCATGCAAATATTACCAGAAATCAAAACCACTAGTAAGCCTAAATTCAAATGGAGCATCTGATACCAGAATTTCTCTAAATGTCACAATTTTCTCCCAGTTTTGCTTTGCTTGAAGTCACTTGTTTAAAACAGTTTGCTTTCAGGTCATATTCAGATATTAAAATGTAGATATTGAATACATTAAAGCTGATTTTCTCCCCATTTTTCATAATATCAAGTCCCTGGAGAAGCTCTTAACTCTGAATTTTAGGTCAGCTCTCTGGATAGATCAATTTGTTTCTTTCCTCTTTCTGAACCACCTTCCAAAGGAGACATTGACTATATGACTTATGATTTCAGCTCCGCTTAATTCCTTCTATCTGAACTGTTTCGTTTATCTGAAACATTCTCTGCATCTGAAACATTTCTGCCTTCATTAGTTGAATCATTTAAACTACACCTACTATCCTGTCCCCCTTCACCCAGCTTTATAACAGAACATTCTTCATTCATTTTCTTCAGTTTTACACTAAAAAACAAGGGTTTCCAACTTTAAATGTCTCTTCATTCATGCATAATGAATCTGCCCCCAGAAAGCTTCTTTTTACAGTAACAGATATGAAAGAATCTTTCCTTTAGCTTTTTTATTCAAAGAAATGATTTTTATAGGACAACTAGAAACACATTGTTCAGAACATCTCCCCACGTTAAAAATCACAAATTTTAAAACTCCAGCCAAATGTCACCTTTCCAAATGTTTTACACATTTTTAGCTGCTGAAGCACTACACTGGCCAAAAGAGTGAGTTACTTCTAAAGTAGCAAAAGGAATAGTGAATCTACGTTAAAAAAATAAAAAAAGTTAGTTTCCTAAGAGGTTTCTTAGCTCTTAGTAAAACACAGAACTTGAAAACAACACTATATGAAACAACTTATTTTATTAGTATTTTTTCCTTTTTACCAAATACCAGGAATTGATATAACTTCAAAGCAGAAGAGCTAACATATACAATCATCCTATGAGTGCAAACATATGTCGAATTCCCAGGATCACTGCTCTTTTTTCAAATCTTGCTCATGTGAGCTAGCATTTTGGGTCTGTCACCTCTCCTTATTAGGAAACAGAAACTTGATATAAATGATGCGTTTTCCCCTGTTTCTCCAAATGTTTCACTGTTTATAATTATTTACACAAGCATCTTGTGATTCTTTTCTAAATCTAAATTCATAAAGAAACATTACAATCCAATTAATTACAGAAGCCACAAGCAGTATATATTGATAGAAGTATATTGTCTGCCAGTTTTGTTTGTATTTTGGTGGCTTAAAAATACCTGTTAAGCTGAAGACTTTAGGCTTAAAACCAAAAACCATGTTTGTCCATCTAATATTCCAACTAGCTTGTGTGGTCTTTTTATAGAGTTGACACTTCTACCTTAATTAGTCCAATCATCAAACCCATATCTGCTGTCTTGACCACCCTTACATTTCACTTTATTTGCTTTCTCTTAGGTACTTATTTTGCTTATTAATATATTTTGCACTCTGATTCCTGCTGTTTGGTTTCTTACCTTAATCCAATGCCAGGCTTTCTCTTCCTCTAAAATGCATGTTTCCTTCCTCTCTCAGGTCATAATTATGAATATTTGCAATTCTTCTCAAGTGTAGAAAGTGTTGGTATAGTTTTTCAGGCACTACACTAGGGATCTTGAATGATTTTGGTAAACTAAGTTGTTTTGTTTACTGGTTATTTTCTAACTTATAAAATGGAAGAGGTAGGTAAGATCAGGTTTAAAAACTGGTGAAGTCCATTCTCTACGTCTATATGGGGAGGGGGAAGGGTAAACTGGGACGAAGTGAGAGAGTGGCATGGATTTATATATACTACCAAATGTAAAATAGCTAGCTACTGGGAAGCAGCCACCTAGCACAGAGAGATCAGCTCAGTGCTTTGTGACCACCTAGAGGGGTGGGATAGGGAGGGTGGGAGGGAGACACAAGAGGGAGGAGGTATGGGGATATATGTATATGTATAGCTGATTCACTTTGTTATAAAGCAGAAACTGACACACCATTGTAAAGCAGATAT
Source organism: Grampus griseus (assembly GCF_964374135.1). Classification (NCBI taxonomy): domain Eukaryota; kingdom Metazoa; phylum Chordata; class Mammalia; order Artiodactyla; family Delphinidae; genus Grampus; species Grampus griseus. Next base: position 64,894,049 of record NC_139001.1, read on the forward strand.
ACTACAATAAAGATGTTAAAAAACCAACCAAACAAATAAAAAAACTGGTGAAGCTTTGGGCAAATTCCAACGACAGACACCTGATATGTCTGTGTGTCTTATTTATTTTTTCTTAATGCTAATTTTCACTCCTTAAAATAAGGAATCTTTTTCTTTAGGTTATCATAGGACCCAACTTACTCTATTCTCTTACATCAAGTTCAGTTCACACATTTATAGCCTGCCTGGTCCTGGCAGGCATCTAAGTTTGCAGCTCTGAGCTAGAAGATGTCTAACCTTCCATAGAGCCATAGGAAGGTAATAAATAATAAACTGAAGAATATTTTTCTTACAGTACATTTAATTCCATTACTGATTCATTATTAAACATTAGACAATGAAACTGAGGTATTAGGACATTAAATGTGGACAAACAATATAAGTCCCATTAGCCTACAGGAGAAGCAATGAATGATCTCATTTAATTTGTGGAAAGTTGAATAGCAGAAACTCTGCAAATGAAATTAAGTGCTATGCCTCAGAGCTCTCAAAGGGGAGATTTGAGTTCCAGGATATAGCAAATAACAGGCAGTGTCTTTAGCTGTAATTTTGAAATGGTTAGTTGGCAAAAGATATTAAGAAGGATGTAAATGATCTAGCCCTACAGGAGCTGAGAAGTGTCCATGTCAATGAAGCTCTCAAGGTTCTAAAGTGAAATAAAAATGTTAGATTTTTATTTTTACTGTCCATTGATTGCATAATTTCCAATTTTCCCACTCATTCCCATATCTCCTCCAAAAACGCTAGGTTTAAATATTGGTGAGATTCTTAATCAGACCTTTCAACAGGTTCAATGATCCTTTTTTTATAACTGCTTTAATCATTTTTGACACTTTCTGCTCTACCATCACTTTGGCACATTTGCTGATTTCCATGAGTTGTAAATTCTGGGACACACTGAAGTTATCTGCCACTTTCACTCAACTTACTTCGAAAATTTATCTTAAAAATGTACACAGGTGAAAGCACGGTTGTGATGTAGAGGTTGTAAATGGGGCAAAGTGAAGGCAGCTCATGGCTCTGCAGGTGAAAACTGTACAATACTGCACACAACCTTCAGCATAATTACTCTGTGTCTAGTAAACCATTATAGATAGTAGACATTTAAACAACTTTATTTTGTATAGACTTTTTATTGAAGTCATGTAAAAGTTTCTTCAAATAGTTTGTTAGTCTATAATTTAAAACATGGCAACTATCTCAACCTTACAGCAGTAGAGATTTTCTCATTTCTCTTCTTGTTTTTACGAATTTGTCAAGAAATAACCTTGTTTTCATCCAATAGTCAGATCTGGTATATTGGATGGAGCATTAAGCATGGAAATAGAAGATCTGATTTTGAATCTTGACTCTGCTACTTGATGGCTTAACATTTTCTTAGAAGAGTTCCTTAACTTCAATGATTGTCCATTTTCACATCAGGTCAATGGGGATAAAAGTACCTACCCCATCAAGTTGTTAAGAGCACTAAATAAAGTGACAGGTGTCAAAGAATTTTGTAAATAGTTGATCATTATGTTAGGTATTGATACTAGTAATTTCTGTTAGAAATTATGTTTAGACTTAGCATGTGTTTAAATGGCAATTGACTCCGTGAATTGGCCTCATTCATATTGGCTTGAATGCCCTAATTAATTATAAGGCAATAAATAAAGTTATTCTGCTACATTTAAATGACTACTAGATAACTTGTCTAGACAGGCTGATGGTGGGACCATTTAAAGCTCTTCTAGTAACCTCATTGTGTCCAACTTCCAAAGCAATGACTAATGGTCCTAAAATTCACTTTTAAAACAAACTGAAGATCAACAATATTCTGATAGAGATTTTCTGTATACAATTTTAAGGTAAACTTCTTTTAAAAGTTTATAAATAACATGACAACAAAGTAAAATGATGTGAATCATTCAGCCCTCCTAGAAAATCCCCAACAGCATCATGTTTTTAATTAAAATATAATTTGCAATGCAATGAATTGCACAGATCTGAAGAGTAAAATTTGATGAGATTTACAAATGCATATGACCATGTAACCCACATCTTAGAAAAATACAGAATATTTCCATTTCCATTACTTCAGAAAAGTTCCCCATGCCTTCTTCCAGTCAATATTCCTGTATGTAACCACTGTGATTGTTCTTATTATAATAGATGATTTCACTTATTTAAATTTCATAAAAATGGAATCATACTATATGTACTGTTTTTTGTGTCTGGCTTCAAAATGTTTTGATGATTCATCAATGTAGACTTCTTTATTCGTTTTTGTTTATTGCTGAGTAGTATTCTATTGACTGAATATATCACAATGTTATTTCACCTTCATGTTAATTGGACATCTGTGTTGTATCTAGTTTGGGGACAGTAAAAACAAAACTGTCTTTTAATAGACATATATTTCCTTTCTTTCTAGAAGTGGTATTGCTGGGTCATAGGATAAGCACGTATCTAATTTTAAAAGAAATTGCCAAAATATTATTCAAAATAGTTGCACTATTTTACACTTCCACCTATAATAAACGTTTCAGATGCTCTGCACCTTCATCAAAATTTGATATACTATGTCATTTTAATTTTAGCCATTTTATTTAGTACATGTGATATAGTAACTCATATTGGTTTTAATTTGATGTTTACTGATGACTAATGATTTTGAACACATTTTTATATAATTATTTAGCTACTCATATATCTTCTTCTGTGAAGTTTGTTAATTTGCCCATTTTTAAAGTTGACCTGTTTGCCTTCTTATTATTGCTTTGTCTTAGGGAATGCCCACATTCCTCGTTATGTGGGCCCATCCATTTTCAAAATAAAGAATCTCCCCCATGTCAAATCATTCTTGTGCTTTGAATCTCTCTCACGGCAGAAGTCCTGTCCCATTTAAAGGCTCACCAGACCCACTAAGGATAATCTCTCTACTTAAACTAATTTGGGATGTTAATTACACCTGCAAAACTCCTTCATGCTAGCAGAGATTAGGGTTTCATTTAATGACTGGGAGGAAGTACGTATACATCAAATGGATGGGAATCTTGGGATCATCTTAGAATTTGGCCTACTATAAAAATTGACCTTGTATTCAGCAATGTCACTATATCTACTCGTTGGTTCTGACATTTGCTTTGTAGAGTTCTTAGAATTCTTTATCTAAATAATCAAATAGTGATAATTTTATTTCTTTCTTACCAATCTTTGTATACTTTATTTATTTCTCTTATTTTATTGAATTGGTCAGGCCTTTGGTTCAATTTTTTTTTTTTTTTTTTTTTGCGGTATGCGGGCCTCTCACTGTTGTGGCCTCTCCCGTTGTGGAGCACAGGCTCCGGACGCACAGGCTCAGCGGCCATGGCTCACAGGCCTAGCCGCTCTGCGGCATGTGGGATCTTCCCGGACCGGGGCACGAACCTGCGTCCCCTGCATCGGCAGGCGTACTCTCAACCACTGCGCCACCAGGGAAGCCCCCTTCAGTTCATTTTTGATAAAAGCGGTGAAAACAGATATCCTTCTCTATTCCTAATTTGCTGAGTGTGTTTATCATGAATGCATGTAACATACGGTCAAATTCCTTTTAAATGACAGTTTATAATTACATAATCAATTTCTTTAACAGCTATTGGGTAGTCAGATTTTCTATCTTGTATTTTATTAGTTCTGGCTGTGATCAGATAAACACTTTGTAATATTTTGTTTTTAAAAATGTGTTGGATACACTAATATGTACAAAATAGATAACTAATAAGAACCTGCTGTATAAAAAATAAATTAATTAAATTAAATTAAAAACAATGTGTTGGGACTTATCTTATGGCCTACTATATGTTCTATTTGGTGACTAGTCCATGTGCCTTTGAAAAAAATGTCTATTCTTTTCTGCAGGATGTCTGTTGTTGGTCATAATGTTATACACATATCAAATAGGTCAAAGTAGTTGATAATGCCATTGAAATCTTCTATACACTTATTGATGTTGTGTCTAGTCATTGTTTCAATTATTAGTGATAAAGGGGCCTAAATATCTCCAACTATCATTGTGATTTTTTCTATTTCTACCTTTAAATCCTGATAATATTTTGCTTCATGTATTTTGAATATTTTTTATTTATGATTATATTATCTTTCTGATTAATTTAATCTTTTATCATCATCAAGTAATATTCTTTGTCATTGGGAACACAACTTGTATCTTAAAGTCTACTTTATTTGATATTAACATAGCCACACTGTCTTTCTCATGTTGTTTTCATGGTATACCTCCTTTCATACTTTTGTTTCAACTTCTCTAAATCTTTAAATTTAAAGTTCATTTCATGCAGTGGCATAAATTCAGTCTTGTTTTTAATACTTTCCCTATGTATATTTCTATAACCCTCCCACCTGCTCATTTTTGTACTATTAGTTTAATATATTTTATATATACATGTTATGAACCCTACAATCCAATGTCATAAGTTTTGCATTAAGCAACAATATCTTGTTTTGGCATTTTCTTTTGGTGGAAATCACTACTTCTACTCTGTTTATTATTTTAAACATTAGACATTAGACATAATTTTAAAATAAATTTGCTCTTTTTCATTTAAAATAATCTAAATGGACTTTATTTATTTAAACATTTGCCTTTTACCTTAGCCACCAGGATATTCTTAACTTCTGACAGCTTTTTAACTATAGACTAAAAAAGAGAATCTGGAAAATACCTGATTACATTTAAGTAGAGGGAAAGTTAAAAAATTAATATTAACTGGGGACCCTTATGTGTGGCAAAAGAATTCAAGAAAATTTGAAAGTGTTCAGTAAGACCAAAAAAAAAAGTGGGTAGGCATATCTTAGAATCCATGGAAAATACATCATAATTAATAATGGTAGATAACTTTTAAAAATCATAGGCACTATGTAATATCTGCTTTTCTAGTTGGTAGTTATAACCCATACACAACTTCACCTAACCTCATAATATATTATGTTCAAAGATGTGAATAATGATTCTATCCACCTAGAAAGAAATATATTTTCCTAATCCTCACAACATTACCAATTTTATTTTATGTAAATATTATTTGTTCTAGTCGACTGCTCTGACCAGAGTTTACCTATTATTAGAAATAACTATAATAAGTCTTTCTGATCCAAAAGATAGTCTTGGGTGTACTTTTAGACATAAAGGCTGATCCTGGGGAAAATATTTTTTCCCATTTTCCTATAAATTGAGAATCCTACTGGGGTGTGATTATTAAAGCAACATCATCAACAACAACAAAACTCTTGAGGCTCTCTCTTATCCACAGAGAGAGACAACTGATGAAAAAGGTATAAATATAAACCTATAATGTAATGTAATGGTGTTCCGTAAGTGAAGAAAGGATCTTATTGCTTTTCTCAAATGTACTCAAAATTGCTTTGGAATCACGTATCACTTGTGCACATTAAGGTGCCATTGGTTCCATATTTGTATGGGAGTGACACGTGACTAATGTCTCAGGGAATATATATACATCAGGATTAAACAGGTCTTCATTTTCAACAGTTTAACCAAGTTTCTCCTTATTGTTATTTAATAATTCACTTACTACTGCCAAAGTTGTAGAAGATTCCATTTTAGAATCCTTTTCTACACTAAAGGAAACAGAAGCCACCTCCACAGGTGCATGCACACACATACATGCACACACATGTAAATGTTGTACCTCTATTCTTATCATCCTGAAAGGTATATATTATGACCAACTACTTATCTTTATAAAATTTAGATAAATTACAATAACATTCAATATTTTAAAATCCAAATGTCTTCTGATTCCAAGAGTAGACAACAGTTATGTCTTTGATGCAGAAGCAGACAGAATAATTAGTGTTGGCCACTGATTTACATACTTTTTTCCTAATCATCACATTATTCCTTGAAAATAAATGTTATTACCCGTTATTATAAACAAAGAAATTAAAGCCCAGAGAATTTAAGCAACTTAGCCAAAATCACAAGCTAGGAAGTGCCAAATTTGCGAAGTATTATCTTAAACATGATTCAATGAGGAAATGGTTTTGAAAGCACATTTTGTGGGGCAAATGCTTTTCTAAGCACATCACCCTCACAGAGCAAGTGAGGATCCTTTATTACTTACGCTCTTATAACTCTGTTCTTCTTCAGTGGTTCACCACAATTGTAATTAAATAATTACTTGTTATTGTCTCCCTCCCTTGCTGGATTATAAACACCATGAAAGCAAAATTGTGTACATTTTGCTGCTGCTGCTGCTGCTGCATTTTAGCGTTTAGAATGGTGCTTGGCATACCTCAATCTATTTGTGAAACAAATAGCTGAATGATTATGCAGCAAGTCTCTAATAAGTGAGCAGATTTCTTAGGATGTATCACAATTTCCACAGTTCAGATAATTCTAGGTTACTACTGTGTAAATTGGACTTTGCATAAAAGACTGTGTGTGATCACAATAAATCCTCAGTTTATGATTCCACTGTTTAGTTTTCACTATAATTTCATCTTAAGTTCTTGGGAAATGATGACAGTTGTTATTTACTGCTTAGCACTGGTATAACAGAGATGAATGCCTTTAAATCAGCACATTGTCATAGAAAATAGTTTCATTATGTCTTCCAAGCATGAGTAGCCAAATGTTATGTGTCATTATGATTATATAATAATTATATTAGCTAAAGATTGTCTGTGTCTGTGGTGTACGTGAAACTGTGCTCAATGTATCTCATCTAACCCTTACAACACAGGCAGTACTATTATGCTATGTTCTATTAATTCCTCCATTTTGCAGATAAACACTAAATTTAGACAGGATATTAACATGGTGACTGACAGCTATTCTTTAAATCTAGGCAGCCTGCCTCAAGAGAAGCCTCTAAGCTACTACACTGTATCATTATTAACATGAAATTATGTTAGTATGAAATTCCACAGTGTGTTAGATTCTGCAAATTATTTCTCACTGGTAATGTCCAAAGAAATTGATTGCATTAGAGGGAGAAAATTAATTTAAAAAATAAAGTTTGTAGGAAGAGAATGGACTTATGCTGATGTATTCTGGCTGTCTCTTTCCAAAAAGGTAATGCAAATTATTGCAATGGATAACATAGACTTTTTTGTTGTTTGACTTCTAAACGATAAAGACAGTAGTGCTAGCATCTTAATAATAAACAGGCTGAGAAATGGTGCTATGGGAAAAAAAAACTTATTTTATTGTTTATCTTCTTTTTGAACTTTCCCTTGAGGGGTGGATTCCTTTTCTCCACAAAACTCTAAACTTAGAAATGTGGTGGGTTGAAGATTTCAGTAGGGCACCAGACTATAGGTGTTTCTTTCTCTCACCTCAGAGTAATCATAGGGTGGAACAAGGTACACCAATAACATTCAAAAGGTCATAAGAGAAAATTCTTCACCTAATTCCCAAATGCTGAGAAATAATGATTTTTTTTTCTCTGTGCTATGCAACCCCTAACTGATAAAGCCAGAACATTGATAGATGACTTTTTTTGCACCAGAAGTATTGCAGCCAGGAGTGTACAGTCTGGGAAGGGTAGGAAATAGAGGGAGGAACAGGGTAGGGAGGGAAAGTGGAGGAAGATGTAATGTTTTTTGAATTTTAAAATATCTTTACTGAATACAATTGACATACATTGAGCTGCACATGTTTAAAGTAGACAATTTGATAAATTCTGACACATACACATGACCAAAAAAGCCATCACAATCTAGATACATCACCACCAAAAGATTCCTCATCTCCTTCATTGCCTCTCTATTTCATCTAGTATCTTTTACTCCCATAATTATTCTGTGATTCACCTGATAGTTCATTCCTTTTTATTACTGAGTGGTATTCCATTGTATTTTTCACAGTTTGTTTATCCACTCATCTGTTGATGCGTATTTGGGTTATTTCCAGTGTGAGCTATTAGAAATGAAACTGCTATGAACATTTGTGTAGAAGTCTTTGTATGAACATATGCTTTCATTTCTCTTGGGTGAATATCTAGAAGTGGTATGGTTGGGTCACTGAGGTGTATATTTAACTTTTTTTAATTCATAGATTTTTGGGAGCAGTTTATACATACAAAAAAGAATGAAGTGTACAGAATCCCCATTCGTCCCCTTAGTCCCTCCAATTTCCGCTATTTTTAACATCTTGTACTAGTGTAGTACATTTGTTACAATTGGTAAGCCAATATTGATGATCCTTATCAATTAAAGTCCATGGTTTACGTTAGGATTCACTCCTTGAATTATACATTCTACGGGTTTTGACAAATGTATTATGACATGTATCCACCATTACATAATAACAGTTTCACTGCCCTCAAAATTATCCTGTGCTCTATTCATCTCTTTGAATGTATTCTCAAGAGAAAAACTGACAGGTAGAGAACTATTCCAGATTAAAAAGATATGACATTCCCTTTGTGGAGGAGAAAAACAGAAGTGAGAGGGAGATGGCAGAAGTGGGGGACACCGAATCAAAGTAGTTCTAGCTGCCATCCCTCACTGAGAGAACTACAAATTGCAAAGTGAGTAGTGTCCCTTTTTCCCTTTTCATAAGAGAATAGAAAACTGAGGGTTAAGTTACTGAACATCACGTTCACTACGCTGACTAAGCAAGATTCAAGCGCAGAATTTGTTACTCCTCGTAGGAACTACACTATCAGGCAAACTGGGACATAGGGATCATTTTTCAATTAATAATTAACACTTTGAAAGCCTAGTTTCACCAGGGTGCACTGCTGGAATAGAATAATATTTTACAAAGAAATAAATCACCTAAAGTGGTCTTTAACAGGTTGTTCTAGAATGGAGAGCGCCAGAACCTGTATTTTACTCCCTGAAAGTCTAACCTAGGACATTTTCAGAGATCAGGATATGGGACTAGATAGAATCAGATTTGAGCGTATGAATTATGGTTTCATGGGATGTTTTGAGAGGTACTGAAACAACTTCTTTTCCCCAGCTCTCTCCTCCCTTGGCTTATCACCCTGCTCTCATACAATCTCAGAGGAGAACTGCTTAGAGTTAATTTGCAGATATTTAGAGTCAATGTAGTTGCCTCTTTGCACTTTAATATCACTCAGTTTTTTTTGTTTGTTTCTTAGCTGAGGACAATGATACAAGAGGGGATTACAAAGGAAGGAAGAAGGCATAAAATAACATAATTTTAGAACACTGGGAATGATCAGGTCAGCAGAAAAAACTTTATGGCAACCAGAGAGCAGAATGAGGGCATTAGGTGCCCAGGCGTCAGGTAAATAGGGTCTCCAGCAGTGGAAGAAGAAAGCCAAAAGGGAAAATGAGAAAGCAGTAAGCCACACACTGTACCTATCAGGGGACTGCAGAGGTCCTGTACAAGGCCTATGACTTATACTAGGTTCAGTTTTAATCTTCCAAGAAGAAAGACAACAGAAGGCCAGATGGGTACATTTGTCAACAATCTTCCAATGCATCTGTTCATTATCATTCATCTCTGCTCCCACCCCAATACTTTCTCCTTCTGAATGTGTCACATATTTCCAGAAAAGTGGGGGAAAGCACAAAGAGCAGATAGAACAGGGTGTAATTAAAAGGTATTTGTAGCAGATACTGACCATGCCTTGCCCACACCCCTCAGATCTTTCAAGGTGATTGAGAACTGTCCGTATCTTCATTAGCGACTAAGGGTTTTTTCTTCCTGAAACTGTAAATATCAAGGAATTGACAGTCTTCTCCCTCCTTCTTAGTGTTCCTCAACAATGACTCTCTGGCTTCTTGGATAATTTCAAAGCGAGTGTTTTGCACATTTCTCAGGATTTTCTCATCGGTTGAAGCTCTGGTAGCCCACTGTGGTAGGTGGCTTGATTGAGTACCCTTTATCAACTATATTTCCTTCCCAGAGCCACTTCCACACTTCCCTACCAGTTACCTATATTTCTCAAATAGGTTATTGTTCACTGGAATCCATGTCTCCAATCTTGTCCCTGGGACAGAATTCAGATAGTAGCAAGGAGTCATTATTATATGGCAGACATTTTACTAGGTTCATTAGCATGTTATTTTCTTCTTATACCCTAATTACAGTGTAATTTCATTAACAGCTAACTATTACTATCATCCATTCAATTAATAACCAATCCTATATGAAACAGATCCCTGATGATCCCATAGTCTCCACAGAAATATCTGAATTCTAGTGTGAGTACAACATGCACTTCACATGAGACTCTCATATACATATACCTACCTAGATTCTACTCTTCAGTTCTTCTTCTAGGTCTATCTTTTCCCATTTAGGATTTTGAATCTACTCAGATAACTTTATTTCTTATCAGAGTTGTGGAGATAGAGCAAGCTGAAAACAGTAACTTTCTTTGCAGTTTCTGCTTTCCTGGCATCAGTTATCTTCAATTTTTTCTGATATTCAAATTAATTATTTAAGTGAAAGGTAGAAAAAAATAATATGAAAAAACAACTTACAGGCTAAGTTTCACAAGTAACCAACTTCAGCCCTTAAACTCAGGGAGGCATAGTTCAACCTGCACCAATGATACAGTATTCAAGTGCAAGGTCTTCTTATAGTTTATGTTTATTTTTGTCTGGTAGCCCACTATGGTAGGTGGCTTGATTGAGTACCCTTTATCAACTATATTTTCTTCCCAGAGCCACTTCCACACTTCCCTGCCAGTTACCTATATTTCTCAAATAGGTTATTGTTCACTGGAATCCATGTCTCCAATCTTGTCTCTGGGACAGAATTCAGAGTGAATAAGGAAAAAATTATTCTGTTACTAACATCTGGGAGATAATTATGGGTAATCCTTTTTATTTCTTGGTAAGACCCATTTATTAGCATTACCTTGTTTAAGCAACATGGAATCCCAGGCTTTGATTAGATTCAGACATTTAAGGAATAGTTATTATATAGCAGATATTTTACTAGGTTCATTAGCATGTTATTTTCTTCTTATACTCTAATTACAGTATAATTTCATTAACAGCTAACTATGATTATCATCCATTCAATTAATAACTTTTGTTTCTCTAGGTTTCAACAGTATTGAGGTAAAACACTATATAACAATAACAGCCAAGAGAAAATTATTTTTAGTTATGCCCAGATTATTGAGCAGACTTCCAAATCTCACTTTTGAAAATCCCTACACCAAAGCAAAAATGGGGGGGGAGCAGAGGATGGGACGTCTTGATTGTTTTCACAGACTCCTCTCCTTTATTACGTAGCATCTGCCATTTTACATCCCCCTCTACTCTAGCTTTGCTTTCTGAAACGTTTGCGTGAAACACCTGTTATCCAGGTTATTGACCCTGTGAAGCTACTTGAAGGTGCCTTATTTCTGCTACCACGTAACAGTCAGTAATGCTTTAACTGAAAGTAACAGACTTCTTGGCTCATAGTAGTTGCAACAATAATAAACAATAAGCATTGGATTATCTAATATAACAAAAAGTTTCGAAGTCAATGATTTCAAGTTGGTATAGTAGCTCAATGCTATCTTCAAGAGCCTATTTTTGTTTGTGCATTTCTGCTCTGCCCAAGTCAGTGCATTGAAAATATTGCCCTTTATGGTCACAGAACGGCTGTTAGAGCACCTCATTTTACAATATTCTCAGTGGTAAGAAAAGGAAGGAGGCACGCAAGACAAAAAGGGTCTTCTTGTTTTGTTAAAGAGAAGCATCTTTCACATAAATGCATGCTGAGTTCTCTTTATCTTCTCAGCTTGAGCTTAGCTCCAATAAAAAAATATATAGGCATTCTGCTGACAAGAATGGAGGGATGGCTGCTAGATGTAATGAACAGTGTCTGCTTTGCTGCAGTACCTACTGAGATCCACCAAAGTGTTTTCTGATGAAATCCTGCGCCATGGTCTGATTAATGAGAATTCATCTTCCTTTACTTTTTTTTTTTAACCCAGTTGTTATGGTATGATTGACATACAAAACACTGTATATATTTTTGTAACCAGCTTGATGGGTTGGGAGATAAGTATATATCTGTGAAATCATAAACACAGTTTATGCCATAACATATCCATTACCTCTAAAAGTTTCCTTCTGCCCTCTTTATTATTAGTATTATTACTCTGTGATAAGAACATACAGCATAAAATTTACCCTCTTAGCAAACTTCTAAGTATACAATATAGTATTATTGAATATGGGCTCTATCCTGTATAGATCTCTAGGACTTATTCATTGTACATAACTGAAACTTGTACCCTTTGATTAATACCTTTCAGTTTATCCTCCCTCCAGCCCCTGGCAGCCACCATTCTACTCTCTACTTCCAGGAGCTTGATTATTTTAGGTTCTTCATATAAGTGGTATCATGTAGTATCCTGAATATATAATTCATGATGGCCTAAGTCAATCAGTATTCTGTTTTTTTTAGCTTTTTACTTTTATTTATTTATTTATTTTTAACATCTTTATTGGAGTATAATTGCTTTACAATGGTGTGTTAGTTCCTGCTTTATAACAAAGTGAATCAGTTATACATATACATATGTTCCCATATCTCTTGCCTCTTGAGTCTCCCTCCTTCCCACCCTCCCTATCCCACCCCCTAGGTGGTCACAAACCACCGAGCTGATCTCCCTGTGCTATGCAGCTGCTTCCCCCTAGCTATCTATTTTACATTTGGTAGTGTATATATGTCCATGCCACTCTCTCACTTTGTCAGAGCTTACCCTTCCCCCTCCCCATATCCTCAAGTCCATACTCTAGTAGGTCTGTGTCTTTATTCCCGTCTTACCCCTAGGATCTTCATGACCTTTTTTTTTTTTGTTGCTAGCATTTGCTAGTCTAATGTGGCTATATAATCCAGTTCTAGTCCATGCGATATAAAGAGAACTTTTATTTGAAGAAGAAAAGAATGATAGGAATAAAAGAGGAAAAGAAAACGTGAAGAAAGGAAAATTTCACTGGACCTCTCATATCTTGCTCTTTATGTGGCTGTAGAGGAATTGAGCTCATGGAAAGAGCAGTGACATGATGCTTTCTCTCCCTCAGATTCATTGTCCTGCTTTGTCTCTTCTTGAGTCACATTTACTTCATGTCTATGTGGCCTCTTGAGTTTATCCTTTCACCTTACCTCACTTTTCTGAATACTTCATCACTGTCTCTAAACTACTTTATACTTTTACAAATACCTAGGTATGGAGGTTGACATTTTTCTGACTCTGCAGTTTTTGCTGATGTTGCTTTATGTTAAAATAGATACTTTCCAGGAAATGAAAGTTATAAATTTGGGTTCATAAACTTCATTCCAAAATGATTATATTCTCTGTGGTAATGACACCAGTAAATATTTTAACTCCTTGTATTGTATGTACTACTTGAATGTACAATAAACTGAAAAAAAAAGACGTTCCAAAGGTATTCAATAAATACTTCTGGTTTATAAATATTCAGATGTTCTAGGCATGATTATGAGCCTCTTGAATTTACTGGGGATGACTGGTGCTGAAGCCAAGAGGAAAAAGACAGTAGCTTCTGAGGAAAGCTCAGATGAGTCAAAACATAGATGGTATTAATCCAACCAGTTTTGTTACTCAGAATTACAGCTGGGAAGTGGAATTTATCATATGAGTTTTGGAGACTCAAAATCAGAAGTATATGCAAAGGAGAGATGAATGATAAGTACTTTTTATTAATTAAAAAGAGAATTCAAACTTACTGCCAAAATTTAAGGCTTCAAAAGCAGTTACAGAGAATCAGGATACAAAGTGGAGAAATTAGTATCAAGAAGAACAAGAGCAAGAACAATTGGTGTCAGGTTAGTCTCAATTTAGGATAACTGCCTATAAATAGTTCGGTGTCTACAGTTGCCTCGAGCATGTCAGTTATAATATTATATATGGATAAAACATTCATACCTAAAGGCAAGAGACAAGATAAGCAGGGATTTGCATTTCCTCATTCTTTATTACTCCTCAGGCCTGGCTCATTTGTTAGCAAATGGTATGAGAACATAGCCAGGCCTGAAAGGAAAAGTCTGTGATTGACAATAATAAAATATAGATGCCTTACTTCCCAGGCTCTTTAGAGTAAATCGTTTAACATTCTGAGAAACAAAATGCCAAGATCTTACCTGATAGAACAATCGTTTACCAAGCGCATTCTTGTAGTCACTATTTCAAAATGACCCCAAGCCTGATAACGTCACCCAGTTGGAGAGGAAAGCTTTGATAAATTTAAGTCTTCTCAGGATATTTTGGGATCTCTCATGAGGTCTTGGGAAATTTCCTTTTTTGTGCCCTCTGCATAGACAGACTCTAAGCATTACTACATTAGCACTGAATACTGTTTATATAAAGAAAGCCACCTCACCTGGTATCTGGAGCCAGAAACACATGGAGACCTTAAGAAAACTGATATCAGGTAGGATTACATTTCCTATAAAAACATAGTTTGGGGGTTTGGCAAATATTAGATGATAAAGGTTTTTGAAGCAAGTTAAATCCTTTGAATTTGTGAAGAAATGAATTTTATATAATCTGTGGCCTATGTTCATGTACCATTTTGACAATGGGACAAAGGGGAGTTGTTGGAATAATAAAACTAGAAGACAAGTGTAGGATTAGAATGAGCCAATATCTTGTGCCAACAAGGGAATGAGCACAGAAGAAACGCAATTTCATAGGATTTGTAGAAAAGCTTCACCATCAGCAATCAAAGGTCTACTGTGGGAGGTCACGACAGCTGCCGTAGAAGCAGAGTAAACTTATGGAATTCTCCTTTAAGAAGATAAAAGATAAAAAGTGGATTTTAAAAGCAATATGGGCAAACTATAGCCCAGAAACTATCAATCTGAAAGCTATCAATTCATCTCAGACAATAATGTGTATTTGGATATAACCTCAACTTAGTGTTCTGATCTTAGACCTGCCATTAATGAGCTGTCTAACCTTGGACAAGTCTCTTGACTGTTCTATGTCTCAGCATTCACATTTGTAAAAGGAAGAGGTTGCACTATATGATTGCTACAGTTCCTTCTTGTTCTGAGATTCAGTGAAATGCTAAAGGATCTAATAAGAGATATTTCAAACTGCCTCTAGCTTTGTACATATAAACCAAATAAGCCATGGTTTAGATAATATAATAGACAACATTCTATCAACATACTTTTTCAGCCTCACCCCCAAGATTGCACATAACCTAAGCTAGAATGCAGTTTAAAAGTAGTAGGGTCTATTCTGTGTTCAGCTGCCAACATGGGCCACACATTGGTTGACAGATTCATCTCATTTCTACTTTGAATGTAAAAATTTGGCAGGGTCATAAAAGAAATCTATTAGAAGGTCAAGGAAAGATTGAATACATTATTACTCTAAATATGGCTTAAAATATGACCACAATGATATTATTTCTAATAAAATGCTTACGTATGCTCTAAAATATTTCTGAAAGGATATATTCCAGTTTCCTTTGGAAACAGAGAGCAAAAAAGAAAATATAGGTGATTTTCATTCTTTTCACATATACTGTGTGAAGTTTTAAAATTAGTAGGCAACATTTGTATAGTCCCACACAAACAACATAAAGAAACATATTTAAGAGATCAGTTGTAGCCCATGAGTGCGGCTATAGCTTGTCATTATTTGTGCTGAATATCCTCCACTGGACCAAGAAAGGCAAACAAACAAACAAACAAAAAAAGAGATGGGACCCCTATTTCACTCCCAGTCCATGTTCTTGGTTACTTTTTAGAACAATCCCTAACTATACAGTGCTACTTTAAGTTGGCCTTTTCTGATATGTTCCCTACCTCTTCAAGATGAAGAGAAAAAGATTTGGGAAAGCTGTGAGTGCCCATAAGGCAACTAACTTTCAAGGTCAAGACCATATTAACTATACTCCCTGATGTTATGTATTCAACCTCATTTGCCCTCTACAGATTGATTTACTAATAGGACCTCATGAAATGTTTCTGTCACAAACTGGTAAAGTGTACGATTTCAAGAAGTAATATCCCCCATGACCAAACTGCACTGGTAGATTATGTTAATTTATGATTTTTTTCATATCCCCCTCTTTTTTTTTTCCAGTAAGCCAGTAGAGGTGATCTGACCCCAAAATGTGGATTCTACTATTAAAAGGAACTCGTTCACATTTGCTAGTTGTGGCAGTTGGGGACAGGACAAAGCCCCCTGCTTCACTGAACTATTGCAACAATAAAACTGAGGATGAGAGGCACTATGGGAAGAAAGAGAATTTGGGGCAGATTCATCTTTGATTATTCATTTTCTAAATATATTGTGCTAAAAACAATGCTGTGAGAAAGTTGGCTGTCTAACAAACTGTTTAAAAGCATGTAGGTGCCTTAACATAAAATAATGGAAAACAATAATGTAGTGAAAGGAAGAATTACACACCTGTAAAAGTCCCCAAGCTTCATCAGCATCATTTATCAAAATAAAACATGGTAGCTTCAGTTTGCTAAGAAAAATTGAGTACTGCTTAGGTGCTTTGTTCTATTTCTTCCTCCCGCCCCATAGAAAAATATTAGGCTATTTGCAAACAGTGCTTCTTTTTTTAATGCAAAACTACAGAAATATGCATCCCTAGGAAGATGAAATGTTTCACTACAGTCAGTGACAAACATTTCCTGATTTAGTATGACAGCTAACACAAAGTAACAGCCTGCCCCACAGAGAGCTGTGAAAATGACAAGTCAACTATGAGGAGCCGTCAAGGGTGTCTCTTGCCTGCTTTTACTCCACTCCCTTACATGGTCCCATGTAAAGGGCCAATTGCCCAAGTGCTTTATGTAGGCTATCTAAGTGCCCTAATTGGATGGTCCAGTTATCTCAGGGATTCTGAGTTCACAGTTGGATAGGTTTAGATAAAGAAAGGAAATGTGGAGTCATCAGATCTTAAGACAAAACCCAAACAAACAAAAAAAACAGTTCTATACAAACACAAATGATACCTCTCACTGACTAACTTCAGGCACCTCTGTTTGGTAGACTACTGAGTCACAAAACGAACACAGAATTTGCAAAAAAGAATGTAACCATAAAATAAATGATGTGATGATAGAAGAGTGATCCCTTACAGAGAGTATTCCAGTAGATTTCTCTCTCTAATTCAACACGTTTCAAATGACAGGACTTGCATTGTCTTGCTTAGGGCATGAATCCACTAACAGAGATCTCATTACACATCACAAAATGTTTTCTGATATCCAATCCTTTCTTTTTTTAAGCTCCCTCTCCCTGGACTACCTTAAATACACCTTCTCTCCCACTGGAGTTCAGGTTTCCTTGGAGCCAGGTAATTCTAAGAGTTACCCGATGCTCTCTTCTATGCCTTCTGCTCCCCCCTGACCTTACCCCTCCCTCTACAATGATCAGGCTGCAAGTGCCCATGTCAGACAGACCTTTGTTTTCCTGGGTTCCTTTCTTGTTTTATTGTTGTTACTTGCCCCCTCCCCACGCTTCTTCTCTCATTCTTTTTGCTGGCCTCAAATTCAGGGTCTCCTTCACCTCTTCCCTGCCATGTTTTTCAAGGGAGATGTGCTGTTCATGATGTTACTGACTGTATACTTTCTTTACCATTTCTCAGGAGTGATGAATTAAATTTACCCCACAGTTATGACCAAACTAAACTGTAGTTTTCAATTTTAATCTTTCCATTAAGAAAAGCTCAAAGAGATTGTGGGAGGCAGAGTCAAGATGGCAGCGCGGGAAGACACAGAGTTAGCATCTCCCCACAACCAGGGGGCCTGCTGGCCGCTAGTGGGGGACTCTTAATGCCCAAGGAGATGGAGGAACCCCAAAGTGAACTGGTAGGATGTAGGGGGACATAGGGGGAAGGAGAAGTGGAGGCCAGATAGGATCAGTGCCCCTGAGGCTGGGGAGATCAGTAGAGGCAGGTGGGAGGGGCCATCTGGAGGACTGGGAGAGCAGCGGAGGGCGATTGCCCCGCCCATTCAGGCCCAGGGAACCTGCTGAGCTCCCAGACGAATCCCTGGCTCTCCAAAGCTCCCTGCAGGCTGCGTGGGTCCTTGGGGGTATAGGAAGGAGGCTGGGGAGATCAGGAGAAGCAGGCAGGAGGGGCCCTCCCAGACCGGAGGAGGAGAGGAGAGGAGAGGAGAGGAGAGCATTTGCCCTGCCCATTTGAGTCCAGGAAGCCTGCTGGGCTCCCAGGTGAGGTCCCCTGCACTCTGAGACCAGCGGTGGGGGGCACACCTGGGCCCCTTCTGTTCCTTGAGCCTAAGCCATACCCCCACAGCCCCAGGGCCTTTTCCAGTCCTGTGGGTCCTCAGCATCGGCCCCATCCACTGCCCAAACCTCACCCTTGCTTAGGCCCCACACTCCAAAGCCAACGCCTTTCCCCTCCCCTTTTTTTTCTTTTCCCTACTCCTCTTTTTTACTATTGAGGTACTGATGTACCTTCCAGTTGTTGATTCATCTATATTTTTATTTTTATATTCTTCCTAACATATCTGTTAGTTTCCTACTCTAATTTTATTTTGCATTTTGTTATTGTTCTTTTTTTTTTTTTTGCTGCTCCCCAGGCGGCTTGCAGGATCTTGTTTCAGAAGCCCATGGGGGGGTGCCGAACCTCCCGCAGTAGGAGCTCTGAGTCCAAACCACTGGACTAACAGAGAACCTCAGACCCCAGGGAATATTCATTGCAATGAGGTCTCACGGAGTTCCTCATCTCAGCACCAAGACCCAGCTCTACCCAACAGCCTACAAACACCAGCGCTGGAAGCCTCAGGCCAAACAACCAGAAAGACAGGAATACAATCCCACTCATTAAAAAAAAAAAAAAAATGAGACAGCAAAAAAATATGTCACAGATGAAGGAGGAAGGTAAAAACCTACAAGAACAAATAAATGAAGAGGAAATAGGCACTCTACCTGAAAACGAATTCAGAGTAACGATAGTAAAGATGACCCAGAATCTCAGAAATAGAATGGAGGCACAGATTGAGAAAATAGAAGAAATGTTTAAGATCCAGAGAGAACTAAAGAACAAACAAACAGAGATGAACAACACAATAACTGAAGTGAAAAATACACTAGAAGGAATCAATAACAGAATAAAGAGGCAGAAGAATGAATAAGTGAGCTGGAAGACAAAATGGTGGAAATAACTGCTGAGGAGCAGAATAAAGAAAAAAGAATGAAAAGAATTGAAGACAATCTTAGAGACCTCTGGGACAACACTAAACTCACCAACATTCAAATTATAGGAGTCCCAGAAGAAGAAGAGAAAAACAAAGGGTCTGAGAAAATATTTGAAGAGATGATAGCTGGAAACTTCCCTAACATGGGAAAGGAAATAGTCACCCAAGTCCAGGAAGCACAGAGAGTCCCATACAGGATAAACCCTAGGAAAAACACACCAAGACACATATTAATCAAACTAACAAAGATTAAATTCAAACAAAAAATATTAAAAGCAGCAAGGGAAAAACAAAAAATACCATAGAAAGGAATCTCCATAAGGTTATCGGCTGATTTTTCAGCAAAAACTCTGCAGGCCAGAAGGAAGTGGCAGGATACACTTAAAGTGATAAAAGACAAAAACCTACAACCAAGATTACTCTACCAAGCAAGGATATCATTCAGATTTGATGGACAAGTCAAAAGCTTTTCAGATAAGCAAAAGCTAAGAGAATTCAGCACCACAAAATCAGCTTTATGACAAATGCTACAGAAACTTCTCTAAGTGGGGAACACAAGAGAAGGAAAAGACCCACAAAAACAAACCCAAAACAATTAAGAAAATGGTAATAGGAACATACAAATCGATAATAACCTCGAATGTAAATAGATTAAATGCCTCAACCAACAGACACAGACGGGCTGAATGGATACAAAAACAAGACCCATATACAAGCTGTCTAAAAGAGACCCACTTCAGATCTAGGGACACATACAGACTGAAAGTGAAGGGATGGAAAAAGATATTCCATGCAAATGGAAATCAAAAGAAAGCTGGAGTAGCAATACTCGTATCAAATAAAACAGACTTTAAAATAAAGACTGTTAAAAGAGATAAGGAGGGCCACTACATAATGATTAAAGGATCAATCAAAGAACAAGATATAACAATTATAAATGTTTATGCACTCAACATAGGAGCAACTCTATACATAAGGCAAATGGTAACACCATGAATGGAGAAATCGACAGTAACAGAAAAATAGTAGGGGAGTATAACACCCCACTTACACTAATGGACAGATCATGCAAACAGAAAATAAATAAGGAAACACAAGCTTTAAATGACACAATACACCAGATAGATCTAATTGGTATTTATAGAACATTCCACCCAAAAGTGGCAGAATACACTTTCTTCGCAAGTGCACATGGAACATCCTCCAGGATAGATCACATCTTGGGTCACAAATCAAGCCTCGGAAAAGTTAAGAAAATTGAAATCATATCAAGCATCTTTTCTGACCACAATGCTATGAGATTGGAAATCAATGTCAGGAAAAAAACTAAAAAACACAAATACATGAGGCTAAACAGTGTGCTACAAAATAACCAAGAGATCACTGAGGAAATCAAAGAAGAAATTTAAAAAATACATAGAAACAAATGACAATGAAAACACAATGACTGAAAACCTATGGGACACAGCAAAAGCTGTTCTAAGAGGGAAGTTTATAGCAATTCATTCTTACCTCAAGAAACATCTCAAATAAACAATCTAACCTACACTTAAAAAACTAGAGAAAGAAGAATAAAGAAAACCCAAAGTCAGTAGAAGGAAAGAGATCATAAAGATTAGAGCAGAAATAAATGATATAGAAACAAAGAAAACAATAGCAAACAACAATAAAACTAAAAGCTGGTTCTTTGAGAAGATAAACAAAATTGATAAACTGTTAGCCAGACTCATCAAGAAAAAAAGGGAGAAGATGCAAATCAATAAAACTGGAAATGAAAAAGGAGAAATCACAACTGACACTGCAGAAATACAAAGGATTATAAGAGACTACTACAAACAACTATATGCCAATAAAATGGACAACCATGGAGAGATGGACAAATTCTTGGAAAGGTACAATTTTCCAAGACTGAACCAGGAAGAATTAGAAAATATAATCAGACCTATCACAAGTAATGAAATTGAAACTGTAATTAAAAGTTTTCCAACAAGCAAAAGTCCAGCACCAGATGGCTTCACAGGCAAATTCTATCAAACTTTTAGAGAAGAACTAACACTTATCCTTCTCAAACTCTTCCAAAAAATTGCAGAGGGAGAAACACTCCCAGATTCATTCTATGAAGCCATCATCACCCTGATAACAAAACCAGAAATACATATGACAAAAAAATTATAGACCAATATCACTAATGAACATAGATGCAAAAATCCTGAACAAAGTACTAGCAAACAGAAGCCAACAGCACATTAAAAGGATCATACACCATGATCAAGTAGATTTATCTCAGGGATGCAAGGATTCAACAATATACACAAATCAATCAATGTGATACACCACATTAACAAATTAAGGAATAAAAACCATATGATCATCTCAATAGATGCAGAAAAAGCTTTTGACAAAATTCAACACCCATTTATGATAAAAACTCTCCAGAAAGTGGGCATAGAGGGAACCTACCTCAACATAATAAAGGCCATATATGAAACACTCACAGGAAGCATTATACTCAATGGTGAAAAACTGAAAGCATTTCCACTAAGATCAGGACCAAAACAAGGATGTCCAGTCCTGCTACTCTTATTTAACATAGTTTTGGAAGTCCTAGCCACAGCAATCAGAGATGAAAAAGAAATAAAAGTAATACAAATTGGAAAAGAAGTAAAACTGTCACTGTTTGCAGATGACAGAATACTATACATAGAAAATCCTAAAGTTGCTACCAGAAAACTACTAGAACTAATGAATGAATTTGGTAAAGTTGCAGGATACAAAATTAATGCACAGAAATCTGGCATTCCTATGCACCAACAACAAAAAATCAGAAAGAGAAATTAAGGAAACACTCTCATTTACCACTGCAACAAAAAGAATAAAATACCTAAGAATAAACCTGCCTAAACAGGCAAAAGACTTGTACTCAGAAAACTATAAAACACTGATGAAAGAAATCAAAGATGATACCAACAGATGGAGAAATATACCATGTTCTTGGACTGGAAGAATACAAGTTGTGAAAATGACTATACTACCCAAAGCAATCTACAGATTCAATGCAATCTCTAGCAAACTACCAATGGCATTCTTCACAGAATTAGAACAAAAAATTTTACAATTCATATGGAAACACAAAAGACCCCGAATAGCCAAAGCAATCTTGAGAAAGAAAAACAGAGTTGGAGGAGTTTGAGTTCAAACTATACCACAAAGCTACAGTAATCAAGACAGTATGGTACTGGCACAAAAACAGAAATATAGATCAATGGTACAAGATAGAATGCCTAGAGACAAACCCACACACATATGGGCACCTAATTTATGACAAAGGAGGCAAGAACATACAATGGAGAAAAGACAGCCTCTTCAATAAGTGGTGCTAGGAAAACTGAACAGCTACATGTAAAAGAATGAAATTAGAACACTACCTAACACCATACACAACAAAAATAAACTCCAAATGGATTAAAGACTTAAATATATGACTAGACTCTATAAAACTCTTAGAGGAAAACATAGGCAGAGCACTCTTTGACATTAACCACAGCAAGATTTTTTTTAACTCACCTCCTAGAGTAATGGAAATAAAAATAAACAAATGGGACTTAGTTAAACTTAAAAGTTTTTGCACAGCAAAGGAAACCATAAACAAGACAAAAAGACAATCTCAGAATGGGAGAAAATATTTGCAAATGAACAACAGACAAAGGATTAATCTCCAACATATACAAACAGCTCATGGAGCTCAATATCCAAAAAACAAAAAATCCAGTTAAAAAATGGGTGGAAGACCTAAATAGACATTTCACCAAGGAAGACATACAGATGGCCAAGAGGCACCTGAAAAGATGCTCAACATCACTAATTATTAGAGAAATGCAAATCAAAACTACAATGAGGTATCACCTCACACCAGTCAGAATGGCCATTATCAACAAATCTAGAAACAATAAATGCTGGAAAGGGTGTGGTGAAAAGGGAACCCTCCTGTACTGTTGGTGAGAATATAAATTGATACAACCACTATGGAAGACAGTACGGAGGTTCCTTAAAAAACTATAAATAGAGCTACCATATGACCCAGCAATCCCACTACTGGGCATATACCCTGGGAAAACCATAATTCAAAAAGAGACATGTACCACAATGTTCACCACAGCACTATTTACAATAGCCAGGACATGGAACCAACCTAAATGTCCATCAACAGATGAATGGATAAAGAAGAAGTGGCACATATATACAATGCAATATTACTCAGCCATAAAAAGAAACGAAACTGAGTTATTTGTAGTGAGGTGGATGGACTCAGAGTCTGTCATACAGAGTGAAGTAAGCCAGAAAGGGAAAAACAAATATATTAACGCATATATGTGGAATCTAAAAAAAAAAAAAAAAATGGCACTGATGAACCTATTTGCAGGTCAGGAATAAAGAGGTAGACATAGAAAGTGGACTTGAGGACATGGGGTGGGAGGGTGAAGCTTGGGCAAAGTAAGAGTAGTATCTATATATATATATATATATATATATATATACACTACCGAATGTAAGATAGTTGCCTGGTAGGAATCAGCAGCATAGCACAGGGAGATCAGCTCGGTGCTTTGCAATGACCTAGAGGGCTGGGATAGGGAGGATGGGAGGGAGGCTCAAGAGGGAGGGGATATGGGGACATTTGTATGCATATGGCTGATTCACTTTGTTGTGCAACAGAAACTAACACAATATTGTGAACCAATTATACTCCAATAAATATCCATTTAAAAAAAAAGCTCAAAGAATTTCAAGTTTGATAATAATTCAGCTTCAAAATATGCAAGGTTAGGCATAAAAGACAAAGAAAATAGAAGACACTTTTTTTCAACAATGTCTTTTTATTTTTTAGGTGTGATTATTAAGGCAAAATGAGATTTGACTTAAGTGACTTGGAGGTGAAAAGCCTTATTCTCCTTTGTTTTGTTAGCTTGTTCTGAAATCTCTGACTTAGCTCCCAATAATTCCAATAACTGCCTGCTCTTAGAAACACTGTGTAGGGGATTTTTTAAAAAGATATTTGACCTGAACATGAAATCCTAATCCATTCCCTAAACTCCCAGAAATACACGTACTCACATCTTTTTTCCATAGGGTATATATTTTCTTTAGAGAATGCAAAATTGTGTTAATGCCTAGATCACACAATATCCCTATAAGTAAGTAAGGAAACTGCCATTTATTACTCCTCCCGCCCCACATCTTCTGTCTGCCCGGTGCTTGGTTAAAGTCTTTCATGTGTTTGATCCTGTTTAATCATCACATGTCCTACAACAGAAATGCCATTATCCCTATTTTCACAAATGAGGAAACAAAAGTTAAGAAAGGCAAATTTATTTGCCCAAGGTCACACCAAATAGTGTGTGACAGAAGGGTCATGTTATATGGTGACTAATAAATATTAACCTGAATAGAAGTATTTGGTTTTTAAGGACCAAGATGAATATTAACAATATACAATGGTCCCTCGGTATCTGCATGGAATTGGTTCCAGGATCCCCATGGACACTGAAATCCAAGGATGCTCAAGTCTCTTGTATAAAATGGTGTAGTACCCTCCCACCCTCTGTCCATTTCCTCAGGTTCCACTTCCTCAGATACGGAGGGCCAACTGTATCTTGCTAGATTTGAGGAGTATGACTATTATTCAAAAACTTTGTTCAATTCTGCTTTTTAATTCTGTATTAACCAAGTAATTGGTACGTATTTTTATTCTTCTCTGTTACCAACCACATAAGTTATCTGGATTCAATAATGTGTGAGACTTCCATCCTTTGCATAAGGTAAAGTAGTTAGGGAGTCTTCTCTTGTTTAAGCATCAGTATTACGAAAGAGCCTTTTCATCTACCTATTAAAAAGCCAAATTGGATTAAATTTTTATCCACTAACAGTGGTTCAACCATTTATGATATGTTCTCTATGAAATAGTCTGAAAGAACTATTTCATTCCAAAGGAAACTTTTCATTTCTTCACTACTGAAGGTTCTGTTCCAACAATTTTATTGAGTTTAGTTCACTCTCCGAATAGGGAAGAAAAGAGTTTCTTTTTTCTGGCTGCCAAGTTGCCATCTGACTATTTTTCTCTTCATTTATGTGCATATTTTTGCACCTGTCCTTTGCAAATTAGTTTTGCATATGACAAGGTATGAAAGAAATATGCATTCTCAAATAATTTGCACATTTTATAGAAGGAAAATTTCACTCTTCAAAGATTTCTGACACAATGTGCTTATTAAATAATTGTAAAATAACTGCTTCAAATAATTTTAAAATAACATTGTTTGGCAGAATAAATTAACTATTAAATATCCTTGAAAACCACTTCTAAGTTTGTTATTAGTTTTGTTTTGCTTTGCTTTACAAAAGAAATCCCTTGGAAGAAATTTAAAACAGATCTTTAAAATTACACAAGAAGATGCACACAAACACACATACATATGCAATTTCTAAAATTTCAAATGCAATATTGAATAGAATTGATAATGAAATTTTCATTATGAATATAAGGCTTTCTTAGAAATAATGCACCCAATGTCTATTAAAATCTACAAATGCTATTTCCAGTAGTTATATTGAAAGTCTAGGGGAATTTTTAGAAGTTTTGATTTAAGTAATATTGAGCTCAAAATTGAAATTTATACCTTCATATCATAGAAACATGTTGCTTTTATTCTTTAGCTGTTTCTGAAGCTAGAACTAAGAGTGTAATAAAATTTAGCATTGAAATAAAAGGCAAGCTGAGAAAAGCATGGAAATTACCATCATTACATTATGTTCACTTCAGAGAGGTAATTTAGTTAGGCGTATATATCTCTATTAATCAAAATACTTTTGAGGGGCTTCCCTGGTGGCGCAGGGTGTATGTTATAATGATCTATATTAAAATATCTGCAAGCTTTAGAACTATCAAAATGCTGCAGGGTCATGGTCTCAAAAGTTTTTTTTTTTTTTTTTTTTTTTTTTTGTAGTACACGGGCCTCTCCCGTTGCGGAGCACAGGCTCCGGATGCACAGGCTCAGTGGCCACGGCTCACAGGCCCAGCTGCTCCGCGGCATGTGGGATCTTCCCGGACTGGGGCACGAACCTGTGTCCCCTGCATTGGCAGGCGGACTCTCAACCACTGCGCCACCAGGGAAGTCCTAGTTCTAGTTTTGAAAGAGTTTTGTTTCTTTGTTTTAAAACCAGGAGTACATCTTATATATACTTATAAATTTTTAAATTAAAATTGTTTTTGTAGAATTTCTAAGTCATTTATTTGCAGTTCATGCTTATCTTTTCTAGAACAGCTCTGTTTGGACCTTCTATTTATCCAAATGTAGAGTTCATCCTCCTTGACACCTTTCTACTTTACATGGGCCCTGTTTCTTCCAAGGTACAATGATTTTTTTCCCCCAAAGGAACAACTTTATAAGGATGGATAGGTTCCCAGACTGACTGATAGAATTTGAATTTACCGGTAATTTGATGATTTAACTAAACTAGATTAATAATAGTAGATTTCAACTCTTTACTGTAGTAGTTAGAACTCATAAATTTAAGGCCTAGACAGAGCCCAGCTGTTCCTTTGGCACATGTAGGTGTTAGCAATGTGGAAGGTCAATACATTTTCATTATTTCCTAGATCTCAGCAGGATTTAAAATTAATTATACATGTCTTCTAACCAGTCGCCAAAATTGTAGCTGTCCAGCCTGCCAAGCAGGCCCATGTCATTCCTCGTCCCCTGGGTCTGAGGGCTTCCTTAACGCTTTTAGCATACTGACACGCCACAGAATCCATTTGCCAACATTTCTCATTGACGTTGCCCTCATCCTTGCCACTATCAAATCTAGTTTAGACAAATCCTATTGCATTTCCACTCTTGACCTTTTAATATCCCTTCTATCCATTTCCTTGCAGCAACCAGAAGGATAACAATAAAACATACATCAGATCACATCACTTTCCTTCTCAAAACTTCAAATGGTTTTTACTTGTGCAGAGGGTAAAATATTACATTTACCATGATCTACAAACCCTTCTGGACTGACCTACTGCACTATCCTCTCCTCTTATAACTTTCTCTACTTACAAAACTGAAGCTTTGCTGCACTTCCTTTGTTTCTGACAACCTGGCAAGTCCTTCCTGACTCAGACAGGAGCTTTTGAACCTGTTATTTTCTTTACCCGGGAGATTCTTCTTTCCACTCACTGCCTGGATAATTCCATTTCCAGATCTCAGTTTCAATAACACTTTCTCAAAGAAACCCTCCCTAATACCTTAATCTAAATTCCTACCCCTTATGATAGTATCTCAGATCACACAATTATTTAATTTTCTATTATGTACAATAATTGGTAACTACTTACTTATTTATTTCTAATGATTTCCTTCTGTAAACTCACATGTGCTCTTTTCCCTCTCTGTATTTTAAGGATCCATGCACAGAAAGGTATAGTATTCAATATATATTATCATCAAAATCAGTGGATGATGTTTAAACTAAAACATAGATGAAATAGACAAATATGCTTCACTAGCCCCTAAAGAGATCATTATACTGAATTATAAGAATAGATTTCAATTATTTGAGTGCTAACTTTATTTGAATATTCTCTCTAGTCATCATCCAGAAAGAGTACTCTCCATCCTGTAACACATTGTGCCTATTCACTTCCCCATTCCCCTCCCTGCTCTTTGTCTCAAACCCAGTCCCAAGGGACATTCACTCTTAGCTTAAAACTTTGGACTCACAACCATATTTGAGAAAAGGCTGCCACATATCTGCCAGCTTTTTATGTTTGGCCTTCTAACTTTCTGACAGCTGCCTTTACCTCTGTCCAACCAAGATCCAGATCCAGAGATATCTACTGAACACTGACTTTTGTTACCAGTCGATATTTTGAGTGTATGGTATCATGTTAATGATCTAGGTCTTTCTTTCCACAATAATTATTCATATCCTTTCGTGTATGCCTTATTATCCACAGAAGTTAAAGAAAGCATTTTAGAAATTCTTGTGTATGTGATATCAGGGAGTTTTTAAAGGTAAATAAGTATCCTACCCAGGTTTTCCACCTCTGAAAATTATGGCAGCTATGCCATTCTGGAGAGATGATTATTCCTTCATATTTAAAATGTTCTCCTTCAGTGTGCAATTAGAAGCTCCTAATGGCATACTGGGGCCTCTACACAGAAGACTGACATTAATGAGAGGAACAAAGTGTGAAAAAATACATTTTACGTGGTCTTCATAATAAGAATTGACAATAATTAAATCTAGTAAATAGATAGGGTTTGGAAGGTAGGTTACACATTCTTAAGACAATCTGGATTGATTTTTTTCCTCCTGAACAGAGCTTTTGTCTTTGAAATTGATGATTCAGATAATGCCTGGGATAGGCCACATAATCCAGATTTGAGTTAGTCAGCCACAAAGCCAGACGAAAGCATTCATCTTGCTTAAAAATCATTGAGTCCTTTCTTTCTTTTGAATTGACTTCAAGGAAGGTAATGTTATATTTTAATTTAAATGAATACTGAGAACCATCTGCTACAAAGGATCAAGGTGACTGACTTGTCCAGACACTTGGCACATCAAGAGGAAGTGGGAGAACAGATTTAATGACAATAATCCCACTTGCATTAAATACTTCCTTAACTATATATGTTGCTGTATTCTAAATCTATTTCAGTAAATTATTTTTCTTTAGAGGTTTACACAGATGAGCATTTATAGCTTTCTTTGGTGTCTGTGTATTTTCTCAAGAAGCTATTATATCATGCAAAGTTCATTCTTCCTGTTTCCTCATATGCTTGCATCAGTTGATATATGCATACATAATACATGATAATATATATGTATACATATGCATGTATGTTATATATGTACATACTATTAAAATAAAATATGCAGAGAAAATTCCAAAAGAATTTCCATCCTTTCACTTTTCTTTTTAAAATTTTCTGTTATGTTTGAAAACTACATTAATATCTTTATGGACTTGTATCCCTTTTAGAAAAATAAAAAATATGAGACCTAGCTTAAAAATCTAGAATTACAGTAGACTCTTAAAATAAATGACTATCTGTATTTATGACAACCAACTCCTGGTTCTGAAGGTGACATGTATGAATAGGTTATTTTCTTGAAGCTTACATTTGAATTGTATACACTCTGAAGCCTGAGAGTGGGAACAGGTCTTTCAGCTGTTAACTGAGACCAACAGAACTCACAGCATATCCATTTCAACAGGACTTTGTTGTTCTCTATTTGATGTTGCATATCCAGTGAACCCTTATGAAGTGAAAAGTCTTTGTCTGTCAGTGAGAAAGAGTCCCAAAGAAAAACTGACTAGTAGCGCTACTCGTAGAAATGAAGAGAAGCAAAGAGGCCTGAAGTGATTGTTCTTAGCTAGAAAATGGAAATTTGGAATAAAGCTCAGAATATAATATTAAATTTGTGGCTCAAATGTATTCAATCTGTTTAATTAATTTTTTCTTGAACATCAACTCCACACAGGTACTGTTCAAGATCAAAGGGATTTAATGATGACCAAAATGGACATGTAGGCTGACCACGGGGAGCACAGAGTCTAATGTCAGGGAGAAAAAAAACTTTTCCCTATCCTTATGGGCTCTTCTAGCTGGTCTGAGAATTATATTGATATGAGACAAAACAGGAGAAAATCATACTTAATTTTATACATATGGGAACTCCATATATATGAGAGAGCTAGAGACCCCAAATACATGAGAGGTTTATCGATAGAAAGGTAAAAGTAGGTATATATGCTATCCAGAGCTAAGAAAGGGGGTAGGGACCTGGGGTTTTCAAGGATAGGAGGGTCATTCACAAGACAATAAGAGAAAGAGCAGATATTTGGTAATTAGATGTTTGTCCTGCCATATGGATGGAGTCACTTAGATAAAATTTATTTCTGGTAATAACTCTTTTTCTGGGAAAATTTTAATTTAAATTCTTGTAGGTAGTAGAAGGAGGGGCAGTAGTTTCTCTTGAGTCTATAGGGTCTCAAATGCCTTTAGCTCAAAATAATCCACATGCTAAAGTAGTACATCTTGGGGAGGTCTGTTGCAACCCCCTACACTAGCAATCAATTATGTGCCTTAAACTGTTGTGTATTTATATATATATATATATATATATATATATATATATATGTAGGTAAGTAGGCATCTCTTTACTTTTTTCAACAAGCTAACATTTATATAACTCTTACTATGTGGAACATACTTTCTAACACTTGATAAATCTGATTTAATCCTCTTTTGACCTCATGAGGTAGGTCCTATTATCATATTCATTTTACAGAGGAGAAAAATGAGCAGTGTAGAAGAGATTTTCAACAATAATATACCTCTCATTTATTGATTTTCATTTGTGTATCAGTCAGGGATCGGCCAGAAGCATTCTGTCTATGAACATTTTGAGTAGAAATTATGACTAAAACTTTTTTTTGTTGTTTTTTTTTGTTTTTTTTTTGTGGTACGCGGGCCTCCCACTGTTGTGGCCTCTCCTGCTGCGGAGCACAGGCTCAGCGGCCATGGCTCATGGGCCCAGCCGCTCCACGGCATGTGGGATGTTTCCGGACCGGGGCACGAACCCGTGTCCCCTGCATCGGCCAGCGGACTCTCAATCACTGCGCCACCAGGGAAGCCCCGACTAAAACTTTTAATTGAAGTATAATGTGCATTCATAAACCAAACATATTGTAATGGTACAGCTCAATAAATTTTCTTAGTGTAAACATTCTCATGACATAGGACTCAGATTTAGAAAAAAAACATTATCAGTACCTCAAAAGCCCACATCATGCTCTATTTATGTCGCTTTTTTACCCAAGTATATCTGTATATAGGACTTAGAAATCTTAAGTATATTTGAAAACAGAGGGATGTCACCATAAATGACGTCAGCTTCCTGCAGCACCGAATTGAGTCTCTCAGAAAGCTGGTTTGCAACTTGCCTTTGCCCAAGCCTCTGCCCACAACTGCCACCAGAGAATTATGGCTTCTTCTTTAATGCCTTCCAAATATTTTACCACTGACTTTCACTGATTGAACATTTCTTTGTCAGAATCTTAGAAATATAATATCCATAGCAATCCCCTATGGCTGATGGGGAATCTGAGAAAGGTGGAGATGGTACTGAGCATCAACAGTAAATATCTGGTCTAGTCTGTTCTACTACTTTAGCTTCTTAGCTTCCATACACACTTATGTATATATCTAAATTACTGAGACAAAACAAGGCACAACAATTCATCATACAAATGGAGATTTTTTAAATGGAGAAAAGAATTCATAAGTAATTGCATCCATTTTTGGCTGATACTTATTTCTTGATTTGATCAGTCACAAACATCCATTGATATTATGTAACTTAAATACCAATATAACACCTTGTATAAACTATTGAAGGAAGAAGAGAGGGAAAACTCCATGTGTGTGTCTGTGTGTGTGTGTGTGTGTGTGTGTGTGTGTGTAGATAGATGATCAATGTTAGATATGTCTATCTACTGCAGTTCTTGTTTTTGCAAATACCCAATGCCACCATAAACACCTTACAGATGCCTTCCTTCTGCCACTACTCATTCTATGTTCCTTTCCCCCAGTAAGAATCCAATGTTTAATGGTTCTCCACTTGGATGAAGAACATCTTCATTCATGAAGGCCTGAGATGGCTGTGCCTCTGCCTGTCTGCGACTGCTGTAGTTCTCCACTAACTTTACCACTAGAAATAGGAGAAATAAGAAGTGCTTGAAAGAATCCCTTGGGGCCTAGATATACTTTTTCTTGTCCTTATTGTCTAGCAGAAACTATAATTCCCCTTGTTGGCTGGCAGTGCAGTAATCCCTCTTTGTCTATTGCTTCAGGATCAGAAGGTGCTTAATGTGGCCAGACAGAAGCCTCGATTTTGAATTCAATCTGGTAATAGTTGTGTCCCCCAGAAAAGCATATCTCCCTTAAAAACTAAGATTCACAACCAACCAAGTCCAAAGATGTATATACAAGAATCAGAAATTATATAAGCCACTTTTACTGCCACACTTGTTTCCAGGACACATGCTTCCTTCTGGCCATGGGGTAAACATCTTCATATGTTTACACAGGGCATATGCTAAAATCTGTGTAATACCACACAAGTCTTAAGGTTTTTGTCATCACCCAGCTTTGTGTAACTGAATATGCAGTAACCATTTCACCTTTCACTCAGTCTTGTTGCCTCTGTGTGATGGGTACATGGTAAGATCAATGAATTCCATAGGTGTGAGCACTTTATCTCATGTATTTTGCTTTCAAATTGGTTATAACAAAGTTTCAATCAAAATCACAGCAGAACATTTTGAAGAAATTGACAAGTTGATTCTAAAATATATATGGACAGGCAAAGAATATATTAGAACAAACAGGCCATTTTTTTAAGAAAAAGGACAAATTTGTGTTTCAAAAATTACTATAAAGCTATAGTAATCAAGATAGTGTGGCTTTGACAAAAAGACATATAGATAAGTGAAAAAACTAGAAAATTCATAAATAGCCCCATGTCTATATAGTAAATTAAATTTTGACAAAGGTAATTCAATAGGGGAAAGAGAGTATTTTCAGTAAAAAATGCTAGAACAACTGGATATTCATGTGAAAAAGAAATTCTACTCCTTATCTCTCATTATAAACAAAAACTATTTCAAAATAGATAATAGGTCTAAACATGAAGGCTACAATTTAAATATATATTTTATATAAGAAATGGGGTTTTTGCAAACTTGTAGGCAACAATTTCTTAGATACAAAGTAAAACCCGTAAGAACTGACACAAATAACATCATAAAAATTAAAAACTTTTGTTCTCTACATCTGTGACTCTACTTCTGTTTTGTGAATAAGTTCATCTGTACCCATTTTTTTTAGATTCCACATATAAACAATATCATATGATATTTGTCTTTCTGTGTCTGACTTACTTCACTCAGTATGACAATCTCTAGGTCCATTCATGTTGCTGCAAATGGCATTATTTTGTTCTTTTTTATGGCTGAGTAATATTCCATTGTATATATGTGCCACAACTTCTTTATCCATTACTCTGTTGATGGACATTTAGGTTGCTTCCATGTCCTGGCTATTGTAAATAGTGCATGCAATGAACACTGGGGTGCATGTGTCTTTTTGAATTATGGTTTTCTCCAGATATATGCCCAGAAGTAGGATTGCTGGGTCATATGGCAGTTCCACTTTTAGTTTTTTAAGGAACCTCCAGACTGCTCTCCATAGTGGTTGTACCAGTTTAGGGTCATGAATGTAGAAAACAAACTTATGGTTACCAGGGGATAAGCGGGGGTGGGGGGGGGTGGAACGTTGGGACTGACATATACACACCACTAGATATAAAATAGATAAGTAGTAAGAACCTGCTGTATAGCACAGGGAAGTCTACGTGATACTCTGTAATGGTCTATATGGGAAAAGAATCTAAAAAAAAAAAAAAAAGTGGAGGGACTTTCCTGGTGAACCAGCAGTTAAGACTCTGTGCTCCCAAAATCAGGGGGCCTGGGTTCGATCCCTGGTCAGGGAACTAGATCCCACATGCCGCAACTAAGAGCCTGCATGCCGCAACTAAAAGATCCGAGTGCCACACCTAAGACCCAGCACAGCAAAATACATAAATATTTTTTAAAAAGAGTGGATATATGTATATGTATAACTGATTCACTTTGCTGTACACCTGAAACTAATACAACAGTGTAAATCAACTATACTCCAATAAAAATTTTAAAAATAGAGACCTGAAAGTCAAAAAAAAATTAAAAACTTTTGTTCTCTGAAAGACACCATTAGTGAAATAAGAATGGAAGCCATAGACTGGGAGAAAATATTTTCAATACATGTATCTATCAATGAAACTCTATGCATAATACATAAAGAACTCTTACAACTGAAGACTAACAACCCAGTTTTTAAAATGTGCAAAAGATAGGAATAGACACTTCACAAAGGAAGATAAAATTATGGCCAATAAGCACATGAAAAGATGCTCAGTAACATCAGTCATTAGGGAGACATTAGTTAGCAATATGATGAAATATTACTAGAATGGCTATTATTAAACATATTGACAAACTAAATTGTTGATGAGAATTTAGAACAGCTGGACCTCTCATACCTTATATGTAGAAGTGTACAAATGGTACCACCACTTTGGGAAGTTTTGGTAGTTTCTTGTAAATTAAACATGCTCTTACCTTTGACATAGTAACGCCAAGTCTATGTATTACACAAGAGAAATAAAAACATGTATCTACAACATGCACAAAAATGCAAAAAATGTTCATTGTAGTTTTATTCATAAGAGCCAAACACTGGAAAAAATCCTAAGTATCTGTCATTTGGGGAATGGATAAACAAATTGTAGAATATTCACACAATGGAATCCTACTAACAATGTAGAATAATGAACTACTGGCATATTTCACAATGTGTATGAATCTCAAAAAACAAAACCATTATGCTAACTGTAAAAGGCAAGAAGCAAAAAACTACATACTTTACAATTCCACTTATATGAAACTCTAGAAAAGGCAAATCTAGTAATGCAGTCATAGAAAGCAGCACAGTGTTTGCCTAGAGCCAGGATGGAGGGTGGGATTGGGAGGGGCATGATGGGAGCTTTGAGGAGTGATGGAAGTGGTCCATATGTTAATTGTGGTAGCGGTTAAAAAGGCATAGGTGTTTGTCTAAACTCATTAAATTCTACATTTAAAATGTGTGTTTTATTGTATACAGAGTAAGACAATATAGTTGATTTTTTAAAGTTGGTTCTTGATCAGAAGCAATATTTGAGCTGTGGTGTATACATGTATACATGGAACCCCTGTTCACTACTGGTGGGAATATAAATTTGTGCAGCCACTACAGAAAACAGTATGGAGTTTCCTCAAAAAAACTTAAAATAGAACTACCATATGATCCAGCAATTCCACTTATGGGTATTTATCCAAAGAAAATGAAAACACTAATTTGAAAAGATATATGCACCCCCATGTTCACTGCAGCATTATTTACACCAAGCTATGGAAACAACCTAAGCATCCATCGATGGATGGATGGATAAAGAAGATGTGGTGTATATACAACGGAATACTATTCATCCATCAAAAAAGGATGAACTCTCGCCATTTGTGACAACATAGATGAGCCTTGCGGGCATCACGTAGGTGGAATTAGACAGATAAAGACAAATGCAGTATGATCTTACTTGTATGTGGAATTAAATAAAACGAAACAAAGTAAAACTGAGTTTGTCAATACAGAGAACGAATTGGAGGCTGGGGCTGGGGCATGTGCAAAAAAGGGTGAAGGGGGTAAAGCGGTACAAACTTCCAGTTATAAAATGGATAAGTCATAGGGATGTAGGCAAATCCATATCCAGTAGAATAAAATATCCAGTAAGTTGAGGTAAAAGGAGTGAGCAGAAAGATTCAGAACTACACATGATCCTGCAAGAACTGAATTCATGACGTTGCTTAAGAATTCACGATGTTTCTATCATTTACAAATGCGCATTATATTCCTCATTTTATTCAACATCTGAATTTTGGTGAAGTTCTTAGTGACCTCCCACAAAAATATTAGGAGGAACTTTCTCAATTGTTATAAACTGAATTCATCCTACTTAACAGAACAGGTCCTCCTCATTGTCATACACAAAGTATTTCTTATTGCCCAAAGAGTGCAGCTTTATTTGTTTTGATCACCACTTTCATTTGGCAGATTCAGTAAGATTCTAAGTTAATGTTAGTAAGGAAAAAATGATTGTCATATAGTGTGGAATTTTAGTAAAAAATTATTTTAATAGTTTTATAAATGCACTTATTACTATGCATAGAAGTTACTGAAGAAAATGTCACGTAAAATTGTCAATTATATTTTATTGAATGTTATGAAGTATGCTAAAATTGCATCATCAATTTGAAAATTCACAAATATCTTGGTATGTACCTCACATGAATACAATGGGTGATCTGTCATACTCTGGCATTGAATCTCACTGAAGTGAAAAAATTTAGTCAAATGACATTACTTTTTGCACCCACAGCTTGAGATGAATATATGGAAACTGATTCTGTATTCAGCCACTTTTTTTTTTAACATCTTTATTGGGGTATAATTGCTTTACAATGGTGTGTTAGTTTCTGCTTTATAACAAAGTGAATCAGTCATACATAAACATATGTTCCCATATGTCTTCCCTCTTGCGTCTCCCTCCCTCCCACCCTCCCTATCCCATCCCTCCAGGCTGTC
This sequence comes from Grampus griseus, assembly GCF_964374135.1. NCBI lineage: Eukaryota > Metazoa > Chordata > Mammalia > Artiodactyla > Delphinidae > Grampus > Grampus griseus. The sequence goes on from NC_139001.1 coordinate 64,930,568, forward strand.
ACAAAGCACCGAGCCAATATCCCTGTGCCCTGCGTCTGCTTCCCACTAGCTATCTACCTTACTACATTTGTTAGTGTGTATTCAGCCACTTTTAATTCTCACTGACACACCTATAAGATGTATTTTGTTTTCTTCATTTCTTTATTAAGAGAAACATTATTTTCTACTAAAGCATCACATGAAATTTTGCTACTTTGTTTGTGAACAATATTTTACACCAATGGCTATTTTAATGTTGGAATATTGTATCCTATAAAGAAATATAGTAACAAGGGGGCTTGAAAAGGAGTTAAAAGTCATGTCTGTATATGACATACCCAAATTACATTACCAGGTTCAGACGAGAAGGTAATTTTTTCAAACTATGAATAATATCTATCAAGCAATTTGAAATATAAAATATTAGAGTTTTGGATGATTTCATAAGTAAACTATTTCATGCTCTCAGAAAATTGAGGCCCAGATGAATTAAATAATCTATAAAAACTTGTGCTGTCCCCAGGACTAAAACCTTGATTTAATCCAACCCTAGCTTTCCACTCACAATTTGCTTCTAAACATATTGAAAATAGAAAGTAAATACAAATACATAAAATCCTGTCAACATATAATTCTGAATATAAACATTTTTCTTCCATGTGTCTTCTGCAATGACTAAGTAGAATTTCCTGGCCTTTTGTCTTTAGGCTCACATTTATCCATCTTTTTATCATACACTATGCTAGGAAACTTTTTTTTAAAATAAAAGACTTTATTTTTTAGAACAGTTTTAGATTTACAGAAAAAATTGAGAAGATAGTACAGACAGCCTCCATATACCCTCACACTTAGTCTCCCCTATTATGAACATCTTACACTAGTATAGCACATTTCTTATAGTTAAGGAACCAATATTGATACATTATTATTAAGTAAAATGCATACTTCATTCAAATTTCCTTAGTTTTTACCAATGTTCTTTTTCTATTTCAGGACTATCCAAGATACCACATTACACTTAGTTGTTATGACTCCTTGGGCTCCTCTTGGCTGTGACAGTTTCCTCGTTTCTGATGACTTTTACAGTTTTGAGGTGTACTGGTCAGGTATTATAGAATGTCCCTCAACTGGGGCTTGTCTGATGTTTTTCTCATGATTAGACTGGGGTTATGAGTTTGGGGGAGAAAGATGAGAGAGGTAAAATGACATTTTCATCATATCTTATTGAGAGTACTTGCTATCGATACGATTTTTGATGGTCGGTACTGACCGTTATCACTTGGCTGAGGTAGTGCTTGTCAGAATTCTCTACTTTAAAGTTACTCTTTTTTCCCCTTTCTATACTATCCTTTTTGGAAGGAAGTCACTATGCACAGCCCACACTTAAGAAGTAGAGAGTTAAGTTCCCCTTCCTTTAGGATGAAGTATTTATGGAAATAATTTAGAATTCTCCTGCATGAGATATTTTTCTCTTCTCCCACACTTACTAATTGAATAATTTATTTATTATGTATGGACTCATGGATATCATTCTATAGTCTGGGTTATTTTGTTGCTCAGATTGCTTCAGATCTTACTATTGGGAACATTTTGAGTTGGCTCTTGTGCACCTTTGACATTCTGCCAGCGAGCGTTTTTTGTCTGTTTTTCCTTTGATACTCCCTCACTTCTTGGCACTATAAAATGCTCCAGGCTCATCTTGTCATTTTCCTACCACAGTCTTAGAGTCAGCCAGCTCTCCAAGGATCTCTGGTTCCTTTTCTTGGAGAATGGTATTAGAAACCAAGATCTGGGTGTTAGTTGAACCCAGAGGCCTACTTGAAATCAGGGATTCAGTGTATTTTGTCCTGCCATAATGATATTTGTGAAGAATGCAAATATATTATCAAAGATAATCATTAGTGACTTTTGATAATATGTTGCCCTACCCAAATTGATTATTTTCCCTTATATTCTCTGAGCTGAGAGAAGATATTTGCTATTATATTTTATATGGAAGCTGTTTACTGTACGTATCAGAAGCAGTATTGTGATTTCCAGTGATTTGCTCCACTTTTGTCTCGTTAACAAACCTTTGCTGACTTGGGTTACTCAAATTTCCCTTCACTTCCAGGCCCCAGAGACTTGATAAAAAGAATATACAGAAAGGTCAAATAGCCTCTTACCAGAGTTCAGGCCCTTAACTCTACTCAACTGAAGCTAATCACCAATTTTTTAGCTCTTATTTCTTCTTCTAGATATTCCAGAATATTTTCATCTGCAAAAATATGCATTTTCAGGTTTTTGTGAAATTGACTGCCATCATAAAGATTTTAAGAAAGAACAAATGAATTTTCTAGGAGAAGAAAGAGAGGCTGGGAAAATGGCACACCATGCTTTGAGTCTAAGTGGAGGTTGTCATCTCTGCCAATATTAGAAACATAGAGCTTTCTGCTCCCAGGTGTAAGGCACAGAAATTCTCTCTATAATGCTAGATTATGGATTTTCTCCAAAGAGATTTCTTGTTTGGAGAATGAAAATAACAAAACTAATCTCTGAAGAGGGCACACTATTGATTTTCATAATACTGGAGCTACAAATATTTTCATCTTTACTATAAAAAGGTGAATAGTATTCAATGTTAAAATATTTATTCATCCTTCATGTTTATGTGAAATGATTTATGTATATAATCTACTCAGTGTATTATCCGGGCCTTTCATGCCTTTTTACATACTAAATTTGTTCATCAGGACTTAAATCAAAAGAGAAGATAGCTACAAAAAAAAGTTTCAACACAGATATGTCAGTTTTGTTCTTTTTAGCCAAGGACTTGTAGGGAGGACACTAAAATTAAATTTTACTTTAAGTAATTTATAATTGATATTATTATTTTCAGATGGTATTTTCTATATGCCAATTTAAGTGCTACAGGTTATTTAAATATAGCAGAAGACTAACTTCATTTTCAAGGATATTGGTCCCTAAAAAGAGATAATATCCCTAGTGTTAGCACTGACTTCTTTGTATGTATATATGTATGTATGTATATCTACCTATTTATCCACTTATCATCAATGAACTACTACATATACTATTAGAAAAAATATAGGCACATGCATTCCAAATTGGACTTTGTTTAATATTCCCCAAAATACAACGACCAGGATATTTTCAGTAATCCTGATGGTGTCACAGGCCACAGTTACCTAATAGGATAAATTAATATTTTCAGAATATTTTTTCAAAATGAATTTTGAGATATAGTGTAGCCCAGTTCTGATGTCGTCAATATTTACTAGATTATCCTTAGCCAGTAATGAACTATAATTTTACCTTAGTATCCTCAATTCTAATATCAGAGAATCAATCTAGGTGATGTTTGCATCCCTTATGGCACCAGCATTCTATGATCAGTTTTTGACTCTTTGATTCTATTATTTTCGTGAATATAATCAACAAACTAGAAAAACGATTCTTTAGTAAATAATTCTGCCATGTCCTTTCCCACAGAAGTTTTCTTCACAACTGGGCACAAGCAAGCATGCCCAAGAATAAGAACCAACTGCAAATTCATGCCTTTCAAGTGAAAGGTTTAGGTTTTTCCCTCAGTGCATGCAACAACTTAGGAAACAGTTATCATCTTTGCCAGGAAAAATGATTCTCTCCTCTGCCTAACTTTATTCCATTTATGTATTCTGGGAATAGGGTCCCTTAATATTTTAGAAGCAATCAATAGCAAATGATATCTCTCAGCTACTCTACTCATGAGAGCTAACTTTGTCTTCATTTTATGCAGAGTCAGTGTTCTATTTAACTTTAAATTATTTATTATGTACCATTTGGGATATAGAGGAAGCCATGTTTTGGAAAATGAGGGTTATGTAAAATAAATTAATTCCGAATTACTATTCATGTATGTCTCATACACGCCTTGGATTTACTTTGAAGTATGACTGAACAGCAAACAAGAACAAAATTTTTCTTCTGGAATAAATTTCTAAGCAGATGTTTGAACCTAAGAGACTGAACATGACTACACTAGCCTCTGTTGCTTGTGGATGCACCTGCAATCCAAGGACTATTTTTGTGTTTGATCAGGGTAGAACAGACATTGGGTATATACTGATCATGATCATGAAAACCTAACATGGTGCTCAGAGCACAGTAGACACTTAAAACATTCTTGTTGAGGGAATAAATACACACAAAATGAATAAATGATTTGATCACGCCATTCACCCCCCTTAATTAGGAATTTCTTAGTAATGTTACCACTCTCGATAGATGGAAAAGACATATTAATTATCTATATGAAATCCAAAGTTTCATTGCTGCGATTGCCATTTTATTTGGTAGTATCCATGTTGTTAACTAACTGGCAAATTTCTTTGAACTTCTTCAAGGCAAGGTGCTATGTAGTCATAAGCTTTAATTATGAAACTATCTCTTTAGCAAAACAGACTATTAATTTTCTTAGAATTTCTCTGAAATTTCTAAGAAATTCTCTATAAAATTCCCCCTAGAACTTTCCTTCTATATTCCATAAATGTTATAGAAATAATAAAGTTATAGAAATAATGTGTACCAGAGGAAGTCATAATTAGGACCCTACTTTTTCTAAATCACTCATGGATTGAATAGCCTGCAAGCTATTTGCTGCAAGCAAAAAGTCCTCTTTTTCAAAAAATGGGAGAATTTGGTTTTCAGCTACAAAATAACCATGGGTTAAAAAAATAGCAAACCTCTTCAAGCTTCCCCAAATATTAATGTACATAATTGAGAAATCAGCATTAATACAATACTATTATCTAAACTAGAGACTTGATTTCACTAGTTTTTCCTCTAATGTCCTTTCATAGGCTCGCTCCCATCATAGTCAGAATTGAGCACAAAAGTTCGGCACAGAAGTTTTTAATCACTTAGCCCTGCTTACTTTTCCTGTTCCATTCTTCCACTCTCTCTTCTTTGTCCTTTATACTCTGGTAGTACACATGCTTTTTCCTTAAATGTATTATCTGCTTTATGCTTACATAAGTTGGTTAATGCAGAAATACTCTTCCTATCTTTCCTCACCTGGTATATGCTCACTCAGACTTGGGCTTAATTCCAGCATCATTTCCTCCCAGAAACTTCTTCAACTCCTTAGATAGGGCAAGTATCTTAACTGCTGTGCTCCAGTAATGCTCAGGCCATGTGTCAATCGTAGCAATTACCATATTTTATTAAAATAATCTGTTCATGTGTCTACTTTCTTGACCACACTGGGACCTCCCTTAGGGCAAAGGACACGTTCCTATTCTTCATCTTTATAACCTTGGTGCCCATTGAAGGCATTCTGCAAGTATTGATACAATTAGGGAAAGAGAAAATAGAATTTCAAATCTACTTTCTGATCATCAAACCATACTATTCCCATTATGCTATTTTTATCTCCTGTCAGTAAGATTATATTAGATGATTTGTTAAATAATAGAAAATTATCATTGAAATAATTACAGAAGTTGTACAATGTTTTGCTGCTTGTTATACTAGCTTTCCATCTGTTTATAAGCAGCAGTCACCCATTCTGTTCAGTAGGAATAACTACATTTGAGGTACTTGTGAATATAAGCAGAGATTAGGGTCTGAGTCATTCATTTTCAATCCATGTAACTTTGACCAGATCTCTTATTCATCTTTATAGTTGCTGGAATTGAAGATCCATCCTGAGTATCAAATGAAGTAAATAATGGGAAAATCCAATAGAAACTATAGAGTTTTTCATTTGTAGAAGAGGTTATTGCCATTTATATTATTCATACTCATATCATTCATATAGTGATACTGAATAATGGTTTATTTCAGCTAAAGTGTAGATACTTGTTATAATACACTATTTTCTCCAGAAAATAAAAACTATGCAAATGTCTCTTTCTAGAGAAAAATCAGTCTCTTTTAGGGCAGTGTTGTGAGAATCCTAAATGACTTTATTTTTGTCCTGTTTTGCTTTATTTTTTTGGCAGGGTCAGACACATTCTCTGTGGAGATTCGCTGACAGAAAAGATCCTGCAGATGAAATTACCATAGCATAGGGTTCCTTCTAGACAGCCAACCACTTCTTATAAGTTATATAATGCAGTCCTTTAGGGACCCCGAATGCTAAGAACATTATGATTTTATCTGTACTAACATAAATCAAACGAATTGAAATGACCAGAAGAATAATGCTACAATGTCACCAATCATATTGAATACATTAGTCTAAATAAATGTGATAATAGTTAAAATGACTTGAACACACATTACGGTAAACACTTCGTGTCATTTCATTTTAAGCACACGTTAACCTTTGAGAAATTTCTATTATCCTCCTTTTATATATGTGAAAACTAAGGCTTAGAGAGATCAGGTAACTTGACTAAAGTCATACATATTGTAAATAGTGGTGGTGCCAGGATTTGATTCTGTCTCCTGAGTCCATGTTCTCAAAGTCTGTGTTTTTGAGCTCTGTTGGATCACAAATTCAAATTCTCCCAATGATCTGTACATTTCTTTACTGGATGTGAGGGTTGGGGAGGGTGCTTTATTCTTGAATATCTATTAAAGTGTGTAAATTACTTTCTTTTGGGCAGCTTCCTGACGTTTTGTTGACACTGAACTAAAACACATTTATTTTGCATGTGATTACTGTGTTAACGTGAAACTACCTGAAGACCTGTTTCCTTTGTTCCCTCACAATTTTAATGTACATCTGCACTTCTGGCCTAAAAGATCATAAATATTGAATCCTCCTAAGTTGTACCCAGCTGAAAAATATATACTTTATGAGGATGATAACATTACTTAACAACACTGTATAAATTTAATCCCTATACCGTAATAGATGCATAATATTATAAAAGTTGTCTTCCTTAGACGTTTCTAAACAGTGCCCTTGATTTATTGACAACTTCATGAAAAGAAAACTCATGTCCTGAATTATTCAATGACTTAAACATTAACCTATAACTGAAACAAGTACAAAGTCTATGTTAAAAAGCTATGATTATAAAATTAAGTATCAATCAATAAGGAGTCTAATTCAACGAAAGACAGAATTGGAACATTTGTAGGCTCTGAAAATTCTCTAGTGAACCATTTAGCAACTGGAACACAAAGATATTGTAGATTCATAGTGGAAATGCACAGGGAGAGGACAGTAGAAAAATAAAATTAAAAAGTGAACTTATATAATATTTTTCATAGTTACCATTGCACAGAACATATGTATTTTTCATATTGCATTGTTATCACAATTAATCTAATGGATATGTAAATGCCATCTTTTATCATTATTCATCTGTTCCTTTTTCCAAGTGATGATTAATCCTCTTCTCTTAAAGCAACATATAATTGTATACATCTGATATCAATGTTCTCTTACAAAGGAAGAAAAATAATAAAAATATACATACCTCCTATGAGGTTTGGTAACAGTTGAAGGTAGGAGAATAAGAGTCTATTCTACGTTTTTATTTTTAATAAATTTTGGGACTCCCCTGGTGGTCCAGTGGTAAAGAATCCGCCTTCCAATGCAGGGGACGTGGGTTCGATCCCTGGTCGGGGAACTAAGATCCCACATTCCACGGGACAACTAAGCCCACGTGCCACAACTACTGAGCCAGGACACCTCAACTAGAGAGCTGGCATGACGCAAACTACAGAGCCCACGCACTCTGGAGCCCACACACCACAACTAGAGAGGAGAAAACCCACATGCCACAACTAGAGAGGAGTCCACATGCCACAACAAAAGATCCCGCACGCCTCAACAAAGATCCTGTGTGCTGCAACTAAGACCCAACACAGCCAAAAAAATAAAAATAAACTTTAAAAAATCAATTTCAAATTTGTGAAATTAATTTTATTTACAGAAAGGGTAGTGGTGCTATGTCTACTGAGATGAATGTGACCCCACAGACTATTACTAATACTCCCCTTCTGAGTTAGACTCTTAATTGTTTCTGGAGAGTGGGTGACTTATAAAACACTTCAAATAGGGGAGAACCCAGAACTAACCAAAGCTGAACTTGGGCCCAGACCAGCAAGGGGAAAGGAAAGGGTTTTATGGTAGGTCAGGGAGGCCAAACAACATCCTTCTGTGTATTTAGCTGAAAGCACTCTGACCATTATGTAGACAGCCCATCAAGATAGTTTTGCTAATTAGATATTAATTAGAATTTAATCTTACTATAGGGCTAATTATCTAGCTAATTTTCAGAAATAAGATATTGACAAAAGGCATAACTCATTCAAAAGATTAGCTTCATACTTCATCTGTTAAGAAGCTTCCTCTCTTTTTGTTAAGAACTTTTTTTTTTTTTTTGAAGTATAAATGCCTGAGACAGCACAGTGTCCTAGAAAGTGTTTGTCATAGGAGTCAAGAGGCCAGGATTCTACTTCTTCCTAATTAGCTTCATGGCCTTGGGCAAGCCACTTCACCCTTTGAGCCTCAGTTTATTCATTATGATCAAATGATGGACAGAGGAGTATTACTTCTAACACTAACATTTTATAGGCCTTTATCACTCTCTTCTGCATTTGATGGTTATTTTCAAATATTATGTCCTTATAGCAAATATTATAGCAATGTCTTTGTAATATTAAATCAGATGCCATATATATATATATAAGCATATATATATATATATATACTTAAGATTAAATAAATCAGTATAAATGTTAAATGACAGAGGAAAGTTTTATAATTCATTCAAATTCCTAAGGGCATATGGTTTGAAGAGCACGGTAAACAACTCTTCTCTATTTCTATGGTTGACAGAGAACAAATATGCCCAGTCCCTAGGAAGACATAAATAGGTCTCCTACCAAAAAAAATGCACTGAATTCAAGGTCATACAAGTAAGGAAAATTATTCATTTTATCAGTGGAAGCTGAGGATTACCTTTTACTGGGAGTCAGCAATTTAGAACCTATGAGTTTTCAGCAGTATCAGAAGACACAGCTGAAGGACAGGATAGAAAACTATCAATCTAGAATGTCTGAGACTCTCCAGAAGCCACTGGGACAGACTAGATAACGTCTTGACAAAACGGATGAATTGGCTCTACGTGTCCTATAACTGCGTGTGGGTTTGCTGAAACTGGCAGATATATAGCTTCAATCTTCTTCATCCTTTCAGTTGTTGATATGATTCCAGCTGTGTGAAACTCATCCATAAATATTTCTGTATCTTCTTGTATTTGCATATCTAGAATGCAACTGTTGGGATACCAAATACTGTAAATGACTGCCCCATGAATTTCTGTGTGCACTTGAAGTCTACTGAAATGAAATACTTCACAGTAAATTTCAAACAGAAATTAAGTCTAGTACTCAAAACCATTACATATTACTAGTAAGAAAGAAGTCATAATACAAGACAACACAAAGGGCACTACTTCTAAAGGAAATCTCTTTGTTTTATGAAAAAAAACCCGAAAAAACTCAGTTTTTTGGCTGAATTTTAAAATGATTTTCAGTGGTAATTATATACTAGGATCTAGCTTACCCTAGCCTATAAGTTTCCTTTTATTGTTGATTTCCTAATTATTCTCATCATTATATTTGAGAAACTTGAGAGTAAACGAGAATCAACTGAGATAAGTTAGAGTTAGAAAGAAAGGACAAGGGATAAACACAGTGGCAGGTGAGACCTAGGAGAACACAGATAGAGGCAGCCAGTAAGAGTGGTGTATGTAATCAAGAAAGAGGTTAAGATTAATTAATTAAAGCACAGTAATTGCAAGAGAGTTCACTGTACCAAAACAGTAACCACTAGCACACATTGACAAGCAGTCATTTTCAGGATCCCCATATTTGTAACTCACTTGATCCAAGCCAGTCCCAGAACATGGCCAGTCTAGAGGTGAATGTCAATAGAACATAGGTTAACGTGGGTAGTGGTGAGAAAGCCAGATACTCGATCATAAGGGAAAACCATCTTAACTTATTATAGGGTTCTAAACTTATGGAGAATTTCCTTTGGGTAGAACTTCTAGATATTTAGAGTACAATGTGAGAAAACCTAATGATCATTAATTATCCTTTAATTATAGTGTGCCAATAGTAGAGTGGTATGTACTGTACATTTTTTATTAAATGTTTGAAAATCAGTACTCTTTTAGTGGCATAGACAAAAGCTTTGTAAAAATCAGGTGTGTTGGTTAATTTTATATGTTGACTGGGCCACTGGATGCCAAGATATTTGGTCAAACATTATTCTGGGTGTTTCTGTGAGGGTGTTTTTGGATGAGCTTAACATTTAAATAGATAGGCTAAATAAAGGCAGATTTCCCTCCCTAGCATGGGTGTTCTCCATCTAATTCATTGAAAGCCTGAACAGAACAAAAGTCTGACCTTCCCCCAAGTAAGAGACCTTCCCTCCTGTCTGATTGCCTTCGAGTTAGGACATCATTTCTTTCTGCCTTCAGACTCACACTGAAATGGGTGTCCAGAGGGCTGACCTTTGGACTAGAACTACACTATTGGATCTCCTGGTTTCCAGGCTTTTGGGATCAGACTGGAGCTACACCATCATCTCTCCCGGGTCTCCAGCTTACTGCAGATCTTGGAACTTGTCAGCCTCCATAATCATGTAAGCCAATTCCTTATAATAAATTTCTCTCTTTATATATAATTCTATTGGTTTTGTTTCTCTGGAGAACCTTAATACACAGGGTGCTGTGTTAACCAGAATACAATGGTCTTGTTAGTTAATTGTGTGCTAATTTTAAGAAAAGATAAAAGTTATAAACAATTATTGGAAATATAATGGTCCCTTGGCTGTGACAGTTTCTCATATTTTTCCATAATTTTGATGACCTTGACAGTTTTGAGGAGTTCTGCTCAGTATAATAATACGCTCCCACGTTGTAACTTGTCTGACATATTTCTCTTGATAAGATTGGCGTTATGAGTTTAGAGGAGGAAAACGACAGAAGCAAAGCACCATTCTCAACAAAATTTGACTGTTGATACTGACCTTGATCATTTGGCTGAGGTAGTTTCTGTCAGAATTCTCCAACGTAAAGTTACTCTTTTCCCTCCTTTCCACTTTGCCCTCTTTGAAAAGGAGTCACTACATGCAGCCCATACTTAATGAGTGGGAAGTTAATGCTCCCCTCCTTCAGGGTGGAGTACCCACATAATTTGGAGTTTTCTGCATGAAATATTTGTCTCTTTGCCCTCATTTATTTAGTCAGTCATTTATTTATATCAGCTTGGACTCATGGATATTTATTTTATACTTTGGGTAATAATCCAATACTGCTTTATCTATTTTGCTATTTCATGAAGTTTTTGTTTTGTTTTGTTTTTACTTTTTTATTTTTATTTTATTTTATTGTTTTTGGCCATGCCACGTGGCTTGAAGGATCTTAGTTCCCTGACCAGGGACTGAGCACAGGTACCAGCAGTGAAAGTGCCGAGTCCTAACCACTGGACCACCAGGGAACTCTGCTTGTTTTTAACATTTCCTTCATTTTTGGTACTACTACCACATGTTCCAGGCTCATCTTGTATGTTTCCTGCCCCAGTCCTAGAATCAGTCACATCACCAAGGAGCTTTTAAATACTATTTTATCTGATATTAATAGTTCTAGTTCCAAGGGATTTTTTGCAGGGAGGCGGGGGGATAAGGCAGAGGCATGGGATTTTATTGGTAACACTTTAATTTTCTATCTTTTAAGTTTCACCTTTTCTGGGTCATTCAGTTTAGGCGTATCTAATGAAAATAACTCATGTAGATTTGTTTTTAATCTAACTGTATAATGACTCTAGTTTACTGAGTGAAACTTATATTAATTTATTTATATGCCTGTGCTTATTTCTATAATTCTAATTTGCTTTTTTATCTATATTTTCTTCTATATTTCATGCCTTTTATTGAATTAAAAGAATTTTCTTTATTTCTTTTCCCCCACTCCTTGTTTATAGACTAAACTATATTTGAATTTTTTAGTGATTACCCCCAATTTTTAACATGAATGCTTGTCTTAATGCAATCTAAAATTAGTATCTCTCCCATCTTTCTACATAACTAAAGAACATTAACACACTTGATCATTTAAGCTTGATCACCTTTCCACTTTCTATATTTTATTGTCTTATATTTAAATTGTACTTACTTTAGAAATCTGGGTTAGATTGGCAAGAATTTTTTTCTTTTAATTATGGTTACTCTAGTAGTGACCACCTTGACAATAACAACCACAACTCTATCCAAACCATTATTTGAGAAGCCAGTGTAAGTTGGGGAGGGAGGAAAAACTTTAAAGCACACACACACACACACACACACACAAATATTATCATGAATATGAAAATCTCATTCAAAAGATGCAAGCAGGGCTTCCCTGGTGGCGCAGTGGTTGAAAGTCCGCCTGCCGATGTGGGGGACGCGGGTTCGTGCCCCGGTCCGGGAAGATCCCACATGCCAAGGAGCGGCTGGGCCCGTGAGCCATGGCCGCTAAGCATGCGTGTCCGGAGCCTGTGCTCTGCGACGGGAGGGGCCACAACAGTGAGAGGCCCGCGTACCGCAAAAAAAAAAAAAAGATGCAAGCAGTTTGAAAAATTATTCCTCAAATTACTAAAAAATGAAATAAGAGTTTGTTTCCTTAAATGTAATAATCAAAACTTATCCATTCTACCTTTCTTTATTCTAGTATCTATCATTCTGCTAAAGAAATGAATAGGTGTGATTCTTTTTTTCTTGAAGGGATAGTGTAGCTAAGCTTGGTTTCAAGAGGACTTACACGATTTCTACAGATCTGGAAAATGTTTAGTTCTACAACTTGTGGAAAATGTGCACCTTTGGCAGAGGCAAATTTAAAATTCTTCCCTTTCAACAGACACAGGCATCTGACAGCTTATTACCAACTCTTTAGAAACAATGAAAGGAATGTGAGAAAAATAAAACTTCTGAAGTGAAAAAAAAGTATGAGAATTACATGGAGCTACCAACCAGGTATAAATTTTTGGCCTAGCAAACAACTTGATTATTGACTAAGGTTAGCAGAAATGAAAAACATATTTGAAGACTCAAGTCAGGAGTCTGACAGGTAAGCAGTGCTATCTAGTGGAATAGGGGAGCCATCTCTAGAGAGAAAATTGGGTTTATTAAGAGGTGTATAATCCAAATGAGACTTAAAAAGAAGGAATAGAATTGAGAAAATATTCCAACAATTATGTTACAGGCCACTAATTTGCCTCTCATACTGGAAAAGTTTAACTTTTTAAATAAATTAGAAAGTTAATAACAGCAAAAACCAATAAAAATTTTAACAATGCCTTTTGTGGTGAACAGACTTCAAGGGGGACAGACTTTTAGGTGGACAGACTTTAAGACCCATGATCCCTACCTTCTCATAAACACATCTCTGCTAATCCCCTCCCCCTGTGTCTGAGCAATACCTGTGACTTGCTTCTAAATAAATGGATGCAGAAAGGTAATGGGATATATGTGATTAAGTGTATGAGATTTCACGAGTGTTACATTCATCTTGCCAGTGTCTCTCTCTCTCCATTACTGGCTTGGGAGAAGTAAGCTGCCCTAAATCATACAGCTGAAGGAAATGAAATCTGTCAACAACTTGAGAGAGCTTGGGTGCAGATTTGTCCCCACTTGAGCCTCCAGATGAAAATCCAGCCCTAGCCAACACCTTGATTATAGCCTTACAGAGGGTCCCACTAAGCCATGCCTGTACTCCAGAACCATGAAAACCGTAAGATAGTAAGTATGTGTTGTTTACAGCTGCTGTGTTTGTGGTAATTCTGCTATTTAGCAATGGAAAACTAATATTCCTATTTATATTAAATTATTCATTTGTTTATTCAATAAATACATGCTCAGGCACTGTGCTGGGTGCAGGGTCCAGTGCTAAACCAGGTTTTATGGCCTAATGGATCAGATATTCACTATATTGTGCAAGAATTTGGAGGAAATACAGATCCTGTTGGAGCTACAGAAGGCTTTCTGGAAGAAATGGTATCTAATATGAAATTTAAAATACGAACATAAATTTTCTAGGTGAAAAGAAGAATCCTTCAGAAAGAGACAACTCATGCAATGCTCAGGATGAAACTGAAAATAGATCAGTTTAGCAGTTTAGAACTGTGTGTGTGTATTTAGTAGAGGTGGGAGGTAGCAAAAGATAAGGTTGAAAAGGGATGTAGGTTTATGCAGGTTTGTTTTTATAAATCATCTTATAGAGTTTGTACTGTGTCCTAATAAGTTGCTCTTTTCCTTTAGGTGTACATATAATATGCTATTTTGTCTTCACTTATTAAAGATTTTGGATCACGCAAGACAGCAGTTTTTTATCATTCTGGTTTCAGTTCATTCCTTCTCCAACTCTCTAAGATGAAGTAAATACTATGATAGTTGGTTGGAGTGAATGACAACAATAGCATCGCAGAACTTGCCTCTGATATCGGGGTTGTTGTGTATAGCCATGCAAACTGCAATATTAAAAACTCCAGAGGAGTTCTGTTGTATACAGCAATGTTTCTCAAACACCAATATGCATAAGAATTACCCGGGGAATCTTTTTAAACTGCAGGTTCCAATTCAGTAACTTTGGAAAAGGCCTTCGGAATTTCTAACGGGCTCTCAGGTGATGCTGATGTTGACGTCTAAAGAGCACACTTGCAACAGCACAGAAGTAAGTCAGAATGTGACTAGAGTCCTCTGGAGTTGGTTAGTAGGATGGCTCACCATTAGAGCAGCTGGGGAATCATTAAGTTTAGAAATCTCAGGTGTAGTCACAGAAATGTGATGACCATAAATTATGGTTAGAGATTTTTAAAATATGAAGAAATGCCTTTGAGCCCTTTTAAATGAAAATAGTTTTAGTGCACCCAGTTCCAGTTCCTTAGATTATATACCGTGATTAAAATGGAGTTTAGTGCTTTGTGAGCATCGGATTCAGTTCGGTAGTGAGCCACTACCAGCTCTGAAATCCCAGGCAGAGCTCTGCGATGAGAAAAATGAGTTAAAGTTGAATTTGTGAATATATAGAAAGGTTATCCCTGGAAATGAAGAAGAAAAGTATATATCCCTAGTACCCCTCCCTATAAAAACTAAAAGCCTGAGCCTTCTGCTACTGTCCCCTCCCAATGCCTGCCCCAGGTGACCTGGGCTCTCAGTTCCAGCCACCCCGCCCCTTAAAACTAGCAGACAGCCACCCCACACTCCCAAAATCATTCTCCAGACTCAGTTTTCCATTATTCCATGGACTTGTTCTCTATCAAGGCTATCTTGATAAATAAAATCAAAATGAAAATATCTCTCAACAAATCATTGTGATACCTCTTGGTTTCACTAGGGAGCAGAGCCTGAGGTGGAAATTTGCATACAGGCAGTTTATTTGGAAGTGCTATTGAAATCAACAGCTGTGGGAATGTGAAGGCAATAAGATTGAGCCCAGGAAAAGGGCAGGCTGTGATACAGTCACAACAAAAACTTCAGATGATGCCATGGAAGGCTCTGGAGCTGGGATGGTCCTGAAGAATTGTTTCAAATTGAAGCAGTGAGTCAGCTTGCTATATTCCCTCATAAAATACTGATTGTATTCAGACTGAAAGGGGACATATTATTAGATAAGGCAGGTCTTTGCGGCCAAGAGCAAACTTCAGGAAAGAATACTCAGCTGCCAGCCATTAACATACCCAGCAGCTGGGGAAAATAAGTCTTTAATTGTGGAGGGTTAGATAAACTTCACAATGGAGTATCTACTATAACCCATTCCATAAATAATTTGTATTTTAAGAGCCTTAAATGCCTTAACACAAGAATGCCAAAAATATTTTGTAATAACCTACAAAGGAAAAGAATCTGAAAAAATATATATATATATGCGTATACTTTGCTGTACACCTGCAACTAACACGACGTTGTAAATCAACTATATTTCAGTAAAAAAAATAATGCAAAAAAACCCACAAATGATGTTGCCATTTCATACCCTACTGTAGAACTAGTCTGGGATATGAGAGTCTCTCATACCCTCCATGGCAGTACTTCTAAACTCACCTTGGTGATGGACCATGGGGGTTTTTTCCCTATTATTTCAAATCTGTCATGAACAGATAGATGGTTTTACACATGACCGGTACATAGCCTGCAACAGGAGAGTTGAACATCTCCGATATACTCTATTCAATAAGATATGTCCACTGATAACAAGCTTAAGTGTTGTCGCAACATCAAACGACTATAAATATTTGTAAAAGTTTACTCTTGACTTCTGTACTTATTGAGGATGGCTCACTGAGGGGCACTGGATTTGTCTGCTGTTCGGATGCACACTGTGGTTTGTGAAACCTTGTTTCAAGTGGTCACATGGTTCCTATCTTTCAAGAAATTAAAAAACAATCAAAAGAACAGACAATTAAAACACAAACAATAAAATATACAGCAATAATACCATCAATTACTGCTCTGAGGAGGAAAATAGACACATAGGATTTTTCTCATTTCTTACCTCAGTTTTAAGGCTCAAGTGAACTGAAATTCTTAAGCCTTTTCTAGGTTATTTTAACCTCAATCTCTAACAGGAAAGGACATTTGTAGTTAATGCCCCTGTTTCATCAGGTAATATTCCTTTAACTGCTTTTTAAACTTTATATCACCCTTCATGGGACATTTTTAGACCAACACTGTGCTGTTTCTGAATCAAACACCATGAGAAAAGGTCTCTTCTCAAAGGCTACTGCCACTAAATTTCAGTCAGCCTCCTGTCACAGTGTCATCCTAAAGTTTAAGCTGTTGCAAGTTCAAAAAGATGTGAAAAAAAAAAATAGGTACACATGGGCTTCCCTGGTGGCGCAGTGGTTGAGAATCTGCCTGCTAATGCGGGGCACACGGGTTCGAGCCCTGGTCTGGGAGGATCCCACATGCTGCGGAGCAACTGGGCCCGTGAGCCACGACTACTGAGCCTGCGCGTCTGGAGCCTGTGCTCCGCAACAAGAGAGGCCGCGATAGTGAGAGGTCCGCACACCGCGATGAAGAGTGGCCCCCGCTTGCCACAACTAGGGAAAGCCCTCGCACAGAAACGAAGACCCAACACAGCCAAAATTAAATTAATTAATTAATAAACTCCTACCCCCAACATCTTCTTTAAAAAAAAAAAAAAGCTAGTCATGACCCTTACATGTGTAGCACAGTTTCTGTTGGTCTTCTTAATAACAGAACTGCTTTGACAATCCACTTGGACTTGAGCTGAGTGGCAATATTGCTCTTAATGTCAGGGAAGCAGCTGCCCATTGCAGGCAGAATTTCTTGTAAGGTGCAACTTTTACTTTTGCAGTTAGGTTCCAAAAATAACGTTTTTTTATAGGCATTCTTCATTTGGCTCCTATCCACAAACACAAAGAAAACATAATTCCATTTCTGCTTTGAACTCTGATCATCATGACACCAAAACAGAGCCTCTGAGATAACTAATTGACTTTGGAAACACAGAGACTTCTGGATTAGGGAACACGATTCCTAGAAATTCCTAATGTGTCAAAACTCTACTTTAGGGCTTCCCTGGTGGCGCAGCGGCTGAGAGTCCGCCTGCCGATGCCGGGGACACGGGTTCGTGCGCCGGTCCGGGAAGATCCCACATGCCGCGGAGCGGCTGGGCCCGTGAGCCATGGCCGCTGAGCCTGCGCGTCCGGAGCCTGTGCTCTGCAACGGGAGAGGCCATGACAGTGAGAGCCCTGCGTACCGCAAAAAAGAAAGAAAAACTCTACTTTAGACCAGGGGGAATGGCTTCTGATGGAAAATAATACGTTCATCCTAATACCAAATAGGGATTCCCTAAACTGGGGAGGAGTAGCAGTAGGGCTGCACTACATATGAAAGGTGGTTGAATGTATTCTTACCCCACGAATTAGTGATCGTTACTGTGGCTTCTTAGATATTTTAATAGAGTAGAATTTGATCTTGAAAAAAAACGAAAAAAAACGAAAAAAACGAAAAAAACTAAAAGCATCATCATCATCATCACTGTACAAGCTTTTACCATGTGCCAGTTACTATTCAAAATGCTTTAAATTTAACTCATCTAATCATCCTAATACGCCTATGACAGGTATATGTAGGCAAATTTTCACATACGTATATCATAAACACACATATATTATTACATTAGAAAGAATGACTTACTGAGAATTACTCTGATTTCCCATTAAAAAACCAACTTCTTAGATGATTGAGTTATTCAGCATTAAAACAAGAATCACCTTATATGGAGGGAACTTGAAAGAAAGAGGACTGTCTTTTAAGCCCATGCTGCAGTGTAAAATGTACTGATGGTGTTTGCTTTGAGCTTCAGCACCAGCCAGACAGTAATGTATGATGAATTTTGTTTAAATCCTGCACATACAGTCATGGGCTTTCTAAGGGAAAAAAACATCATTAAGCTGCATGCTGTGAGCTTCTCACTATAACTTCCAGGTGTGGTTGGAAATATTTAGCAAACCATTGTAATGAATATATTTTCTGAAGTTGATTAAAGAAATATCCACTTACACTTCTAGAAAATGTAACCATCCTAAAAGATTACTGATATAGGTTTGCTCCTTCTAAATATAGACCAAGGTAAAAGATAACAGTTTTATTATTTAGGTTCTGAAGCACAGAAGAGAGAATATAATGACCCTTTTTTGCCCTTTCCCTTCATTCTTCTCTCTTTGGTCTCCTTTTCTTCTGTCCTATATCTAAGTATTTCTCAATAAATCCAGGCCTAAGAACTCAATTTCAGGTTTAAGAAGATGTGTACAATTTCATTCTATAGTGATCAAAAATAGGCAAGGTAGACCTTCCTTTTCAGTCCACTTGATCTAATTTTTTTTTTCAGGTTTCTAGGGTCAAAGTGTTCCTAGAATCAAATTCCAATGCTGAAATTCTGGGACTGATATAATTTTTTTCTTATGCATGCCCAGCGCCACCTGAAGAAGGAAGAATCCTAATGGGCTTCCCTAAAGCTACTAAAACTAACTTATGGAGCTGCTTCAGGTTTAACAGTGAATCAAACTGAAGCACCATCCACTGGAGGGTGATTGAGGCTGTATTAGTGCACTGAATTCTCTAACAGAGAAATATAATAAGACAAGGACTAAAAATCAAATTGCTTCGATATTTACTGCAAAGATTCCACCTAACACTCCAACTTATCTTCAGAAATGTGCAATAGAAATGCAGAAAAAGACAGCAGTGATTTTCAGACTGAAAACCATCTTAACAAATAGATTTATCTGGCTGTGTGGTTAAATGCACCAACAGGGGCACGAGTGGCTGTATGGATTCACTGACTTAATTTTAATTTGCTTCCTTGATCATTCAATCAATGGATGTATATTAGTCTCTGGGCTAGCCAACAATATTCAAGGTACTCTGATAAATATGAAAGCTAAGAAACTGGATCTATAGTATCATTATTTATTGTTAGGCACTAAATTACGTGGTATATCTGTAAAGTGCAAGAGGAGAAAAGATAAAGAAGAGGGATTATGGAACTAATGATAAATTCACTGAGGAATCAGTATTGGGGTTATTCCTTAGAGACAGGATTTTATTAAACAATGGTAAAGGGAAGAGAAAGGTAGACAATATTGAACAAGTTATATGAGAAGTCAAACAACTAGTTTTGAAGTTAGAATTTAAATAAACCTCTCTTCTGATTCTAAAATCTATGATCCAATATTCCATGAATTTGAGAGTTATGCTCCCTCTAGTTGAAAAATATGACAGACTGAGTTAACTGAAGTCTTGATATATCATGAAGTTCATTTGAGACCTTTTAGAAAACTTTCACTAAAAACTTTCACTAATTTACATGATTATACAAATGTATATGTATGCATGTGCATGTGTGTTTGTATATATACACACACACACACACACACACACACACACACACACAGAGGGAGAGATTCATTTGAGTATATGCCTGAACATACCCAGATACAAACTGTTCTTAGAGCACAACCAATAAAATCAAACTACATAAAAGTCCATAAAGCATGACTGTATTAATCCAAAATTATTTATACAAACACAAAAATACATGTTTGTATATATATATATAACATATTTCAGTAAAGATACAAAAAAGAAACCCAAAACCCCGATAACAGCCATTATCTTTGGGGAGAGAACTAGTAAGCATAGGGATGGAAAGACAGATTTTCAATTTTATACTCTTCTGCAGTATTTGATTTTGTTGACATCCTTACATATTGCTTTTATACTTAAAAATCTAGTTTAACCTAGATACTAACATTTGCACAATAACAAAAATATTCAAAAATATGTAGACTATAAATGTCACATGATACATATTTCCTGTGCAGTTTGAAAACGATCTAGTCATAAGAGCTCTAAAAGGATCTAGTTGAGAGTCTTCTTCATTTTGTTTAATTCCTACTTCTCTGGGAACATTTGCCACATGGCTGTGACTGATGGTAGTGTGACTTCTAGAATTCAGCAGGAAGGAATGATTTCCATTTGCTTTCTCTTATGATTATGAGTTCACGGAGAGTTACCAAGTGCAAAATTAAGGGGAAATATTCTGTTTGACAGGAGTTAGTAGTAATAAGCCGTCATTCTTTAAAAGGAATACAGTAAATATTTATTTCAAGCAGATTTTCTAATAACTTACACAGCAGTGGAAAGCAACATGATGACTCGACTTAACGCTACCCTATAACCAGGTGACAATGGGTCTGACAGTTAAAGATAGGCCTTCCCCACTAGCCCAGAAAATTAAAGAAATTGTTCATTGATTTCTTCTATTCCATTCTACAGAGGCTTTAACTCTCTGACTATTCTACTTATGTATATATGATCTGTAGACCATTCAATGAGCAAAAGCATTTGGATGAGTTTTCAGTTTATAAATATTACTGTGCTTTCAAGTATCCTTTTCATCTTCTTCTCCCACCATATTTTCTTTGAGATGATAAATATCTGGGACAGATTAGTGCCCAGAAGTTGGGACCTATTTCATTAAAGTCAAACTCAAGGAGAGAGATTAACAAATTAAAAATTTGAAATTTGACCTGATGATGCAAATTATTTATAATAAATTTCAGTTGGATTTACATAAGAGAACAGCAAAAACTATTTGGAAAGATGACTCATTTTCCCAGTTTTCATTAAAATAAAATAAAAAAATTAAAGACCTATAGATATTTAACTTCCTTGTCTTAACTAGAAGGGATTAGAGTAAAAAAATACTTTATATACATACCCTGTCATTCTGATCTGAGCAAGTATAAGGAATTAATTCCCCTGACTCTAATTATTGGTTGCAGTAATTAACACTATACAGAGGACCAGAGTAATTTATTTCATTACATACATTCAGTATCATTCTACTCTTCATATTTTACTTGTTTGGCAGCCTTTGTATTTGTCAGCTATGAGATTAGGGAAGATGGTAAAAAGCATTTCTAAATGCCATAAGATTGAATGACCTCCATGCCAAAAAAATGACCACTGTCCTTAATGAGAAGTCCAAAGTTCCACTTGAAGAGAAAAATGTACTAACTCTGAAAAAGGAAAGCAGTGGAAAAATGTAAGCAGTGAAATTCATTTACCAGTAATGCTACCTTATTGAGCGTCAACCCTGTATGCTTTGAATAAGAGTCATAAGTTCCACTATTTGTAATCTTGTTGTCTTTTTAATCAAGGACACATCACAATTTATAAAACCCATGTGAGTCATCTTTTTCTTCTTTTATCAAGGACAATTTTGAAGAACATAATTGAATATTAAAATAGTTAAGGTGTTCTAAATAATGCTGGTGACTTAAAATTATCCATTAGGTTAATGTTTCCAAAGTAGAAGGGATTACAGTATACGAAACTGTCAAGTTCATGTGTCAAAATTAACATGAACGAACGCTTTTCAAAATCCTCTCAAGGAATGAGCCTAAAGCTGAGGCAATTCAGTTCTATTAGATGTACATCCATTTTTCACACCCATTGCAGTTACAATACATACAGAAAACCAACAATTCAAAGAGTAACATTATGTCTTTCTGGGTTTTTTCATGACATAAGATGAAAAAATGTGAGCAATCTTTTTTTTTTTTCCTTAGATGAAGAACTTATTTGGGGGATCCTCAAATAACTCAAAAATAGTCAAATCAACTTTACTCTTTTTTTTTTTTTTTTTTTTTTTGGCGGTACGCGGGCCTCTCACTGTTGTGGCCTATCCCATTGCGGAGCACAGGCTCCGGATGCACAGGCTCAGCGGCCATGGCTCACAGGCCCAGCCGCTCCACGGCATGTGGGATCTTCCCGAACCGGGGCATGAACCCGTGTCCCCTGCATCGGCAGGCAGACTCTCAACCACTGTGCCACCAGGGAAGCCCTACTCAAACTTTTAAAAGAAAGAAAATGCCCTTTTCACAGAGGCCAGGCACAGAAAGATTTTGCTCAAAAGTACATTTTACTTCAATGTTATAAACAGTGTAGAAGAGAAACAATAGTTTAACATAGTAACAACTTTCTGGTGCTATCTTTTGGATAAATAAGTACTACTTTCCTATTGATTTAAGAGCAAATTTATAGGTAGATATAATAATGATAAAGACCTTAGTCTTTTAGAAAAAGTATCAGTTCAAAGGAGTGAACTTGCATCTTAGGTAGTTCAGTTTGGAATTTTAACCGATAGCAGTGAACAGTCATCCCTAGAAAGTTATTGGAAATTTGCTTTAAAAATAAAAATGGGAATATAGCTATATACCAATGGCAAATAGTATAGTGTCCTTGCATTAAAATACAAAGATGCATTGTTGACACAATGTAATAAAATGTTCCATTCTATAATGTTGGAACAGGAAAGAATAACCTAGATCAACTAATCTATTTCATTCATGCATAATGAGGAAATTCCAGTCCTAAGAGGTAATGTTACCTGTCCATGGCCACCCAGAAGCAGCCAGTGCTAAATCTAGGCTGAGTACAGAATTTCTAATCATTACACCATCACACCTTCCACTTAAATTAGTTAGGGCAATCCTAATAGCTGGATTTAAAAGATCCAAAAATGTAAAGGCACAAATAAAATAGAAGTACACTTGTGGCTCATACAACAGACCTAGGTGGATGCAGCTTCTTAGTGGGAAATCTCTGGTTAACAAAATTATTCTGGTACCTAGGCTGCCTGCAGCTCTGGGGCTTTCAATACATGGCTCCCAAAGTTGCCTTGGTGTGTCATCTCCTTCCTAATTGTCTAGAAGAGGGAAGTAGCATGGAGGAAAACCTGTAGGAAGCAGGTTTTGCAGGACATGGCCAGAAACGACAGTCATTGCTTTTGATAGTATTCCAGTGGCTAGCACCTAGTCTCTGACAATAAGAGAGGTTCAGGAATGTAGTCTATTTGCCCGGGAGAAAAAGAAAAATTCTGGTGAATATGTAATCGTTGTTACTTCATGGTATATGACACTAATCTGCACAGATAATTTAGAAGTGGCATCATTCATTCCAGCCCTGAGTTCTATAAATAAGAGATAATTTATAAATAAATAAACATTTAGTAAGTAAATGTAGATAAATAAACGTCTAGTAATCTCTAACACACGTACTTAGTACTTTATGATATACAGGGCCCTAATCTGGGAGGTGCCCTAGTTAAAAGCGTCCAGCATCCCAGCCCTGAAATCTCTGTCAAAGAGATAAGTGGATGGCTGCTCTAGGGTTATCTTCCCCAACCATCAAATCCTTGGTGCTGTAAGAGTGGCTTCTGCATGCCTAGTCTGGATTCAGGAGCTCACTATCCCATTCTGTGCCGACCTTCACATGCAACTCTGCTTTCAGCTTAACACATAGGTACTGGGGAAATAAGGTCATATGGCCACTTCAAAAATGAATTAACTATTTTATTCAGAGAATACAACTATTTTTATGCTGTGCATATGTTTTACAAACATGAAAATATACGTTGGAGAATCATTTGACCTAGGTTCACAGGGGCATTTAATTTGAAATTCAAAGATAAAAGCTTCCTTGTGAATGGATTTTTTTTAAACGGTCAATTAATACAGATAAAATAAACTCTTCAATGCTTATATATTACGATACATATTTTTAAAACATACATGTTTTCTTCTATCTCATACATTTTCTTTCATCCCATTCAGAAAACCAGGCTATTGCTTGTGTTTACTGAAGGGATGTGAGAGAAAACAAAGAAATAAAAACTCTGCCTTTAAATTTTTAAATACTAGAAATTTAAAAAGAATTAAAAGCACTCAAAGCATAGGCAGTAGATCTGGAAGAGTAACATATAAGTAAGAAAAGAATTATCACTTGGAGAGTACAAACTGAATCCACTGTCTGAAGCAAGGAGAAAAGGAGGAGGAGACGCCATGAGTATCCCTGAATGAGGGACTCCCTCTGAACCCTGCTGCCTGGGTCAAGCACAAGGGAAAGGCTAAAACGAACAATGTAGACAATAGCAAGTAACTTGTCTACGTTGTTCATTTTAGCCTTTCTGTTTGGGATGTAATTGTATCTCATTGTCATTTTAACTTGCATCTCACTGGTGAATAATGATGTTAATCCTAAGTTCAAATACTTAGTGTTGATTGAGATATCCTATTTTAGGAAATTCCTCTTAGAGTCTTTGCCTAGTTCTTAAAATTTGGCTTTTCTTATTAATTTGTAGCTGTTTATTTTTCTTTCAGTTTTATTGAGATATAATTGACACATAGCACTGTATAAATTTGTGTACAACACAATGATTTATGTATATTGTGAAATGACTACTACATTAAGTTAATCTCCATCATCTCATATTGATAAAAAACATTTTTTTCCCTTGTTATGAGAACTTTTAAGATCTACTTTCTTAGCAACTTTCAAATACCATACAGCAGTATTAACCATAGTCGTCATGCTGTACATTACATCCCCAGTACTTACTTATCTTATAACTGGAAGTCTGTACCCTTTGAACACCTTTAGTCAATGTGGGAGAAGTTTATATATTATATAAAATTTATTTATTTTTATTATAATACTATATATTTAAAATGTATATATTTTATATTTTTTGGATAATAGTTGTCAGAAATATGTATTGTGACTATTTTTCCACATCTGTAGCTTGACTTTTTATTCAAAATGTTGTCTTCTGATAAGCAGAAGTTCATAATTTTAAAGAGGTCCAAATTTATCAGTACTTTATGATCAGTGCTTGTTCTGTCCTATTTAAGAAATAGTTTATTTGCTTGTTAATATTCTCTTATGTTTTTATGGAATATTTATTGTTTCACCTTTCAAATAAAAGTATTTGATCTACTCATCATTTTTTATATAGTATGAGGAAAGGGTGAATTTTTTTTTATATATAGATATTCACTTGACCCTCCATAAATTATTAAAAAGAACATGCCTTCCACATTGAATTGAAGTGTTGAACCTACATGTGGCTGTCTATTTGGGAGTCTCTTTTTAGACTCTTGTTTTACTCTGCTTGCACCAATAACCACACTTTTAAATTACTGTAATTTTACAGTAAGTCTTGCTACCTAGCAGGTTAAGTTCTCCAGCTACCTTCTCCTTTTCCTCTACCCCCTCCTCCTTCTTAAGATTGCCTTAGCTATTCCATATAAATTTCCATGTAAAATATTCCATAATATTATGAGATAATATTCCATAATAAATTTCCATTTATATTCCATCTAACATTTCATCTAAATTTTAGAATAAACTTGCTAATATCAACAAGAACCCTGTGATTTTGATTGCAATTATATCATCCCCTGCCTGAAACCTCAAAGTCTGATAAGTCTTCTTCTTTTGTCTTGAAGGGCAGATTGACTATGTATCTGAGGTAGGAACCTCCCTCCAATGGGATTTTGAAATAATGAGATTTGGCTCTGCCTTTTAGGAGCTCTCAGCATAGCCCCCTCACTGCTGCTCAGAACTTAGTAAGTGCCCCAAGGTGGAAGTTGGCTCTGATTTTGAGACTCCTCAAGTTTCTAGGTATCATGCCCACTACACTTAACTCCAAAACCTTACAGGTCTCTCTTTCCTTCTAGGAGAGTCTCTCTGAGTAAATTAAGCACAAACTTTAGTCTACACCCAGAACTGGCAAATATCCACAGTTTGGGGAAAATGGTCAGCAATCATCAGCTCACCTCAGAAAGGCCCTCTTTCAGAATTAAAGTTCATCATTGTTTCCTCAGCTTTCATATCTTGAAAATGATTATTTTTGTAATATATCTGGCCTTTTTTTACTTTTACAGTTGGAACATTTGCTTCATGAAATCTACTTCATGCAAGTCAAAAATGGAAGGACATTTCTATGTAGATTCTTGCAGAAAAGATGCTATCTTGGAAAAGATCCCCATTCTATCTTCATTTCCCACACGTGTAGACTTAACATTTATATAAGCAATAAACTGTGAGTAAGACGATACCTCAAATTGATTTATAACAGTTTCTGCTACCTAAGTGAGAGAGGTAGGTGAGATAGAAATTAAGGTGAGTTATAGAAAAGAATAAAGTTATACTTTTTGGCAACCTGAAATTTTTGGACCCACTACTTTAAATTTGGGGACCAATTTGAGTCAAATTTTAAAATAAACACTTTAAAAATCCTTCAAAACCACATTTCTTCCTTCCAAGAGAAATTTCCCTTGGATAGCTCCTTCAGAGATTGAAATGGATCGGTGATATTGTGGCATCAGCTACCAGATTTATATATATTTATATACTTTGTGGATTGGATGAACACTTTATTACTTGAGAATCACACATAGCAAAAGTCAGTAAGCTAATAAGTATGCCTTAGGTACAGCAGAAACAAATAATAAAAGGAGGTAAACGTAAGCGAGGCCAATCTCTCGATGAGAAACAGATGATCACGTTTTGAACCCATACCCTTGACTCTCAAGTATAGCTTCAGTAATTCTCATATAAATTTACCCATATTTCAGAATTCTGATTTATGAAGAAACCAGCTTGGAATATGAGAAATAAAGGGGTATTTTATAGGACTAACTCACAGAATAAGGTTTAATAAATATTTGTGGACCTACTAAACTTAAGGTATTATTGTATAAACTTTAAAAAATGAGAAAAGCATATGATGCTCAGTCCCTGATATTGTTGGTTTGTAGTTTAGATAAGAGGTACATGCATGAGAAGCAAAATTACAATTTAACCGTATCTTAAGGCAGTATGACAATAATTGTAGTTTTTATTGTTGTTGCTTTGTACTATCAGATTATTATTAGAGGACTCTTACTACACTGGCTTTCATCTCAAAAGCCAGAGCTATCATGAGGGCTATCAAGAAATCATAGCTGTCATGAGGGCTCTTTTTTCCTGGTAATTCTTTGCAGATTATCAAGATAAATATCCACACGGGCTCAGAAAATTAGCCCTTCCTTATTTTTTAGCTCTTTTAAGCATCAAAGGCAAAACAAAAACAAACAATAAGCAAACAAAGAAAATGAACAAAGGACCTTAGATGAAACAGTAAGGTCTCATAACCTCTGGATATGACTTCTAGAGGCCTGCTTATCAATTTCCCAACTATTCTTCTTATGACATAGAAGTGGAGTAATAAGCCTATGGTGGACAGACTGTAAGATGGCTCCAATGGTCCTCGCCTCCAGGGTCACATGCAATCCCCTCCCCTTGAATGTGGGCTGGCCTGGTGACATGCTTCTAACTAGTAGACTATGGCAAATTTGATGGGATGCCACTTCTATGATTGTGTTAAGATTTTAATATCCGTCTTGGTAGCAGACTATATCACTTGCAGACTTTAATGAAGCAATCTAACATATGGAGAGACCCCTATGGCAGGGAACTGAAGGTTGGGTCCAGCCAACAGCCAGTGAGGAAGTGAGGCCCCCAGTCCAACTACTCACAAGTAACTGAGTCTTGCCAACAGTCATGTGAGCTCAGTAGTGGTTCTTTCACAGCCAAATATTCAGATAAGACTCCAGTCATGGATGACAAATTTACTATATTTGATTGCAAATATTTGATTACAGCTTTGTTAGCAACCCTGAAACAGAAGACCCAACTAAGCCATGCTCAGATTTCTGACCTACAGAAATGGTAAGATAATAAATGTGTGTTGTTTTAAATTTCACCTTTAAATTTGTGAGACTCTATCACACAGCAATAAATGAACAATACCTCTTCTATTTTTTTTCAAACAGCTTGATTGACATAGAATTCACATACCATACAATTCACCCATTTGACATGTACAATCTAATGACTTTTTAGTATACCACAGATGTGCGCAAACATGACCTCAGTCAATTTTACATTTTTACCACCTCAGAAAGAAACCCTGTACATTTTAGCTATAACTCTTCTAGTGCCCCTCCCCCAAGCCCTAAACAACAATTATTCTACTTTCCGTTTCTATAGATTTGCCTAGCCTGGACTTTTACATGGAATTATATAATACGTGGTCTTACGTGGCTGGCTTCTTTCACTTAGCATAATGTTTTCAAGGTTCACCCATGTTGTAGCATTTATCTGTACTTCATTCCTTCTTATGGTTCAATAATATTCTATTGCATGGATATATCACAATTCATTTATCCATTCATTAGTTGATGGACATTTGGTCGTTTCCTCCATTTGGCTATTATGAGTAATATTGTTATAAACATTTGTGCACAAGGTTTTTTTTTGTGGGCATATGTTTTCATTTCTCTTGGATATATAGAAGTGGAACTGCTGGGTCATATGAGAACTCTTTTAATAATGTAAGGAATTGCCAGTCTGTTTTCCAAAGTGGCAGCACCATTTTAAGTTCTCACAGGTAGTATATGAGTGTTCCAATTTTTCCATATCTTTACCAACACTTGTTATTATCCAACTTTTAAATCAGCCATCCCACGTGCTATTGCACTGTGGTTTTGACTTATATTCCCCTGTTGACTAATGATGCTGAGCATCTTTACACTTACTCATTGACAATTTGTATATCTTCTTTGGTGAAATTTCTTCTCAGGTCTTTTGTCCATTTATAGCTGAGTTGCCTTTTTATTATTGAGTGGTAAGAGTTCTTTATATAGTCTAGATACAAGATTATCAGATATATGACTTAAAAATATTTTCCCATTTTGTAAGTTGTCTTTTCATGTTCTTGATAGTGTCCTTTGAGACAGAGTTTGATTTGATTTTATTGAAGTCAATTTTATTTTTTTTCTTTTTTTTTTATAGCTTGTGCTTTAGCATCATAACAAAGAACAGATTGCTCTTTGTTATTTTTTCTTTTATACCTTGTGCTTTAGCATCATAACAAAGAACAGATTGTCAAATTCGAATTCATATAGATTTACCCTTAAGTTTTTCTCTAGGATTTTTATAGTTTCATCATTTACGTTTAGATCTTTGGCCCATTTCTAGTTATTTTTTGTATATGTTATAAGGTATGGTTCTAATTTCACTGTTTTCCATTTCAGTATCCAGTTGTCCCAGCAGTTTGTTGAGAAGTCCATTTTTTTTCCGCAAAGAATGATCTTGACGCACTTGTCAGAAATCAGTTGACCACAGACACGTTATTTTTTCTCTGAACTCTCAATTATATTTCATTGGTCTATGTGCATCCTTATGCTAGTACCACACTGTCCTTTATAATTTTTTAATTGAAGTATGGCTAATTTACAATATTATATTAGTTTGGGGTGTACAATATAGTGATTCAATTTTTTATAGATTACACTCCATTTAAAGTTATTAAAAATATTGGTGATAGTCCCTGTGCTGTACATTACATCCTTGTATCTTATTTGTTTTATACCTAGTAGTTTGTACCTCTTAATCCCCTTCCCCTATCATGCCCTCCCACTTTCCCTCTTCCCACTGGTAACCACTAGGCTGTTTCTGTTTTGATATATTCATTCATTTTTTTATTTGTTAGGTTCTACATACAAGTGAAAACACACAGTATTTGTCTTTCTCTATCTGACTTACTCCACTTAGCATAATACTCTCCAGATCCATCCATTTTGTTGCAAATGGCAAAATTTCATTCTTTTTTATGGCTAAGCAATATTCCACCGAGTATGCATATAAGTGTGTGTGTTTGTGTGTGTATACAGGGTTGTTTCCATATGCTGCCTCTTATAAAGAAATACTGCTTCACCTTCATTTTTGAAAGATAGCGTTGTTGGATATAGGATACTTCATTGTCAGTTTTGTTTTCTTTAAGAACTTTAAATGTGCTAGCCCACTGCATTCTGTCTTCCATTGTTTCTGATTAGAATTCAGTTGCTATTTTATCAGAGTTCTTTTGTAAGTGATGAGTCATTTTTCTCTTGCTGTTTTCAAGATTTTCTTCTTGACTTTGACTTTCAGCATTTTTACTATGGTGTGTCTATTTTGGGGACTCTGAATTTATTCTACTTTGAGTCATTGAGCTTCCTGGTTATGTACATTAATGTTTTTCAATAAATTTGGGAAGTATTCAGCCATTATTTCTTCAACTCTATATTTTTTTGTTCTTTCTCTCTCTCCTCCTAGAACTCGCATTATATACATGCATGTTGTACATTTAATGGTGTCTCACATTTCTCTATGGCTCTTTTCATTTGTCTTCATGCTTTTTCTTCCTCTCTTCTTCATCTTGCGTGAGCTCTATCAATGAATCATCAAGTTCTTAAAGTTTGCTAATTGTTCTGTTGGTTCAAATTGGCTGTTGAGTCCCTTTAATGAATTTTTCATTTTGGTTATTGCACTTTCAACTCCAGTATTTCCATTTGGTTATTTTTAATATAATTTCTCCCTCATTATTTATATTCTCTTTTTTGATGTGGCGTTGTCATCTTACTTTCCCTTACTTCCACTTTCCTTTTTCTGTTAATCCAACATCTGCTTCCTCTCACAGGCAGTTTTTTTTGCCTGCTTCTTCCTCAGTGCATGGATCATACTCTCCTGTTTCTTTGCATGTCTTCTAAAGTTTTTGTTGGAAACTGGAATGGTAGATATATTTTAGCAAGTCTGGGTCCTGGTTCTCCCCACTTATTATTGTTATTTGTGTACTTATTCAGTGACTGGCTGGGTTATTTTAGTGAAGTCTATTTCCCCCATCATGAGAGAGCTAGTGTGAAACCTCTAATGTTAATTCACAGGGAATGCAGTCTTGAGTATGCTCACAGTCACGGAAAATAGTTATGGCAGGGCTCTCTTTGGCTGTCTCAGTTCCCTGACCATACTCAACAGTTAAGCTCCATTAATTACTATTGGTTTATTGTTTTCAAAAATTCCCTGAGGGATAAATTGCTTCACAGATTTTTCCAATCAAATTCAGACTTTTTTGAAGGGATAATACCCCAAGTTAGGGTTTGAGATTTGTCCTGACCCCTGAAAGGTTCTTCCCAATTGTCTCTTTTCCTGTTTCTGCCAGGGAAACTATCTGTCCTATAGAGTGTATATCTCCAATAACAGTGTCCTCCCAATGACCTTTTGCCACAATTTTCAATGTTTTTGAGAATGTCATTAAGCTTGAACTTTACACTCTATTGCAAAAGAAGTCAATTAGTTCCACTGGGGAGGGATTTTGAACTGACACTAACCCTAACTTCTCCTCCCAGGCAAAATCTCTGAGTCAAGGCTCCTGTGCTGGGGGAATGAATGATGGCATGCTTCTGAATGTCACCCTCACTTGAGACGATGAACACTTGGTGGATGGGGGGACCCCCAGGCCTCCTCAGTTTGCTTTTTTCAGCAGTGAACCTTCCACCCATGAATTGGAGCCAGGGTGACTGGGGCCCAGTATTTTCAGTGGTGCAATCCCTAATGGTAGAGCCTCTGTCCTATTTAGTGGGAAATGGGTAGAAGACAGGAGTCTCTACCTCTCAGCTGCATTCATTTGGAACTTAGCCTCAGCAACAGATAGCTTGGGCAGGATGAGAAATGTAAACAGCTTGCACCTCATGGGAAAAATTGCCCTTTGAAAGCTGGTGGAAGAGTGAGTCCTATGTTTTCTACTGTACCAGTCTGGAGTGATGGGCTGAGCTGGGAGAGAGAAGGCTTGGTTCAAATATTACATATTCTCCCAGTTCTTACTAATTTTAGTAGAGTCTCTCAAACGTGCTGTTTTTCTCAGTGGCCTTATGCTCTTAAAATCAGTGGCCTTATGCTCTTAAAATCATTTCCAGAGATTTTAAATAGTTGGGGTTTTTATCTTCTTTTTTCTTTCTTTTTTTTTTCAGACCAGAGATCACTTTCACTGGGGAGCAGGTTTGTAGAGCTCAGTCTGTCATGCTGAAAGTGGAACTCTGCATACTGTCTATTTTTAACACTTTAGAACTTTGGGTTCTGCTTAATTCAGGCAAAAAAAAATCTATTACAAAGGTCATTTCTTCGACTACTACAAGTGAAGGATTCAATATTTACAATAGACAGGATTTTTTGGGGTCACTGTCTGGTAGCAGCAGTTCTTTTTCTAAATAAATATACTTTGCATTTCCCTTCCTGGCTCTTGCTAATGTATTCAATTTGGGTTTGATTTATAATCTAACCTAGGGACATTTTAACATGCCTGAAATAATTTATACATTTCCTAAACCCAGATTTGCAAGACAGATTTATACATTTTATTTTAAAGCATCCAATTTATGACTTTCATTCATTTAGATACCTTGGCAGAATAATTATTAAATACCCTAAAGTTTTTGAATGCTTGATCTACACTATTAATTTATACAATATTTTTTCTTATTTTCTCAACTGTGCTTATCATGACATGCTATATTCTATGTCTATATGTACACTCCCTTTCAATAAGAAGTATGTATCTACATGCTTGTACAGACACTTAAATTGTTTTCTGATACATCTACAGCCTAGGTGGCCAACAGATAAATTTTATATATGGCCTACTTCTCTAAAAAGTTAGTAAGTGAAATTATTTCTTCAGTAACATGGTGCTTAATGGATTATTAACCAACTAAATTGTGGGATTTTATTTAAATGAATTCTTGAACTGCAACTAGGATTCCAGATGGCTGGTATATTTAATAGGCAATATGGGAAAATGTAGAAGGTTAGGATAGCTGCCTCAAAAAATATTAAACAACATTTAAAGCTTTTTGACATACTGGCAATACTACTCAAACACTGCAAAATGCTTTTATATGTTAAATACCACTAACAAATGGGTGAAACTCATAAGCATATGTTCTCGCCTTTAAACAGGGGACACACACACATAAATGCAAGGTCCTAAATAAATTATAAATTTATAACCAGATGTTGTAAGGGTAGATAAAAAATGTGTTCTCAAAAAGCTAATAGCCAGCTCATTAAGGTCACAGTCACCTTCTGCTCTTCTAATACATTGAAATGAACATCATAGAAAACAGATATTGTGGAGAAAGCAGCCACAAGTTAATAGAGGGAAAATAAAGGGAAGTAGACAATTTGAGAACTTACCCTCAGTGACTTTAGTCTATGTATTAGGCACCAAAGGTAAAAATGCCTTTTATTAAACCATGACCAACATCAACATTTTATTTTATAAAATATACAAGTTAAAGTAGCTTCTTTCAGAAATACTTAATTGCAATTAATATTTATCCCTTAATAGAAAAAAAGGATTTATATTTAGAGTAAACATGGCTTTTAAAAGATCATATTTCTAGGGAAGAACAAATAGATCTTAATGAGTAATGAAATAATGGGAAGAAAGGGAAAGGAAATGTTAAATGTGCTGAGTGTCAAGTGCCAGTGGAAATGCTGGGCCATTGATTGGAAGTCAAGAATAAATCATTTGGAGGGAAGCTATGGCTGGAGATTGATTTTATAAAACTCGTGCTGAGGGCTTCCCTGGTGGCGCAGTGGTTGAGAGTCCGCCTGCCGATGCAGAGGACACGGGTTCGTGCCCCGGTCCGGGAAGATCCCACATGCCGCGGAGCGGCTGGGCCCGTGAGCCATGGCCACTGAGCCTGCGCGTCGGGAGCCTGTGCTCCGCAACGGGAGAGGCCACAACAGTGAGAGGCCGGCGTACCGCAAAAAAAAAAAAAAAACTCCTGCTGAGAATGATAGCTAAAACTATGAATTTTAATAGTCTATTAGTTATGAGGTAAACTAATAGATAACTAAGGAGGAAAATGTACAAAGAAGGAAGGACTAAAAAGTTAGGACTAAAGCCCTAACTTTGTCTAAGCTTTGGACCCAGAAGAGGGGACCCTGAGGAAAGGAAAGAAGCAAGGTACTAAGAAGCAAGAAAATTGCAAGTTTAATGCTATTTTATTAAAGCCACTAAATAGTTTGATTTTAAGAAGAGCTAAAGATGCAAACAGGATAACTATACACACTTCTGAGCCACAGTTTTCTCATCTATTGAAGGACATGTCATAAAAATGCCCAAAGATTGCTTCCAGCTCAAGCAAATTCTGTCAGTTGGCAATTAGAAGTTTGGGTGCTTTAGTGGACTGAGAGAAAATTCAGATTTCAAGGGACTATTTAAAGAGCAGGTGGGTAGTCAATGGTTTCTCTCTGATGGCATCATCTTTGTCAATGACCTTCAAAATATTCTCATCATATAAAGTCACAAACATTTGCACACATCTATTTAGTCTGTAGAATTGACTGTTCAAGATATAATTACAGCTATCTTTTTATTTTCATGAAATTCTTATCCTTATAGCAAACTTTAAGAATAAAATGTTACTATTAATCACTAAGACATTCCTGAAACCAGCTTTGATCTTAATACTAACTTGGAAAGGCCAGTGAAGACATAAAGAATGAGTTACAACCATAGCAACAAAGTCAAACATGGTAACAAGAAAAAAGCCGAGTTACATTTTTCTAGGCAGGAGGGCCCTGACTCTGCTCTCTATACATGGTGACTCCCATGATTTATGGTTTAAAATAAATACTTAAATACTACTATAAGAATGTAGTTGGGGGCTTCCCTGGTGGTGCAGTGGTTAAGAATCCGCCTGCCAATGCAGGGGACATGGGTTCGAGCCCTGGTCCAGGAAGATCCCACATGCCGCGGAGCAACTAAGCCTGTGTGCCACAACTACTAAGCCTGCGCTCTAGAGCCCGCGAGCCACAACTACTGAGCCTGTGTGACACAACTACTGAAGCCTGCGCGCCTAGAGCCCGTGCTCCGCAACAAGAGAAGCCACTGCAATGAAAAGCCTGCACACCGCAACGAAGAGTAGCCCCTGCTCACTGCAACTAGAGAAAGCTCACGCGCAGCAACAAAGACGCAATGCAGCCATAAATAAATTAATTAACAAAGACGCAATGCAGCCATAAATAAATTAATAAATTAATTAATTAATTAATAAAAAATTAATTAATTAATTAAAGCCCGCACACCGCAACGAAGAGTAGCCCCTGCTCACTGCAACTAGAGAAAGCTCACGCGCAGCAACAAAGACGCAATGCAGCCATAAATAAATTAATTAATTAAAAAAAAAGAAAAGAAAGTAGTTGGAATAATATTACTAAGAGGATAGTATTATTTTGGACAAAATATTAGGAAAGATAGAGGACCAACCCACTAGATGAAATATTATTTATGAACTTGTGTGCACTAATAAATTTCCAAGAAAGAGATAGACTATATACAGATAGAATAACAAAGAGAAAAACAAGACTATATTCATAGTGGATGAATGTAACATAACTTTATTAGAAACTGATAGTACTAAACTTAATCCAAATAGGAATGTAAACAACATAATGAATTGATTGTATGTGATATATACTGATATATCTATATTTATAGAATCCTATACCCTAAAAAGAGAAAATATACATATTTTAAAACATATGGAATAGAATATATGGAACATTTATAAAATTTTATCAGATACTAGGTCTTAAAAAAGTTTCAAAAATTTGTCATGTCCTAGAGGGGTGGGATAGGGAGGGTGGGAGGGAGACGCAAGAGGGAGGGGATATGGGGATATATGTATACGTATAGCTGATTCACTTTGTTACACATAATAACACACCACTGTAAAGCAGTTATACTCCAATAAAGATGTTAAAAAAATTTGTCATGTTGGACCCCAATTTGTATATATTACATTTTGTGTATAATATATTGTATTTATATTATGAAATATAATTTCCTTGCAGCTATATGTATTTACGTGACTGAGGTTTTACTAATAAAATGGAGTGGAAATGATGACTGTAACCTCTGTTCCCCTTGTTACAAGTAAGTTATTTGCCTTAGATTTTCTTTCTTTCTTCTTTTCTATAAGCTGGACTTCAGATAGGCACCAACGAGCTTTCACTCTGCAGACAAGGAAGTCATCTTGGGGAGAGCAGAACAACTAAGATGGAAGGAACCAGAACACTTGAACTACCCTGTGGAGCAGAGCTGTCCCTCTGGCCTGGACCAGGCAGACTGTTATATAAGAGAGAAATACATTTCCATCCTATTTAAGCCACTCTAGTATCTTTGTTACAGCAACTTAGAATTGATGCTAAAAATATTTTTCAAAGGATTTAGAACCACTGGAACGATGTAGATCCTTTCCAGTTAATGCGGCCATGTCTGTATAGGATTTCAGTAACTTTGGTATTATAAAACATCCCACGCTCACTCACTAACACATGTACTCTATCGCTAGCAAGTTGATGTCAGAACTGTCTAAATCCTTTTATCTATAGTACATTGTTCTCAATTTTCAACTCTCCCATGATTCAAGATTGCACTCAAATGTTTAATGAGAAAACTGCTGTTTCAAACAAAGGCTAACGTTTTGCATATCATAAAAATTATATGTATATACAATAAAACTGCCAAAAAGATCAAAGATTCTACAAAGCATTTAGGATAGTAGGCAGTTTCATGCATTTCTACCTTAAATAGGTTAAGTTTAAGAGTTTTCTTCTAAGTAGAGAGATCATAGACCACAACTTAGGCTTATAAAATGTAT
This sequence comes from Grampus griseus, assembly GCF_964374135.1. Lineage (NCBI taxonomy): Eukaryota > Metazoa > Chordata > Mammalia > Artiodactyla > Delphinidae > Grampus > Grampus griseus. The sequence continues at coordinate 64,967,447 of NC_139001.1, forward strand.
TTGCTAGACTGAACACAGACTTAAACAAACAATGTGCTGATTTTTGAGTGTCAATAATGTGCTTGGCATTGTGCACTTTGCGTCATATGCCTGCATATAGCTAATAATCTCCATGTGTTCACTGAATTTAATTTGTAGTATTTCATCTTATCTTTTAAAAAATCCCAATAAAGAAATTATTGTTAAATCTATTAGTCAGATGAGGGAACTCTGACATAGACAGATTAGCTCATTGGCTGGAGATCAGAGCTGTGAAATGGCTGCTGTGGAATATGAACAAGGGTCTCTCTAGCCTCTGGACTGTTTTAGCAAGAAACCAAGTGAGCTTTGAAGACTAGAAATAATTTTTTAAATCCTCAAACTTTTTTTTTCCAGTGTAAAAATTATGACAAAAAACCTTGTCATTAGTCTAGATCTTGGGGTTTAGATATCCCATTCATGAGAAACTTTTACAATGCTTGAGTTGACTTTTCAGCTCTGCTGTTGACTAGCTATGTGACCTGGGGCAAATTTTTTTATATGTAAAATTGAAATATTTAATTTAAAGTTTTGAAACATTATATAAATTTAAACAAAAAATTAAATCTTTCATAAATTCATCGAATATTTATAAATTTATCATTCACCAAATATTCATCAAATGCTGAATTTGGTAATTAGCAGTATTTAGCAATATATTTTTTATTAAATATCAGCAAATAGTTTTTACTAAATTAGGTCAACCAATTTTAATCTATTTATCAATACCTAGCTCTTCCCTCTTTTTCTCTACCATTACCACGTTCCTTTTCTCTGACTTCTTTAAAAGAAATCTTCCTTTACAAATATAAATGTAGATCATCATGGATAAATTTATCAACAAATACTTGTCAAATAATGTTGTCTTTCAAAAAAGTGGCGCTAGGCACATTGAGAGATAAAAGAGAAGGAAAAGGATTCATTAATCACAAGGAGCTTGCTAACTTATTTGGGAGAAAAAAAGATATACCAGAAATAATACAGTATATAAGAACTGAGAATTCAAATTGAGAAGCAGAGTATGTAAAGCAAATATAAATTCAGAGAAAGGGGTAATTAGTGGTGATGAGAGGTCTTCTCCAAACCAGGGAGGACATGAGAGAATGGCTCATTGCCAACTTATTTATTAAGTCTATTCAAGTGTTTCCTTTAGAAGAGACAGTCATTATGGCCATTTGTGTTTCTAAGACCAGTACTTAACATTCAAAACACATTTCCAAACAATCAACATATAGTATAAACTTAATAGGATCTATCTTTTGGACTTATGTATATTTTATTGTGGATTTGAAATACTCCCCATGTAAATTCTTCTATTATTGGACTGTGTACCAGTCACAGTCAAGGTAGGAAAATAGAAGTAGTTAATGTTAATAAGAGAATTTTATACAGGAAATTAGTTAAGCTGATATTAGAAAATCAAGGAAAAAAACAGGAATACTGAGGTGAAAAATAATAACTGTAATAGGTAACAGCCCTAAGACTAAGGGACCAAAAGGAAGAGTAGGGTTATCAGAAGTTAGCAGTTTGGAGGAAGGACCCTGCAGATCTAGAACCAAAGACTTTGAGGAGCAGACACTGCAGGGTTAACTTTGATATCTCTGGAACCTCAGAGAGGATGCCTGCACAGCTGGGTCTAGACCCTGAGGGAGGGAGGGAGGCCAGCTTGTTGATGACGACATTGCTGCCAAGCCTGCTTCTAAGAGTAGTGAAAAACCTGGGAACTAGAAGCAACTGCTGCTGCCCAAGGTGAAGGGCCAAGGCTGGAGCAATGCCATCAAGAACCAGCAAACAGGAAAAGGAAATCCCTTTCTCTCTCTTCCTGTTGTTTGCACTTGCTCTAGTGTCCCTATGGCAGAACCTAACGGGGAGCCAGTTGGCAAAGAAGAAATGTGCTTGGCAGAGTGCCAGCCCCGGCATCAAAACATGCATATGGAGGATGAATTCATAGCTGAGAACAAAAGCTTAACAACCAGCACAATCACGTTCTAAGATGAGGACTGGAATGTAAACATTCCATAATAAACTTACCATTTTACTATGAAATTGAAATCCCTCCCACGTAATTTTATTGTACTGCATTTAGCTTTTGTTATTGCTAAATATGCATCTCTCAGTGGGAAAAAGAAAGAAAAAAATTCTTGAAAGGTGAGTGAATGCAGTAATATAATCATCAACCATTTAGAGACTATCACTGAAAGGAAGAAAATATTTTACTTTCATTAGAGTTGTGTTTAGTGCAAGCAAAATTTTAACAGACAAATTAATATAGATGAGGAGGAATTAGAGATTACAGAATATCCGTATGTGTGCTAATGAATAACCCCTACATACCACATGAGAACAACAGAGTAGAAGACTAAGTGGTAAATGGTGACACTCATGAGCAGCAGCTGTGTAACAGTTTTCATGCTCTTCCTACTTTTGTACATGAAGCAGAAAATCCCTTCCTGTAATCAAGGTGCTGTCTGGGTTAGAGGCATCTTAAGGCTCTGTTGGGGGAAGATCTGCTTTCAAGCTCAGCCTTGTAAGTGTAAGCATAGGCTTAGGCCCTTGGTGGCCACTGGCCAGAAACATCAGCTCCTGGCTACAAGGGGATCCCTTAGGGTAGGTGTGAAATAACAAGAGATATATATATGTGTATATATATATATACATATATATATGTCTCTTGCCCGATTCCTGACACAGCATTCCTGAAACCCTTGTAAATAGGATTGCCAGGAGAATCTTTCTTTCTAACATTTAGAGTTTGACCCCAGTTCTTGACACAGAGCTCCTAAGACTTTGTAATTACTTTAGTAATAGGAGCATGTGACACCAAACTCCTAAATCCCTTGAATTTCCTGGCTGATATAAGTGTCTAGTGAAGTGACTCTTGGTAGGCTCCTAGATGGAGGCTGGTAACAAGAAAGACCAATCCACGATTGGAAACTTGAGACTTTCAAGCCCCAACCCCTATTCTCTGGAGAGGAGAGAAGGGCTGAAAATGGAGTTGCAAAATATTAGAAAATCAAATACAAAGCTATATAAAACAAAACCACATTGTGATCAACTGGGAATTACTGCAGGGATGTAAAATTAGTGCAATAAATAAAAACCAATAATGTAATTCACCTCATTAGAACAAAGGTTAAAACTCATAATCAGCTTAATAGATACAGAGAAAGCCTTTGACAAAAATCAACATCCATGCTCTAAAAAATAGTTCTCAGCACACTTGGACAATAAAAGAATGTCCTTAATTTGATAGAGGGCATCTACAAAACAAACAAACAAAAAAAAAACCTACAGTTGATGTTATACTTAATGGTGAAATACTGAATGATTATTGTGTAAGATCAGGAGCTATGCAAGGTTGTCCACTCCAGCCTTTTATAGCTATTTTACTATAATGAGTTTTTGCAGTGAAATACAGCAACAATATTGGGAAAGAAAGAATAAATCTGTCTACACCCACAGACAGCACACTTGCTTACACAGAAAGTCTTAAGGACTCTACCAAAAAAAATCTTAGAATTATTAAGTAAAATTAGCATGATCACAGGATATGAAGCCAATATACAATAACTTATTGCATTTATTTATACTAGGAAATTGAAAATTTTAAATGATACTATTTATGATAGTATGACAAAATATGACAATCCTAGGAATACATTTAACAAAAGATGCTTAAGATTGTAAGTCTGAAAACCACAAAATATTACTGAGAAATTAAAGGCAATTTAAATAAATAGATAACTATTCTACATTCATAGATTGGAAGATTCAATATTATTAAGATGTCTACTCTCCCCAAACTGATCTATGGATTCATTGTAATACCAATCAAAATCCCACTAGGCATTTTTGTACAAATTGACACACTGATTTGAACATTTATATGTAAATCTAAATAACCTAAAATAGCCTAAACAATTTTTAAGTTTTAAATTATTTTTTATTTTTTCTTAATTTAAAAATATTTATAGATATAGGAGTCAAACTGGTGAGATAGTCACCTGTGTATAAATGGGGAACAATATATAGTGCAGGTGTTTCCAAAATTGTGTTTTGAGGAACAACAGTGCCTGCAAGATGATGACATGAGTTCTATGATCTAATAAAATTAGTAAAACATGGCAAACAAAATGTTCATCTTGGGCTTCCCTGGTGGCGCAGTGGTTGAGAGTCTGCCTGCTAATGCAGGGGACATGGGTTCAAGCCCTGGTCTGGGAAGATCCCACATGCCGCGGAGCAACTAGGCCCGTGAGCCACAACTACTGAACCTGCGCGTCTGGAGCCTGTGCTCCGCAACAAGAGGCCACGACAGTGAAAGGCCCGCGCACCGTGATGAAGAGTGGCCCCCGCTTGCCACAACTAGAGAGAGCCCACGCACAGAAACGAAGACCCAACAGAGCCAAAAATAAAAAAAAAAATAAATTAAAAGAAGGCTCAACATTTAAAAAAAAAAAAAAGTTCATCTTGAAAGTTTTAACATTTTTTGGGCTGTGAGTGATTCTAAAACAAATATAACTAGTTTTACTTAATATATTGTCTCCTAAACTTTTTGAACCATAGGCCGTTCTCTCTAAAAATTACCTTTCAAGTTAACATCTTTTAACATCTTTAGCCCTGTGCAGCACAGTGTGGGGAACACAAACTAGCATTTTCTCCTCAGCACTCTTTGTAGTAAGGGAATAAAAACAGATGCATTAACATCACAAAAGGAGAGAGGGAAGTTATTTCATTACAGCAAATATAACTTGTAGTAAAATTGCACAGAATATTCTGTTTAGAAAGCATGTCCTCCTTTATATGTAGTTTTCATTTAAATGATTAAACATAATTGCCATTTCAGTACTTCAGTTAGCTAGAAATTCTTTTAGGTGAAAGACCTTATACCAATAATTCAGGATACCATAATTTAAGAGCTTACACTATATCACTGTATACTTCTTAAGCATGTCCTTTGTGTTAGTTCATTTTATGTTCATGGTTAATCATAGATTCCTTGTGGGCTAGAATATGTCTTTTTTTTCCCACTAAATGTAATCAAGTGCTGCATACATATTCACTAGGAGTTTAATAAATGTTTTTAATCAATATTTATGGAAACTATTGAGATTCAGTATCTCCAGATTTCTTATTTTTTAAACCAGAATTTACATTGATTAATTTGTTTACTTGTTACTTAACATTTTGTTTAAAATATATTTCCATTTAAGTTTATGTTTTTGAGACTATTCTTAGCTAGTTGGTTATATTGCTAGATGTCAAACTGCTACTTAATAATTATTCTGATTTGTTCATTTGATTATATACAATTTTACATTTTGGGTGTAGTATCTGCTTATGTGTATCAACAAGATGTTTTTTATTCAGATAAATGTATTGAATTAATCACTGTCTAACAAAGTGGGTTATAATCTTAACCAGAAGGACATGCCCTATATAGTATATCCAAACTGTGCCACCTCAAATTCCTTTAAATATGCTCACTCAAATGATTGATATAGATGACTTGGAATGAAAACACAATATTCTACGTTGGATTAGTAAAGTAGGCTTTGACTGTAAATAGTGGAAAGTATTCATGAAATAATGGAATATTCATATAAACAAGTGGAAAATGTCATTAATCAAAATCAAAAATATTATACAAGAAAGTAGTGAGGTTCCTAACCAACTTACAGACCTTAAAACATTCTAATAACACAAAATCATTTTATTTAAAAAGTTGTCAGTGCCTATTACTGTAAAAGTACCAGATTTTCAGTTATATAATCTATCCAGTACTAAACAGGAGACTGGGTAAATAAAGGATACTAGAATAGATACATAAACATTTATAACAAGGACCACATTTTACATATACTAGTTTCAATAAAGAGATGAATAATGAAACGCATGTTTTTTGTTTTTTTTTGCGGTACGCGGGCCTCTCACTGTCGTGGCCTCTCCCGTTGCGGAGCACAGGCTCCGGACGCATAGGCTCAGCGGCCATGGCTCACGGGCCTAGCCGCTCCGCGGCATGTGGGATATTCCCGGACCGGGGCACAAACCCGTATCCCCTGCATCGGCAGGCGGACTCTCAACCACTGCGCCACCAGGGAAGCCCGAAACACATCTTTTTGAAAAGAGCAACTACTAAATCAAATAATCTAGCTGGATCTACATGAATCAACACAGATGCATTTCCAAAGCATAGTAAGTGAAAAAACCAAGGATAGATTTACTGGAAAAGATAGGTTTATAATTTTATTATTTATGTAAATACAAAAAAATACTATCCCTTTTTCTGAGATGATAAACGTCAGGAGAGAGAGAAGGGAAATATACTGTGGGAAATGAGTTTAGTTGTAACTGTAATGTTTAATTTATTAGGAAGAGATATAGGAGGAAGGAAGGGAGGGAGGGAAAGGCAAAGAGAGAGAGAGAGAAATCTAAAGCAGAAACAAGCAAACAAAAACCAGTATTTAATGTCATTCATAACCAAATCTATAATCTCAGTGTATGTTTTTCATAGTTCCTTGAGTATTTGGGGACAAGAGGAGGAAATGAAGAGATGAGATTCTAGAATGTATAACTAGCAATCCACCTTATGTCTAAGCATCCAGGAGAAAGTGGCTTCAGAGAAGCACATCTATCCACAGTGATGCGTAAACTGCCATCTCAGTGCCAGCATTAATTAATGCTCAAAGGAACATACTTAGTAATGCCCTCCTGGGAATGGCACTTGAATAGCAAATTTTAGAAATTTTATGTTCTTCCCTCCCATGCATGCTGAAACACCAGTTTGAGTTAATTACAATGAAGCGGTGAAATCATACCTACTCTAGTTACAACTTAAATTTTCAGTATTCAATCACCAATAACAATAACTTTTCCCCTCCTGATCACCTTCAAAAGGAGTGTAAACCAAATAAACACCCACAGGGACAGACTTATTTGGATGCATCTGTAGCATACATTGTTTGTGACCATCCATAACTCCTTGGCAGCAGCATTTGCACTAACAACTTCTTGCTGCAAGCCCCAGTGACTCTTAACAACTCTCTGGAATATGTGGTAAGTGGTCTTATTTACATTTTACAGATGAAGTATTGCCAAAGAGATTGAGCAGGTAATTATTTTTTAAAAAAGAAAATTTGAATACTTTTAAATATGAAGTATTGCCAAAGAGATTGAGCAGGTAATTATTTTTTTAAAAAGAAAATTTGAATACTTTTAAATATATCTTGAATATAAAAAACGTATATTTTAAAATGTAGCCATCCATTTCCCCCCACTCAAATTAAATTATTATTCACTTTTGCATACCTCCCTCTCATTCACGAGTGTACATGAGCTCTCTCTCTCTCTCTCTCTCCCCCCCCCTTCCCCACCTTTATCTTCATCTTTAAGACTGCAAATTGATTTCCTGCACCCATTCTCTCCTTATGTCTTATCTAAACAAGCTAGAATGCTACATGTCTCAGTATCCCTAGCATTGAGGGGTACTATACAACTAAACTTGGCTAACGAGATACAAATGAAAGTTAGTCTGTATCCCTGAAAAGAATGGAGAGATGTCTTTATGAACCCTGTCTCTTGCTTCTGGTTTAGAATGCAAAAACGACAACTAAAGCTCCAACAGCCATTTTGGATCATGAGCTGACATAAAAATTCTGAAAACAGCAGAGAAGGAAATTATGTGGTTGGGTGCCACCATGATGTCGCCATACCAGCCCTGGTAACCTATCTCTTTCATGTGATAGAGAAATCAAATTCTATCTTCTTTAAACCACAATTTCTGGGTTTTATGTCACATACAGTTGAATATAATTCTACATGATATCTATTAAAATTATACAAGGACTCTATTAACATGTTGCCAGTAGAATTTAACAGACAACAGAATGTAAAGCTCACTTGACCACCTTCTTCAAGTCCAATCTACTCGACTCCTGTTTAGAAGTTCCACTGCTATGTGTTTATGATTTATCCTTCCACTCCCTTTCTTAAAACTTTACATATGTATCCATAGCAAATGTAAAGTTTGGTTTTATGTATTTTCATTAATTTACATAAAGGATAACATGCTTTTCATGCAACTCACTTTTTTCACTCCATAATGTTTTAACGATGTTTCCACACTGATCTATATAATTTTTATAAATGAGTAAATTTAAAAAATATTTATGTGTGCATATATCACTTTTTATTCATTTCTTGATTAGCATATGTATCATTTGTTTCCAATATTTCACTATTCTCTCCAGTCTGAAATGAATATCTTTGATGTCTCATTCCACATATGAGTAGGTATATTACAGAGTAGATTCCTAGCACTGTAAGTGTGGGTCGTATTAACTGCACCTTTTCAATTCTCATAGATGTTTCAGGTTTCTCGTAAAGAAAGATACAGTTAACACCATTTTTACATAGCAAGGACAATCTTGATAGTCTTTACAGGTTTACTGTTATGAGGAATCCCTATATAAATCTGACTTTTATTCACATCCATACACTTTTATTAATACAACCAATATTGTAAAATTTTTAAATAATATGAGTGGACCTCTGTGGTTTCCTGTTATTTGCTTGGTGAGAAAGATGATGGAGGGAAACAAAGAGATTAAGGGGACCAACAGCAAAGAGAAATTTAGCGCCAACAGAATAAAATCAATATGCTGAAAGCAACAACATCTTCCCTACATTCTATTACTTACAATTGATGGGCAGACAAAGATAAATGGCAATGTGAAAAAGATAAGATTTTCTCTGACTAATAATTCCTTTCTGTCCCATGGCACCTTCTATTTGACTTCTGCTCAAAGGTCTCAGCTTTATATCTACAGATAAGCTCTAGTTTTATAAATTCAGAAAATAAGGCACAGTGAGACTTGTTTAAGACTATAGCAGCCAGTGGAGTCCATGACTATAAATCTTCTATCATGTCTATAAACCTTAATAAACACCCTCCATCTTAGAAATTGTGGCCATGTGCCCTTAAACAGTCAGTAATATCTAAAATGCTTACTTTCTTCAAAGTTACATTTTAAATGTTAATTTATGGGAAGCAGAGCTGTGTTGAATTACCATTTACAATATGTCAATCTCTTACTTTGAAGTCCAGAGAATGTTTGTGAACAGTGAAAACTCAGCTTTATTTTCTTTTTGCAATCATTTTGCTTTCAAAATACATCAAAATATACCTCAAAGACCAAAAGTCAAATTATAATCTTTGACATGTTTTTCAAACACGAATGCTTTCTTATAAAACATTTTTGCATAGCTTCCATAGATTTTGATGACATAATTTAAAATTATAATACATTTCCCTAGTATAAGGGAAGGTTCATTTTTAATATGAAATCAACTTAAAAATACTTTCCAGTGTTTCTTCTGTTAATCAGAGAAATAATAATCATTCAACAGTATAACCAGTATTTCATTTATATTTCAAAATATATATGCATCCCAAACTTAATGCATTATTTTATGACTCCTTTTTTAAATTTCAAATAACCAACCTGGTGTCACAAAGTGATTGCCACAAGATTAAAAGCCTAAGGAAGAAAGCTAAAACTTCCTTTTATAAAAATATTCATTATTTTTCTTTAACATTACCTAGGTCAAAAATAAGTGGATTTCTTGATAAATGTCAGAAAATACGTCTATATAGTTAACAGGGTCTCCTCAATAGTCAAGACAAGACAGACTGCTAATGTTTTACATTAGAATTTCAGTACTAGTCCTATGTAAATGGAACGTGTCTTACTGGCAGCTGTATGAAAAACGCTTACTAGAGTAGCTCAGACTTTGTATTAAAGATAGGTGTGTGCATGAGTTTTGAAATAGACTGTAACAATTTAATTATATTCAAACAATAATAAAATAAAATGTAAAATTCAAATCTGTAAGTAATATAAATTCAAATATAATAAAATTCAAATAAAATGTGTGTTTGAAATTAATTGGCATCCTCACAATAAATAGCCATGCAGAAAAATATATTAACCAGGGCTTTTTTTTTTTAACATTCTTATTGGAGTATAACTGCATTACAGTGTTGTGTTAGTTTCTGCTGTATAACAAAGTGAATCAGCTATATGCATATGTATTCGCCATATCCCCTGCCTCTTCCATCTCCCTCTCACCCTCCCTATACCACCCCTCTAGGTGGACACAAAACACTGAACTGATCTCCCTGAGCTATACGGCTGCTTCCCACTAGCTATCTATTTTGCATCTGGTAGTGTATGTATGTGCATGCCACTCTCTCATTTCACCCCAACTTACCCTTCCCCCTCCCCATGTCCTCAAGTCCATTCTCTATGTCTGCATCTTTATTCCTGTCCTGTCACTAGGTTCATAAGAACCATTATATTTTTTAGATTCCATTTATAATGTGTTAGCATACGGTATTTGTTTTTCTCTTTCTGACTTACTTCACTCCGTATGACAGATTCTAGGTCCATCCACCTCACTACAAATAACTTGAGTTTTTTTTATGGCTGAGTAATATTCCATTGTATATATGTGCCACATTTTCTTTATCCATTAATCTGTCGCTGGACACTTAGGTTGCTTCCATGTCCTGGCTATTGTAAATAGAGCTGCAATGAACATCGTAGTACATGACTCTTTTCGAATTCTGTTTTCTCAGGGTATATGCCCAGTGGGACTGCTGGGGCATATGGTAGTTCTATTTTTAGTTTTTTAAGGAACCTCCATACTGTTCTCCATAGTGGCTGAATCAATTTACATACCCACCAACAGCATAAGAGGGTTCCCTTTTCTCCACACCCTCTCCAGCATTTATTGCTTGTAGACTTTTTTGATGATGGCTATTCTGACGGGTGTGAGGTGATACCACATTGTAGGTTTGATTTGCATTTCTCTAAAGATTAGTGATGTTGAGCATCCTTTCATGTATTTGTTGGCAATCTGTATATCTTCTTTGCAAAAATGTCTATTTAGGTCTTATGCCCATTTTTAATTGGGTTGTTTGTTTTTTTGATATTGAGCTGCATGAGCTGCTTGTATATCTTGGACATTAATCCTTTGTGAGTTGCTTTGTTTGCAAATATTTTCTCCCATTCTGAGGGTTGTCTTTTCTTCTTGTTTATGGTGTCCTTTGCTATGCAAAAGCTTTTAAGTTTCATTAGGTCCCATTTGTTTATTTTTGTTTTTATTTCCACTTCTCTAGCAGGTGGGTCAAAAAAGATCTTGCTGTGATGTATGTCATGGAGTGTTCTGCCTATGTTTACTTCTAAGAGTTTGACAGTGTCTGGCCTTACATTTAGCTGTTTAATCCATTTGGAGTTTATTTTTCAGTATGGTGTTAGGAAGTGTTCTAATTTCATTCTTTTACATGTAGCTGTCCACTTTTCCCAGCACCACTTATTGAAGAGGCTGCCCTTTCTCCATTGTATACTCTTGCCTCCTTTATCAAACATAAGGTGACCACATGTGTGTGGGTTTAACTCTGGGCTTTCTATCCTGTTCCATTGATCTATACTTCTGTTTTTGTGCCAGTACCATACTGTCTTGATTACTGTAGCTTTGTAGTATAGTCCAAAGTCCAGGAGCCAGATTCCTCCAACTCCATTTTTCTTTCTCAAGATTGCTTGGGGCATTCGGGGTCTTTTGTGCTTCCATACAAATTGTGAAATTTTTAGTTCTAGTTCCCTGAAACATGCCATTGGTAGTTTGATAGGGATTGCGCTGAATCCGTAGATTGCTTTGGGTAGTGGAGTCCTTTTCACAATGTTGATTCTTCCAATCCAAGAACATAGTATAACTCTCCATCTGTTTGTGTCATCTTTAATTTCTTTCACCAGTGTCTTATAGTTTTCTGCATACAGGTCTTTAGTCTCCTTAGGTAGGTTTATTCCTAGGTATTTTATTCTTTTTGGTGCCGTGGTAAATGGGAGTGTTTCCTTAATTTCTCTTTTGGATTTTTCATCATTAGTGTATAGGAATGCCAGAGATTTCTGTGCATTAATTTTGTATCCTGCTACTTTACCAAATTCATTGATTAGCTCTAGTAGTTTTCTGGTAGCATCTTTAGGATTCCCTATGTGTAGTTTCATGTCATCTGCAAACAGTGACAGTTTTACTTCTTCTTTTCCAATTTGGATTCATTTTAGCTCTTTTTCTTTTCTGATTGCTGTAGCTAAAACTTCCAAAACTATGTTGAATAATAGTGGTGAGAGTGGGCAACCTTGTCTTGTTTCTGATCTTAGAGGAAATGGTTTCCGTTTTTCAATACTGAGAACAATGTTCGCTGTGGGTTTGTCAGATATGGCCTTTATCATGTTGAGGTAGGTTCCCTCTATGCCTACTTTCTGGAGAGTTTTTATCATAAATGAGTTTTGAATTTTGTCAAAAGCTTTATCTTCATCTATTGAGATAACTGTACGGTTATTATCCTTCAGTTTGTTAATATGGTGTATCACATTGATTGATTTGCACATATTGAAGAATCCTTGCATTCCTGGGATAAACCCCACTTGATCACGGTGTATGAACCTTTTAATGTGCTGTTGGATTCTGTTTTCTAATATTCTGTTGATGACTTTTGCATCTATGTTCATCAGTGATATTGGCCTGTAGTTTTCCTTTTTTGTTGTATCTTTGTCTGGTTTTGGTATCAGAGTGATGGTGGCCTCGTAGAATGAGTTTGGGCGTATTCCTCCCTCTGCTATATTTTGGAATAGTTTCAGAAGGATAGGTGTTAGCTCTTCTCTAAATGTTTGATAGAATTCACCTGTGAACCCATCTGGTCCTGGTCTTTTGTTTGTTGGAAAATATTTAATCACAGTTTCAATTTCAGTGCTTGTGATTGGTCTGTTTATATTTTCTATTTCTTCCTGGTTCAGTCTTGGAAGATTGTGCTTTTCTAAGAATTTGTCCTTTTCTTCCAGGTTGTCCATTTTATTGGCATATAGTTGCTTGTAGTAATCTCCCATGATCCTTTGCATTTCTGCAGTGTCAGTTGTTACCTCTCCTTTTTCATTTCTAATTCTGTTTATTTGAGTCTTCTTTCTTTTCTTGATGAGTCTGGTTAGTGTTTTATCAATTTTGTTATTTGTCTCAAGGAACCAGTTTTTAGTTTTATTGACCTTTGCTATTGTTTCCTTCATTTCTTTTTCATTTATTTCTGATCTGACCTACATGATTTCTTTCCTTCTGCTAACTTTGGGGTTTTTTTGTTCTTCTTTCTCTAATTGCTTTAGGGGTAAGGTTAGGTTGTTTATTTAAGATTTTTCTTGTTTCTTGAGGTAGGATTGTATTGCTCTAAACTTCCCTCTTAGAACTGTTTTGCTGCATCTTATAGGTTTTGGGTTGTCGTGTTTTCATTGTCATTTGTTTCTAGGTATTTTTATAATTTCTTCTTTGATTTCTTCAGTGATCTCTTGGTTATTTAGTAGTGTATTGTTTAGCCTTCATGTGTTTTTATTTTTTACAGTTTTTTTCCTTTAATAGATATCTAGTCTCATAGCGTTGTGGTCAGAAAAGATACTTGATATATGATTTCAATTTTCTTAAATTTACCAAGGCTTGATTTGTGACCTAAGATATGATCTATCCTGGAGAATGTTCCATGATCACTTGAGGAGAAAGTGTATTCTGTTGTTTCTGGATCGAATGTCCTATAAATATCAATTAAGTCCATCCTGTTCAATGTGTCATTTAAAGCTTGTGTTTCCTTATTTATTTTCATTTTGGATGATCTGTCCATTGGTGAAAGTGGGGTGTTAAAGTCCCCTATTATGATTGTGTTACTGTCAATTTCCCCTTTTATGGCTGTTAACATTTTCCTTATGTACTGAGGTGCTCCTATGTTGGGTGCATAAATATCTACAGTTGTTATATCTTCTTCTTGGATTGATCCCTTTATCATTATGTAGTGTCCTTCTTTGTCTCTTGTAATAGTCTTTATTTTAATGTCTATTTTTTCTGGTATGAGAATTACTCCTCTAGGTTTCTTTTGATTTCCATTTGCATGGAATACCTTTTTCCATTCTCTCACTTTCAGGCTGCATGTGTCCCTAAGTGTGAAGTGGGTCTCTTGTAGACAGCATATATACAGGTGTTTTTATATCCATTCACCCAGGCTACAACTTTTGGTCAGAGCATTTAATCCATTTACATTTAAAGTAATTATCAATATCTATGTTCCAACTACCATTTTCTTAATTGTTTTGGGTTTGTATTTGTAGGTCTCTTCCTTCTCTTGTGTTTCCTGACTAGAGAAGTTCCTTTAGCATTTGTTGTAAAGCTGGTTTGATGGTGCTAAATTCTTTTAACTTTTGCTTGTCTGTAAAGGTTTTAATTTCTCCATCAAATCTGAATGAGATCCTTGCTGGGTAGAGTAATCTTGGTTGTAGGTGTTTCCCTTTCATCACTTTAAATATGTCCTGCCACTCCATTCTGGCTTGCCGTGTTTCTGCTGAAAAATCAGCTGTTAACCTTATGGGGATTCCCTTGTATGTTATTTGTTGCTTTTCCATTGCTGCTTTTAATCTTTTTTCTTTGTATTTAATTTTTGATAGTTTGATTAATATGTGTCTTGGTGTGTTTCCTTGGATTTATCCTGTATGGGACTCTCTGAGCTTCCTGTACTTGATTGACTATTTCCTCTCCTGTGTTAGGGAAGTTTTCAATGATAATCTCTTCAAATATTTTCCCAGTCCCTTTCTTTTTCTCGTCTTCTTCTGAGACCCCTATAATTCGAATGTTGGTTTGTTTAATGTTTTCCCAGAGGTCTCTGAGACTTTCCTCAATTCTTTTCATTCTTTTTTCTTTATTCTGCTCTGTGGTAGTTATTTCCACTATTTTATCTTCCAGGTCACTTATCAATTCTTCTGCCTCAAGTATTGTGCTAATGATTCCTTCTGGAGAATTTTTAATTTCATTTATTGTGTTTTTCATCATTGTTTGCTCTTTAGTTTTTCTAGGTCCTTGTTAAAAGTTTCTTGTATTTTCTCCATTCTGTTTCCAAGATTTTGGATCATTTTTACTATCATTACTCTGAATTCTTTTTCAGGTAGACTGCCTATTTCCTCTTCATTTGTCTGGTCTGGTGGGTTTTTACCTTTCTCGTTCATCTGCTGTGTGTTTCTCTGTCTTCTCATTTTGCTTAACTGACTGTATTTGGGGTCTCCTTTTCGCAGGCTGCAGCTTCTTAGTTCACGTTGTTTTTGGTGTCTGCCCCAGTGTTTAAGGTAGGTTCAGTGGCCTGTGGAGGCTTCCTGGTGGAGGGGACTGGTACCTATGTGCTGGTTGGTGGGGCTGGATCTTGTCTTTCTGGTGGACAGGACCGCATCCAGGGTGTGTTTTGGGGTGTCTGTGAACTTAGTATTATTTTAGGCAGCCTGTCTGCTAATTGGTGGGGTTGTGTCCCTGTCTTGCTAGTTGTTTGGCATGGGGCATCCAGCATTGGAGCTTACTAGCCATTGAGTGGAGCTGGGTCTTAGCACTGAGACGGAGATCTCTGGTAGAGCTCTTGCTGACTATATTACGTGGGGCCAGGAGGTCTCTGGTGGTCCAATGTCCTGAACTCAGTGCTCCCACATCAGAGGCTAAGGCCTGACACCAGGCTGGAGCACCAAGACCTTGTCAGCCAGCCACATGGCTCAGAAGAAAAGGGAGGAAAAAAAGAAAGAAAAAATAATAATAAAAAAATAAAATTATTAAAATAAAAATGTAATAATGAAAAGAAGAGAGCAACCAAACCCGTAAACAAATCCACCAATGATAACAAGTGATAAAAACTATACTAAGATAAACATAAAAGTCAGAAACAAGTCATTTGCAGACAGCAAACCCTAAGTCTACAGTTGCTCTCAAAGTCCACTGCCTCAATTTTAGGTTGATTTGTTGTCTATTCAGGTATTCCACAGATGCAGGGAACATCAAATTGACTGTGGGAATTTAATCTGCTGCTCCTGAGGCTGCTGGAAGAGATTTCCCCTTCTCCTCTTTGTTTTCACAGCTCCTGGGGTTCAGCTTTGGTTTTGGCCCCACCTCTGTATGTAGGTCACCCTCAGGCATTTTGGGGAAGTCTGAGGTCTTCTGCTAGCCTTCAGTAGGTGTTCTGTAGGAGTTGTTCCACATGTAGATGTATTTTTGATGTATTTGTGGGGAGGAAGGTGATCTCCACGTCTTACTCTCCACCATCTTGAAGGTCCCCCCCCCCCCACCGTCCAAGTCTCTTTAATTCTGTGAAGGCTGAGAGAGTTGGGGAAGCTGCAGAAGAGAAGTTTAAAGCTAGCAGAAGTTTGTTTATGAGGTTTAAGGAAAGAAGCTATTTCAACAACATCAAAGTGCAAGGTGATGTAGCAAGTACTGATGTAGAAGCTGCAGCAAGTTATCCAGGAGATCTAGCTAAGATGATTAATGAAGGTGGCTACACTAATCAACAGGTTTTTCAATGCAGGCAAAACAACCTTCTATTGAAAGAAGATGCCAAATATGACTTTCATAGCTAGAGAAGAAAAGTCAATGTTTGGTTTCAAAGTTTCAAAGGGCAGGCTGACTCTATTTTTAGGGACTAATGTAGATGGTGACTTTAAGTTAAAGCCAGTGCTCATTTACCACTCTGAAAATCTTTATGGGCTCTTAAGAATTATGCTAAATCTACTCTGCCTGTGCTCTATAAATGGAACAACATAGCCTGTATGACAGCACATCTATTTACAACATGGTTTATAGAATATTTTAAGTCCACTGTTGAGACCTATTTTTCAGAAATAAAAAGATTCCTTTCAAAGTATTACTGCTCTCTGACAATGCACCTGGGCACTTGAGAGCTCTGATGAAGATCTATACTGAGATTGTTTTTATCATGACTACTAACACAATATCCATTCTGCAGCCCATGGATCAAGGAGTAATGTAGACACTTAAGTCTTATTATTTAAGAAATACATTTTGTAAGGCTGTAGCTACCATAATACTAATTCCTCTAATGGATCTGGGCAAAGTCAATTGAAAACCTGGAAAGGGTTCACCATCTAGACGCCATTAAGAACATTTGTGATTCATGGAAAGAGGTTAAAACATCAACATACATAGGAGTTTGGAAGAAATTGACTCCATCCCTTGTGGATAACTTTGAGGGGTTCAAGACTTCAGTGGAGGAAGTAACTGTAAATGTCGTGAAAATAGCAAGAGAACTAGAATTAGAAGTCAACCCAGAAAATGTGTCTTAATTGCTACAATCTCATGATAAAACTTTAATGGGAGAGGAGTTGCTTTTCATGGATGAGCAAAGACAGTGGTTTCTTGGGATGGAATTTACTGGTGAAGAAGCTGTTGAAATGACAAAAGATTTAGAATATTACATAAATTTCATTGATAAAGCAGTATCAGGGTTTGGGAGGATTGACTCCAATTTTGAAAGAAGTTCTACTGTGGGTAAATATTATCAAAACAGCATTGATAGTATAGAGAAATCGTTCGTGAAAGGAAGAGTCCATCTATGCAGCAAATTTCATTGTTGTCTTATTTTCAGAAGTTGGCACTGCCACCCCCAGCCTTCAGCACCCACCACCCTGCTCAGTCAGCAGCCATCACAATTGAGGCAAGACCCTGCATCAGCAAAAAGATTATGACTCACTGAAGGTTCAGATGATGGTTAGCATTTTTTAGCAATAAAGTATTTTTTAATTAAGGTGTGTACATTGTTTTTTTAGACATAATGCCATTGCATACTTAATAGACCACAAAATAGTGTAAACATAACTTTTATATGCACTGGGAAACCAAAAAATTTATGTGAGTCTCTTTATTGTGATATTCGCTTTTTTTGTGGTAGTTTGGAACTGAACCCCCAATATCTCTGAGGTATGCCTATACTTAGGTTCATTCAGTGTGATGTCTATACTTGACTATGGGCATGAATGCTCTATTATGAACTCTTCTAAATGGCACATGAGATGATCTTTAGGCACCAGGAATCTTCCTGATATAGGTCCCACTAGAGAGGCTTGTAGTTTCATACTATCTTTCCAGACAGTTCAGGCCCAAACGTGTGGTCTCTTACTCTCACTGGGCACTCCTGGGAGGTGACAAACTGGCTTATGCTCCAAGCTACTTTCTGAGAACTGAGAAGTCTAGAAAAGAGAATTCATGGGGAGCTGTAGGTGATCTTTGCCCTCTCTAGCCTGGGTGTGCCACTGTGCTGTCTTTGTTCAGATGTGGAAGTTCCTGTTACTTATCAAATGAAGAGACTTTTGTTTTAGAGTGACCTGCAAACATTAATGAGCATTCTCTTTCCCCTCCTCGAACTAAGCCTGCCATTCTTACACAGAATACAATACAAACTCCGTTATTTACTCCTTCCAACGATACTCGTATATCAAATGCTCTAGAAGGCATCCAGTCCCATTTTGGGCTGGACAATTCTTCCTTGTGCAGAACTGTTCCAGGAATTACAGCAGATGTTTCATCTCTGGAACTTGGATACCAAATACCAGGAGCACTACCTATTTCTCCAGACCTTCAGTCTCCCTAGAAATAGCTAACACCTCTGGTTGAGAATTCCTGAACATACCAGGTGCTCTGTTTCCCATATCTTTCCCAATTGCTTCTTTCCTCCCCACACCTGACTAGTTCTCTGTTAAATATGACCCTTTGTCATTGTTCTTAGCTATATGTATTTGCTTTTTATTTAATTATATTTTTCCAGCTTTATTGAGATGTAATTGACATATAACATTGTGTACAGTTAAGATGTATATGTTGATTAGATGCACTTATATATTGCAAAATGATTACCACCATAGTATTAGTTAATACCTCCATCATGCTATCCAATTACTATTTCTTTTTTTGTGGTGAGAGCATTTAAGATCTCCTCTCTTAATAACTTTCAAGTATGTAAAACTGTATTATTGACTGTAATCATCATTTAGCTATACACTTTTATGAGGTACAGGTGAAACCTCAGAAGAAAATCAGAATTGATTCAATTATTGTTACAAGTATACCCTTCACAGATGCTCCCAATATTGCAGGCAAAAGCAAAAGTAAAAAAAAAAAAAAAAAATTACAACAAAAATTATTTACCAATTTCTGAAAAGCCAAAAGAAATTTGAATAGATTTTTATAAAGTTATCAAAGCACTTCTGTAACATTTAATCTTTGGTGGAGTGGGTAGGAGACATAATCTTTTCTGAAAAGGGGAATAATTTTTAACACTTAAATTTTTAACACCTAGTCAATTTCAAGATTGTTCTACTTAAAATCCTATAAAAGGGACTTCCCTGGTGGTCCAGTGGTAAAGAATCCGCCTTACAATTCAGGGGATGTGGGTTCGATCCCTGGTCAGGGAACTAAGATCCCACATGCCTCAGGGAAACTAAGCCCATGCGCCACAACTTCTGAGCTCACGCCTCAACTAGAGAGCCTGCATGCCACAAACTACAGAGCCCACACGTTCTGGAAACTGCGCACCACAACTACAGAGCCCACACGCCCTGGAGCCTGCATGCCACAACTAGAGAGAGGAAACCCACATGCCACAACTAGAAAGAAACCTGCGCGCCACAATGAAAGATCCCACGTGCCTCAACTAAGACCCCACACAGCCAAAAATAAATTAAGAAAAAAAAAATCCCGTAAAACTGGAGGACATGAAATCAATCAGTTAAGATATTTTTTAAAATTTATTTTTAAAGAAGATTAGTTTTATGACACCTCAATGTAAGACCTTTCTAAAACTCAGGCCAAAGACTGCATATTATGTCACAATTCACAGTCTGTAACTCCTACCTGCTTCTTGCTCCCTCTCACATTCTATCATCCCATTCACTTTCTCCAATATTTGCTTTAATTCTCAACATCAAGAACATGAAAGAGAAATTAAGATAGCAGGATGCTAATATCTCTAGGCCCAGACTGCCATGGAACTCTGAAATGGAAATACTAACCACATAATAGCTAATGAAGGATCTAGAAATGTTAATAACAAAAATAGGAAAAGAGTAATAAAGCTACAGTGTGGCTAATAGTGCAATTTTTGTGCAAAATTAAAGAAGAAAAGAAAACATCTTCAATGTTATGAAGGCAAGACGACCAAGAAAAAGGTTTCCTCTCTTTTTAACTTTTAGGCAGAGAAACTTGATCTACACTTATGATTTCAGTGCTTTTTAGTTTGATTTTTATAGTGAATTTATCAAATTTAATCAGATTTGTAGAATGAATAATGAATGACAACTGAAATCAGTGGAAGACTCAGTTGAACAGGAAAAAAATAGTTGAACACGGACTGTTATAAGCAGAATTTGATACACTGTAAGGAACATCTTTGTATTTAGAAATTGAATGTGCTGTAATATTTCATAAAGACTGAGAGGGAAGGATTTAGTTGCAATATTTTATAAAGAAAAATGTGTCTCTACTTATTATATTTAAACCAAGAAGAATGAAAACCCCCAGGTAGCAAAAGCTTAGGTCTCTGAAGATAAAGTCAAAATAGACCATTTTCACTAAACAGTCATATAATCACTATTTATTTCATCGATTAAAATGTTCAAGTCCACTGTGCCAGACATAAAGGGCTACAAAAATGTGTAGATATAATACTGCCTCCATGAAACTTGCACTGTAGAAAAGGAAATTGTAATCTGATTTCATTTGGTAACAACATGCCCAGCTAGTGACTTAAAGAAAGTAAGCTATAGAAAGAGAATTTGGAACTTTGGACTTTGTCCCTGCTGATGGTTTCTCATTGATGTATTTGGAAAATCTGATCTAGAAGCCATACTGTCATTAAACAAAGGGTGTTTCTTTATTACAGTAATTGGTGCCTCTTAAAGGCTTGAATATATATACTATTTTCCTAAAAAGAAAGATCATTCGTGCATAATTAAGACATATATGTGTATGTATGTATATATGCACATATATATTATTATGATATATGTAAAATACACAAATATATAAAATATATAAATACACATATATATACACATATATAATGAAGTGGGACAGTTATTTAGTGTATATAACATTGTAGTATTCATTTTTTTAAAAGAAATTCAAGGCAAATATGTAAATTTTGGCATCAGTTGTCTTTGAATCATTATATAGGTGCCTTTTATATCCACTTCTGTAAGTTTTTGTATGTTTGAAAACTATTCAAATAAACATAAACAATATAATATACAAACAGAAACAGTGGAAACTGTCATTCTCAGAGAAAAGCCAACATTATTCTTACCAAGACAAATAGTACAATGAAATGTCAAGGAAGAGAGAAAGCATCTCTCAGATTCCAGAATCATGGTAGTTCCTGCCTGTTCCCTTTTCAGCCACACTGTTTGGGGTGTCAACACTTCCAAGCATAGCTCCCAGTTTCAACATGTATCTGTATCATTTAAACTACTTGTTTAGGTTAAGTCTATCAGTTTATGTGAAAGCACTCTCACAATCCCCTGCCCAAAGTAAGACCTAAATAAATGAAGAGAAAACAAAGAGTTGGGGTTTGAGGGCAAAAGAAAGAACAAGTGAAAGAAAACATAAGCAACAAGAAGAGTGTATGAAAATCCTGTGGTTTGTTTCAGGATTATAAACAAGAGAGCACATTCACACACACAGACCCCTAAATGAAAATATGGGAAGACAAATACAGATACCCGAGAAATTGTCAAGTATAAAAATACAAGAATTTCAATAGATTCCATAATGATACATTTGATTAAAAATGACAGGGGTCCAACATGGAGAGAGAAGCTAAATTATTTTTTTTAAGTAAAAGGTATATCTGGGTGTCATAATACAAATAAACAGAAAAGAGTCTCTTTATTAGAAAAGAAAATGCAAGTTTCTGAAGTTATGATAACAGAACTTAAGTAAATATTCATAAGTAGATAGCAAATTACGCAGCATCATCATTGTTTAGGAGAGTAAATTTTTTTTCTTATTTAAACACTTGCTTTTGTAGAAAAATATAGAAATCATTATTTTATAAAAATATTGTTTGAAGTTAAGTCCTTCTCATTCTTAAAATACAAAATGTGACTGATAAACCCAGGGAACATCTGAGCACTTAACATTTAAAATAAAACCAAAATCAAAAACAGTTTGAGTTCCTGTCTCTGCTCCTTTTTATCTCTTTGACCAGAACTATGTCTCTTAATCTCTTTGAATCTACTTTTCTGTGTATAAAATATGCAAAATACTATCTACATGGTAGAGCAAAGAAGACTATATATGAAAGATTTGTTAACTTGCAAATAGAAATACATATCTTAACTTTGATTTGTTGAGCTAAATTAATTTACTGATAAGAATCATCTCTATCATAAAGTAACCCGTCAGTCAACATTTTCTAGTGACAATAAATGTGAAAGTATGAATTTTACTCATATATATGTTAATAGTTATCATAGTAGAAATCTGTTCTGCCACCTGAACATCCATTCTCATTTTCTAGCAGCAGATCCTCAATTGGTTTTGGGAAATTATCTCTTCCTCATTGCATATAGTATTGATGATACCATCTATGAAGATATTCCAGATCCCTTTGGCCAAGGGTTAGACACATGACCTAAAATTGGCCAATGGGACATGCTTCCAGGAACTTTAACACTGAACAGTGATATTTTAAAAAAATGAAACAAAACAAAACAACCCTGAAAATAACTGGAATGTCTGAGTTTCCAAAGTTCTGCCATGAAGAGCCTGATCTTTATTTCCTGCTCATGAATCCTCAGCCCTGGATAGTTCTTTTTCCTGATGATTCTAAGTCCTAGTCCTTCAGCTTCTCCTTCGAAACATTTCATACCTTTCCCATATATTTCCTTTTCAGTAAATTAGCCAGAGTTGGATTCTGTTGCTAGCCTCCAAAGAAAGCAGTTGATATAATTCTTTTTTTCAAATAAAAATCCAATTTATCTCCAGCTTATAGATATATACTTTACCTACTATTTACAACATTAATCAGTTGGGCAGGCTATATCAATTTTTTTTCTAGTTTTCAGATGTATAAATAAACACAGTATAGGCTATAATAGAGACAAAAATATAAGTAAAGTGTAGAAATTCAGACCTAATTTCTACTGGAGCTTTGCTACATGCTCCATCTCCCTCCTCCACCCCTTTTTTCTTTCTTCTGTTTAGTACTTACCTTTCTTTGGGGGAAAAGTAGACTAGGAAAAAAAAAATCTGAGAGAACTTCAACTCTGCTTTCACCTAGGTATTTGAAACTACTTAAAAAGTGGAGGTAAATTGTTAAGCCAGTATAATGCATTGCACTGCTAAAGGTTTGGATTGTGTGAGCCATTCTAAATTGTGTCTGTGCCCCTATAAACATAGTAATTTATCCTGTACAGACTATATCTCATTGTGTGCTCTAGAAGAAGAAAGATTACATAAAGATGAATATAAGGAAAATGCTTTAAGTTATCAAGTTGTACTTAGGAGGAAAAAGACCATATCTATCCCTTCATCTTTCTAACATAACAGAGAAAGAAATCATACCTAGTATAATCTTAAATAAGTAGAAGTCAATATTTGCATCCCATGTTCCTTTGCAAAAATGGTGATTAAGAAAAAAAGATAGTTTGTAGCCACCTAATTACATTATCATGTAAACTGTGAAAACTACAATTTTAATTTAATCACTGAATTAATAGGAGTAACTATTTCCTTTAATGTTCTATAAAGAGGACACCAGTACAATTAATTTAAGTTCCCTCCAGTATTATAAGAAGTATGCCCAGGAGTGGGATTGCTGGATCATATGGCAACTCTATTTTTAGTTTTTTTTAGGAACCTCCATACTGTTTTCCATAGTGGGTAGCACCAATTTACATTCCCACCAAGTGTTGAAGAAACAGTTTCCTTTTCTCCATACCCTTTCCAGCATTTATTATTTGTAGACGTTTTAATGCTAGTCATTCTGACTGGTGTGAGGTGGTACCTCATTGTAGTTTTGATTTGCATTTCTCTAATAATTAGCGATGTTGAGCATCTTTTCACGTGCCTATTGGCCACCAGTATATCTTCCTTGGAGAAATGTCTCTTTAAGTCTTCTGCCCCTTTTTTCATTGGGTTTTTGTTGTTATTGTTGTTATTGAGTTGTATGATCTGTTTGTATATTCTGGAAATTCATCCCTTTTTGGTCGCATCATTTGCAAATATTTTCTCCCAGTCTGTAGGTTGTCTTTTCATTTTATTATTGGTTTCCTTTGCTGTGCAAAAGTGTATAAGAACTATAATTTAAAAAGATATATCCACCCCTATGTTCCTAGCAGTACTATTCACAATAGCAAAGACAGGGAAACAACCTAAACGTCCATCAACAGATGAATGAATAAAGAAGATGTGGGGTGTGTGTGTGTGTGTGTGTGTGTGTGTGTATATATATGTATATATATACACATATATATATAAAATGGAATACTACTCAGCCATAAAAAAGAATGAAATAATGCATTTGCAGTAACATGAATGGACCCAGAGTTTATCATACTAAGTGAAGTAAGTCAGAAAGAGAAAGACAAATACCATATGATATCAATTATATGTGGAATCTGAAGTATGATACAAATGAACTTATCTATGAAACAGAAACAGATTCACAAATATGGAGAACAGACTTGTGGTTGCCAAAGGGAAAAGGGGGTGGGGGAGGGAAGGATTGGGAGTTCGGGATTAGCAGATGCAAACTATTATATTTAGAATTGATAAGCAACAAGGTCCTACTCTGTAGCACAAGGAACTATATTTAATATCCTGTAATAAACCATAATGGAAAGGAATATGAAAAAGTATATATATATATGTATATATACATATATATATATAAACTGAATCACTTTGCTGTACAGGAGAAATTAAAAGAATACTGTAAATCAGCTATACTTCAATAAAATAAATCTAAAAAAATAAAGGAAGGAAAAAGTAAATATAGTTGTATGAGGAATGAGAAGGGTACATGACTACTATTCAGACAATATTGCAAAAATTGTATGTCAATAAATTTGAAAAATAAAATGAAATATTTCCTACCAAAAAAATAAAAAAGAAACATGACTGGCTTAAATCTCCTGAAATTGTTTTAGTTGTGGAGACTTAAGTAATCCAAATGGAACAAATAATCGTCAGTCTTCTTCTAGACCTGCATGGATAGGTAGTTTTCAGTAAAAAGAAATATTATAGGGCCAGGGCAGTGACCTCTATTTCTCTATATTCTCCTGAGTGTCTAATACAGTGCAGGCAATTGGTAGATGCTCACATCTATTTCTTGGCTACTCTTGTCAAAGTACTGGCTTGAGAGGTTTGCACAAAGTTATTTTGATTACATCTAAAAATGATTTTCAGAATAGTCCTTAAGGAAAAACTGTAGGATGCTGAATAGTGAATAGAGATAAAAACTTCAAAACACTACATTTTCTTTTTGAACTTCTTTTTCTTCGAAAAAGAGAAAACACCAACCTTGAACATACATTTCACTGAATGTACATCTGCTATTTTGAAAACAAGAACTATTAAAAGGTACCTGATACTGTGCTTTAAAAAGTAACTTTGGATAAACAAATGGGACCTAGTGAAACTTCAAAGCTTTTGCACAGCAAAGGAAACCATAAACAAGACCAAAAGACAACCCTCAGAATGGGAGAAAATATTTGCAAATGAAGCAACTGACAAAGGATTAATCTCCAAAATTTACAAGCAGCTCATGCAGCTCAATAACAAAAAAACAAACAACCAGTCCAAAAATGGGCCAAAGACCTAAATAGACATTTCTCCAAAGAAGATATACAGATTGCCAACACCCACATGAAAGGGTTGCTCAACATCACTAATCATTAGAGAAATGGAAATCAAAACTACAATGAGATATCATCTCACACCAGTCAGAATGGCCACCATCAAAAAATCTAGAAACAATAAATGCTGGAGAGGATGTGGAGAAAAGGGAACACTCTTGCACTGCTGGTGGGAATGTGAATTGGTACAGCCACTATGGAGAATAGTATGGAGGTTCCTTAAAAAACTACAAATAGAACTACCATATGACCCAGCAATCCCACTACTGGGCATATACCCTGAGAAAACCATAATTCAAAAAGAGTCATGTACCAATATGTTCATTGCAGCTCTATTTACAATAGCCCGGAGGTGGAAACAACCTAAGTGCCCATCATCAGATGAATGGATAAAGAAGATGTGGCACATATATACAACGGAATATTACTCAGCCATAAAAAGAAATGAAATTGAGCTATTTGTAATGAGGTGGATAGACCTAGAGTCTGTCATACAGAGTGAAGTAAGTCAGAAAGAGAAAGACAAATACCATATGCTAACACATATATATGGAATTTAAGGGAAAAAAATGTCATGAAGGACCTAGGAGTAAGACAGGAATAAAGACACAGACCTACTAGAGAATGGACTTGAGGATATGGAGAGGGGGAAGGATAATCTGTGACAAAAAGAGAGAGAGGCATGGACATATATACACTACCAAACATAAGGTAGATAGCTGGTGGGGGGCAGCCGCATGGCACAGGGGGATCAGCTCGGTGCTTTGTGACCGCCTGGAGGGGTGGGATGGGGAGGGTGGGAGGGAGGGAGATGCAAGAGGGAAGAGATATGGGAACATATGTATATGTATGGCTGATTCACTTTGTTATAAAGCAGAAACTAACACACCATTGTAAAGCAATTATACTCGAATAAAGAAGTAAAAAAAAAAAAAAGTAACTTTGGGATATTTTGTAAGAGAACATTTTAATTCAATGAAAACAGAGCCCTAACACAGGAAAGGTTGGAAGGAACTATGAAAAAGGTTTTGGGATGTTCTGTACTCAAATGTAATTTATTATGCATGATTTGAGAATGCCAAATCATCAAGTTTAGCACACCAAGCCTCCTGGTTTCACAGAACTTGGAAAGGACATAATATCTTTCACATTTATTTCTGCTGCTATTAAAACTAGTTTAGCTTCTGAAATTTCATTCCAGCAAATCAGAACAGGGTTGCCTGTCAAAATGTGTTATTGATGAGGATGAAGCACGTAACAGCAAACAAGCTAGATAAATGGATTAATATGAATAATCACTTAAGCATTTTATCATTTGTCAGAGGAACCTGAATTAACATTTTTTGTTTGATGTATGATATCATGTCTAAATGCAGAAAAAAATGTCAACAAAAAAACACTAGTTTTATTTGTACCAGGTGACGGTTTACTCCTTATGGTAGTAATCAAAGCCCTGGTTAATAACATCCAACAGGAAGCAGGCAAGCAGATTTCCAAAAAGAAAGCTGGGAACAAAAGTGAGCAATCTGAGGCAGAGTCAAGATGGTGTACTAGGAGGATGCGGAATTCGCATCTCCTCACAACTAGGGCACCTACCAGGCACCGGTGGGGGACTGTGGACTCCTAAAGGGATGGGAGGAACTCCCAGTGACTGGGTAGGATGTGGGGCATGGGGGGGAGTGAAGGGATCCCACATCCTAAGGGGTAAATTGGGGAACCACTGGGAGGGCAGAGGATCGAAAGGGAGTGTGACCAGGTTTCCCCTGCCCACTCGGACCCCCAGGAACCTGTTGAGATCCCAGGCCTGATCCCCTGCCCACCGAGGTCCCCTCCAGCCTTGCGGGTCCTGAGGGAATGGGAGGGAGGGAAGGGGGAGCAAATGTAAAGGCCAGACCTCCAGGACTGGCACCCCTGAGCGGTGGATGGGGGATGGGAGGAGTTCCTACACCCAGCGGGACCCACCCACCATTAGGAGTCTAGCAGCGACAGGGGAGACCCTGCGGCAGATGGTAGGGGAAGGGTGCGAAGGAATAGAAGGGAATGGGGCCAGTGCTTTCCCTGTCCACTTAGGCACCCAGAAGCTTGTTGGTCCCCCGGACCTAATCCTCTGCCTTCAGAGCCTCCCTCCTGCCTCACAGAGCACAAGCCCCACCCCTACACCCCCACCCAAGGCCCTACATCTACACTCAGAGACCCCCTCCAACGAGCTGGGCCTACACCCCACCCACACATCCTCACTCAGGGCCCTACACCCAAACTCCAGAACTCCACACTACAGAGGCCCTCCTTTCCACATGCTGCCTCTCCCCTTCCATGCAGGTCCTAAGCAGAAGGCCCGCTCCAGGCTTGAACATCACCCTGCCTAGGTCCCTCCCGCCCCACACTCAAACGTCACCCACCAACGTGCCTAGGTCCCACCCCACTCTAAACCCCGCCCCTGCCTAAGTTCCACCCCCGCCTAAACTCCACCCCCATAGCCAAGGCTTTTTTTTTTATTTCCTCTTTTAGATTGCGGTTCTGTTTTACTTTGTTGATTCATTGTTGTTGATTCTTTCATATTTTTATTTTCCTAATAAATCTTTTATTTTTCTAATTATTTTATTCTTTATACTTTGTTATTGTTCTCTCCTTCTGGCTTGTTCTCCCCCCACCCCTTTTTCTTTTCTTTTTTCTGTTGTGGTTTTATTTTACCTTGTTGCAGTTGTTTCAATTATAGTTCTATTTTTCATAATATATTTTTTATCTTTCTAATTTTACTTTATTTTTTTATTCTTTCATATTGTACTGCTCCATTGCTCCATTTTCCCTTTCTTTCTTCTTCTTTTTTTTTTTTTTTTTTTTCTTTTAACAGTGCCATGAAGCTTGTGGGATCTTGGTTCCCAGGCCGGAGGTTGGGCCCGAGCTCCTGTGGTGAGAGCTCTAAGTCCAAACTGCTGGACTAACAGAGGACCTAGACACCCAGTAATATCAATCAGAGTGAGGCTTCCTGGAGGTCCTCATCTCAGCACCAAGACCCAGCTCTATCCAACAACCTGCAAACTCCAGTGCTGGACGTCTCAGGTCAAACAACCAGTAAGACAGGAATACAGTACCACCCATCAAAAAAAAAAAAAAATATGTTACAGATGAGGAGGAAGGTAAAAATCTACAAGACCAAATAAAGACAAAATGAAGACAAAACAGGCAAGCTACCAGAAAAAGACTTCAGAGTAATGATAGTAATGATGATCCAAGATCTCAAAAAATAGAATAGAGAAAATACAAGAAACATTTAACAAGGATCTAGAAGAATTAAAGAGCAAACAATGATGAACAGCACAATAAAGGAAATTAAAAATATTCTAGAAGGAATCAATAACACAATAACTGAGGCAGAAGAACAAATAAGTGAGCTGGAAGGTAAAATGGTGGAAATGATTGCCAGGGAGCAGAATAAAGAAAGAAGAATGAACAGAGTTAAGGACAGTCTCAGAGACCTCTGGGACAACATTAAACACACCAACATTCGAATTATAGGGGTCCCAGAAGAAGAAGAGAAAAAGAAAGGGTCTGAGAAAAATATTTGAAGAGATTATAGTTGAAAACTTCCCTAACATGGGAAAGGAAATAGTCAATCAAGTCCAGGAAGTGCAGAGAGTACCATACACGATAAAGCTAAAGAGAAACATGCCAAGACACATATTAATCAAACTATCAAAAATTAAGTACAAAGAAAAGATATTAAAAGCAGCAAGGGAAAAGCAACAAACAATATACAAGGAAATTCCCATAAGGTTAACAGTTGATTTTTCAGCAGAAACACGGCAAGCCAGAATGGAGTGGCAGGACATATTTAAAGTGATGAAAGGGAAACACCTACAACCAAGATTACTCTACCCAGCAAGGATCTCATTCAGATTCGAAGGAGAAATAAACACCTTTAAAGGTAAGCAAAAGTTAACAGAATTCAGCACCACCAAGCCAGCTTTACAACAAATGCTGAAGGAACTTACCTAGGCAGGAAATACAGGAAAAGGAAAAGACCCACAAAAACCCAAAACAATTAAGAAAATGGTAATAGGAACATACATATTGATAATTACTTTATATGTAAATGGATTAAATGCTCTGACCAAAAGTCATAACCTGGCTGAATGGATACAAAAAAAGACCCGTATATATGCTGTCTACAAGAAATCCACTTCAGACCTAGGGACACATACAGACCGAAAGTGAGGGGATGGAAAAAGATATTCCATGCAAATGGAAATCAAAAGAAAGCTTGAGTAGCAATTCTCATGACAGACAAAATAGACTTTAAAATAAAGACTATTACAAGAGACAAAGAAGAACACTACATAATGATCAAGGGATCAATCCAAGAAGACATAACAATTGTAAATATTTATGCACCCAACATAGGAGCACCTCAATACATAAGGAAAATACTAACAGCCATAAAAGGGGAAATCGACAGTAACACAAACATAGTAGGGGACTTTAACACCCCACTTTCAACAATGGACAGATCATCAAAAATGAAAATAAATAAGGAAACACAAGCTTTAAATTACACATTTAACAAAATGGACCTAGTTGATATTTATAGACATTCCATCCAAGAACAACAGAATACACTTTCTTCTCAAGTGCTCATGGAACAGTCTCCAGGATAGATCATATCTTGGGTCACAAATCAAGCCTTGGTAAATTTAAGAAAATTGAAATCATATCAACTATCTTTTCTGACCACAATGCTATGAGACTAGATATCAATTACAGAGAAAAAAACCGTAAAAAATACAATCACATGGAGGCTGAACAATACGCTAGTAAATAACCAAGAGATCACTGAAGAAATCAAAGAAGAAATTAAAAAATACCTAGAAACAAATGACAATGAAAACATGACGACCCAAAACCTATGGTATGCAGCAAAAGCAGTTCTAAGAGGGAAGTTTAGAGCAATACAATCCTACCTCAAGAAACAAGAAAAATCTCAAATAAACAACCTAACCTTACACCTAAAGCAATTAGAGAAAGAAGAACCAAAAAAACGCAAAGTTAGCAGAAGGAAAGAAATCACATGGATCAGATCGAAAATAAATGAAAAAGCAATGAAGGAAACAATAGCAAAGATCAATAAAACTAAAAACTGTTTTTCTGAGAAGATAAACAAAATTGACAAGCCACTAGCCAGATTCATCAAGAGGAAAAGAGAGAAGACTCAAATCAACAGAATTAGAAATGAAAAAGAAGTAACAACTAACACTGCAGAAATACAAAGGATCATGAGAGATTACTACAAGCAACTATATGCCAATATAAAGGATAATCTAGAAGAAATGGATAAATCCTTAGAAAAGCACAACCTTCTGAGACCGAACGAGGAGGAAAAAGAAAATATAAACTAATATAAACAGACCGATCACAGGCACTGAATTTGAAACTGTGATAAAAAAAACTTTCCAAAAAACAAAAGCCCAAAACCACATGGCTTCACAGGTGACTTCTATCGAACACTTAGAGAAGAGCTACCACCTATCCTTCTCAAACTCTTCCAAAATATAGCAGAGGGAGAAATACTCCTAAACTCATTCTACGAGGCCACCACAGCCCTGATACCAAAACCAGACAAAGATGTGACAAGAAAAGAAAACTACAGGCCCATATCAGCGATGAACATAGACGCAAAAATCCTCAACAAAATGTTAGGAAACAGAATCCAACAGCACATTAAAAGGATCACACACCATGATCAAGTGGGGTTTACGCCAGGAATGCAAGGATTCTTCAATATAAGCATATCAATCAATGTGATACACCATATTAACAAACTGAAGAATAAAAAACATATGATTACCTCAATAGATGCAGATAAATCTTTTGTCAAAATTCAACACCGCTTTATGACAAAAACTCTACAGAAAGTAGGCATACAGGGAACTTACCTCAACATGACAAAGGCCACATATGACAAACCCACAGCCAACATCGTTCTCAATATTGAAGAACTGAAACCATTTCCTCTAAGATCAGGAACAAGACAAGGTTGCCCACGCTCACCACTATTATTCAACACAGTTTTGGAAGTTTTAGCCACAGCAATAACAGAAGAAAAAGAAATAAAAGGAATCCATATTGGAAAAGAAGAAGTAAAACTGTCACTGTCTGCAGATGACATGACACTATACATAGAGAATCCTAAAGATGCTAACCGAAAACTACTAGAACTAATCAATGTATTTGGTAAGGTAGCAGGATACCAAATTAATACACAGAAATCTCTTGCATTCCTATACACTAATGATGAAAAAACTGAAAGTGAAATTAAGAAAACACTCCCATTTACCATTGCAACAAAAAGAATAAAATATTGAGGAATAAACCTACCTAAGGAGATAAAAGACCTGTATGCAGAAAATTATAAGACACTGATGATAGCAATTAAAGATGATATAAATAGATGGAGAGATATACCATGTTCTTGGATTGGAAAAATCAACATTGTGAAAAGGACTCTACTACCCAAAGCAATCTACAGATTCAATGCAATCCCTACCAAACTACAACTGGCATTTTTCACAGAACTACAACAAAGAATTTCACAATTTGTACGGAAACACAAAAGACCCTGAATAGCCAAAGCAATCTTGAGAAAGAAAAACGGAGCTGGAGGAATCAGGTTCCCTGACTTCAGACTATACTATAAAGCTACAGTAATCAAGACAGTATCGTACTGGCACAAAAACAGAAGTATAGATCAATGGAACAGGATAGAAAGCCCAGAGATAAACCCATCCACATATGGTCACCTTTTGTTTGATAAAGGAGGCAAGAGTATACAATGGAGAAAAGACAGCCTCTTCAATAAGTGGTGCTGGGAAAACTGGAAAGCTACATGTAAAGGAATGAAATTAGAACACTCCCTAACACCATACACAAAAATAAACTCAAAATGGATTAAAGACCTAAATATAAGGCCAGCTACCATCAAACTCTTAGAGGAAAATATCGGCAGAACACTCCATAACATACATCACAGCAAAATCTTTTGCACAGCAAAGGACACCATAAACAAGACGAAAAGACAGCTCTCAGAATGGGAGAAAATATTTGCAAATGAAGCAACTGACAAAGGATTCATCTCCAAAATTTACAAGCAGCTCATGCAGCTCAGTATCAAAAAAACAAACAACCCAGTCCAAAAATGAGCAGAAGACCTAAGCAGACATTTCTCCAAAGAAGATATACAGATTGCCAACAAACACATGAAAGAATGCTCAACATCATTAATCATTAGAAAAATGTAAATCAAAAGTACAATGAGGTATCATCTCACACCGGTCAGAATGGCCATCATCAAAAAATCTACAAACAATAAATGTTGGACAGGGTGTGGAGAAAAGGGAACCCTCTTGCACTGTTGGTGGGAATGTAAATTGATTCAGCCACTATGGAGAACAGTATGGAGGTTCCTTAACAAACTAAAAATAGAACTACCATATGACCCAGCAATCCCACTACTGGGCATATACCCTGAGAAAACCATAATTCAAAAAGAGTCATGTACCAAAATGTTCATTGCAGCTCTACTTACAATAGCCAGGACATGGAAGCAACCTAAGTGTCCATTAACAGATGAATGGATAAAGAAGATGTGGCACATATATACAATGGAATATTACTCAGCCATAAAAAGGAACGAAACTGAGTTATTTATAGTGAAGTAGATTGGACCTAGAGACTGTCATTCAGAGTGAAGTAGGTCAGAAAGAGAAAAACAAATACCATATGTCAAAACATATACATGGAATCTAAAAAAAAAAAAAATGGTCATGAAGATCCTAGGGGAAAGACGGGAATAACGATGCAGACCTACTAGAGAATGGACTTGAGGATATGGGGAGGGGGAAGGGTAAGCTGGGACAAAGTGAGAGAGTGGCATGAACATATATACACTACCAAACGTAAAATAGATTGCTAGTGGTAAGCAGCTGTATAGCACAGGGAGATCACCTCTGTGCTTTGTGACCACCTAGAGGGGTGGGATGGGGGGGTGGGAGGGAGACGCAAGAGGCAGGGGATATGGGGATATATGTATACATATAGCTGATTCACTTTATTATACAGCAGAAACTAACACACCATTGTAAAGCAATTATACTCCAATAAGGATGTTAAAAGAGAAAAAATAAATGAGAGAGACTTAGGGCCTTTTTAGGCTTTGGCTTAAGGAAATGTGGCTGGTTTGATTTTCTATCCAGACCACTCAAAATTTCATACTCCATGTCAGCAATAAGGGCTGTTTCACTTTCTTGTCATTCATGTGTTCACTTTTAAATTTTTTCAAGAACTTTTCCTTTGTATTCAAAACTTGGCCAGCTGTTCGCAAAAGAGGCCTAGCTTTTGTCCTGTCTCAACTTTTGACATGCCTTCCATACTAAGCTTAATCATTTCTAGCTTTTGATTTCAAATGAGAGATA
The DNA here is from genome assembly GCF_964374135.1 of Grampus griseus. Taxonomy (NCBI): domain Eukaryota; kingdom Metazoa; phylum Chordata; class Mammalia; order Artiodactyla; family Delphinidae; genus Grampus; species Grampus griseus. The sequence goes on from NC_139001.1 coordinate 65,001,690, forward strand.
TGCAACACTTCCTTTCACTTGAAAACTTATTTAGAGATCACTGTAGGGTTATTAATTGGCCTAATTTCAATATTGTTGAGTTTCAGGGAATAAGGAGTCCCAAGGAGCGGGAGAAAGACAGGGGAATGGTCGGTTGTTCAGTGGAGCAGTCAGAACACAAACAGGATTTATTCATTAAGTTTGCCATCTTATATGGGTGTAGTTCACAGTGCCCTGAAATAATTGTAATAGTAACATCAAAGATCACTGATCACAGATCACCATAACAAATAAAGTAATCATGAAAAGTTTGAAATATTTTAAGAATTTCCAAAATGTGACACAGGGACACAAAGTGAGCAAATGCTGTCGGAAGAATAGTGCTGACAGGCTTGCTCAATGCAGGGTTGTCACAATTCTTGAAATCGTAAAAAAATTTAATATCCCTGAAGCAAAATAAAGCAAAACACAATAAAATGAAGTGTACCTGTATTCAGAATAAAATGAGGAACTGAATTTTCTCTTCCGTATCCACCAAAATAAGCCTAACCTTCCTGACCTCCTTAATGATTCCTTCCTCCTTGTTACTTTTGAGTAATAGTAAAAGAAAACTGTGAAATTAGATGTAAGACCAGGATATGGGGAAGTAATAATGCTTAAGAAGAGGAAAATAATCAAGAGGGGAATTGTGATTGACAATTGAACAAAATTAATTGAACTGGATTGAATATTTACCCTGAAGAAATTACAGGAAAGCACATTTTAAGTGTTTTGCTGCAAGGGGAGCTCATAAATAAAGATTAAATTGCATTAGAAAAATAAGAGTACTTATTTCCTCTCTTTTTATGATTAAGTAATTGATAAAGTATTTATTGAACACCCACTATGTTCAAGGCCCTATTCTAGATCCTCAAAGATAGGAGTATAAGAAATACACAAAGAACACAAAGCAGTGACACCTTAAAGAAAAAGCCCTGGATATGAAGGCCAATTTCTATCCCTGCTCTACCCTTATCAGCCATGTGGCTTTAGATATGATCCTCAATAGTACTGTGTCTCATTTTCCTCCCTCATAATCTGAAGAACAAGATTGGGATACACCCTAATTGGGTGGTTGTGAGAATCTAATGAGATGTAATAAACCATAAAGTGGCATAAACACCTAAGGCACTATTATTCTTCCTGCTCTTGAGGAACCTGTAGCATAGTAGTAGTATCTTAGCACGGGAAAGAATCTTAGAAAAGTTCTAATCAAACTCCATTTAAGAAAGGAGAAAAAAAGTCAGTGGTGAACCTTGGATTACATATATTAGATCTATTACATAAATTAGACAATACTATAATATTTTTTAATGTTCATCATTTGTGATTATAAAGTCTGTCCCTAGAAAGGAATTTTTTCTTCTAGGGAAAATAATAATTGAAAAATTTACCCCTATAATACTTTTAAATTCTTTACCATTCAAACTAGTATATTCCCAAAATAAACTTGTGTTCAATTGTACTACTATAATACAATATACACCTTGTTTCTCCACAGTAAAGTTGTAAATATACCAAGGTACAAATATACATATCTTTTGCTATTCTCTCTTAAGCCCATCAACCACACATAATGATAATTGCTACCCTTAACACTGACCTGCTAACAATTTGTATGTATTATTTCACTGCTTACAATGACCCTGTTAGGTAAGATATTCTTCTTATTATTAGAATTATTTTATAATTCTCACGTTACAAAGAGAAAACTGAAGCTTAGTGATGTTTATTATCTTACTCAGCTTGCAAAGCTCGTAAGTGAAAGGCCCAGGTTTGGAACCCAGCTCCAAAGTCCCTCCTTTTAACCACTACACAAACATACCTCTCTCTGATTTTCCAGAAGCTTTAATCTATTCTGCTTTCAAAGTTATAAAAATACCTCACTCTCTTTCTGACAAACCGGGAGAGATGTAAAAGTAACTATAAATATAAATACATATTTAAGAAAAGTAACAGGAATCCTATAAACCAGTGCCAATGTCACCTAATTATGAATGTTGCAACGTTAGCCAGAAAGTCAGAATGAGAGGACCTATCCACTGTAACGAGAAACCAGTGAAATACTCAAATAAGAGATATTAACATTGTGTTTGTCTCATTTATTGATATGAATCATAAAATGCTAGTATCCAAAACACAAAATGTAAGGAACAAGCAATCCATATACTATTATCCCATTTTAGTTGTACAGATTGTATATCACCAGAACCTTGCTTCATTTAACTGTAATTTATATTTAAAATAAGGTAGTTATGATTCCTTTCCTGTCAGTTACTGCACCATTTTCTTTATTGTTCCCTCTCAGAGACTGAAAGCATTATACAAAATAAAGTTATCTTCGGATTGTACTAGAATGTATATAGGATTACAGGTGGCAAGCCAATATATTATTCATCAAGTTCTTAAATAATTACTCATTTTCATTGATCTTTACACAATTCTCTTCTATATCTCTTTGGAATTAAGAGGTATGGCTTGAAAATGTTTTCTGGAGAGCTGAGATCAACAATTTCTAGTTATAAAATAGATGTACAGATACTGTTCTCTGGGAATAGGTTTTATAATGCATTCAATTTTATGAATAATTTAAAACTTTAACTCTTTTGGGGGTTTTTTGCTAACATTTTTTTCCCTTTGCATAGGCACAAAAATGACCTTGATTTGCTTTCCATAAATCCTCAGCACATTTCAGCGTTTGTCTTTGAAACATATGTCTCATCTTTCTTCTCTACATAATATTCTTACAAATTGAACAATGTGCCACCTTGAAAACCCCAGACAAAGCACCTTGTATGATTTACTGGTGCTCATTCTACAACCGGCCAAAATCAAAGACTAGTGGGTTTGTCTCTAACTCAGATAATGAACAAATGCCATCTAATAATTCATGTACTCTTTCTGTAGCATCTATTATAGTTGATTGTAATAAGGTACTTTTAGAATTATATTCTTTACCCAGGATTATTTTTTTTTCTTGAATTTTGGTTCTTCCTGTAAGCCCAACAAAATGTAGCTGTCTTATGAAAAGAAATTAAATCTAAACATGTTGCTTTGCTTTAGATGTTGTTTTGATTTTGAATAATTTTCTCTAAGGTTACCTGTTTCCTCTTTGCTGTAATTAATATAATTTATCAGTATGCAAATTAAATTGAAGCATAACTTAATAATCCAAACTTCATGACTTTGCCTTCTTTGAATATTTTCAATTGTTTTTCTAAACCTGAGCTTTCTTGTGAAATTTTAACATTTGTTCAATTCTTTATTTCATCCTAATTATGACTCAGAGGATTATATAGGTATTAAGTCTTCATTCTGGGGTAGAAAATAAGGAGTTTTAGAGGTGATTTTATTTGTAAATTGTAGCAATTACATTATTTTGCTTTTTTTTTCAGACCTTAATTTATCTTATACTCTGATTTCTTGGTAGCACTATTTTACAATGCTGTTTCAATAAGATAAATATATTTGGCTATGATAGAAACTGCAAATGTTACTTCCTTGTTGAATTATTTCATAATGACACCAGAATGAAAGACATTCCTGGAATTTGAGAAGACATGAAAAACCTACCCTGCTCCCTGGTGGGGTTCAACATGGTAACTTAAGCAGCAAGATGAATCAATAAGAAAAAAGATGTGAAGGTAATAGGTTTCAGGTAAAATATGCTGCAGATGAATAATCCCGATATCATTTAAAGCTGAGCTAAATAATCTGAAACTAAGTTAAAAATTGATCTGGTTGTTACTATAAGTCTTAAATACAGCTTAAATACCTTATTGTGCTAATAATACCTTTGTTGAATGGATTTTTGCAATAGCTAGAAAAATTTGGTTAGAAACTAGTTCTCTACCTCCACATTTAAAGGAGCTGTGTTCTCATTATTTACAACAGCCAAGACATGGAAACAACCTAAATGTCCAATTGACAGATGAATGGATAAAGAATATGTGGGGGATATATATATATATATATATATATAATATATATATAATGAAATATTACTCAGCCATTAAAAAGAATGAAATAACACCATTTGCAGCAACACGGATGGACATATAGATTATCATACTAAGCCAAAGTAAGGCAGAAAGAGAAAGACAAATACCATATGATATCACTTAAATGTGGAACCTAAAATATGACACAAATGAACGTATCTTTGAAACAAAACCAGACTTACAGATATAGAGAACAGACTTGTGGTTGCCAAGGGGGAGGGGGGATAGAGGAGGGAAGGACTGGAAGTTTGGGATTAACAGATGCAAACCATTATATATAGGATGGATAAACAACAAGGTCCTACTGTATAGCACAGGGAACTATATTCAATATCCTGTGATAAACCATAATGGAAAAGAATATGAAAAAGAATGTATATATGCACAACTGAGTCACTTTGCTGTACAGCAGGAATTAAACACAACATTGTAAATCAACTATACTTCAATAAAATTTTTTTAAATTAAAAAATAAAGAAGCTGTGTGCTAAAATTTTTTATAATTTGAATATTCAATTTTTAACCCTTCCTAAATCTGCTAATACTATTTGCACCATAGTCAACACTAAATGACTTCAACACTATGACTTCATGAGCTTATGGTATGACTTTCCACAAAGTATTTTCCTTACTATTTCTAATCTTATTATAGTACAGTTTGGAAAGAGTCGAATCAACTGAATGTATTATGTCATTCAAATAGAACTCTGCAAGTTTTCCCTCAAAGCTTTACTCTCGAACCTTTTTTATTCCCCTTACTGTGAAATGGTTATTTCTGTAAACTAATTTTTTTAAAAAGCCCTTTCACCCTACTTACACTTATTGTGGGTTATAAATAATTTATCAGTTATAATTCCAGTATCTCTTTCTATATACTTCCTCCTGATTCTCAAAACATTAAAGAACCAATGCAAACATAACGGCAAAAATTGAAAACTAAGATATTTCATTGTAAAATTGATAGATGAAGTTGTGACACTAATCAAATGAACCAAGAAATTAGGCTTCCATTTTTTAATATTTAATTTTATAATTGTTTTATATTTACATAAAATTTGCAAAGATAGCGTGGAGTTCCCATATATTCCTCACCACTCGTATTGTTAAAATGTTACATTACCATAGTTCATTTGCCACAACTAGGAAACCAGTATTGTCATATTACTATTAACTGAACTCCAGACATAATTTGGATTTCACTAGTTTTTCCACTGATATCCTTCCCCCCCACCCAGAATCCTATTTGATATCAAAGATCCCGTTGAGAATACTACATTCTATTTAGTCATCATGTCTTCTTAGCCTCATCTGATCTGAGTTTCTCAGTCTTCCTTTGTTTTCTTATGACTGACAATTTTAAGGAGTACCATTCAATTATTTTGTAGAATGCCACTCAGTTTGGGTTTGTGTGATATTTTCCTCATGGTTAGACTGGTATTATGTATTTTGAGAAAGAATATCACAGAGGTGAAATGCCTTTCTCATCCCATCATATCACTGGTACATGGTATCAACATGAGGTATCAATGATAATGTTACTTTGGTCATTTGGTTAACCATATTGTTTGCCAGGTTTCTCCACTGTAAAAGTACTCTTCTGTTCCATACTCATTTCTTGGAAGCAACTAACCAACTGCAGCCCACGCTCAAGGGCAGGGTGTAGATTAAGTTCTAAATACTGGAAGGGGCAGTATCTAAATAAATTATTTGGAATTCTTCTGTAAGGAAGATTTATCTCTTTTCCCCCATGTACTTATAGTACTGGTTTTCATGGAGCAAAATGCTAATCCAGCAAAGTGAGAAGAAAGAGAGGTATGTTTTCAGATAACCTTCCTTTGAGAAAGGAAGAGATCTTAGAAAATGTGCATCTTCTTTCTTTGACATTCTCAACAGGTACAAAAAGATTTGGAAACTGGATTCCAGTGTTTTGAAATAATAGTTCATTGGAGAGAAGGGAAAATGAGGATGGGACATTAAGATCACCATCACAGTTCTTAAACATTCATACATACACCAACTATGGCCATTAAGTACTTTATAGAAGGATAAAAGACCTTACATGTCAAAATACTTCAAAAATATTGTATTTTCAGGTCAATTTCTCCCTGAAAAATGTCAGCATTCACTCATCCATCAGCTACCAGTAACATCTGGTGCGTACCATAATGCACACTGTTGAGTACTCCATCTTCTCTCTACAAACCTTTGCCAAGACAGACTGCCTTACTATCCTTATCTATTCCAACTTCACGTCCTTTGGAGGATTCATTGTGTTCAGAGTCCTACCCTCAACTCCAAAATGTCATCTGACATTATCTCAAAATCAAGGGTTACCCACATAAGACAGAGGATATCAAATGCTTCATTTACAATTTTTTTATTTCCATACTTCTAGATCAGCTGTAGAAGCAAATAGGGCAAAGCTTTTTATTTCTTTGGCACCTACATTTTTAAAGGAAAAATAGTTGCAGATAATTAGTAGTGGAAAACAAAGCATTAATTATGCAGTGCAAGTCCCTCATTTTACAAACTGGGAGCTAAATTTCAGAGAGGGATTATGACTACGAAAGACTCAGTACAGCTAAGATTAGGAAACAGCTCCCACTTCTTACATCCACAATTCTTAAGCAAAATAAATGGATTTAAAAACAAGACTTTTATTGTATCAAACAATTTAAACACTACAATAAGGCAATGTTTTGTCAGCCACCATGAAAATTTGTCCAATCAATGAAGTAGGAGATACAGAGTAGGAAAACTTTTCCCTTTTTCCCTTCTAGGTTCTTTGGCTGACCTAATAATTAAATTGACATAAGACAGATTAACGGAAGAGAAACAAATTTTAATTGTACATGTATGGGAACCCAAAGATATGAGGCTCCAAGAAATGGCCAAAGCAGGCAGCTTTTATCTCTTTTAGACAAAGAAACAATAAATTTGTAAAAAATTGACAAGACAAAGGGGTTTGGGCTTTGGGTAGTAAACTAATAAAGAAGTAACAAGGTTTGTTTATCCAGCCTTTTTAGCCTTGAATTCCCTATCTCTGGTGATAAGGATGCCTCCAGGTTCAAGGAGGGTACTTTTCACATGAGAGATTTATTTCCTGTTTTCAGAAGGACAAAGGAGGGTCAGAGTGTCCTTCTTGTATCTGCTGATTCTTAAATAACTTTAATTCAAAATAATCAATATATCAAAGTGGTATGCTTTGAGGAATTCTGCTCTAAACCCCATCCCCATCCTGAACTAAGAAGTAGTGGGTAGGGGTCTAGGACTTCAAAGTGGAGGAAGACAATTCACAGGGAGATGGGACTCTTTCTGAGGTAAAGAACATTATCTTTGGTAATAGCTCTCTTCCTGGTACAGGCTCCCTATCTAAGTTCTTTTAGGCAATCAAGGGGAGGCAAAAAGCTCTTCTGGAGTCTGTAGGGCCTTCATTGTCTTCAGCTCCAAATAATCCACGTGCCAAAGTGGCACATTCTGGGGCAGTTTGCCCTGAAACCCATCAGACAAAATTACTCATAAGGTGCTTTTGTGATGTTTGCAAATGTTTTCAATTGTCTTTTTGTTCAAAATAACAAGGGATTAAATTAAATGGTGGCTAGCTGCCTGAAAAGGTTTCACATTCTAGAAAGTGAGAAAGTCTGAGAGATTCAAGGTATGTGCCTGGAGAGGAACAAATTCAGTATAATAATGGTTATTATACTTAGCCCTTTGTTTCAAGTCAAGCTGAGCTGCTTTGGCTTCGTTTTTGCACTACATTTTTATTGTGTAACAAAATAAATTTTCATTTGCATACTTTCCTTAAATTTCCTCATTTAAGTAAAGGTTCTTTTCTCTTCCTTCTATCAAGTATTCATATTCACTCAATAGCAAAAGACATCAAAAAACTCAGCTTCTCAACCTCAGAGACTTTCAGGAAGAATGAAAGGTTATACATTAATTCCAAGAGAGGCAAACTGATTTTAAGATCTTTATTAACCAGGTGAAACAGGAAATGCATTACTCTTGATGACAAATGCCTAATGGTTTAAGTTCTCGCCTTATGCTATGCTTTGGGTATTCTATGGGATTACACAAAATGAAAATTTTACTCCTACGTATTCAATAGTGACAAAAATCATTATTCAACCAAATAGAACTTTAAACTTGTGATTTAGGTTTAACCTTTAAGCTCCCTGCTGCCATCGTCCTCCCAGTGGTGTTTTTAAGTTATGAGTTTTTGGTAAGAAAATTACTTAGCTCTAAGAGGGTCTTCAGATCTTTGTGGGCACTGTATAGATTTCAATGCCAGGAATTCTGAGCAAGATTTGGTACATGCAGAAAACAAAATGGCCCAACCAGGTGCAACCGAATGAGCCAAGGGACCCGTCATATCAGTCACATCATTCATCAGTTCACAGTTTAAGCCAGAGGACTGTGTCTCTCTAGAATAGAGAAGGCATTATACAAAAGAATGAAGGGATGAGTACAAAACACCAATCCTTACAGAATTACCAACAAGGATTGTTGCCAGTTCCATTTAAATCCCATGCCCTTGTTGAATTTTTCACACTTGACTAGAGTGGAGCTGGAGTTAAGTAAAAGGGATTGAGGAGGAGTTGAGGGAACGGGTTCCAGCCAGAAAATACCACAGAGGCAATCTGGCATCAAGTGTTCCCTTCTTATCTTGGCTGATCTAATCAAAATTAATAGAAGAGTCAAAAAAGGCAGCATGTGTTCCACTGAGTAGGGATGGGTGTTAACAGACACTTAATCATCAAAGACCTGGTCCATTAGCCCCAATAGGCCTGCAGACTGCATCTATTGTTCCTTTAGTCTTTATCTGAGAGAAACCCCATCCTACACTGAAGGGTGAAGGGCAATTATTCAGTTATCAGAGAATTTCCTAGTCTTTTTGCATTTTAGGTAGATGGAAATGAGGGTACAATTATAAGTGTCCACCCTCACTCTGGTCCGTGGCTCAGAGCTTCATCTTGGCACCACCAAATGAACCGAAACAAAAAGCCAAATGAAATCATCTGACTGCATTTTAAACACACTGTGCTATCCAAAGTGGAAGCTGTTGAGGTTAAACTGCTCTCCCAATGTTATATTCAAGGAATGCATTAATCTATTTTCCTTCTATGCTTGAAATTGATTAATGTTGAAATAGTCATTTGTCTTCAAGACTGAGTATATGTGGAAAATGCAAGCTTTTTAAGTTAAGATTCAAAACTTAATGGGGGGGTGTTTTCTGCTCTAAGGGTGTATCCAATTTCCCTGGCTATAGCTTTATCATCATCAAAACTGTCTTACTTGAGTAGATACTATATAAAGAAAGTTAGCCACTTGCATAATTTCCACCTTCAAGAGCTGGCAAAAGAGAAACAATAGAAATTGTGCATGTAAACAAATTACTGTGGCAATTCAGACAAGACACTATGTGTATGTCAGTTATTTCAAAATGATTCTGAAAAGTATACATTTGTATCTTTCACAGACTTTTCTGAAGCTCTGCATATTTTTTGCATTCTGGTCATCAGCACATTTTTCTACTGAACCACCCTCACTAGAAGGCTGAGAATAATTCTAGACTTTCCTTCTCTCTCAACTCTTATATTCATTGATTCTACTGCCTAGAAATCTTTTCAACCAATCTTCTCAGCTTCTACCTCCACTGCCTTAGCTTATGCCCTTATCATTTCTCTCCTGGAGTTCTTCAATATCTTTCCACTTTATCTAGCTTCCTACATTCAGTCCATTTATTATACAACCAGAGCAAGATTTCTAAAATAAGGAAATAATTATCTGACTTCTCAGTTTACAATCCTCCAATGGTATGCCATTACCTAGACAGTCAAGCCCAAACACCTTAGCGTGGAAAATAATTCTCGCTCCTTCCCTCTCCTGCTACCACCTCTCCAGGTGCACCAAGCACTCCAGACATACTAAACTTTCTGCAGTTTCTTAAATGCCCCACACATTCTTTTCTCCCTGTCATCTTTAACTACACCTTCTCTGCTGCCTAAATTATCTTCTCTCTTATTTCCTATTTCTCCAGTAAATGCATCCCCACCCACACATACCTTCATATTCCCAAAGAACCTTTACTCTTTCTTTGGTCAGTATTGAATTCAAATGTTTCCTCTTTCAGAAGCATTCCATGATAACTCCAGGGGACACTTTCTATGCTTCCTTAATGAACTGTTCCTACTTCTGCTATATCACATACTACATTGTGGTAATTAGATGTTCTCACGTCTGCCTCCTGCTTTGTTCCACCTATCTTTGTATCTGAAGCACATAATTGGTACCTAATTAATGTTTGATTGATGAATAGATGAGTGAATGAATGGATGGATGAATCTTGTCTGGCTATTTAATAGGAAATACTTATTGGTTAAATATTCTGATTAATGGGATTTTTGATAAGTAGTAGAATATAATGTAATACTTTAAAATGTTACTTATTTACAGATCTATTACCATAGAATTATTAAATACTAATAAACCATAGTAAATAATCAAAGAAATTTCCATCACAGTTGCAATAGAATCTGGTTTTAAAATGTTTACTGTACTTGAATGTCTACTTAATTCCAATTTAGACCACAAATTTCACTAAGGACAAGATAATGATTTCCTGTAAACAAGTGTTTCTCAAATAATGTGTTCTTATTACTTTATAATAAAATATAATCCCACCTCATAATTTACTTAACCTTATGCATCAAATCTTGTTCACATCCTCTTCTAGTAAAAATTCCTGTCTTTATTGGGGGAACTAAAGCTCTACTTGTACATCTTTCTAACTTCTAATCAAGGATGGAAGGCTGCAAAAGTATTCTATATCAGAGAGGAACCAGACAGAAGGTAGGAGGTGTCTGAAGGCTAGATCAGGCTCCAGATGAGGAAAGAGAAATGATGGAAACATTTGATAAAAACCAAAAGTAAAGGGCACTCCCTTAATACAATTCATGAGCACCGCCAAATTATTGTAAATGACCTGCATGCAGGTGAAGAAGGGCTGGTCTCATTATGTTTTCTTTCCTATCTCCACATTCTAAATAGTCTCAAATTATTTTTTACTTCCAGGTTTCAAGGACCAAAAAAATTCCTAGATTTTAACAATTTACAAACCAGTAATTATTTTTTTACTGAGATAGAACGGCACCAGATAGACTTGTCCTGACTTTTAATTTTTCCAAGTAAGGACATTAAAAAATGGAAACAACTTCCATCTATTATCATCGTCAATTCATAAAATATGTTTTAATGCACAAAAGGATTTAATACAAAATGTCTTAGTAAAGATGATTAAATTGAATTTAACTTTATAAAATACCAATTATACTTCTTGTGGAAGAGTAACGATCTCATCATGGGCTGACCCTAGACTGAACACTGATATCTGGGTGCCATTCCTCTAATGATGGAAGCAGCATAGATTCCTGCCCTTAAAGAAGAACGAGTTACAGATAAATCAATCACCCAAGACTACAGAGGGCAATAAAAGAAGATTCAAATACAGAAATCACGTTACTGGGCTTATTACTGGTGATGTTTTCTAAAGTGTCAAGTACTGTAGATCTTTTATGATAAATGGGATCCATAGAAAGGTATATAACAAAAAAATTAATACCATAAGAATATTTATGAATATCCTTTTTGCTCTTAAGAACGCCATAATCAGCACTTCTACTTAGCTTCATCAGTTATCCTTTCCCAGTTCACTGTTGCTTGCTGAACTTTGGGGACATGTATTTCAAATCCTTCCCTTTAGCTTGTGTGAATCCCTACCTCTCCAGGTAGCACTTAACTTCACCTCCCTTTCCTTAAAGTTGAAATCAAAACTACCTCTCTCCTTCTTTCATTCAGACACCCAAACAAACGACCAGCATTATGATAATTTGACTCAACTAAACGCAGTAATTTAGAAACAACAACTTCTCTGAACTCTGCAATTTAATTTGATTTGCAATCCAAATTGTTTATAATGGAGAAGATAGGCTCCTTAATGCTATGCATATGACACCTTAGAATAATGTCTATACTGTTAATATATGTACTTTTGGAAAAATGGCAACTACTAGCATTGTGCTAAATAAAAACATTACCTACTGCAGTTTAACTGTTTGCATTTTGTTATAGACCTTTATAGACCTGAGGCATTCACTCAATAGATACTTACTGTCCTACCAAAATTTTTCACCTGTTAACCTTAGCTTTACTCTGCTGCTGACTTTACCCACCTCCATCATCTCACGTGCACACACCTGAATTAACCTAGATCTAAAAGAAAAAGCAAATAGACCAATCTTTGAAGTCAGAAAGAATAGCTTCAAAACTTAGATCAGTCGTCTAACTTGGGTGAGCCTCTGTTTTCTCAAACTTAACTGGAATTTCATCTATATTCCTCTACAGGGCTTGCTTTGCAGCTTAAAGGCAATCATTTGTATGTTAGCATTATGGAATGTTTCTTCCCATCTTTCATCCAGCTTCAGGAATTTCAAATCCTCGTTATCTCTGATTGTCTGGAAATGCCTCTGATTCAGTGGAAAGCAAAAGCTTGAGGACTAAACCTCATTCATAACATCATTTGTTGTTTGAATATTGTGCAGCATAAAAATCCAATAGAAAGGAAAATCATTAGATCATTGAAATAAACGGGTTCATTCTAAGTGGTCCTGAGCAGTATTTCTGAGTAACGGTAGCAACAGAGAGTGAGCAACCCCAGGGAGAATGTGTTGCTTGGTAAAGTAACAACAGACAGGGTGACATGAGCTTTCTGAACATACTACAGTCTGAAGTCAGGATACCTTAGTCGCAAAGGCTAACAAACTTGATCTTATCTATTCGTGACCTAAATCCACCTGTAGGAACAGACTTACATTAACTGAACTCAAGAGATTTGAGTTTAAAACCAGAATGCCAAATTTCTCTATTTTGGAGGAGAATTATTCTTGTTGAGATGAAAGACACTAGGGTCCTCTCTTTAATATGTATTGACTGCCCATGTAGGCAACTCTGGAGAATGTCAAATTAGAACCTGGCTATCAGTTTGTTACTATGAAAGCTTTAATCTGTAACTGCCGAAGACACTGGACAGGTGAAATTCTGCAGTCAATATGTTATTTCTTGGTAAGGAACCTTCACAGAAACCTAACTAGTGATTAGAAGATTGCCTGGTGAGTATGTGATCAGAATAAGTGGAGTGTATGACCCAATGACAGTAAACCTCTGAACCATGTAAAGAAAGTTTATACTTTTTTAGTCCACCCTAGAGTCATAATCGCCACCTGGACCAGGCTGACGTTGGATTCTTAAGCAATGTGCTCCTGCCTATGGTTGGCTGCAGCTATGAGTCTATGACTGATCTACCTCCCTACTGTCTATTACAGCTCCTCAGTAACGTACATGAACACCTTTAATCAGAGTACAGGTAAATCCTAACAGGCCTGGTTCCTGCTGTCTCTAGACTGTGACAATATTGTTCTGCTTGTAAACGCGTATTTTAAAGTTTAATTCTTACAAGAAAATTCTCTTTCATTCACTTCACATTCTTGGGGAAAGCCTGAAACCCTCATGCCCTGAAAAGAGCAATTCCAGTAGTTGTGATATAATGAGCGTGAGGAGTCTGGAAAATGTCTTTACATTTAGATAAGGAGCCTCCACAGAAAAAAACTGGGGGGAAGAGGAGACACAGAGGAGAGCAACAAGAAAATTCTAATCAGGGAAGCTGTCAGATTTTTGGTTTGCAATTTTCTATAGTACAGATCTACAGAAAACATACCACCGTTTCCAGCTCATAATAACAAACTCCTAATTAAACGGAATCTCAGTTTTTCTGCTATAAGGTTACACATGCAGGGAGATAGGAAATATTCAAATCTCTTTGACCTTGGTCAAATGTGTCATCCTTCATGGTCAGCTTACAGACAAAAATCACATTACAGCAATTCAAAAGGGCAAATTTGAGAAGCAGCAGAAATAGCACTGCTCCTTCTTTCTGCCCCTTTTTATGGGAAAAAAAAAAAAAAAACGAATGTGTATAGGAGATCTCACACCACAGGAAATCCCCCAATTACAGAATTCAATAAAGGGATTTGCCTGTAGGACCTCCTGAACATAGTAAGTCACCTTAATAGCTTGTTTGAATTCTCTTTTCATTTGTAACTCTTATGGCCTTTTTGATCACCACTGTCTACTTCTGCAATGGTTCAATACTAGCAAGATGCCAGAGGAAGAGAAATCTCAAAGTCCTGCAGTGTATTTATTTAAAAGGTATGACTTCTCAGATTGCCTAGAAAAATGATCACACCTCTCCACTAGTAATAGTAAAAAATTCCATTAAAAGTATACTTCTGTGATGCAATATGATGCCTTCTGTGGACATATAATAAGGCTATCACCATTTCTTGACCCGGCCAACTTTCTGACCCACCAAAACAATGACATCATGTGGGGTATTCAGTAGCTTTATTTCAGCGTCTCCATCCTCCCTCTGACCTTTCCCGTCACTACCCTGAAAGAGAAGAAGGTCTGTACTCTTCAGTGAAAGGAAATATGCATTTATTTTCTGAGCGCTGCTGCTCACCATTTTCATTACTATTTTCATTACTTTATATACCATCCTGTCTGTATAAGAAGCACCTCTTGCGATTCAAATTCTACCAAAAATATCTTGCAAACTTTATCTTCTTTGTGAAGTTGCTTGAAATCCTAACCCTGCACTGTCTTTCTACAATTATTGTCAAGCCTTTCTTCAGCTGCCTCATGGGCTGGTAAGTAGACTAAAAAGAACCAAAAGAAATTGCTTGCTTCCACTATCTTTATCCTATCCATGTAGAGGAGGATCTGAAATATAAAAATAAAAAACATATGTAGAGAAATCAGGGAGGGCACCCATAGGACTTAAACTAAGGAATATAGGCCTGTATGTCATCAAATCAAGAGAAAGGATATCCAGGACAACGGTTCCCCTGTCTTAACCCATCCCACGGATAAAGGTCACATACGTGATCTGCTCCAGGCCACTGCATAAGATTAGAATTAAGCTCAGTGCTCTCACCTAGTTATAATTCCAGCCCTTCCTCTCTGAAAAGCAAACTCAAGTCAGTGAACATGACAGTATTATAGGGATAACCTTGAATCCACTATAATTTATAAGACAGCTAATCTTTCAAACACTTGAACACCTGACACCTTACAACTGATCTCCATGTGCTGCTATACCATAGTCAAACCTTGAGTTAAACTATAACAAGAACTATTATTCACAAAGCATGTGATAGAGATTACATGATATAAAAGGCCCAACTTGTAACTTAAGAAACCTTCAGGATCTGTCGTGAATTCAGCTCTTGCTTTGCTTCGTTGGGTAGTAGGGTGGGAACTAGAGAACAATTACACAGGAACAGAGAAGGAAAGGGGTGGGAGAGAAAGAACTATGAATCCGTCTGTAAAACAGAATGATGGATTTGTGCATTTGGGAAAGAGCAGGAAGCAGGGGAGAAAAAAATTATTCAGTAATCGAGCATTTCCTTTTCAATTGTTTGATGAGTTTGCATTGGTTGTCATTTTTTGCCTGCATTGGGATAATGCTTCATGAATACTATCCCCTTGGGCTTCTCTACAAATGCAAGATGTGTTTCTTATGAGGTTATTCCCAGAGCCTTATTCTGAAATAAACAGTTCATTGCTTATAAGAGTTTTTATAGAGCAAGTTCTCTTTCAATAGATACGACGCAAAATAATGGAACTGTATTAAAACTGTTCCT
Organism: Grampus griseus; assembly: GCF_964374135.1. Classification (NCBI taxonomy): domain Eukaryota; kingdom Metazoa; phylum Chordata; class Mammalia; order Artiodactyla; family Delphinidae; genus Grampus; species Grampus griseus. The sequence continues at coordinate 65,017,468 of NC_139001.1, forward strand.
ACACTCTCTTACCCCTAAACCATGGGATTTCAAACTTGTTCATTTTTTCTCAGGTGAGTCCTGAGGCTCCCTTTTCCCTTCTTTTCAGAATACCATACCAACCGCATGCAAATTGCTTGGCTCCTAAATGCAACTGGCTGCTGATCTATAATTCTTTATAGTATTTTCTCAGCAGTGTATGATAAAGTCACACAACACATAAATCATATAGCAAAGCTCAACGTGCCACAGGTAAATTCTTAGAGTTTTTAATCACAAAGAAAATTGACTATAACACGTGGTATCTCCAAATTTAGCCTTTACATTCTGTTTTTAAACTCTTTGCTTTTGAAGATCTCACCTTAACAATGAAATGAATGCCTGGGTGGTGTGCTTGCAAACTGCCTGAAAGGATAAAGCAAGAAATATAGATTCCTAACATTTATTTTTATGATCAGTGTTCTGTACTTTTCACCATGCTATTCACTTTTTAAGTACTTTGTTAATATGATGTAAAAACCAGTTAATAGTCCCCAGACTCCAGTAACCAATTATTATTAGCCACTTAGTCAGACATTCAAAATGATTTCAAGAGGTTAAAACGTGCTTCCACCATAGAAAAGGGAGAAAATACTAAATCTAGTGTAAGAATAATGAACTTCTGCCCCCACCTATAGCCCAGACTTAAACGCTTAAATAAGTTTTATTAAAAAACAAAAAATACTGTTTGTCCACTATGTTCCAGAACCTGAGTTGAGAATTTATCATGCAAATAACCAAGATATGAACCAAAAAAAATAGCCATTCGGTCATTTACTTTGACCATCTAAAATCTGCTCAGTTGCTCTAGAGCAGAATTCATTGCAAGAAGCTTATTCAGGCAGGATCAACAGCAAAATGTGAGGCTTTCCTCGCTCCTGCACATTCTGGCATAGCACACAGAAATTTGACAGGGCTGGACATCAGACTCTAGGACAGGGTTTCCTTGGGTTGAGGGGATTTTTAAGCTACATGATTAGGGAAGCCCTGATCCTCCCCTGTTGGGATTAGGAACCAGGATTCAATAGCAATACGATGTGTTAATAAAATGGCTCCAACCCTCTCCTGAAAGCCCAGCATTCACAGCTTGGGCAGGGGGCCCCCTGTGAGACACAGCATGCCAGCAGCAGAATTACCAAATGAGCACTCAAGAGTGACAAAGCCCACTCTGGCACGCTCTCATAGTTAACCAGGTTTGATTTCCTTAAAGCACTGAGCCACAGCCTCCTTCCATTGAAATTCGAAGAGGACCATTATTTTTCTGGTGAGGGCAACCTGCAGAATCAGTCCTGGATTCATTCAATTCCCCTCCCTGTTCCCAAATGATGTTATTCAAATGTCATACCCCATTCTGTCAGAAATCTGTATTATCTAAACCCAAAAAAGCCATGAGGCCAGCCACTGAAATAGATGTAGGAGACACTGAAGATGATTACAAATGACCAGGTGACCAACCCCTGGAGGCAAGTCATGTTCTCCCAAAGCAAACCTTTTGGTAAGAACAGCCCAAGAGATGTACAACATCCAGTCTGGAAAGTACAACAAAGCTGCCACCCAGCTCTATCATGGAGGCTGAGAAATGGCATGCTCCCAAATCTCCAAAGACTGGAGAAGGAAGAGGTGTAAGTTCTGCTCCTCCTCTGGCCTTGTTAATGGTTTACTTGGCAGATACAGGGTGATGTGATTCAAAGATATTTACCAGGAGTCTGGTTGTATCAGCAGGAGTTTAACAGTATCAGCTGACTTGAGAATGGCTACCAGCTTTCCACTTAACATATCAGTACTGGATGGCAAGCCCAACATCAATATAGAGTAGCTGAGAGGGCCACCACTTGTTAGAGATGTATATATTGAATTCACTGCAGCTCAGGTGACAGTTATCTTGGAAGACTCCCAATACAAGACAATTGAGTATGCATGCTTTTCTCATCTCCCATAATCTCAGGTGTTTCTTTCTGAAAAGGAAAGGTTTAAGTCCACAAGCCCAGGTTGCTCAAATCCTGCAAATTCCAAAGAAACTCTTATCTTCAGCCCTGGCCCTTGGCTAGCTCCTGGGAGATAATCTCTGAGCACTGAGAATATTCTGCATGATAAAAGTGTCTTTCCGTGCCTGAAACCTTGAAGCCATGCTGAAGCAGTTTGACCAGATAAGTTATCCTAACAATATGTTTTATAGCAAATGCCTGTTTTTGCTGTGGGGTGTGTTATGTGCTGGAATCTGAGTAGCTGAAATCAGTCATGCAGCCTACATGACTGACCCCCAGTAAAATCCCTAAACACCAAGGCTTGCATGAGCTTCCCTGGTGGCAACACTTTGAACATGTCACATATTGTTATGGAGAGAATTGTGTCCCTGTGTAGCTCAAATGGGAAGAGATATCTGGAAGCTTGCACCTGGTTTCTCCTGGACTTCATGCACCTGTTACCCTTCCTAGCTTTAATCTGTATCCTCTCACTGTAATAAACTGTAACTGTGAGTAAAACAGCTTTTCTGAGTCCAGTGAGTCCTTCCAGAGAATCACTGCACCTGAGAGTGGTCTTGGGGACCCTGATACACCTTCCTTAGGCAAGGGCTATTTTGCTTACTCAGAGATCACACCATCACTGCCACCCATTACACACACATGACCCTGTGGCAGTTAAGTGCACTGATCTGCAGCTACAACTCAGGTGAGAATGGCCAGCAATGAATGTTCACCACAAAATGTTTAGATTTGGAACTACTATATCACATGAGTAGGTTACACAATAATGGGTGCAGCCTCTGATGGGCTAGTCAACAACAGCCAGCCAGACAACTGCAGTTCCTTTCAAGGGGGTGTTTGCTCATTTGTTGTCACAGGATGCCATTCAGATCTGCCAATCATCTGAGGAAGTTAGGGTACCAAAAAAATGTATGGGGAAGTTTATATAGATCAGGTCCCTATACACTTCTGTGGTACTCCAGGAATTTCCTATTATCCTCCAATTTTGGAGTCTCTAAGAGACGGGTCAGAGGAGATGGACTCCTCAAGAGAAGGCTGTCCTTAAGACAACATTAAGGGAGAAGTCCAGCCAGCCTCCCAGTAAAAGCAAGGGCAGTACTACTGCAGTTCATCTTTGATTCAACTCTTCCTGGGCCCGTGCTCACTCCCTCGCTCTGTATACACACACATATGGGTACAGTTATGAATCCTGGCTTATGGGATACAGCTGCATGGGAAGATTCTGATAGATTACAATTCCTATCCTATCCACAAACAAACGTATGTATTCTTAATTTGCTTTTCTCTTGTGAGTCCTGTATCATTTGCAAATGTCCATGCCAAGTGGTTGAAGTACATCATCACTGACTCAACACTCCCATCATCCTGGTAGGGACTGAACTTGATCTTAGGGATAAAGACACATGACTGAGAAAATGGAAGAGGAGAAGCTGACTCCCATTGCCCACTAAGGGTTTAGCCGTGGCTGAGGAGATCGGTGCTGTACAATACCTGGAGTGCTTGGCTTTCACATAGGGAGGCCTCAAGACGCGTTTGATGCAGCTATTTGAGTAGTTCTCGGCCTACCTCCCACCAGGAAGAAAATGCCTGCCGTTGTAAACGTTCGAGTCCCTCTCGCCTTCCCTATTCCCCTTAAAGACTTTGCATGCTTTGCTCAGAAACGGCGGAGCATTCACAGACACAGAAAACAGACTTATGGTTACCAAAAGGGAAAAGTGGGTGGAGAGATAAATTAGGAGTATGGGATTAGCAGATGCACACTACTATACATAAAACTGATAAACAACAAGGATTTACTGTATAGCACAGGGAACTATATTCAATATCTTATAATAACCTATAGCAGAAAAGAATCTGAAAAAAAAATCACATACATACACATATACATGAGGAAATCAGTTGCCTCGTAACCCACCCAGGAATGACTCCATCAGTCTGACCACTTTGCTATCCTAAATTTAGAGGGAGGGGATGGTTTTCATTCCTTTCTTCTGAATGGACAGGTTCCACCTCTAATATCTCCCTTGTCTGATGTACTGAGGAGTTGTAACCACCTTTCAGCACTGCAAGGATAGGGACCCCATTCTCTCATACTGTAGTGTTTTTAAGCTGAATGATTAGAAAAACAATGGCCCCTCTCCTGCTGTGGTCAAGGACTATGAATAAACAGCAATAGAGGAGGTAGAACTTGGGCTCCAGTTCTATCCTACCAGCTCAACTCTAGGGTGCTGTGGTGTCGGAGTCCATATGGATATGGATAGCCATATCCCCCATCATGGGGTGAGGAAGAAACAGACTTTCCTCTTGGCATCATATGGAAATTGGAGTTCAAGTCTTGTCCTTGACCTTAACTGCCTTAAGCACCAGGCATAGCCAGTGTCATGGAGCTTTGCAGGGAGGTCAACTCCTTTCCTGGGAGGCCAGCGTGCAGATGATCAGTGTTAGACAAGTCAACCCTTTCCTCTCAGCAGGAAATTATACTATACAGGGCACTAAGAGTTTTATAATACATTATCCCTGTCCCAGAAAAGCTTGCAGATCCACACTGGCAGCACTAAGATGGTTTTAGCATCCACACAGAATGCCCACTGTAGAGGCATTGCTTGGAATTCCTCAGTTTCAAATTTGGTAGTTACATGATTTCATTTTAGCATGGTCACAGTGCATGGAGAAACTAGTCTGCTTTTGTCTTTCCCTGGATTTTCTTTAACATTTCAACCTTAATATGAAAGACTTTAAAAATTAGCCAAAATGACCTAAAACATTTTAGTTGATATTTAATGAAACCATTAATATGGCTGTTATTGAAGGTTTGCTAATAGCTCCCACAACTCTGGGTTGGGCAAGAGACAAAAAATTCAAGGAATGTATATCCAAAGACTATGCCTAACTCCTAATACTTTTGGCTCTAGACTCATCACTTAATCTCCCAACATCCTGATTGCCTTATTTACAAAATGAGAAAAGTAGAAGAGCTTACTCATCAGAATGCCAGAATATGTATAGAGTGATGAGTATTTTTATTTAACCAACTAGAGATATGTAAATTATAACAGGCAGCAAGTTAGAGTGGTTTCCAATATGTACCTTTGCCTGAGGAATTTTCTTTCCTCTCCTAGACATCAAGCAGAATCATTTAATGTCTAAATCACACTTCCTGGGCTTCCCCGGTGGCACAGTGGTTGAGAGTCCGCCTGCCGATGCAGGGGACACGGGTTCGTGCCCCGGTTCGGGAAGATCCCACATGCTGTGGAGCGGCTGGGCCCGTGAGCCATGGCCGCTGAGCCTGCACATCCGGAGCCTGTGCCCCGCAATGGGAGAGGCCACAACAGTGAGAGGCCTACGTACCGAAAAAAAAAAAAAAAAAAAACTCACTTCCTCTCTGACAGAAGTCTCTTCAACCTAGCATTTAAGTTGGGTTGCATTTTTGTGGCTGTATATACCTCCTCTTGACAGTAAGGCTATAAGCTTCCAAAGGACAAGTGATGTGCCTAACCCTCCTCTGTGTCCCTATAATACCTAATACATTCCTAAGGTCATAGCAGAAACTCATCAGGTATTTGTTGAGTTGAGTATCACACTAGACAGTTAGGAAGATAGCATATTTTCTTACACTTCATCCTCGCACAGTTGCATTATCAGGGACAAACCTCCAAATCTTCAGTCTCTTACTGCTCAAACCAAAACATTGCTCCTTTATTTTAATGGGTGGCTGATATCAGCAGGATCATAATCACAACCCTCTGAGCCAAACATCAGGAGGTTAATAGAAGCTGCTGATGGAGAGAAAATCATCCAGTTGTTCTTTGCCTCCAAAATTGCCCAGCAGGCATAAGGATCTCCTACCAGATGAAGAGCTGGAAAGAAGGTCTCCACTTGCAAAACAATTATCTCATAACCATACTTTGTTACCCCCAGTGGTTTGATGAATGGGCTGATAGAAGAGAGTACGCCTAAGTATGGTTTTATTTGCTTGTCAGCTCTAAAAACACTATGTCCTCAATGATACCAATGACAGAATAAAATAGTTCCGCCCCCTGTGGCCATGACCTTTTTCAGCTCTCACTTCAACTGTTAAATAAACCTCTTTGAGATAATGAACATTTTCCAGGTTAGAGGTGTAGAAATAGCTAGTGCACTACTTATTCCATAGAACATTCAATGTGAGAATGGAGTTTTTTCTATTAAAACAATAGCACCCATAAGTCATGGGGGTGTTAACGTACAACATAGAGAATATAATCAGTAATATTGTAATAACTTTGTATGGTGACAGACGGTAGACTTGTGAGTACTCCAAAATGTATATAAATATTGAGTCACTATGATGTATACCTGAAACTAATGTCAATTATACTTCAATTTAAAAAAATACTACCAACTTTGCTAATTATTCTTAACTGGTGAGTTTTCCTGTTCTCACAAAACAAACCTACACACCTTCACCTGAAAAACTCTAGAGTGCTTTGAGATTCTCCCATTTAGCTTTGTTAAAGATGCAAAATGAAAGACATGAAATTGGTTAATATCTGTGAGAGGGAGACAGATGATGGCCAAAAAAAACACGAAGAGCAGAAAAGAGAAAAAAGTCACGGCTACCCATCATCATTCATGTTGTCCCATCCACAACGCTCAGGGTTTCTTTATATCATTCTAATCCTTCTGAATCTATTTACTTAACTTAAATCTTAGACTGTTTGCTCAATAGGTTAGATGTTCATTTAAAAAAACAGCCTCAGTGGCCTTACTCTTTATAAACTCAAGGAGCTGCTCAGTTTGTGTTAGAGTTATCTAGTGTTTTGAGGTTCTAAGACCCTCTCCGTTTACTCTTAAACGTCGTATCCAAAAGAACTGTCATCTGCTACATACATCCCGAACTCAAGCCAAATCAGACTGTATGTATGCCATTTTCCGTCCTTGCTCTTCACGTGGACAAGTCATCCATCAGGGTTAGTGTTAACATCTAGGCTTTGCTGCCCTCTGCTGGCCTTCTAGGAACCAGCTACTCTTTCAACAGGAAAAATTGAGAGGTTAACTCACTTGTTAGATCTTGGATTCTAACTAAAAGAAAGACACGAATTTATACAGTCTGATATTAAAAATAAGCATTAAAAGCCAAAACTTAAAAACAAGGAAAAAACAAAACCAACAAAATTGTATTCGTCCTTTAGCATAAGTAGAATTCTGTAATCTGCATTAAATAACTAAATTTATCTTGCTAAAACATGGTAGTTTGCAATAGTGAGGTGCAGTTCTGATACCTTTTGTATACTAATGAATGTTTAGTTGGCAATGCACATGTTTCTCAAACATTAAAACACATATAAAAAGTTACTTCCTGTTCCTATATCTGCACATTTTTATCCCCTCTTTCTTCACAGTGCTAAATTCTGGGAATAATAAAACAGGGTAGATATTGTATACTTATGACATTTTCCAAAATGTATTCACACATTACATTTATTTCTAAACATAACATTGCAGTAAAATTGCTATAAATAAGTTGTTTTGAATCCTTGTAGAACCCTATAGGATTTGGGCACACAACCAACAATTTTTTTATTTGATATTCCACATATAAACAAGGTAAAATACTTCCCATTTTATAGTTTTGTTATTGTCCAGAACATTCTTCCTAAAGTTTAAGAATCACAATTATGAAACATCACTAGATGAATTTCCCTATACTCCATTCTACTTGATTGGAATCGAACATATATTTCTACAACTCCTTTTTACATGAAGAACACACAATTTTATGATAGAAAATCTAGCATTCTCTAAAAGGATTGATTTTTAGTCACCTTAATACACTGAACTGTTTGAGGTAAAAAAAGAGACTAAGTTATAAAATTCCTAACAGACTGAGTTATCAAATGAGGGAAAATTATTTCTATCATGTGCGGCTTACAAAAGGAATTTCTTTGAAAAGTCCAATAGTTTGAGACTCATACTACGTACACAGAAGCAACTGTTTATGTGTTTTGTACATCAGCTTAGAAGTGTGATTATAAGTGAGAATGAGGTTCATGATCGCTTTCCCTAGAGAGGCTAATATGGAAAGAAAACATCACTATTAGCATCACCACCATCAATCTAATTACCATTTATTGAGCATATTCTGTATGTCAAATAGAGGGCTCAAATGCTTTCCTTTACAACTTCATTTAATTCTCATAACAATATTACTGGGCAGTTATTATCACCTCCATTTTACAGATGAGAAATGTATGGCTCAGAAAATCTAGGCTCCTTGCCCCAGACCACACCTTAAGGGTCAGGGCAGGGGAGGGTTTCCAACCCAAAGCTGACTCTGAGGTTCATGTGTTTCTCAATTAAGTGATAGCTCTATACATTACAAATGTTTTGTTTTTGCCAATACAAAATATCAAATATTGAAAAGATGTTTAATCATTAATACTTTAAAAAGACTCCTTTTTTCTTTGTGTGTATGTATGTGTCTAAATCTGGAAGAGTGAGCACATAAAAGGTCAAGTTTGATAATTAACTTTAATTGTACTATGCTTATGCACTTTACTGAATAGCTCTAATAAACATGAAAAGCCTTTTGTTGCTTTGGAAACAAAAAGCTGTCTAAGCAACAACCAGAGCCATCCTTCAGTTCAGCTGAGCCACTCAATTCGAAATATCTTTGATCCTTAAAGGCCACATTTTTGCAGTCATTAATTCTATGTAAAAAGTCAGTCTTGAAGAGACTTCTCAAAAGCCTGAAATATGAATCCTCTTGCTAAAAAGGTCACTATTTAGGATTTGTTTGAAAAATCTACTCCCTTTTGAAAGAAAGGTTTAAAACAAACTTAACCACACTATATACACACATTCAAATTAAGTTCTTGCATTTTTCTTCTGGATAAAGCAAGCACATAAAGTATAATGAGAAGCATCAGCTGGAGCCCAAATCTATAAAATCACATGTTCTCTGAGGTTTCCTGAAAAAAAGGAATAACACTGTTCTTTATTGTTATGTCAAGGAAAAAATATATATAAAGAGTTTACTTGCTGGGACCTAAACTTCTGCTGAGAATTTATTAAGTCTGAAAATGTGATTAAAAGCAAAGTGGTCTTTCCACTGCAGCTTGTCTAGGAAGGCATCTTCCAAGTGCATGGGATATGTTCTCTTTGCTCTGGTAAACACTATGAAGCATTGATCTACACTGTAGCTAATCAAAATGCTTTGCTTCACCTCCCTTCATCAGCATACAAAAGTTTATGTCAGGAAAGCTGAGGTAATCAATCCTAAGGGGAAAAAATGGATCAGGAAGAGAATATCATGAATAAATACTTTATTGGACTATTTAAATTCACTGTTTTTAACATTGCCATATCTGCAAAGGCAACATTTCCCCCATCCTGCTTTACAGTAATTGATTTTTAATTACAAAACAAACTATGATTAAATCAATTTATCATCCAAAATTGTGTTTTACTATCCATTCCATCACTGTTTAACCTACTAATTACCAGTTTCCCATGGACTTTAATTAACCAAAGGTTTTCTTTGTCCCCATTAACTTTAGCTCATCAAGGTTATTGTCTGCTTATTGTTCACTTAAAAAAATCATTTCTAAGCCATGAATCATGTTGAGGGAGAAAATGATGGCGGAAATGTATCTTTTTGGAAGATACAAAGGGATGACAATAACCCTTACCTATAATAACAAAGTGTTGCTTCATAAAATACCAGACTTTGAATAGAAATAACCTCTAGCCTTATGCTAATAATGAATGCTAACTTTTATTTAGTGCTCACTGTATTTTCAAACAGGCTCTCTGCTAAGCACTACACATAAATAGATACAATCCTCACAAGCATATTATGAAACAAGCACTACTAAGAGCAAAGTTATGAAAGATATTTTAAATCACCTTCTAATAAAAGACAATGCCAGGACTTGAGTCTAATATGGGTGGCTCCGGAGTTGTTTAATCACTCTATTCCTCTACCGTAGACAATTATTACAAGATTCTCCCTTATAAATGCATATTCTTAGTGGATGGATTAGTGTTTTGTCTAGAATAGACTGTGTGTGTGTGTGTGTGTGTGTGTGTGTGTGTGTGTGTGTGTTTAAAGGATTTCTATAGTTCATCTTCATTACAAATAAGACTCCACCATTTCCATAAAATCTTATTCATTTTTAAACTGCATATTTTCTGATTTGCCAATTGACTTTAAAAACTGATTGCACTGACAGAGTCATACGTGCAAATTCATCTGTAAAGGACCATACTTTATTCAGGCCAGTTAGGTGGCAAACCATAGAAATCCACTTCAAACTGGCTTAAGAAAGAAGGGGAATACATTGATGTACAAAACCAAACCACAGGAATCACAGAGACAGAGTGGGAGACAACCAGAAATTTAAACTCTGTAAGTTTCCTCTCAGCACCTGCCATCATTCCTCTAGTTTCTCTTGTCTGAGACTCTACCTCCTCCATGCAGTAGGATGGGCTGTCAGAACCTCTGGGACCCAAAGCTTACATCTTTGTAACCAGAGAAAAAGAAACTCTTCACCAACCGCACTAAGTTTAAAAGTCCTGGGAGACACACTTCACTGGTCCAGTGTGGGCCCTCCCCCACCCAGGAGGACAGAGTGATAAGATCAGTTAAGTTTGAGTCATTGCCCACTGCCATTGCTAAGGAGGCAAACTGGATTCAAGTATTGGACTTAAAATAAGAAATATGCTTAATTCGTTTTCAATTTTTAAAACATTATATAAATTTGCTATGATCTTCATCATCCTATCATTTGTACTCAGACTTAAATGGTTTTTAACTATCCTTGTGTCTCTATATTACTTTTTGAAGTGGCAAAGTCTTATATGGGAGCCTCTGATTGGCTGGCACAGGTCAATGATTTCATGTTAGTATTGAAAGGAAGAGGGAAGATCTACCATTAGGAATTTCACAGTGGGAGATGTGAACTATTGGCCAATAATTCTATATAATGATATATTGTCTTGAAATAGGGGTTTGCATGATGAAGGGTAAATAAATGAACAAATGTTAACTGCTTCATGTGATTAAGTGTATTTCATTCATCATTAACCCTAGTTTTTCAATATTTTCAACTTATTTTTTTGATATTAGGTTAAAAACATATGTACAATTAACTACAATTGATCTAATACATTCTGATGACTGGAATAACAAGCAACCCTTACTGTGTGATCCTAGTATAACTGAATCTGTTTGGGTGAATTCCTTGTGTCAAACAATGACACACATTTACAATAGGGTAATTAGTAGTGACTGCTTTCACAGGCAAAAAGTTTTTTATCTTTCTCACGGAGAATTACAAAAAATAACTTGCAAGACTAGTGTTGTTACTCTTGAGCTCTGTAAAGAGAGAGTGGCTACAAAAAGACATCTCAGTTGGAGTAGACAGAAGATTATAAAGAGACAATCCTGGGGAGGATCTCTTTCTAGAAGGCATTGTTGGGGGTCCCACTCCCTCATGCCTCATCCTCAGATTATTTAGAGAGGCCTCTGGTATTATGAGACATAAAAGGTTGCATTTTGAGGGAAAGCCATTGCATTGGGATCAGCTTGAACTCTATGAATTTATCAGAGTCAAGGATGCATGAATGTTTCTCATGGAAGAGATGTGGACAACTTGGGAAAGTGAGCATATTCTAGCTCAACAAAGAGAGAGACTGTGGAGAGTAGGCATCCAGGAAACGGAAGACTGAGGAGGCTGTGGCCACCAGAAGACAGTCCACACTCAAGATACAGAACTTGTACATAGAGAAGTCTAGTAGGAAATCTCTGAGAAGAGCACAAGTGACCTACAGCAAAAGAACTGACTCTAATGTTCTGCCAGGTACAGAAAGCCCAAGTCTCTGGAGCAGACAGATCTGTTGCTAAAAGTCAAAAGTCAACAAATAGTTATTTTCAATCTACCTAAACACAGGCCACTGGGCAACTATACAGCTTGCAGGATCTTAGTTCCCCAATCAGGGATTGAACCCGGGTTCTTGGCAGTGAAAACGCAGTGAAAGTGGAGTCTTAACCACTGAACCACCAGGGAATTCCCTGGGCCACTGGGCAACTTGGTTGGCAGGGAAATGAACTGGTCAATTGGTCTGGCTTCAATAGATTGTGAACAAATGCTAAATTCTTGCTATTTTTGAAATGGGCACTAGAAATTACACTATGTGGTGCTAAATCTAATTTGTGTTCAGGGAACTTATTTCAGCTTAAGAATCAAATTGCTAGAGAGGATAAGATAGAACATGATGGCTGCATTTTCCTAATCTGTACACAGACTCCTTAGGTTTCACTCTAGACAACTGGTATCCAGGATTGCATGTTCATAATTTTGTTTTTTATCAGACTGAATTATTTGTAAAAGTAAGAAAACTTGAACTCTCACATCCACAGATCTCTCTTTTTTGACTGACATGTCTCTCTTTGAGTCTTTCTTCACACAGAAAAGTAGGACAGTTGAACCATCTCCTTCTAAAGACCAAGCCAAACATGACCCAGTATTCTGGACTTTCTAGAGAGATATTTGAGCTGTCTCACCATATTTCCATGAAGAAACTAAGTTCCAGTGTCCTAAGGCATCCATTATATGAAATAAATTTCCACCTAGAATATTATTAGTCATGTGCCATCTTTGGAAGAACTGAGAAAATTCACTCAAGCTTTTTCTGTGTTCTGTTGTTCACATGAGGGACCCTGATTGAAAAATGCAAACCTCTGCCATGTGATGGCCATCTCAAGATGTCTTTTCTCTTGGGTAAGAAGATTGTTTGAAAAATCTTATTTCTTTGTATCATTATCTGGCCCTCATCTGCCTCCTGCTGCATTTTCTGCTGCACGGCACTGTTTACATTACATTAAAATGAGTTAAGTTTTAATCTCCCCTACTAGATCTTATGCTACATTAGGGCAGGAACTGCTTCTTAATTCTTCAGTCTCTAGCAAAGAACCCAGAAATATTGGCTAAAAAATGACAATTGTGAATTTCTTCAACTCATGATTTAGAATCTCAACAACATCAAAAAAGAGAATAAGGATGATGCTTGCTCACTCTGCAAATTGTTAAGTTTTGTCTGTTTGCACAAACACGGCCTATCATAGAGAATCCAGTACCACCAACAGGAAAAGGAGCGTTCGGCCAAACTGAGGAGGAGGAGCAGTATGAATTCAACAGAATTATAGAGATTCTATTACTCAGCCATAAAAAGAAACAAAATTGAGTTACTTGTAGTGAGGTGGATGGACCTAGAGTCTGTCATACAGAGTGAAGTAAGTCAGAAAGAGAAAAACAAATACCGTATGCTAACACACATATATGGAATTAAAAAAAAAATGGTTCTGAAGAACCTAGGGGCAGGACAGGAATAAAGACACAGACATACAGAATGGACTTGAGGACATGGGGAGGGGTAAGGGTAAGCTGTGACAAAGTGAGAGTGGCATGGACATATATACACTACCAAACGTAAAATAGCTAGTGGGAAGCAGCCGCATAGCACAGGGAGATCAGCTTGGTGCTTTGTGACCACCTGGATGGGTGGGATAGGGAGGGTGGGAGGGAGGGAGACGCAAGAGGGAGGAGATACGGGGACATATGTATATGTATAACTGATTCACTTTGTTATAAAGCAGAAACTAACACACCATTGTAAAGCAATTATACTCCAATAAAGATGTTAAAAAAATAGAAATTCTGAAGTAAAATGAGATAACATTTGCATATCTGCTCTCATAAAACAAAGGCATTTATAAAATTACCACAATTTTTGGTCTCTTAACTTCAGTTAAGTCTCTTGCAAGTGAGAACGAGGATGAAAGTGACGTCAAGGCTTAGCTGCTAGTAGATTGAGCACATTGGATAAAGAAGGTTCAGCAGAGAAAACCTCTGATGTTCTGATTTATGTTCCTAAACCAGCTAGAATCATCTGCAGGGATGACCTCAAAATAAAAAGGAAAGTTTTCCTATTAGACTGAATACAGTTTTTCTTTTTCTTACAACAAAATGAAATTCATGTCTTAAGTGTAACTGAAAACTAGGATTCAATATGTATGTCAATAAGGAAAGAAAGCGAAAGAGAAATAACAGAATTCGATTCTAGACTCAACTTCCATCCAAAAGCTGTGCAAATTTAGAAAAAAAATCACTTACCCTTTCTGAGATTTAGTTTCCCCTTCAGTAAAATAAGTAGCTTTATGAGGTGACCTATTCTTTCTTCTCATCCTAAGAACTCTATAACCTTAAGAATGTCTCTGGTACCCTCACAAACTTCCACTTACATTGTGCCAGTTTATTGTAGGGTAATGAATATTTAAAACAAAATTTAAAAATCACTTTATTTCTAAGAGTGAAAAGGCACAGAATAGCTTCTATCCTGGCAAAATTTGTCTCCCTCTCATGAAAGTAATCCTGGAATCAGATTGTTTAGAGGTACCAGGAACTCCTGAGATCACACTTGCAGGCTAGGAAGAAAAAAAATACTGTACATGGGATGTGATGAACCACCTGTGCTGGTTTATACATTCAATATGGAAAAAGACCTTGGTAACAATACAATTATGCTGAAACACATGATAACATCACAAGTCAGTGCTCAGAATACTCAGAAAGATTTTGAGAGATGCATTTTTCATAAAGGTGTGAGATTTGGGCAAATGATATATTAAAGAAATAAAATAGGGGAGACCTTCAAGATGGCAGAGGAGTAAGACGTGGAGATCACCTTCCTCCCCACAAATACATCAGAAATACATCTACATGTGGAACAACTCCTACAGAACATCTACTGAACGCTGGCAGAAGACCTCAGACTTCCCCAAAGGCAAGAAACTCCTCACGTACCTGGGTAGGTCAAAAGAAAAAAGAAAAAACAGAGACAAAAGAATAGGGATGGGACCCGCACCTCTGGGAGAAAGCTGTGAAGGAGAAAAAGTTTCCACACACTAGGAAGCCCCTTCACTGGTGGAGACGGGGGTTGGCAGGGGGGAAGCTTTAGAGCCTCAGAGGAGAGCACAGCAACAGGGGTGCAGAGGACAAAGCAGAGAGCTTCCCGCACAGAGGACTGGTGCCGATCAGCACTCACCTGCCCGAGAGGCTTGTCTGCTCACCCACCGGGGTGGGCGGGGGCTGGGAGCTGAGGCTCGGGCTTTGGAGGTCAGATCCCAGGGAGAGAACTGGGGCTGGCGGCATGAACAGAGCCTGAAGGGGGCTACTGCACCACAGCTAGCAGGAAGGGAGTCCAGGAAAAGTCTGGAACCGCGTAAGAAACAAGAGACCATAGTTTCAGGGTGCGCGAGGAGAGGGGATTCAGAGCACCGCCTAAACGAGCTCCAGAGACGGGCGCGAGGTGCAGCTATCAGCGTGGACACCAGAGACGGGCATGAAATGCTAAGGCTGCTGCTGCAGCCACCAAGAAGCCTGTGTGCAAGCACAGGTCACTCTCCACACCTCCCCTCCCAGGAGCCTGTGCAGCCCACCACTGCCAGCGTCCCGTGATCCAGGGACAACTTCCCCAGGAGAACACACAGTGCGCCTCAGGCTGGTGCAATGTCACATCAGCCTCTGCCACCACAGGCTCGTCCAGCATTCCATACCCCTCCCTCCCCCTGGCCTGAGTGAGCCAGAGCCCCTGAATCAGCCGTTACTTTAACCCCATGCTGTCTGAGACAAGAACAGACACCCTCAGGTGACCTACATGCAGAGGCCAAATCCAAAGCTGAACCCAGGGAGCTGTGCGAACAAAGAAGCGAAAGGGAAACTTCTCCCAGCAGCCTCAGGAACAGCAGATTAAATCTCCACAATCAACGTAATGTACCCTGCATCTGTGGAATATCTGAATTGACAATGAATCATGCCAAAATTGAGGAGGGGGACTTTGGGAGCAACTGTAGACTTGGGGTTTGCTTTCTGCACCTAATTTGTTTCTGGTTTTATGTTTATCTTAGTTTAGTACTTAGAGCTTATTACCACTGGTAGATTGGTTTATTGATTTGGTTGCTCTCTTTTATTTATATATAGACATATGTATATTTTTCCTTTTCCTCTTTTTGTGAGTGTGTATGTGTATGCTTCTTTGTGTGATTCTGTCTGTATAGCTTTGCTTTTACCATTTGTCCTAGGGTTCTGTCTGTCCTTTTTTTTTCTTTCTTGGTACAGTTTTTAGTGTTGTTATCATTGGTGGACTTGTTTTTTGGTTTGGTTGCACTCTTCTTTCTTCCTTTTTTTCTCTTTTTTTATGACTTTTTAATTTTTTTATTTTTAATAATTTTTTATATTTTATTTTTAATAACTTTCTTTTCTTTTCTTTTTCTTTCTTTGTTCTCTTTATCTCCATTTTCTTCTAAGCCATGTGGCTGACAGGGTCTAGATGCTCTGGCCAGGTGTCAGGCCTGTGCCTCTGAGGTGGGAGAGCTGAGTTCAGAACATGAGTCTTCCACAGACCTCCTAGCTCCATGTAATATCAAATGGTGAAAGCTCTCCCAGAGATCTCCATCTCAATGCTAAGATCCAGCTCCACTCAATGACCAGGAAGCTACAGTGCTGGACACCCTATGCCAAACAACTAGCAAGACAGGAACACAACCCCACCCATTAGCAGAGAGGCTGCCTAAAATCATAATAAGGTCACAGACAACCCACAACACACCACTGAATGTGCTGCTGCCTACCACAGAGACAAGATCCAGCCTCATCCACCAGAACACAGGCACCAGTCCCCTCCACCAGAAAGCATACAAAACCCCCTGAACCAACCTTACCCACTGGGGGCAGACACCAAAAACAACGGGAACTACGAACCTGCAGCCTGAGAAAAGGAGCCCCGAAACACAGTAAGTTAAACAAAATGAGAAGACAGAGAAACACACAGCAGTTGAAGGAGCAAGGTAAAAACACACTAGACCAAAAAAATGCAGAGGAAATAGGCAGTCTACCTGAAAAAGAATTCAGAGTAATGATAGTAGAGATGATACAAAACCTTGGAAAGAGAATGGAGAAAATACAAGAAATGTTTAGCAAGGAACTGGAAGAACTAAAGAGCAAAAAAACAATGATGAACAATACAATAAATAAAATTTAAAATTCTCTAGCAGGAATCAATATCAGAAAAACTGAGGCAGAAGATAAATGACCTGGAAGATAAAATAGTGGAAATAACTACCTCAGAGAAGAATAAAAAACAAGAATGAAAAGAATTGAGGACAGTCTCAGAGACTTCTGGGACAACATTAAATGCACCAACATTTGAATTATAGGGGTCGCAGAAGAAGAAGAGAAAAAGAAAGGCTCTGAGAAAATATTTGGAGACTATAGTTGAAAACTTCCCTAATATGGGAAAGGAAATAGTCAATCAAGTCCAGGAGGCAGAGAGAGTCCCATACAGGGTAAATCCAAGGTGAAACACACCAAGACACGTATTAATCAAACTACCAAAAATTAAATACAAAGAAAAAATATTAAAAGCAGCAAGAGAAAAAAAACAAATAACATACAAGGGAATCCCAATAAGGTTAACAGCTGATCTTTGAGCAGAAAGTCTGCAAGCCAGAAGAGACTGGCAGGACATATTTAAACTGATGAAAGGGAAAAAGCTACAATGAAGATTACCCTACCCAGCAAGGATCTCATTCAGATTCGATGGAGAAATTAAAACCTTTACAGACAAGCAAAAGCTGAGAGAATTCAGCACCACCAAACAAGCTTTACAACAAATGCTAAAGGAACTTCTCTAGGCAGTAAACACAAGAGAAGGAAAAGACCTACAATAACAAACCCAAAACAATTAAGAAAATGGTAATAGGAAAATACATATCGATAATTACCTTAAAAGTAAAGGGATTAAATGTTCCCACCAAAAGACATAGACTGACTGAATGGATACAAAAACAAGACCCATATATATGCTGTCTACAAGAAACCCACTTCAGACCTAGGGACACATACAGACTGAAAGTGAGGGGATGGGAAAAGATATTCCATGCAAAGGGAAATCAAAAGAAAGCTGGAGTAGCAATACTCATATCAGAAAAAATACACTTTAAAATAAAGACTATTACAAGAGACAAAAAAGGACACTACATAATGATCAATGGATCAATCCAAGAAGAAGATATAACAGTTGTAAATATTTATACACCCAACATAGGAGCACCTCAATACATAAGGAAAATGTTAACAGCCATAAAAGGGGAAATTGACAGTAACACAATCATAAGGGATTTTAACACCCCACTTTCACCAATGGACAGATTATCCAAAATGAAAATAAATAAGGAAACACAAGCTTTAAATGACACATTAAACAGGATGGTCCTTATTGATATTTATAGAACATTCCATCCAAAAACAACAGAATACACTTTCTTCACAAGTGCTCATGGAAGTCTCCAGGATAGATCATATCTTGGGTCACAAATCAAGCTTTGGTAAACTTAAGAAAATTGAAATCATATAAAGTATCTTTTCTGACCACAATGCTATGAGACTGGATATCAATTACAGAGAAAAAACTGTAAAAATACAAACACATGGAGGCTAAACAATACGCTAGTAAATAACCAAGAGATCACTGAAGAAATCAAAGAAGAAATTTTAAAAATACCTAGAAATAAATGACAATGAAAACATGACAACCCAAAACCTATGGGATGCACCAAAAGCAGTTCTATGAGGGAAGTTTATAGCAATACAATCCTACCTCAAGAAACAAGAAAAATCTCAAATAAACAACCTAACCTTACACCTAAAGCAATTAGAGAAAGAAAAACAAATAAAACCCCAAAGTTAGCAGAAGGAAAGAAATCATATTGATCCGATCAGAAATAAATGAAAAAGAAATGAAGGAAACAATAGCAAATATCAATATAACTAAAAACTGGTTCTTTGAGAAGATAAACAAAATTGATAAACATTAGCCAGACTCATCAAGAAAAATAGGGAGAAGACTCAAATCAACAGAATTAGAAATGAAAAAGGTGAAGTAACAAAATGACACTACAGACATACAAAGGATCACGAGAGATTACTACAAGCAACTATATGCCAATAAAATGGACAACCTGGAAGAAATGGACAAATTCTTAGAAAAGCACAACCTTCCAAGACTGAACCAGGAGAAATAGAAAATATAATCAGACCAATTACAAGCACTGATTGAGACTGTGATTAAAAATCTTCCAACAAACTAAAGCCTAGGACCGGATGGTTTCACAGGCGAATTATATCAACCATTTAGAGAAGAGCTACCACCTATCCTTCTCAAACTTCTCTAAAATATAGCAGAAGGAATAACACTCCCAAACTCATTCTACAAGGGCACCATCACCCTGATACCAAAACCAGAAAGAGATGTCACAAAGAAAGAAAACTACAGGCCAATATCACTGATGAACATACATGCAAAAATCCTCAACAAAATACTAGCAAACAGAATCCAACAGCACAGTAAAAGGATCATACACCATGATCAAGTGGGGTTTATCTCAGGAATGCAAGAATTCTTCAATACATGCAAATCAATCAATGGGATACACCATATTCACAAATTAAAGGAGAAAAACAATATATGATCATCTCAATAGATGCAGAAAAAACTTTCAACAAAATTCAACACCCATTTATGATAAAAACCCTCCAGAAAGTAGGCATAGAGCGAACTTACCTCAACATAATAAAGGCCATATGTGACAAACCTACAGCCAACATCGTTCTCAATGGTGAAAAACTGAAACCATTTCCACTAAGATGAGGAATAAGCCAAGGTTATCCTCTCTCACCACGATTATTCAACATAGTTTTGAAAGTTTTACCCACAGCAATCAGAGAAGAAAAAGAAATAAAATGAATCCAAATTAGAAAAGAAGAAGTAAAGCTGTCATTGTTTGCAGATGACATGATACTATACATAGAGAATCCTAAAGATGCTATCAGATAACGACTAGAGCTAATCAATGAATTTTCTGAAGTAGCAGGATACCAAATTAATGCAAAGAAATCTCTTGCATTCCTATACACTAATGATGAAAAATCCAAAAGAGAAATTAAGGAAACACTTCCATTTACCTTTGCAACAAAATGACTAAGGAGACAAAAGACTTGTATGCAGAAAACTATAAGACACTGATGAAAGAAATTAAAGATGATACAAACCATGTTCTTGGATTGGAAGAATCAACAATGTGAAAATGACTATACTACCCAAAGCAATCTACAGATTCAATGCAATCCCTATCAAACTATCAAAGGCACTTTTCACAGCACTAAAACAAAAAATTTCACAATTTGTATGGAAACACAAAAGACCCCGAATAACCAAAGCAATCTTGAGAAAGAAAAAAATGGAGCTGGAGGAATCAGGCTCCCAGACTTCAGACCATAGTACAAAGCTACAGTAATCAAGACAGTATGGTACTGCCACAAAAACATAAATATAGATCAATAGAACAGGATAGAAAGCCCAGAGATAAACCCATGCACATATGGTCACCTTACTTTTGATAAAGGAGGGAAGAATATACAATAGAGAAAAGACAGCCTCTTCAATAAGTGGTGCTGGGAAAACTGGACAGCTACATGTAAAAGAATGAAATTAGAACACTCCCTAACACCATACAGAAAAAGAAACACAAAATGGATTAAAGACCTAAATGTAAGGCCATACACTATCAAACTCTTAGAGGAAAACATAGGCAGAACACTCTATGACATAAATCACAAGATCCTTTTTGACCCACTTCCTAGAGCAATGGAAATAAAAACAAAAATAAACAAATGGGACCTAATGAAACTTAAAAGCTTTTGCACAGCAAAGGAAACTATATAAACAAGACCAAAAGACAACCCTCAGAATGGGAGAAAATATTTGCAAATGAAGAAACTGACAAAGGATTAATCTCCAAATTTACAAGCAGCTCATGCAGCTCAATATCAAAAAAACAAACAACCCAATCCAAAAATGGGCAGAAGACCTAAATACACATTTCTCCAAAGAAGATATACAGGTTGTCAACAAACACATGAAAGAATGCTCAACCTCACTAATCATGAGAGAAATGCAAATCAAAACTACAATGAGGTATCACCTCACACCAGTTAGAACGGCCATCATCAAAAAATCTACAAACAATAAACGCTGGCGAGGGTGTGGGGAAAAGGGAACTCTGTTGCACTGTTGGTGGGAATGTAAATTGATACAGCCACTATGGAGAACAGCATGGAGGTTCCTTAAAAAACTCAAAATAGAACTACCATAGGATCCAGCAAGCCCACTATGGGACATATACCCTGAGAAAACCATAATTCAAAAAGAGTCATGTACCACAATATTCATTGCAGCTCTATTTACAATAGCCAGGACATGGAAACAACCAAGTGTCCATCGACAGATGAATGGATAAAGAAGATGTGGCTCATATATACAATGGAATATTACTCAGCCATAAAAAGAAACAAAATTGAGTTATTTGTAGTGAGGTGGATGGACCTAATGTCTGTCATACAGAGTGAAGTAAGACAGAAAGAGAAAAACACATACCGTATGCTAACACATATATATGGAATCTAAAAAAAAAAAAAAAACGTTCTAAGGAAACTCAGGATAGGACAGTGGTAAATACGCAGACATAGAGAATGGACTTGAGGACTCAGGGAGGAGGAAGGGTAAGCTGAGACAAAGTGAGAGAGTGGCATGGACATATATACACTACCAAATGTAAAATAGATAGCTCATGGGAAACAGCCGCATAGCACAGGGAGATCAGCTCAGTGCTTTGTGACCACCTAGAGGGGTGGTACAGGGAGGATGAGAGGGAGAGGCAAGAGGGAGGAGATATGGGGATATATGTATATGTATATCTGATTCACTTTGTTATAAAGCATAAACTAACACACCATTGTTAAGCAGTTATACTCCAATAAAGATGTTAAAAAAAAAAAAAAAAAAAAAGGAGGGCTTCCCTGGTGGTGCAGTGGTTGAGAGTCCGCCTGCCGATGCAGGGAACACGGGTTCGTGCCCCGGTCCAGGAAGATCCCACATGCCGCGGAGCGGCTGGGCCCGTGAGCCATGGCAGCTGAGCCTGCGCGTCCGGAGTCTGTGCTCCGCAACGGGAGAGGCCACAACAGTGAGAGGCCCGCGTACAGCAAAAAAAAAAAAAAAAAAAAAGGAAATATGTCAGATGGAAACATGTATACTATGTGCAACAGACATATATATTAACTTATTTTTATATATGAGCTATAATATATATAGGGGTTTTATATACATGTGCTCTGATATATATATGAGAGATGAGAAATATATATCAGATTTTATAGCTTTATAATTAAAATTTAAGACATAAACATATCTTAAATTCACATGTGTGACTGAGTATAAATTATATACTATACCTCTATATGTAATATACATTTTTAAAAATCCTTCAATGTTACTGTGACAAGCAAACTTGTCTCCTGTATATCAGAAAATCCAAGACATAGGGACATAGGTTCACAAAAGGAATTCTCTGTCCTTTTTTTTATACTGAGGGTTGTTAAATATGCTACAAGAGAAAACTGACTTTCTCCTGGGAAGGGAGCTAACTTCTAAACATGTGAAACTATACTGTAAATATTAGTATTATATGGTGATCCAAATTTATTCAAAATATTAATGTGAGATGATATTTCAATTAACTCTAGTAATAATGACAATATTCTTGCTATTAACGTTTCTAATATGTTTGATTCATAAGATTGAATTTATAAGAAATGTATTTACATATGGCTTGCAGAAGAAAACTTACATCTATAATGTGGATCTATATAGCATAGTAATTCATTGGCTAAATAATATTTTAAATTTCTCTTCTTCTCTGACTTTAAGTTTCACATATATAGGTATTCTTAAGTGTCCTCATTCATTTCTTCATTCTTTTACTCCATCACTCATTCATTCAATACTGAGTATCTATTATATACCAAGACACTGGGTAAAGGAGAAGGAGGAGGAGGTCAGGGGATGGGAACAAAGACATAGAGGCACAAGGGGAAGAAGTAGACTGAAAAGACTTCCCATCCTCAGGGAGCTTGTAGCAATCCCTTAGTGCCTCTCTCCCCCTCTCTCTCTGTCCTGTGTTAGCTTTCTCCAATCTCACACCTTTGCTCTGTATGCAGATCATCCCTAAGACTATCTCCCCAGTCTTGAAGTTTCTCTCTGAGCTCTTGCCTACTTTTCTCAAGGCCTAAACCACTCCCACCGAATGGCCTCATCAACTTCTTAAATTTGCCCATGATAGAGCATCTTCATCTTTTCCTCCACTTCTATGTCTCCTCTGATATCACTGGTATCATTAATTCTCTCAGTTACCTAAGTTCTGAATCTAAGATTTGTCAATGATTTTTCACTTTTTCTTTCCTCTTATAATGATTAGTTGCCATATAGTAACTATTCTACTCCTACAATATTTCATATTAGTTTCTTCTTATCTTCCCCCACTTCTATTACCCTAAATTTAAACTCTCATTTCTCTTGCCTGGATTATTTGAACGCCTTCATAACTGGTTTCTCACTTCTCTTGACCTTCACTTTGATCCAGTATACAACTTGCCAGATATTTTCCCCAAAACATTACTTTAATATTTTGGTAAATTTCATTACATTGCCTCTAAAATCTCCAGTGCCCTAGCTTACAGCGACATGTGATGATTAACATTAGATAATGCACATAAAGTGCTTAGTGTGGTGCTTACCCCATAGTAAATACTCCATTCTAATTAACTATTTTTATATGTCATTGCCTGCAAAAAATAAAAGTGTCAACTTATTCAACTCTCCATCCAGCCATTTTAGAATGTGTGTATTGCACAACAATTAAGAGCTCTGCACCAAACTGCCTATATTCAAATCCTCTGGATTCCAAAATGTTACCCTTGAGTAAATTGCCTAAACTCTTTGTGCTTCCATATCTTTTTTTTTTTTACTATGTTTATTCTTTTCTTTTATGATATTTTATTTATTTATTTATTTGGCTGCGTTGGGTCTTCATTGCTGTGCACGGGCTTTCTCTAGTTGCGGCGAGCGGGGACTACTCTTCGTTGTGGTGCACGGGCTTCTCATTGCGGTGGCTTCTCTTGTTGCGGAGCATGGGCTCTAGGAGCGTGGGCTTCAGTACTTGTGGCTTGTGGGCTCTAGAGCATAGGCTCAGTAGTTGTGGTGCACTGGCTTAGCTGCTCTGCAGCATGTGGGATCTTTCCGGACCAGGGCTCGAACCTGTGTCTCCTGCATTGGCAGGCGGATTCTTAACCACTGCACCACCAATGTGCTTCCATATCTTGATCTACATAATTGTGATGACAATATTAGTGTCTCCTTTGGAGTGTTATTATAATGATTAAATGATTGATGCATACAAAGCAAGTATAGGACAAATATTAAATATTCAATTAATGTTAGATATTATTCATAGCTATTCAAAGCCTCCCATGATCCTTTCTCCAACTTATCCAACAAGCTTTATCTCTCACTCTTATTGTTCATAAACTCTGTTTCATCTTATCTGATCCAGTTTCTGTTTTTTGTATATACCCTCTTCTGCTTTTCTACTGGTGTGTTCAAGCTCTTCCTTAGACTGTCTTTGGTCCTGTCCCTTCTAAATGAATGTTCCTGAAAACCACCCCTTCTCCATATTTATATATCTAAAATATCTTTCACAGAGGAATTTAATAAGTACTTTAGAGAAATGCATCACTATTGTCAAACCCTCATGTATTTCAGTACGCCACTCTGTTCATGGTGCTTCTAAACACTTGAATCTTGAATTGATTTATATGTGGGAATAATCAGATGTCAAGATGAATGTATAATCCATCACTTGCCCTCTTTGGAACAATTTATTTATTATTTGTTTATGAATAAATTATAGCATTTATTTATGAGTCAGGTAAAGGATTATTCTGCTCATAAAAAAGAGTCTGGGCTAATTCTTGCTTGAACTTCCCTTATAAGAATTTCAGTCTTCTCCTTGATTTACTAGACTCACCAAACCTGCCTTTCAAGTTAGGTGTGTCAATTTATAAGCAATAGAGGCGGTCTGTGTTTTGGTTTAGATTGGTTTGTGTGTCTCTTCCTTTTCTTTCTTTTGCAAAGTTATAGAGTGGATTTTTATGTAATTTCTTCAAATGTTCAAGGTGCTTGTGGTTAAAAAAGAGAGAGAGAGAAAGATCTCTTCTAGGTTCCCTATACCTGGTTATATTAGTTTCCTAGGGCTGCCATAACAAAGTATCACAAACAGGGTGGCTTAAGACAACACAAAGGCATTGCTTCACAGTTCTTGAGGATAGAAGCCTAAAATCAACATGTCAGCAGAGCCATGCTTCCTCTGAAGCATGTAGGGGAAAATCTTTCCTTGCCTCTTATCTTGTAGCGACAGCTGTCAACCTTTGGCATTCCTTGGTTTGCAGTTACCTCACCCTACTCTCTGCCTCTGTCATCACATGGCATTCACCCTGTGTGTCTGTGTCTTCACATGGTATCTTCCTCTTCTTAAAAGAACACCAGGCATACTGGATTAGGACCCACACTAAAGACCTCAACCTGATTACATCTTTCAAAATCCTATTCCCAAGTAAGATCACATTTACAGGTAGTAGGGTGAGAAATTCAACGTATCTTTTGGGGTAGGGGGACACAATTCAAAGCATAACACACGAAGGGGTCCAGAACATGCCACTGTGGGATAAAAATTATTTTAAACCAAAGGGCATTTGAGTTCCTGAAATCCCTTGTCTGCCTAAAAGCAGAGCCTCCCAGAAGAACTCAGAAGGAACTCCTCATAAATCCCCTCCCAGGAAGCAATTCTAATCCTCTAATCCTCTCTAAAATGAGAAGGCGGCATCACACCCAAACAGACATTATCTCAAAACCATCATATCTCTCATCTGTTCCCCTAAGGGCTCATTTATCTTTCCTAAAAGTCATTTGTTTTCCTGTAAGTGCCCTTCTCCCCATTCCTGTCACCTATTAAGATGGTATATAAGCCCCATATTCTAACCACCACTTTGAATCACATTTCTTTATGAACTTCCATATATATGGATATGGTTAAATGTTTTCCCTTCCTAACCTGTCTTTTGTTAATTTAATTTGCAGGCCCCCTAAGATAGAACCCAGGAGAGAAGAGGAAAAGTTTTTCTATTGACATACTGGTAAACTCAATTTATGCTTAATGACGAGCTACCTGGAATTTTTCCTTGGTCTTATGACCTTGGAGTTGAAGGGTTGCTAAGAGGTCCAATGTAAATAAAGACCTTCCAACACTGCTAGAAATGGCTTTTCCCTACTCACCTGCCCCTATCTTGCTCCAGGACATCTCTAAAGCTAAGAACACGGCAGTGTGGTAGTACCAACATCTATTCTACATAATGTTGAGATGAGCCTGGTAAAAAGTGGAGGTTATCTGGTAGTTTTGAAAAGATGAGACATTTCTGGTATGTACCAAGTGAACAGAACACTACGGGAAACAGATGATAAATGTACTCCACAAAATCTGGGAATACTATACAGTCACTTAGCAGTAAAAGGGCTGTGCATGGTTAGTTCAGGCACACTGATTATCCTTGTACATGAATTAAACCTAATTTCTTTCACCTCTATCCTAAAATCTTTCCAAGGAAGTAAGAAAACTCTTTTTAGGTATTCAGATTCACCATTACTCCTTCAGAATAATCTAGCACCAGCTGGGATTCCAGAATAGCTCTTCAAAACTAATGACCACTTCTGGTAAGACTCCTTGGAAAACCCTCAGGGTACTTAGAGGCAACAAATCTGTCTGCTGGTATTTATATTAAGCTGGTAGGAGATGTAAAAGGAGGCGAAAAGAAGAAAGTCGTGGTATGTCAGTGGCATTCAGAGATCACTCCCAACCACTATTTTTTGTCACATTACTAATATGGATTTAATCAATCTAAGAACATACAGGGTCCCCTGACCATGACCCTTTGCAAACATCCCACTAAAACCATAACAGATCAGGTGCATTTGACCTCCAAAAATGAACATAGCTATAAATAAACATCAGTCCTTCTAGATTCCATTTTATTAAGATTTAGAAGCTTAAATTCAAACAAAGTCCATCTGGTGCAGTGTCATCTGTGAACTTAAAACCAAAGAAGGATGCATTCTAAGCACCCACCCAGTGACGAGATACACTGGTTTCCACCAGAGACAACCTGAGTGCGTCCTCAGGTGGATGTTGTCACTGTATTTGAGATTATTTTTTGCATTCAGTGTGTCAGGAGCCTTGGCAGTATGGTGAAGAATAACTGTTTTCTATACATTTTATCATATTCTTTTTCTCAACAAATTCACCTTGACAATGTTCTCTACCTCTAACTTCCAATACAGAACACAGCCTCCTACAGAAGCAGTCAGTGAACTAATTATCCATTTGTGTTTAAATACTACATCACTATATGTCACGGAATGAGCATCAGTCAGGGCCACACTGCATTATTGTACTTCTTCTCAGATTCTTTCCTCAGTGCTGGAAATATGTATCCTTAAACTTGAAAAAAAGCAGATTTAGAGTATGGCACTTTGTAAAATCATGATAGAGAAAACAACTGGATCCCTGAATTTAATCTCAGTCTTCCTGTTCCATTGTATATCCTTGTTTAGAGCCACTTAATGTTGCTTCACTGATTTACCTTAAATAAATGCACTACTATTTTTCCTAGAAATCATTTGAAGTTGCATCTTCTTTGAGATTCTCAAGTGAAGTCTCTAGAACAAGAAATATTAAGTGAATTAATTTCATTCTTACGGTAGAGGAAATCATTACTGAGAGGAAAACTCCTCAGAGCAAGAAAGCCTCGTATTTATTGAGTCAATTACTTATTGTTTCTGCTGGCTGCTTAACATGCATTGTTTTTCATAGCCCTTACTGCATGTCAAAGGATAGTTATGTTTTGCCTGCATTCGAAGGATAAGGAGATTGAGGCATACTGACATAGAAAAGTTCAATATTTTGCCCAAACTTACACAAGTAAGAAATAGCAAAACTTGGGTTGAACTCAGGTATGTTAGACTTCAAACCTTGATTATGCTATGATGCCTCATAAAGCAATGGTTCCCAAAGCTCCTTGGCTGTGAAAAAATCTTCAGATTTTCAGGTTTGACCCAAGTCATACACCCGCTGGATAAAAAATCCACAGTATGAAACTTGGAAATCTGCATTTTAAAAAATCTCCTGGTCAGTTTTAGGGTCCACTGTTTTGAAGGACATAAAAGATATTGTGGTTATACACAACACTGTAACTTATTTTACTATTAAATACTATCTGAATATTTAAAGAGTTATGGTTTTAAGGAAATTTGATTTCTATTTCAAAACACTAATCTATATCAGGAAAGCAAAGATAGGTAACCTGATCTATGGTGATTGCTAAGGAAATGATTCCATATATATTACAAAATTAGCAGTCAGATGTTGATTGTTTTAGAGAGAAGGAATTGTTTTAGTCTCCTTTATACAACATAAGCAAATCAACAAATATCTTGATTAACTACTAGTGACAGTTATTGTGCTATTATATAATTCATGATCTATAAACCTGTGTTGAAGTCCATAAAATAAAAACTAAGTTTCCACTACTTGTTTGCAGCATAATTCACTTCATGACTAACAGAACTCAGTAATTCAACTACAAATGATTTATGAAAGCGGTCTCCTATACCTATACAATGTCTATGGAAACCACTAGTAGTAGTGGTTGATATATGTTATAATAGGATCCTCATTTAGAACCCAATCTTCCTCAAGTTATGACAGTCTTCCTAGGATGTAAAATAATCCATCATCTTCTATTGTCATGCCAAGTTAATAGAAACTTAGCAATATATAGCTCCTAAGATTTGCAATCCCATTAGGGTAAAATCTAAATTAAATCTAATGACCTGGGCTTCCCTGGTGGCGCAGTGGTTGAGAGTCTGCCTGCTGATGCAGGGGACACAGGTTCGTGCCCCGGTCCAGGAAGATCCTACATGCCGCGGAGCGGCTGCGCCTGTGAGCCATGGCCGCTGAGCCTGTGCATCTGGAGCCTGTTGCTCCGCAGCAGGAGAGGCCACAACAGTGAGAGGCCTGCGTACCGCAAAAAAAAAAAAAAAAAAAAATCTAATGACCTTTTGCTTTGAAGAATAAACAATTATTTATGTAGTTTCCCCTGATCTTTGGCTGTTACATAACAACTTAAAAAAAAAAGTTTTGTGCCCTTGTCTCTTAAATAAAAGAGTGTTCTTGATAACTTGTTATAAATGCTTTAAGGAATCCTTATTTAAACTGATCATAAATTCATATCATTAAGCTGTATCTTAACACCAACTGAATGAGAACCAGAAATCCCTACAAATTGTTGTTATATATATTTGTGGCATTTGTCTCTCCTTGATGATTTACTTTGGAAACTTTACCATCTCTATTTAGACATCACGTTTATATATTTTTTTCCTGAATCATTTGACACCATGGCAATATGGAATGGTGGTAAAGAATGTGGCTTCATATTCAATATAGTTTTGGAAGTCCTAGCTATGGCAATCAGAGAAGAAAAAGAAATAAAAGGAATCCAAATTGGGAAAGAAGAAGTTAAAGTGTCACTGTTTGCAGATGACATGATACTATATATAGAAAATCCTAAAGATGCTACCAGAAAACCACTAGAGTTTATCAATGAATTTGGTAAAGTTGCAGGTTACAAAATTAATACACAGAAATCTGTTGCATTTTCTTACTAACAATGAAAGAGAAATTCAAGAAACAATCCCATTTACCATGGCATCAAAAAGAATAAAATACCTAGGAGTAAACTTACCTAAGCAGACGAAAAATCTGTACTCTGAAAACTATAAGACAGTGATGAAAACAATAAAAGATGACACAAACAGATATACCATGTTCTTAGATTAAAACAATCAATATTGTCAAAATGACTGAATCTGTGGATTACCCAAGGCAATCTACAGATTCAGTGCAATCCCTATCAAATTACTGATGACATTTTTCAGACTATACTACAAAGCTATAGTCATCAAAACAGTATGGTACTGGCACAAAAATAGAAATATAGATCCATGGAACAGGACAGAAAGCCCAGAGATAAACCCACACACTTATGGTCAATTCATCTATGGCAAAGGAGGTAAGACTATACAATGGTGGAAAGACAGTCTCTTCAATAAATGGTGCTGGGAAAACTGGACAGCTTCATGTAAAAAAAAAATGAAATTAGAACATTCTTTAACACCATATACAAAAAGAAACTCAAAATGGATTAAAGACCTAAATGTGAGACTGGACACTATAAAACTCTTAGAGGAAAACATAGGCAGAACACTCTCTGACATAAATCGCACCAGTATCTTTTTTGATCCATCTCCCAGAGTAATGGAAATAAAAACAAAAATAAACAAATTAGACCTCATTAAACTCAGAAGCTTTTGCACAGCAAAGGAAACCATAAACAAAACGAAAAGACAACCACAGATTGCGAGAAAATATTTGCAAATGATGTGACCAACAAGGGATTAGTCTCCAAAATGTACAAATAGCTCATGCAGCTTAATATCATCAAAACAAACAACCAAATCAAAAAATGGGTAGAAAACCTAAATAGACATTTCTCCAAAGAAGACATACAGATGGCCAAAAGGCACATGAAAAGATGTTCAACATCGCTAATTATTAGAGAAATGTAAATCAAAACTACAATGAGATATCACCTCATACCAGTCAGAATGGCCATCATCAAAAAATCCACAAACAACAAATGCTGGCGAGGGTGTGGAGAGAAGGGAACCTCTTGCACTGCTGGTGGAAATGTAAATTGATACAGCCATTATGGAGAACAGTATGGAGGTTGCTTAAGAAACTAAAAATAGAACTACCATATGACCTAGCAATCCCACTACTGGGCACACATCTGGAGAAAAACATGGTCTGAAAGGATACATGCACCCTGACGTTCATTGCAGCACTGTTTACAGGAGCGAAGACATGGAAGCAACCCAAATGTCCATCAACAGAGGAATGGATTAAAAATATGTGGTACCTACATACAATGGAATATTACTCAGCCATTAAAAGGAATGAAATAATGCCATTTGCAGCAACATGGATGGAGCTAGAGATTGTCATACTGAGTGAAGTAAGTCACACAGAGAAAGAGAAATATCGTATGATATCACTTATATGTGGAATCTAAAAACAAAATGATATGAATGCACTTATTTACAAAACAGAAACAGACTTCGAAAACAAACTTATGGCTACCAGCAGGGAAGGGTGAGGGGAAGGGATAGTTAGGGAGTTTGGCATTGACATGTACACACTGCTATATTTAAAATGGATAACCAACAAGGACTTACTGTATAACACAGGGAACTCTGCTCAATATTATGTAACAACCTAAATGGGAAAAGAATTTGAAAAAGAATAGATACATGTATAACTGAATCACTTTGCTGTAAACCTGAAAACTATCACAGCATTGTTAATCAACTATACTCCAATGTAAAATAAAAAGTTAAAAAAAAAAAGAATGTGGCTTCATAATTGAGGATTAAAATCTGAGCTATACTGTCTACAAATATTACATAACTTGCTTAAATTACATACATTGATTTTCTCATATGTAAAATGGAAACACATAGTAACTATGTTAAAGGGTAGTTGTTAGTACTAAATTAGGAATACATGAAGTGTTTAGAATAGGGTCTGGCACATGGATAAGCCTTCAATATTCAATAAAAATTGTCTATAAAAAGGTATGAACTTTCATTATAAACTTTGGGTTCTTTTCTAATTTAGAGCATATAAGAGAAGGTTTAAGTTTACAATAGTTTAGCCATAAAAAAGAATAAAAATTTTCCATTCGCAACAACATGGATGGACTTGGAGGATATTATGCTAAGTGAAATAAGACAAAGAAAGACAAACACTGTATTAAATCACATATATGTGGAATCTAAAAAATAAAACAGACTAGTGAATATAACAAAACAAGAAACAGATACACATATAACAAACTAGTTGCTACCAGTGGGGAGAAGGAAGGGTCAAAGGGCAAAATAGGGGTAGGCATTTAAGAGGTACAAACTACTATGTATAAAATAAATAAGCTACAAGGATATACTGCATAACACAGGGAATATAGCCAGTATTTTATAATAGCTATAAATAAAATGTAACTTTTTAAGATTGTGAATCACTATGGTGTACACCTGAAACATATAATGTTTACATAAACTATACCTCAATTAAAAAATTACATTAATTAACCTAAACCTGAAAGGATCTGATTTATTTGTCTAGGACATAGCTTATTCTTTTGATTTTGAATTAGAAATGTTTCTGTTGCAAGGATGTAGGGTATCCTTTCAATTTTTATTTTATAATTATTTAACCCCTTTTTATATTTCACTCAATCCCCAAACTGTTCCCACAAGTAGATCCCGTATCAGAGAGAACTAAGCTTTTGGAAGGACATGGTAACAATTATAAACAACTGATGTTTATATAACATATAACAATAAACAAAATGTTTTCCCATAACTTTTCTTGCTTTTGATACTTAGAGATCCTTATTTTCTTTGTTTTAAAAATGAGGAATCTAAAGTTAATAAAGACTAAGTGAAGGTGTTATTAAAATCTGTCTCTTTTGACTCTTATGATTTTACCTCTTCATTTTGCTTTCTGGGGGATCAATTAGCATTTTTACCAGCCAGGTGCCTTGATTCATTTACAATTGCTCTTTTTCCCTTTAAAAATCAATATATAGAACTCCTGTTTCTAGTAATGGCGAATTAACATATAATAGACAGCATATATGTGGGTCTTGTTTTTGTATCCATTCAGCCAGTCTGTGTCTTTTGATTGGGGCATTTGTCCACTTACATTCAAGGTTATTATCGATATGTATGTTCCTATTACCATTTTCTTAATTGTTTTGGGTTTGTTTTTTTGGGTCTTTTTCTTCTCTTGTGTTTCCCCCTTAGCGAAGTTTCTTTAGCATTTATTGAAAGCTGATTTGTTTCCTGCTTAGAGAAGTTTCTTTAGCATTTGTTGTAAAGCTGGTTTGGTGGTGCTGAATTTCTCTTAGCTCGTTTGTCTGAAAAGCTTTTAACTTCTCCATAGACTCTGAATGAGTTCCTTGCTGGGTAGAGTAATCTTGGTTGCTCTTCCATCACTTTAAGTATATTCTGCCACTCCCTTCTGACCTGCAGAGTTTCCGCTGAAAAACCAGTTGATAATCTTATGGGGATTCCTTTGTATGTTATTTTTTGTTTTTCCCTTGCTGCTCTTAATACTTTTTCTTTGAATTTAATTTTTGTTAGTTTGATTAATATGTGTCTTGGTTTGTTTTTCCTAGGGTTTATCCTGTATGTGACTCTCTATTCTTCCTGGACTTGGGTGACTATTTCCTTTCCCATGTTAGGGAAGTTTTCCACTATAATCTCTTCAAATATTTTCTTAGATCCTTTCTTTTTCTCTTCTTCTTCTGGGACCCCTATAATTTGAATGTTGGTGCATTTAGTGTTGTCCCAGAGGTCTCTGAGATTGTCTTCAATTCTTTTCATTCTTTTTTCTTTATTCTGCTCCTCAGCACTTATTTCCACCATTTTTTCTTCCAGCTCAGTTATTCGTTCTTCTGCCTCAGTTATTCTGTTATTGATTCCTTCTAGTGTATTTTTCTTTTCAGTTAAATAGTGATGAACAACACAATGTTTGTTCTTTAGTTTTTCTAGATCTTTGTTAAAAATTTCTTGTATTTTCTCTGTCTGTGCTTCCATTCTATTTCTGAGATTCTGGATCATCTTTCCTATCATTACTCTGAATTCTTTTTCAGGTAGAGTGCCTATTTCCTCTTCATTTATTTGTTCTTGTAGGTTTTTACCTTGCTCCTTCATCCGTGACATATTTTTTTGGTGTCTCATTTTTTTTTTTTTATGAGTGGGATTGTGTTCCTGTTTTACTGGTTGTTTGGCCTGAGGCTTCCAACACTGGAGTTTGTAGGCTATTGGGTAGAGTTGGGTCTTGGTGCTGAGATGAGGAACTCTGTGAGACCTCACTCCAATGAATATTCCGTGGGGTCTGCGGTATAGATGAATCAACAACCAGAAGGTACATCAATACCACAATAGTAAAAAAGAGGAGGAACAAAAGGAAAAAAAAAACGGGGGGGGGAATGGAAAGGCCTTGGCTGTGGAGGTGGGGCCTAAGCAAGGGCGAGGTTTGGGTGGTTGGCAGGGCCAATGCTGAGGACCCACAGGGCTGGAAAAGGCCCTGGGGCTGTGGGGGGTGGGGCTTAGGCTCAAGGAACAGAAGGGTCCCAGGCGTGCCCCCCACCCCAGTCTCAGAGGGCAGGGGACCTCACTTGGGAGCCTATCAGTCTTCCTGGTCTCGAGTGGGTGGGCCAAATGCCCTGCTCTCCTGTCCTGCTTCTCCTGCAGGGCCCCTCCTGCCTGCCTCCCCTGATCTCCCCAGCCTCCCTCCTATGCCCCCAAGGACCCACACATCCTGGAGGGGGCCTGGAGAGCAGGGGATCAGCCTGGGAGTTCAGCAGGCTCCCCTGCCTGAGTGGGCCAGGCAATCGCCCTCTGCTCCTCTCCCGCTCTTCCCAGAGAGTCCCTCCTACCTGCCTCTCCTGATCTCTCTGGCCTCAGGGGTGCTGATCTTGTCTGGTCTCCACTTCTCCTCCCCTCTCGGTCCCCGTACTTCCTACCAGTTCACTTTGGGGTTCCTCCTGTCTCCTTGGGGGTTAGAGTCCCCCACCAGTGGCTGGCAGGTGCCCTAACTGTGGGGAGATGCTAACTCCGTGTCTTCACAATAGGTATCTCTTTACACAGAAAACAAAAGAGAACCATATATCAGAAATTATCTAATTTACTCCAAACTCTACTGGGCTACAAGTCATTTTTATAGCACAACAACGATTTGTTAAGAGTACCTTTTATTGTTTTTATTCAATTTAAAATTTAGATAAATAATAAGTCTATATTCTTAAAAAGAAGTAGTTTGAGGAAAAAAGAAGCAAATATTAGGTAATAATAAAATTAGCTAATGTTTACTGAGAGACAGTTCTAAACCTTCATATGTGTTAACTCATCTAACTCTGACAACAACAGTGCTTTGTAGGTGCTACTGATATTCTCATTTTACAGATAGTGAAACTGAGGCACACAAATTACTTCAGCAAGCTCATTTATGTCATTTCAAGTAAGGAGCCAAGTCAAGATTTGAACCAAATCAATCTGATCCCGGGAAGACAGGCACTAGCCAATAGGGATATCAATTCGAGTTTTCCAGACTCTAACTGTATTGTTAAAATTCATTTCTCTATTGTCCTTCCTTTTTTCATCTAATAATCCAATAATTGTCCATGCTACACATACAGTCAAATATATATAGATCCTCATTTTATGTCTATGTACCGTAAATACATGTTTTTGACTATATATGTTTTTGACTCATTGAATCGAAAGAAAAAATTCAAAATCTTCTATTTGTATTGATAGAAAAGTGTTTAACAATTTCAATCGTGGCAAGTAGGCCATAATCAGTGAGAAGCAATTAGAAAAGCACAATCCAAAGGCAGCCCAGCCTTCAGAACATCAATAGACCCTTCTCCTGTGGAGCTATTTAATGTTGATTTTTCAAATTACATGGAACACAAAAATAGAGTGATAGTTCAGTTTTTTTTTTTTAAATGACAGGATACATTTTTATTTTCTAAGAAACCATTTCTAGAGACTAGGTATTCCTTACCATTAAAAACATAGCTCGGTGTTGACACAGAAACTTAAATTCAGAGCAGATCAAAACATGTTCTAAATAGGCCCTTATCATACATTATTAATGGATAAGACAAAGAAAGTTGACATATTTCCATCACTTGGCAAACCTGGCACAAGCAGGCTATCAGTAAACACTGGCAAACAAACAGACAAGTAAAGCTGACAACTATTTTTGACTTTTCCATACTCTTAAACATTTTTCAGAAATAAAATTACGACAGTTAGAAAAGATTGAAATATATGACTTCCTTTTGACATTTATGAGAGTAAGAATTCCTCTTTGTTAAAAATAAAAATTAGCCAAATGCTAAATAATAAATGAAATAATAATAGAAATAATTTTTAAAAATCACAGAGTGGCACATAGGTTAAAAAAGGAAAAAGTACTTACTTTCTAGAATTATTTTGTATTCTACGTATCTATTTAAGTAAAAAGCTTAAAAATACATACATTTTTAGTATAGTATATAAAAGCTTAAAAATACATACATTTTTAGTATAGCAGAAACGACCAGAGTTGGCATCTCAGCCAAAGATGAAAACTACATGAAATGGTTTTAGAAAACAAATTCAGGAAGGTGGGACCAAAAGGAGAAGCTTCCTCTTATCACACAGCATTTAGCCTCAGGGATTCCAGGAAGTTAAAGTGCCCTTCTAGAACATGAAGAGACTCAGGAGTTGTTCTGACTGACAGGGTACAGACGTCACGAGAGTAGAGATGTGGAGGCAATTCAGTCAAGAGTTTGGGGAAGAAACACACCATAGTTAAATGTTTGGGTCTACAGAAAAATGAAACAGAGAGAACATGCATTCGATCTGTGCACCCTCTACTCCCCCACTTCCTTAGTGGGAATCTCAGAAAATACGATCAGTTGTTAGACTAGATGAGAATAAAAGGAAGACACACACACACACACACACACACACACACACACACACACACAGGGCAACTGGAGGCAATGAAGGGAGACAAAAAATATTTAGTACTCCCAACTATCAAAATTTACTGAGAAAGGCATACAAAACATAGATTGTCAGAGTGGAAGAGGACTCTGCGGTTCATTTTGTTCAGCTCCTTCATTTACAGATGAGGTACAATAGGCTCAGAGTTTACATGACTAGTTCACGTTCATGCAGTAGTTTTAGAGAGGAAAACAAGAAATATATGCAGGTTTTAACTACGATTCTTGTATTAATATTTTTCTTTTTAAAAATCAATCTTGGGGCTTCCCTGGTGGCGCAGTGGTTAAGAGTCCGCCTGCCGATGCAGGGGACGAGGGTTTGTGCCCCAGTCCGTGAAGATCCCACATGCCGCGGAGCAGTTGGGCCCGTGAGCCACGGCAGCTGAGCCTGTGCGTCCGGAGCCTGTGCTCTGCAACAGGAGGGGCCACAACAGTGAGAGGCCCGCGTACCGCAAAAAAAAAAAAAAAAAAAAAAAAAAATCAATCTTGGATTTACCACTGTATTAATGAGGGCTCTCCAGAGAAAGAGTTTTCTCTGTCTCTCTCTCTGTCTCTCTCTGTCTCTCTCTCTGACAGAGAGAGGAAGGGAGGAAGGAACGGAGAAAACAGCAGAGAGAAAGAGAGAGGAGCTTTATTATAGGAACTGGCTCACGCAATTATGGAAGCCAAGAAGTCATACAATCGGCTGTCTGTAAACTGGAGAACCAGGAGAACCAGTGGTTAATTCAGCTCTCATCTAAAGACCTGAGAACCAGGGGTGCCAATGGTGTTAAGTTCAAGTCCAAGACCTGAGACTTGGGGCTGATGGTATAAGTCTGGTCTGAATCAGAGGCCCAATAAGCAGGAGCGCATGTCCGAGGATGGGGGAAGATGTGCGCCTAAGCTCAAGCAGAGAAAGAGAATTTGTACTTCCTCTGCCTTTTTGTTTTTTTCAAGTCCCCAGCATATTGAATGATGGCCACCCACATTGGTGCAAACAATCTCCTTTACTCAGTCTACCAGTGTAGATGGTAATTTCTTCCCGAGACACCCTCCCAGACTCACCTAGAAACAACATTTCTATCCAGGCATTCCTTAGCATATTCAAGTTGACACAAGTCATTAACCATCACAACCACCAAATTCTCCTTTTTATTTATAATATGCAAATAACTAAACCATCTGTCCCACCTGTTCTAGAACTTTCTCTCATAACACATCTATTCATTAAAATGACTGAATCAGAATGTGAACAGTTCAAATATTCCAGGAAATGTAAATAAAACACAACAAAAAAGCAGACTATTCAAAGTAGCTTTGAGTGTAGTTTCCTGTACATTCCCTTCCAAAAAGAAAAGATGAATTTAAATTATCTTCATTATAAAATATTTTTGTGGGAGGAACATCCACTCACATTATAGAAAAGTAGCCATTGGACTGCTTTTCTATAATGTGCTTTTGTCATTGGACACACTCATAGTCCAAAATGAGTTATAAGAATTGTGGGGACATAGAAGGAAAGGGTACATAAAAATAGAGAAGTCATCAAAAGATTCAGGGGAGCTTTCTGGAGAAGAATCATGTTTCACCTAGGAGAGAGCCTATCAGAATCTTCAGAGTGGATTGTAAAAAGGGACTGGCTAATTCAGCTTGAAAAAGTTCTCTTAGTGAATCCAATATGCCCAAATTGGATGGCAATCACAGTTGGGGTGGAGGACTATTTTCTTGATTTTGACAGACATTCAAAGTTCACATTGCATCAAACTACACAAAAGCCCGTAGAGAAGGGATCTAAAGTGTCAGATACCATGTTAGACCCTCCACATCACTAATTCATTTAACCTCCTTTCATCCACTTCTCACCAAAAACCTCAAATATTAAGCAAACCTCATTTAGACAAGTCACTCATTTGCTCTACCTTAAATGCCTTCCACAGTAGTATAGTTTAAGAATATTTCATTTTTGTTGTCATGAAAGATGAGAATGACATCTTCCTTAAAATATATTTTCACAAGTTGCTTACTATAGTTAAACCAGTAATTAGTGAAATACAAGTGTACATTTCTCTAACATCACATCAGAGACATAGAAGTCCTATATAATTCCTTAAAAGTGACAGACTAGCCCCCAAAGTGTCCTGATAGCTATAATTCAAGAAACTCCAATGACAAACAGTATAAAACTCATAAGTTACTCATAATAATAGTCCTGTGGTACTGCTGACAGAGCTTTCACACAGAGGAACACTGTGTGTGGTTTCAAAACTCTTTTACATGCTTTATTAAAGTTAGTAAGAGGAGAAAAAAGATAAAGCACAACACGAAACAGTTCTGTACCATTGCAACTCAGCCAGGGTTAATTAGAATGCTCTCCCTTGGTCCTCTGAGGAGTCAGGTTGTGACAAACTGAATGCATCCCAAGCAACAAACACCAAATATTAATATGCCCTTTGCACAGGGCTTAGTTTTAAATGAAGCAACCACAATCGGGTTGCTGCAAATCACCCACCTACAAATGTTATCAAAATTGCAACCTGCTTGACACATCTTGTCATTGTGCTTACAACCTAAAGAAAATAAAACATAAAATGAAAACATTTTCTTGTCAGGGTCAGGCTACAGTCATTAATTTTATTCTTCACCATTGAGGGGTTTTGTTTTGTTTTTGTTTTTGCAGATTATTGTCCACAGGAGGTTGTCAGTAGCTGACTCTCCACAGGCTTTATTGACTTGTAGGGAACAAGAGCATTTTAAACCAGAGTTATTTCAATAGCTATAAACAATTTAAAAGACACTATAAAGATGTGGTGATTATTGGAATCAAAATACTCAATAGAATACACAAAAGGAAATGGAATCCTTAGCGGCTGATGTTCCTAAAGAGAATTACCCATTCTTTTGGAAAAGGATTTCCGAAAGTGAACAGATAGTGCTGTAAGGAGTGTTTCTGAGAGACTTGCTATGCAGGAGGCAGATCAAATAGTTTAAAATACAGAAAGATGCCATTTAAATTCTGGGATCAAGAGTAACCTCAAACGTTTATAAGAACATTTTGTATCATTCATTATTTAATGGATAAGTGTGTGTCAAACCTCTTCTTTAACGGCCTTTAAATTTAAAAAATAAAACTATTTTATTGAGACAAAGTCTCACCTGAATAATGAAATGTTGAACTATTCAGGCAACTCTCCATCACTGCCTTAGATGTCATTCTGCAGGTAGTGGGCAAACACAGAATAATGGAAGAAAAGCCCAGCAGGTGGAGTAGAGAATTGGAGAGGACGATTGCAGACTGCTGTCCAAGCAGCAGTGGGGGACACACAGCAGACGTCTAGGAAGAGAAGCAAAACCCAGTGGAAAGGACTCGGGAAACAAAACAGCAGAAATTAAGGCAGCTGAGTGGGGAACTCCCAGGGGATGCAGATACAGAGGAGAATGCAGGTTCACTGCTGGTGTTTTTTTAACTGATCATCTGTGGCTGAGGGCCCTGTCCAAAATTTTATATATACATATGTATGTACGTGTGTATGTATGTATATACACCCACACCCAACTTTTTCCTTTTTTGTAGCGAGAAGTGAGTCAGAAACTCACCTTGGAATCACTGAAAACAGTCCCTCTGGAAGGGGTTGTGCGGGCCCCTTGAAATAACTCAGGAAGGACAAATCATGTGCAACCACACCAGCTTCTGAGAAGAGCGGGTGTACAGTAAGGTACAAACATTTCCTCAGAAATTATCCAAGGCCTAGAAACCCTTGCAGGAGGAAGGAGGACAGCGATTCTGGGTGTGTAAAATGGCTTATTAGAGAACCAGCCCTTGTTTCTGGTCAGGCTTGGCTGGTCCTTAGGAGGCTTTCTATGGGAACCGACACTGAGCAATGCAGTTTTGGGAGAGCAAGGCTGGTGCAGGCCTAGTGACTTTTAACACCGAGGACATGAAATCACCTGCCCCACAGGACAATGGGGCCTGTGCCCTTCTGAACCAGGGTGGGTGGGGCTGTTACTGCCACACTGGACCAGCATTTTCTCTCAGACCTTAGTCTGACATGATGCAATAAAAATAGAATAAAAAAGAAATACCAGTGTATTGCAAGATACAGTGTAAGAGTTGTTTCTTGAAACTTCTGTATTATTTCATACACACACACACACACACACACACACACACACACACACACCCTGTGCATGGATCATCAAAAAGTACGAAAAATGCTGCTCTGCTTTTTATACCAAAAAGTGGAATTGCTGGGTCATATGGGGTGCTTGTGTTTGAATATTGTATTCTAAAATGATGAATTAGACAAATGTTTTAAAGAGATAAGTTAACTTCTCAGAATAATTCTCTCATTTCTGACACATTAATTCTGTGGCTGACAACACACTTGTAATAAGTGCTAATAATGCGTTCTTAATATTTTAATAATGCTAAGGGAATGGACCACAATATATGATAATTCTACAGGACATATAATGCTGGACAATCAAATCACATATATACAATGTAAGCTTTAGAAGGAAGATACTAAGATATAAAAACATATGTAATAATTCTAAATTAAAAATAGAGAAGTCCTACCAACATACACAGGAAGCCAAATCTAAAGAGGGGTGAAGATTTGACTCACTCTCAAATAAGTAACCAGGTCCCAGGTCTCAACAAAGAATCTATTTGTTGATAATCCAGATACTGTAACTTGGATGGGCCTGAGACAATGTTTTTTTCCTTTTTGGTCTGAAAAGATTATTCAAACATGTGAAATATATTAGAATATTCCTGCTCTGAAGCCATAAGACAATATCAAAATAAGTATTTCCATAACCCTAAAGAAAGTATCAATAAAGACCAAGTATAGAAATAGTAAGGGCTAAACATATGTTACCAAGATTTCAAATAGATTAAGTATGAGTACATTAATGTTTGGTAATCATTGTATTTATGTATGTTTTATGTTTTGCCTGCTGTTTAAAAGGTTTGAAACATTGAATGGATCAGTTTTAAACGAGCAGTAATTAGTTTTAGTAGTTCAAAGTAATTTAAATGATTAAATGATTCCATGTTTAAATGATTAAGAAAATTTTCAAAATTTTATGAAATAAAGATGTTTTATAAATTGAGTGTTAAGCTATATACACACAGATGCAGTACCTCATCAATGTACACTCCCTTATGTTAAAGAGAAAATTAACAAATACTACCAGTTTATATTTTTACATCTAATTTAATGTTTTTCAAATTAAAAAAGGAATGTAGGGCTTCCCTGGTGGTGCAGTGGTTAAGAATCAATGCAGGGGACACAGGTTCGAGCCCTGGTCTGGGAAGATCCCAACTGCCACGGAGCAACTAAGCTTGTGCACCACAACTACTGAGCCTGCGCTCTAGAGTCCGCGAGCCACAACTACTGAGCCCATGTGCCACAACTACTGAAGTCCACGTGCCTAGAGGCCATGCTCCACAACAAAGAGAAGCCACCGCAACGAGAAGCCTGCACACCGCAATGAAGAGTAGTCCCTGCTGTCCACAACTAGAGAAAGCCCACGTGCAGGAACGAAGACACAGTGTAGCCAAAAATAAAAAATAAATAAGTAAAATAAAAAGGAATGTACGCATTAAGTCAAGTGAAAAAAATCAGAGTTGGGTTGACCAAGAGTTTATCAGCTCATCCCAAACCACCCACCAAATCCTACTTGCCCTGGATAATCTATGAGCAGCTTGGTACATGCATTTTCACAACCTCTTCCTTGCTTATCCAAACACAAAACTATACGCCCCCGTACAGGTTTGTTTTCAGAATTGACTCACACTATATACTAAATACCTTGATCTGTAATTTGTCTTTTCATGTTTCATTTTAAATAGCTATTTCCATATATCAGTAGATATATACCAAGCATTCATTTAAAATATAAGCTTTCCTGGTTACACATGTGCGGGCATGCACATGAACTTTTATTTAAGTGGAATGATGCCATCATGGTACTTCTTTTTTAGGTTGGAGGTATTTTTTCCTGTTTTTTGTTTGTTCGTTTTTGCTTTTTGCACTCCTCTCTTCCCTTGATTCCAGTTACTCTTCTCTACCTTCCATCCACCCCATGGTGACACATATTAATAGCCTGATATAGATCATAAAATGACATGATGCTTTGAAAGTGCTAGAGAGAGGTGGAATTGCAATGAGGTACAAGGTATTATAAAAACATACTGCGATTATTAATAGATTTTAATTATAACAATTTATTAAAATGTATAATAGATCTTATAAATTAAAGCTATGGAATTTGTTAAAATAATCTAACTATAAAATAGCAATTAAAAATATATTCCCTATATGATTTTAAAAAAAACAGGCATGTAAAAAACACCTGAATAAAAGTGTTTTCTAAGCTTGAGATGCAAAAACTTAAACTGCTATTAGAGAGATGCCAAACTGCACCTGTTTCCAGAGGGAGAAAGGCAGTTTACTTTCAATTCTTAGCCTAGCAGGCAGAGAGAGAGAGCACCAGGATTTGTGCCTCTGGCTGCTCAAGTTTGGAAATCTGACCTCAGTTTGGAAACTAAGTTTTTGAAACTACTAGCACATCACCTCATTTTAAAGCCTCGTGGGACCTAAGAGATCCTCTAGTTCAACTGTTTTTTTCCTAAGATGGGGAAATTAAGGTCCAGAGAGGTTAAAACAGCTTGCCTAAGGTTTCATAGCTAATTAAAGGCAATGCTGGGGCTCAGATTGAGGTCTCTGCTTTCAGCCCACAAATTTTTGTTTTCTCTACATTTTCTTTATAACACTGAGTCAAAATCTCAGTGACAATGAAAAACATTTAAGAATCTGCCCGCAATTCTGTAGTCCCTTAGGAGTGAAGATTTTCTTCAGGCCTGTGGTTGATAGTGACAGAATCCTTTGGAGATGTCATGAATACCAGCTAGCTCCACTATTGGGAGAGCAGGTGATGGCTGCTGTGTCAGCTCCTGGTCATCTAGATCCTTGAATGGTGAGTCAATGACAGCTGCCAATCCCGCACCCCACTATTCCTGAAAGTTTGTAAAAGTTACTACATTAAATTGTTTGAGCTTCAAATGTAAGTTCATCACACTCCTTTGAGTTTCTGAAGTCAACATATGGAGAGTCAGCATGTAAGTCAGCACATAGAAACCTGAGCACGCAAACGTACACATAAACATACACAGAAAGATGCCAGATTTTTATACATTAATTTAACTTTTTATACTTCGATCCATTGCAGAATGGTCTATACCAAAAATAGTAGCATGAATTTTTTTCTATTTCAAAAAATAAAGATATAAGAGTTTTAGCCAACTATATGATTAGAGAGAACAATTCTAATTGTTCTCTCACTTCTGTCACCAAACAAGAATGTCCTCACTTCTGTCACCAATCACAGAAGTATTCATGGTTATTACAGGGAAAGGATACAGATTAAAATCAGCAAAGGGAAAAAATATATAGGGCAGAGCTCAGTACCAAATGTGGAGTCATGGACGTTTCCTTCCTGGCACCGATGTGTGACAATACACACAGCATATTGCCAACCAGGGAAGCTCACCTAAGCCTCAGTGATCAGAGGTTCATTATGTAGGCCTGACTGATTGCCCATTTGGTTAATCTCAGTCTGCAGATCCTCTGGAGGTCTACTGACACTGTGTGACCCAAAGTCTCCACTCTAAATCACACTATTGGTCTTTTAGTGTAGCCAGTCTGCACCTTATGACTCCAGGGCCCCAAGGCAAACAAAAATACTCCCATCAGGCATGACATCCCAAGGGCTTAGAGATTACCTTCCAGAAGCCCAGGGCAGAGGTCAGACCTCTTTTCTGGTTAAGGTTGAATTCTTTGTTGCACAGAACTTCTTCTGTTGATGATCCTCTAAGGAAAAACTAATTTCAGAACTCTCAATGCCTTGCCCATCAGAGGCAGTTTCTGTTTATTTGT
Source organism: Grampus griseus (assembly GCF_964374135.1). Classification (NCBI taxonomy): domain Eukaryota; kingdom Metazoa; phylum Chordata; class Mammalia; order Artiodactyla; family Delphinidae; genus Grampus; species Grampus griseus. Next base: position 65,062,180 of record NC_139001.1, read on the forward strand.
ATGATTACAGACTAAAATTTGCATAGAAAAACTTAAGGGGAAAAACACCTTTGTTCTTCAAAAGGGAAAGGATTTTTATGTTGATGTGATATGGCCCTATTAGACAATTTGATTCCCATAATCCCACTCAGAGATGTCAAAGAAAGAAGACATTCTGATGAGAAAGCTGAGGGGGTCACTATGTAAAGGACTAAAACAAAAACTGGAAATGTCCAAGTTTCACAAATACTGTTATTTATAATAAGTAAAAGTACAAGTACATTTTGGAAATAAGTAAGAGTTGAAAATGTCTGTTTTCTAGAGAGTAAGGAGAGATGAAGAACAAACAGTAACTGGAAGATCGATATTTTTCTCTCCTGCAGCCAAAATAGCTAATACTGATCTGTAGACAAAGGAGACAACAGCATGTTGCCTAAGATCATAGCCATATCCTTATCTCTATGTTCTTTTTTGAACAGTAGTGTACATTAGAACAAATATTACATTTTTAAGAAAATATAACAATGCTATTTTCTTTTGTCCACAGATGGATATACATAAAAGAAAAAAGAAATAACTGGAACTATTTTCCCTTTTGTGTATTTAAATTTTCATTGAGGACTTTGTAATAACATAGTCAACAGAATTTGATATGCCCTTGTATACAAGGAAACACAAGAATTAGAAAGGTAACACCAAATAGAAAAGAAAAATTGTTATTATGCAAAATATTTGAACAGTGAGAATTTCTCTAATATATTTTTCAAATGATTATTACATTGTTCTCCAAGGAGATTCAGAGAACTTGTTCAGAAAATGTCCTCCAAATGTATCCCTAAAGCTATAAAAAAGATGCCAAAATTACACGCAGCTCACCCAGAAATATGACATTTTAATTAAGAATATATTTTTAGAACTTGGAAGAAAAATACATAATGTCACAGCACACTAGAAGAAGGCTAGCTACCTATATAATACCATAGATCCAGCACACAGCAATAGAAAATTTTGTTTCTTAATGACTATGTGTTAGAGAGAGCTGATCTGATTCAGTTCTAAGAATAATTCTCAAAATAAATGAGAAGCATAGATTATTTTTTAATCTAATTTTGAACACTAATGTTATCTTAGTCATATTAAAGGATCAAAGTGTCAGGGAATGTTTTGTTCTCAATTAAATCTTTTGAGTCTGTCCCTCAGTACTGACAGATAAAAAAAGCACAATGTACAGTTTTCTTTGTTGCATTCTGGTTTTTTAACCAGAATGTTAATCCACTAAAGGGAGTAGGAAAAAGGAGAAGAAAGCAAAGTGGCTTTATCAGCTGATAGTGAGGCTTGTCTATATCCAAGACAGACACAAACCCACCCAATGCAGACCCAAACCCACATTTCTCTTCAAGTAGACTAGACTCCTTGACCAGATTTCCATTACTTCTTATGTATCCCCAGACCTACTTAATTTCTTATTTCCCAGCTTTGACCTAACAGCTCATTTTTTTCTGAAATATTCAACTCTCTTGCTCAACCAAATATTACATAGAATGGAAAGATGTGTTGCTGTTGTTGTTGTTGTTAAGACTTAAACTTTAAGTCTCTGTAGTAAGAACCTTCCTGTTCGCATATTCACTCCTTCACTGAGGACAGGCAGGGTCATTTAGAGCATAGAGCATAGGATTCAGATTCAAATCCCCGTCCAATATTTATTATTTTAATCCTGAAAATTAATGTAAGTTCTCAGAGTTTCCATGTTCTCCTTTCTAAAGTAAGGATACTAATAACTTCCTTGCAAATTCACAGTGAGGATTAAACAAAACAACATACGCCTCCTATTTGTTATAATGTTCTTATACTAGAATGAAAGGCACAGCTTAAGGTATAGCAACCTGGAAGAAAATCTGTTCTGTTTATTGAGTAAGATGCTTTCTAGATTCAGACATAATTCCAGTGGATACTGGATCAGGAGACAAATATGAATGGTCAATGCTTGCCTGCCCTCAGAATTGCCCTTTCCCTTTGTCCACTAAGCCTTTGATACAAACTACTATCCATGGCTCCTGCTTTCCACAGACTACATTTTTTTTCTGAACGCTCTCCTCAGAGCTCTACAGAGATCCTATTCAAGCTATATCACCTCAGCCCTGCTCTGCTATGTCTGAATTTGAGCACTGGAAAGTGTTCTTTCCTTTGGAAGCACAGTGGCCTCCTGTAAATAGGCCTCTAGTTTTCCTGCCTCGTCAGTTTACCAGGTGTATCTTGACATGTCAAAATCTCTAAAACGCAACCTAAGTTTTATATTACTGTCATTTGTCTTAAACGTCTTTCTCAACGATGTGATCAGTGTCAGAACTGTTTCTCACTTTATTTTTATCTCCAACTTTATCTAATAAACTTCTTTGCCTAATACAGGTTCTTTATAACATTTCTTAGAAAAACAAAGTGGTAATCAACCTCTAACACTTGAACACGCCTTCAGCTTACTCTTATTTAGCACGTCCCAGACCCTTGCTAACTCATGTTTTAGATCCATGACTCCTAATCTGAATTTTGTCTCTCATTTGAGTCCCAATAGTTCATATTACTCTTACACAAAGGCACCCTAGGAGTTTAATCTCAGATTTGAGGGACTTGGTCAATATCGTCGACTGATAAGGTGAAGGCAACTTGGAGTGCCGTAGAGCCCACAAAGGTAGAACTACCTGAGACAAACTAGGAATTCCTTTGAGGAGGGTGTTAGTGCAAGTCACCATTCAGGGCCAGTGGTACTACATGACTCAGGAAGGTTCCAACACCAATGACTCCTTCCCTGGAGCCAACAGATACTTCCTAGAGAAGGAGATTTCTGGAGGACCTCAACCCACTCACAGCATCTAGAAGTCCTGCTGCACCTGTGATTCTGGAGTGTGAACTCCTGCTCTTGATTCTTTAATCAATGTTATCCCCAGTGATGTGATGTATATATAATTCATATGGTTAATATACAGAGTTTTCTTTTTAAAAGCAGAATACTTAGAAGTTAAGCCTATTTCCAACACAAAAGTCAACCTCTCTTAGAAGCTGCCTTTGAAGAAACTGCTCCTCTCTGTCATTCATATCCCTCTGTGATGAGACACTCTCTCTTACCTTTACTCACAGCTTCTTCACTTGATCAATCCCAGTTTGATTCTACCTCCTACAAGTCAATAACCATAGGCATATCCTTCTATTACCTTTGATTTCCAAATAATTATTGCTACAAGGCAAAGACTATAAGGAACTTACAATTCAAATTGATTCTTTCCTTCTTTTTCTGTTCTACTTCGGGTGAGGAGAAAAAAATATACAAAAGGTATTAAATACAAATGTTTATTAGTATTATTTTCCATTTAAAATTATATTTGTGCTCCAATCAAATTATGATTAAAGCAACAGAGGAAGAATTACTTTCACTTTTACTTTAAAACCAAGGAAAACAGATCTTTTCATTATGAAATGCAGTATTGACAATGCCTGTTAAAATGAAATCAGCTGCCTTTGAATTTTATGAATAATATGAATATCTCTCATCAAAATAAACTAAGTTTAAGAATCTTCATAAAATAGTGTTTGATAGTAATTAAATTAGATAAATAAAAGGTATAAGGATAATTTATAGATTAAGTTTGGATCTCAAAATATAAATACGTTCTATGTTAAAAATTCAGGTTATTAAATACTTGAATTTTAAGTTTTCAAATTACTATTTGGATCCAAACACATTTACTGGTCATGGTAAACACCATCAAGCCAAAATTTAACATCCTTTCATGATTAAAAATTCTCAACAAAGTGGATATAGAAGGAACATACCTCAACATAATAAAGGTCACATACAACAAACCAACAGCTAACATCATGCTTAACACTGAAAGGGTGAAAGCTTTTCCTGAGATCATAAACAAGACAAGGGTGACCAGTCTCACCACTTGCATTCAGTATAGTACTGGAAGCCCTAGCCAGAGCAATTAGGCATGAAATAAAAGGCATCCAAATTGGAAAGGAAGAAGTAACATTGTCTCTGTTAGCAGATGGCATGATCTTATATAGAGAAAATTCTAAGGACTCCACCAAAAAATGGTTAAAACTAATCAATGAATTTAATAAAGTTGCAGGACACAGAATCAACATACAGAAATCAGTTGCATTTCTATACACTAACAACTAACCATGTGAAAACAAGTTTTAAAAAATTCCTTACAATAGTATCAAAAACAATAAAATTCTTAGGAATAAATTTAACCAAGGTGGTAAAAGATCTCAATACTGAAAACTATAAGACACTGAGGAAAGAAATTAAAGAAGACACAAATAAATGGAAAGATATCCCATGTTCAGATTGGAAAACTTAATATTGTTAAAATGTACATATTGCTCAATGCAATCTAAAGATGCAATGCAATTTCTATCAAAATTCCAATGGCATTTTTTCACAGAATTAGAACAAACAATCCTAAAATTTGTATGGTACCACAGAAGACCCTGAACAGCCAAAACAATCTTGAGAAAGAACAAAGTAGATGGCATCACATATCCTGATTGCAAACTACGTTACAAAGCTATATTCATCAAAACAGTACGGTACTGGGCTTCCCTGGTGGCGCAGTGGTTGAGAGTCCACCTGCCGATGCAGGGGACACGGGTTCACGCCCCGGTCCGGGAAGATCCCACATGCCGCGGAGCGGCTAGGCCCGTGAGCCATGGTCACTGAGCCTGCACGTCCGGAGCCTGTGCTCCGCAATGCGAGAGGTCGCAACAGTGAGAGGCCCGCGTACTGCAAAAAACCAAAACCAAAAAAAAAAAAACAAAAAAAAACCAGTATGCTACTAACATAAAGATAGATACAGAGACCAATGGAACAAAATCAAGAGCCCAGAAATAAACCCACACATGTATGGTCAACTAATATTTGACAACTGTGGCTAAAAGAAAAAGAATGTTAGCCATAAATTTTTATTCCATTAAAACTATACTTTAAAAATAAAAGAAATAAAGACATTTCTGGATTTAAAAAACAAAACAAAACCTAGAAAATCTGAAGGTAGCAGAACTGTCTTACAAGAAATTCTAAAGGAAGTTTTTCAGGCTAAAATGAAAGGACACTAGACAGTAACTAGAATCTACACAAAGAATAAAGGACATCAGTAAAGTTAACTCCACAAATAAATATAAAAGACAATACAGATGCATTTTGTTTATAAGCCATTTCTTCCTTTGTCTGATTTAAAATACAAGTGAATAAAGCAATAATTTAAAAATTTGTGTTGAAAGGCTTATAATGTTTAAAGATGTAATTTGTAAGACAATAATAGCCCAAAGAAGAAGAGAGAGAATGGAGCTAAGTTTCCATATCATTTAGAAATTGAGTTGGTATAAATTCAAATTAGATTATCTTGATTTAAGATGTTAATTTTAATCCCCAGGGCAACCACACAGAAAACTGAAATAAATATATAGAGAGAAATGAAAAGAAACATGGGAATTAAATGGTAGATTATAAAATAACTATATGAAACACAAAAAAAGCAATAATGGAATAAAAAGGGAAAAAAAATAAAAACATTCAGAAAATAAGGACCAAATTGGCAGACATAAAATCTACATTATTAGTAATTACATTAAGAATAGATTTTTTAAAAATCTGCAATCAAAAGAAGAGATTGGCAGAATGAATAAAAACATGACCCAAATATATGTTGCATATATATGTATATATATGATGCAAACATATATATATATATACACATATATCTCATGCAAACAATAAAAAAAGAAATAGTGACTATTCTAATGTCAAACACAATGAACTTTAAGATAAAAATTTTTATTAAGGACAAAAAAGAACATTTTATAATGATAAGAGGATCAATAAATCAGGAAGATATAACAGATAAAAACATATGTACCTAACAACAAAACACCAAAATACATGAAGCCAAAACTGAAAAAATTGAAGAGAAAATAGATAATTAAAAATAATAGCTGGAGTTGTCAACAGTCCACTTTCAATAATAAGTAGAACAATTAGAGAGATCAAGAATAGAAGAGTCAAACAACACTATAAACTAACTAGACCAAAGAGACATATGTAGAACATTTCAATCAATAATGGCAAAATGCACATTTTTCACATGTGCACATGGAATATTCCCCAGGATATACCATATGATAGGCTATAAAAGAAGTTTCAATAAATTTAAAATAATTTAAATCACAAATTATTTTGTTCAACCATTACGGAATTAAATTAGAAATTAAATACTGATATGAGCTAAGAAGTTCACATATATGATAAAATTAACAAAGCATTTGTAAATAACGTATCAGTTAGAGAATATATTACAATGTTAATTAGAAAATGCTTTGAGATGAGTGAAAACAAATCAAAATATCAAACTTATGGTAGACACATACAGTAGACAGCTAAACCAAGAGTGAAAGTAAAATTCATAGCTTTAAATGCTTATATTAAAAGTGAATGATCTCAAAGCAATTACCTAACTTTCTACCTTAAGAAATTAGAAAAGAGCAGACTAAATCCAAAGCAAGCAGAAGGAAGGAAATAAAGTTTAGGGTGGAAATAAATGAAATATAGAATAAAATGAGAATGGTAGAAAATATTTTCAAATCATATATCTGATGAAGACATATATTCTGAATATATAATGAAACTTTGCAAATCTATAATGAAGAGACAATAACTAAATATTAAAATGGAGCAAATAATTTCAGTAAATATTTCTCCACAGATGATATACAAATGATCAGTAACTACATGAAAAGATGCTCAGAATCATTGTCTTTAGAGAAATGCAAATCAAAACCACAATGACATACCATCCCCATCTACCAAGATGTCTAAAATAGAAATGTCAGACAGTAACAAATATTGGTGAGAATGTGTAGAAATGTGAACCTTCATTCTTTGCCAGTAGAAATATAAAATAGTATAACCACTTTGGAAAACATTTTGGCACTTTCTCAAAATATTAAAGTAACCATATGATCCAGCAATTACACTCCTAGGTATATACCCAAAGGAAGCTAAAGCATATTTCTGCACAAAAAGTTATACACAAATGTTCATAACAGCATTATTCATAATGGTCTAAAAGAAGAAAAAAACAAATGTTCAACTGATGAGTGCATAAATAAAATGTAATATATACATGTTATTTGGTAATAAAAAGAAGTGAAGTACTGATAAAGTACTCAAGTACTACGATAAAGATGAACCTTGAAATATTAAGAGTGAGAATCAGTGACAAAAAGTACCACATGTTGTATGAACCTATTTATATGAAATGTCCAGAATAGAAAATCCTTAATATGGAAAGTAGATTAGTGGTTTCCAGGTACTGGGGAGAGATGAAAATGTGAAGTGACAGGCAGACGGAAAATGAGTGATTTATTTGGGAGGGTGCTGAAAATGTTCTAAAATTAGGTAATTGAAATGATGCAGAACTCTGTGAATATATCAAATAACCCACTGAATTTCATACTTTTAAAGCGTGAATTTTAAGGTATGTGAATTATCTCAATAAAGTTATTCTAAAAGGTAAATTGACAAATAGAATACAGAAGTATATATGAAAGGACAATATCCTTTGACCAAGTAGATTTTATCCTAGGGTTATCATCTTTGCAAGTCCAGAACCTCAATTTTATCGGTATACTCAGGTCTAATGGAGTTTTTACTTTAATACCCTTGAGGTACATTCTCAAAAGAGAATACATAAAACTATAGCATTAATTTATTATCTAAGGTGAGGGAGAAATCCATTCCTAAGTATTTACTCAAGAAACATGAAAATTTACATTAACACAAAAACTTGATTGTGAATGTCCAAAAGCAACTTTGCCTATAATCACCTATAGGTGATTTGCCTATAAAAACTAGAAACCTCCCAAATATCCTTCAGTAAATGAACACATATACAAAAAGTAGTACATCCCCATATGAGATACTACTCAACAATAAAAAGAAACAAACTGCTAATACACATTACAAAATGAATGAACCTGAAACACACTATGATATAAAAGTAGTTATTAGACCCCAAAAGCAATATACTGTATGCTTTCATTTACATGGCATTCTGGAAAAGACAAAGTTAAGAGAAAGGAAACTGGCCACCAGTAGCTAGGGGTGGGGGCAGTGAGTACAACAGAGTAAAAGTGAAATAGTTGGAGTTATATAACTTTTTTTTAATCTCGATTGTGGTGATGGTTATATAATTGTATGTGTCAAAATTCAGAGAACTTTACATTAAAAGGGATGAATTTTACTATGTATAAACTATACAAAAATTAATAAATGATTTAGATATATAGATACAGAGAGAGAGAGAGAAAGAGAGAGATAGGGTAAGATAGATAGATTGATGGATGGACTGGTGAAACAATGAATGGACGGATAAAAGAGTTTTCCAGGCTTGTTCCCTTTTTCCATGTATCCTATATCAATATATATCTTGTTGTTATTTGTAAAAGACACTAACAAATGCAATCAATATATCCCTATGTCCCTATATTCCTAATTGCATTCATCTCCTATCAAAAGACAAGTACCTCTGAGGAGAGCAGCACTGCACCTATACTTCTTAAGAGTATATACCACTAAGGAGAATGGAAAGAATTTAAGAGCTATGGGTACCTGAGGGGGCTGGGTGGTATCACCTTTAATAAATAGAGGAAGCTATAGAGCAAAGACACACATGGATGCATTGTGACCCTCTATGAAAACTTGCTTTTTCTAACATAAGTACCTATATGATGCTCTATCCTGGGGATTGGAGAGAGGTGCTGAGGTATTACTATTTTTTATCTTCTCTATGCCAGACTTCTTTTTGTGGATATCATTTATGCCTCTCCTCATTCATATTTTTAGAACATCCTTCCTAATCAATAATTTGTAGCCACAACCTAAAATTATACCAACTGCCTGTCTTATCTTCAGATGCGGGCTAGCACAAGGTATTTATCTGTCTCATTCTCCAACTCCATGTACCAAAAATAATCTCCATACCTGAAAGTAACAAAAGGAATGTATAAGGCCTAACAACTGATAAGGAAAGGAATGTCATTTCCAGGAAGCTCTGCAAAGCAGTGGAAAGTAAAATAAAATTTAAATAAAGATAACTTCAAAATAACATCATTCTTTTAAAGAGTCACTTGGAGGAGACTGTAGGATGAAGGCTCATTTATCATCCCCATATTCATTAGCTTATGAAATATTATGGTATTAAAAAGGCCCACTGTCTCTCATAGATATAAAGCCAGAAATCAATTTTTGAATCATAAGAAGTAATGGTAAGTACTAGCAATGAGGCACTTTGCAAGTCTTTAAGCTTCTTTTTACCCATTTTTAATGGCAAGGGGAAAGAAGGGTATTTTGGATCAAAATAATATTTTTATTTAGAGTGATTTAGAATGAGTTTTCCAATCTATAGTATCTAGGAATGCTTTTAGTTCTTAGGTGGGAAGAGGTTTCTTTTAAGCAGATGAGTTGGTCTTAAGCAAAATGTGAAAGCTGAAAGTAGTTATTTTTGCCCTGATCCAAAGTATGTACACCTTTTAAGATTACTTCCTTGAGAAGGGCTACAGCATGAAAGTTAGTCAAAATCAAATGGAACAATTTTCCTCAGGAATAAAAAATTTCTAGTCAATTTTGTTTTTAAAAAGTAGTAATTTTGGTATAACATTTCCAAATATATCTTTTGTAACTTTTACATATCTTTATAATACAATTTTCAATTTAAGTTCTTTTTCTTTCATTCTTTATATTTCTGAATCATTTTTAGGCTTTTTTTTTTTTTTTACCATTCCTATATTATGAAGAGTAGGAAAAGCACTGTATACAAAAGTAATGATGCAATAAAGTATTTATTGGGTTTAAGTGAAAAAAGCCTGTTACAATCACTAATTCAGAGATTAAAATAATAAAATTTTCCCGATTTTTATTGTGGTAAAATACTGTAAGATAAAATTTACCACCTAGACCATTTTTAAGTATACAATTCAGTACTATTAAATACATTCATAGGTTGTGCAACCACCACTACCACCATCTCCATAACTCTTTTCATCTTGCAAAACAAAGTCTATATGCTAAGCAGTAACTCCCATTCTACTCTGCCCCTAGTCCCTGGAAATCACCATTCTACTTTTGGTCTCTATGATTTTGACTACTCTACGTACCTCATTTAAGTGGGGTCATACATTATTTGTCTTTTTGTGACTCATTTATTTCACTTAGCGTAATTTCCTCAAGTTTCATCCAATGCTGTAACATATGTTAGAATTTCCTTCCTTTTTAAGGCTGAATAATATACCATTGTATGTATATACCACATTTTGCTTAACCATTCATTGATGGACACTTAGATTGCTTCCACATTTTAGCTATTGCAGATAATGTTGCTATGAACATGAATATACAAATATCTCTTTGAGATTCTGTTTTCAATTATTTTGGATACATACCCAGAAGTGGAATCACTGGATCATACAGTAATTCCATTTTTACTTTCTTGAAGAACCACCATACTGTTTCAATCTGCTTCCTCCACCTTGTTCCCAGGAATAACAATCATGTGCACAGGCTGTTCATGAGTAGAGTCTCAGTTTCTTACAGCCCTCCAGGAAGTCCCACTGGTTTTCAAACCAGCCATGGAGACTTGTCTTCTCAGTGTCAGACCCCAGAGCTCGGGTGCCCAATATGTGTCCCGAACCCCTGACTCCCCAGGGAGGATCCCTAAGCCTGTGATATCCCCTTCGTCTTCTGTGTCCCCTGCTAGGGCACAGGTCCTGGCCTGATTGTTTCTCCTCACTTCCTACCCAATTCCATGTGGATCTTTACAGCCTTGGTTGTAGAAGAGCCTTTCTGCCAGTCTTCAGGTTTTCAGCATTCACGGGGTGGGGGTGGGGGGGTAAGCTCAATGTCCTCCTACCCCGCCATCTTGATCTCCCTATTCCCAGATCTAGTTTGAGCCTGTACATTTCCCTGAGCATGTATGGTTGCTGTCTGATTTTCCTCATGTATGCAGTTGCTTTTTAATGCCCTAGTCTTTAATGTCTAGCTCCCAAAGGCGGAAAAAAGAGAAAAATCAACATGGGGAGAAAAAAATGTTGGCCCTTTAATTACCCTGGAAATCACTTCAGCCTGAGTGGGAGGGGCTCACAACAATGGCAGGAGATGTAATATCAACTGCCATCACCCTATTTGCACCTCTGTGATCAGAAGCAGGACTCAGAGATCAGAGTACAGATCCCCAATATTTGAAGGACACTGTCATTTTTGTCCATCCTGGCTTCTGCAACCTGTATGCAGGTTGCTCCAGGAACATATGCCGAACTGCACGCTGTGAAGCTGGGAGCAGGTAGCTTCCACTGTGCCAAGAGTTAAATTAATCAAAATTAACCACAATTTAGCACTGACACCTATTTGAAAAAATAATGACTAAAAAATTCAGATTTGAAGACCTGAAGATAAACATCCAAGAAGCTCAGTGAAATCTAGGTGAGATATACTCAGAGTACATTGTTTTCTTGACTTTCTCCACATCTTCCTCTAGTTCTTTAAGCATCTTTAAGACAGCTGTTTTAAAGCCTTTGTCTAATTGATCTTCCATCAGGTCTTTTTCAGTGACAGTTTCTGTTGATTTATTTTTTCCTTTGAATGGACCGTACTTTCCTATTTCCCCTGGAAGTTGCAAGCCTTCAATTGACTCCAGAGTTCTAAAATATTTATATCAGACAGATTTTGCCAATGTAATTGTCATCTAGGTGGGGAGACAGATTTTCCTGGTACTTCCTACTCTGTGATCTTTCCATAATCCTGTGGCATAACATTTTTATTAAATTAATTGATTGAAAACACTTCATCTTCAAAGCTTTTTCTTTTTTATCACATCCATGAAACCTTCTTAGCAAACATCAATTCATCCTTCCTATATGTGTCATTAATGTGAAGCTGCTTCCCAAGAGCCTAGGTTTTACTCTACCTATACAAAGGTTTTCTAAAGAAATTGGAATACAGCATCTGCAAGCCAGCCACAAGTTTGACCAAAACATCCTTATAAAAACCACCAAAGTGGAGCAACAAAGAGAAAAACAAGACTCTAGCAGAAAAGTCAGCCTGAAAGTGAGACTGTCCTACCCTCTAAAAGTCATCACAGGTTTGATACATTGCAGGCATTCAAGTTGATCAAAAGAAGCAAACAAGGGCTTCCCTGGTGGCGCAGTGGTTGAGAGTCCGCCTGCCGATGCAGGGGACATGGGTTCGTGCCCCGGTCCGGGAAGATCCCATGTGCTGCGGAGCGGCTGGGCCCGTGAGCCATGGCCGCTGAGCCTGCGCGTCCGGAGCCTGTGCTCCGCAACGGGAGAGGCCACAACAGTGAGAGGCCCGCGTACCGCAAAAAAAAAAAAAAAAAAAAGAAGCAAACAAGATGCCTGGGCAAGGTAAGTTTTCCATTCCCCATTTTCTGAAGTAGATTGCCTAGATCAGGAATGAAACTCTTCAGGTTCATGGATAGCAAAGAAAAAGGACAGTTTCAATAAATCCAGGAGAGTATACCTCAAGGTTTAGAGTTTAGCAAGACAATTAGATATTTTATACCTAACATATTTATATTTATACCTCTATATATTTAAGAGGGGCTTGCAACTCTGAGTGGTGGTTATAAAAGTAACTTTAAGCTTCTAGAATTATTGCTGCACTCCTATGCCTCATAGATTCTTTCTGGACAATCTCCTCTTTGCCAAAGTACAGCCTCAGAAACATGCCTTATAACTCCAGAAGCATACCATGTCATGTCATTCTGAAATCATTGGGTCCAAAGATGGGAATCCACCATACACTCTAACTTTTGGCTCTCAATTCAGAGAACCTTAATTGGCATGAGTGACTGAGCCGGCCACTCTTCCAGGCAGGAGACAGACACAAGTTCAGTCAAATTATCCTATTGGACTTCTTTTGTTTCTGTTCCCACATTTCATCAGTGGGGAAAGACGATGAATCTGGTATATAAAGTTTCTGGAATCGATTCCTTCCGTGTTGAAACTCCTGGGCTTTAAGCCTTCTAGTGACTCATAGCTCAAGAGAACTTCAAAATCACCTGGGAAACATTTTTTAATGCCAATGCATGGAGTACAGCCCACACATTCTGATTTAATTATCTATAGAAGGGCCCTGGTTTTTATGTTTTTGAAAGCACTTCAGAAGATTCTAATGTGTAACAATTCTTAACTGCTGTTGTAGAGATTCTAAAACATTAACATACAGTAAAATCATCTAAGGAGCTTATTAAAATGCAGATTTTAATTCAGTAGGTTTGAGACAGGGCCTGAAATTTTACATTTCTTAAAAGCTCCCAGGTCATACTGATGCTACCCTTCTATAGACCACATTTTGAATTGCAAGATTCTAGAGGTACTTTTTCTACAAATTGATATGACAACACCCAGGTATATTATCCTTCTAAGCCATATATAGTGAACCCTTGTCTGTATTTTTTGCAGACTGATGGGAGGGAGGGTGTAGTGGTACTTAACAATGGTGAAGGTATAACAAGCACATAGACATGCTCATCCATCCCTCAAAACTAAGTCATTGCTGATTGCCACCCCTGTAACACCACTACCACCTATGCCCTGCAAGAAAGGTATAGTTTTGGGGACTGAGCCTCCCAAAAGATTCTGATCAAGAGGTCAAGTGGGTAAAGCACTAGGATCCCCAGCTGTACTTTAACCAAAGCAGATTTCTGGAATACTAACTTCTTCAGCTCAGCTACAATCAACCATACCATTCAGTTCCACTCTTCCCTGTTGTCATTCTAAACTATCATGTATTTTTATATTTTATAAGGAGAGACTAAGATACAAATGGAAGTGAGAGTAGAGAATGGAGAGAATTTGTCAAACTGAATTATATGTAGTATGAAAATCTATAGAACAGATTGACAAAGCTCTGTTCATAAGGGGCCCTGCCAGGGCTTTTAGGGTGTCTGTATGTGTATATGTAATAGCCTGAAGACCAATATTCATTGCACTGGGATTTGACCTTAAATTCATTGCTCACTGGACATGCATACTAAAAAATTTAACTTGACAACAAATTTTATTAGATGCATTTGATGCCAGAATTGTTTAGGGCACTGACATAGTGTATCAGTTCAAGTTAAAATAATACTTACATTTTCTACCCATTTTTATAAAGGTAAAATGTTTCTATTTTACTATTCTCCAACTTTATATCCTAGAATTAAATGATCTATTTTGGGGGGTTATTAAAATAGAGATGATATGACCATCCATTTGTCTTGGTATATTTTCTTTAATAATGAAAAATCAATGGAGATGTTCAAATAAAAATATCCACAAAACTTGTCCTAAAGAATACAGAGTTGGGCTTCCCTGGTGGCGCAGTGGTTGAGAGTCCGCCTGCCGATGCAGGGGACACGGGTTTGTGCCCCGGTCCGGGAAGATCCCACATGCCGCGGAGCGGCTAGGCCCGTGAGCCATGGACGCTGAGCCTGTGCATCTGGAGCCTGTGCTCCGCAACGGGAGAGGCCACAACAGTGAGAGGCCCGCATACCGCAAAAAAAAAAAAAAAGAATACAGAGTCAAATTTTGAAAGACTCTTCAAAAAGTATTAAAGTTTGTTAAATCAATCTATTTAGAGTTGCTAACTAGTTATTGCTTACATATTTGTATCTCACATTCTGGATTCATGTACTTTTCTTTCAGACTTTATATCCTATTCAATCCAATAATAAAATCCAATAATTAAATGCCTAGGCTTGATAAGAATATGTATGTATTTTTATGCTTTGGGCTTGTCTGCTCTTGTACATCTGCCTCTCCATGAGCACATACTGAAACCTACTGGAAGAATTTGAAACACATATAAAACAATAACTGACACCATTCTAAACCAGCCAACAGCCATCCAACCTTCCAACACAAGGGGGCCCAGACCAAATCAGCAACCCACACAGATAACTAGAGAAATATAAATGAGCCCAGCTAAGACCAGAAGAGATGCACAGTTGATATGAAGACTCAAGAATTTTGGACTTGTTATACAGTGATTATTATAGCAAGAGAAAACTGGGACAGTGGACAAAAGTGAAAAAGAACCACTCATATGCTGATGACTCAAATCCATAGCTTTAAATCCATCTCTCTAGTTTACTTATTTCCCTTGAACATAGGACTCATAAATAATACTGCCTATCTTTATGTTGATAATAATAAGAACAGCAAAATCTGCTGAGCACCTATTATATGCCATGCACTGGTATGCATTTCCTATGAAATATTTCATTTAATGTTTATAACAATTGTTTATATATGGGGAACTGAGGTTTATATAAGGGAAGTATCCTCTAGCTAGTAAATGGTAGATCTAGTACTCAAACCCAGGAATTCAGCTTCACAGTCTGTGTTCTTACCCACTAGGCTTTTCTCTCCCTTACGGTCATAGCCATTGGCCAGAATGTACTGAGACAGCTCGAAGTAAACATGTACAACATGGTTGGGCTCTATTCCCTCTTCAGTCATCAACAAATCTGTTTTTCCTGCTATAATTTTTCTTACTAGTAAAACTCTAAAGTAAAAGTAGGGTCATATCCTAGAGAACTTTCTCACCCTGCTTCTTGCCTCCATATCAGTTAGTAATAAGGTCCTGTTTATTTTAACTCCTAAGTATCTCAGCTATTTCTTCTCCTCTTCAACATGCCTGTTGTTACTGCCCTAGACTACAACCTCACCATTTATTATAAGACTTTCCGGCTAATAATTCTGTCTCCAATCTGACCTCTTCCCTATTCTCTACTCTTATACTAGAATAAGCTTTCTAAAATCCAACCCCCACCCTTTCTGCTTAAGATTCTCCAGTCCTCAGCATGATCTATAAGCCCCTTCATGATCTGGTTTATACCATGCTTTCAGTCATACATGTATCCATGTTCTCGTAAAGTACCTCACCTTCAGCCATCCTGAACTACTTCAGTTCCCTGAATATACTATGCTTTGTCATTGCTCCATTTCTTTAAATTTATGTATCCCCTCTATTTGCAACCTCTTTTCTCTACCCTGCTAATTATCTTGCACTTATTCTTCAAGACTACTCATGCTTCATTTCCTCTTAGAAGCCTTCCTGGAAATAAATCTACCACCACCCAAACTCTACCATACCATTTCTGCAGAGGATTAGGAAAGCCAAGATTGTACATTTCTCTATTATGGTTCTTATCACACTGTATAGTCATTTGTGGTTGTCTTGTCTGTCTCTCTACATCAGACTGAGACCTCCTGAGTGCAAACACACACCTTGTTCATCATGGTGTTCTCAACATTTGACACATGGCAGATATTCGATGAATACAATCTGGATGAAAGAATGAATAAATGCATGAAGCATCTTCTTTATTTTCCTACTCAGTCTAGGAACAAAATTCATTGATTAATGAAATTTTAGGAAGGAGTTCTTAAAAGGAATAAGGAAGCATTTAAATAAGAATGGTAACTAAATGCAAAGGAAGAGTCTAATGAAATCTCACCTTATCATCCTCTAAGGTGGTAACTCCCTGAACACAAAATACCTCTGAACAATTCTGATGCTAGATCAAGAATTTATGACAACCATATATATTATTCTTTGTAAGTCCAAAAAGAACCATAATATTAAATATACCCTTGTATGACAAATATGTAATTATTATATTTCTCTTATCTATAAAATATTCCTTGCAACAATATAGTATTCTTCCCCTCCATATGGAGACACATACAAACTTGATTATGTTTTGTTTACTGAATAATCAGTCTCATTTAAAAGTGCATGGAACATAACAAACATAACACTTTGTTTTATTAGGAAACAAAAGCAACTAAACAATCACCTTGAAAGTCTTTGAAGAAAAAGGGATTATAGTTAACTCTTTATTCTGGCATAACAATATTCTATAACACAAAACTAAAATATTCAAATAAGGCTTTCACTGTGAGCCTTCCCCAGGTGTGGGCTCTTCAGAAGCTTTGCCCACTATGGAGAATACAATCCAGCCACTTCTTTATGAGGAAAACTAAGTATCACTTAAATGCATTTAGTCCAAATAGTCATTTCACTATTATATTCTGTAAAATAGTTTATTGAAATCAAAGTAATAGGAGAGAATGACGCAATTATTTAATGATATTTTCTGGAAAATAAAGCAGATTTTAGGAAAATATTTACTATATACACATATAGTAAATATATACACATATATATGTATACACACACACACACACACACACAAATATATACTGCATTGTGTCCTAAACATTGATCGATAATGCTTTTTTGCTTCATGTATATCACCTACTGCAATTCTTTCAATCCTATAAATTAGGTCAAAGAGAGTCTATAGTAAGACCCTATTTAGCCACATTGTAGTGACTAAAAAGCAATAAAATAGTTGAATTCCAATGCGAAGGCAGTGTTACATTTGTCACAGGTTACACGTGTCTTATCGGTGGTTTTCAAGGCCTTAAGAGTAATGTTAATTTTATGCACTAAGGTAGGACCAACAGGAAAGATTTTAAAAAAGAACACACAACTGTGTACCCTTCAAATTGTACTCTGTAGGTCTGCTTTAATTAAGGCCAACTCTGTACATAAATATCACTGAAGTTCACATGCTATTTATCTTGGGTTCACCAAGTAACCAATATTGAGTAAAAATATTCAAGAAAGCACATCAAAAAATGTCACTTATAGAAAAAGTTATCTTATAATGTGTCTTTGTTTTAGAGTATAATACACACTTTCTATACCCATAATTTTGGACGATTAATAATCTAAATACCTCCAAAGTTACAAAGGAATGAGTTTAACTGTTACATGAGATCAATGTTATCAGCACCTGACTGACATCTACTTTATTTCCTCCTATACTCAGTAAACACACTACTGCAATCCTCATGTGTATACCAGGACACTCCAGTGTTCTAGTGGGATTCTTTCATAAATTCACTATATCATGATCTGAGTGCCAGTCAGATCTTACTGCTTTATATTTGACTAAGTATGATAATGCTTCAGTTGATCAAATAAATCAGATTTGGATGTTGTCACCTATAGGGAAAAAACAGCTCTGTCTACACTTTATGAGAGTTGAGTGTCCTAGACATTCATTTGTCTAAATGAATGTCCTAAATATTCATTTCTGAGATTGTATCAATATTTTAGAAAATTGAAATCTACTACTCCGGATTTTTTTTTTTTTTTTGCGGTACACGGGCCTCTCACTGTTGTGGCCTCTCCCGTTGCGGAGCACAGGCTCCAGACGAGCAGGCTCAGCGGCCATGGCTCACGGGCCCAGCCGCTCCGCAGCATGTGGGATCTTCCTGGACTGGGGCACGAACCCGTGTCCCCTGCATCGGCAGGCGGACTCTCAACCTCTGCACCACCAGGGAAGCCCTCCAGATTTATTAAAGACATTCAATGTTTTGATTCAACTCATGTGTCACATACCAGTGTGGAATTGTTAGAGCTATGAGTAATCTATGGAGTGATTAATGAAACAGGCTGAATATTAAATCAGCAAGATATGTACTTTGTCATGTTAGAAAAAGCTTTTACTTGTTAGGGAAACTTATTCAAAATGAGTATTTTTAGGTCCTTCTCCTGGCATGTTTAATTTCTTAGATCTGGGGTATATCCTCCGAGGCCAAACTAGCACCAATCTGTGAATCAGCATTGGGGAAAACACTGATATAAAATGTGCTGATCAAGGCTGTAGAGACAGTCAGGAGCCAGGATATGAAAGTCTTGGTAGACTAGTTGTGATAATTAATTTTATGTGTAAATTTCTTAGTACAGTGCCTGGCATACAGTAAATGCCCGATAAATGTTAAATATTTTTTCTCTTCTTTTCATTTAAAGTAAAAATTTATATTTTAATTAAATTGCCATAACAAAGTGAAATGGAGTATGCTGAATTTTATCAACTAATTTCCCATATAGTGTATTTTTTCTTTGGACTGGGGGTAGGCAGGCAAATTTCACTCAGTTTAATCTGTTGTGTGTATGAGAACAATCTGGGACCCCTATATTTAACCAGATGTTCTTTCATTTACATAGAATTTCCCATAAAATATGTGCACAGGACTAAGTTCTACTAATTGGATCACATTCCTAACATGAAGCAGAGGACAGTGAAAGAAAATGGATTTTGGAATATTTTGCACTTTTTTTCAAAAATCCCAGCTCTGCCGTTTGAGAGCTGTATGACCTTAATCTTTCTGAAACTCAGTTTCCTCATTTTTATACATACCTCAAACAACTGTTAGGTGAATGTAATTATTCTGCATATAAATCATGTGTCTGAAATATATAGTATGCACTAAAGGTTAGTTCTCTTTATCTTTGCTCCTTTTCCTAATCCCTAATATAAGCCAGTAAATTAGAATTTGTTCAGTTTTCAGTGAAATTTTTTCACATGTATCTGCACCAAAACGTCAAGTAATTTAGAGTTTCTATTGCAAAGCACTTTATTTTATACCCTTAACACACATCTTCAAAACTGAGTGTTATCTTACAGTTTCATGTTTATGTCACTGGAAGTTGTGTCTGAGTGAAGCTGGCAGATTCAGATGCATTTGGAACATATATTCTAGTACACTGAAAACCTAGAATGTAAATTAAGAAAGGAAACCTATTTTGTATTAAGATGTGAAGAATGTGGGGATTTTAAAGGATGGTAGATACATCCATGGTTAAGAATGAGGGCTCTAAAATCAAACTTCCTGTGGTTAAGTCTGAACTCTTCCACTACTGTCTGTAGCTTTGGGCAAGGTACTCTTCCTCTCCGAGCCCCAGTTCTGGGAAAATGATAATAATTACCTTATAGGATAAGAAGTAAGTGAGATAATGCAATGGAGCACTCAATGAATTAATTAATTAATGATACTCTCAGCATAACAATACCCTTGTTTCAGTTACAAGAAAATAAATGCTAGCGTCACAAAAATACAGTTTGAATTCTCTCATAACACTGGATGTTACCCTTCTAGGATAAGCTTTCTCAGTCCTTCTCCAGAGTACTGATAAGTTATCATTGCCCTTTCTACTTTACACTTATCATCATCAGAATTTCCTCCCCACATAACTACCCCTTGCTCCCTCCCCAGCCTTCTTCCTAGCTCTTTACCATGCCCCCTTTAGAAGAACAGTTCCATTGTAAATCAATCCTCACACATCCAAGTATTCACAGAAGGTTTTGCCTTAAATAAAACTTGTTTTTCCTGCTGTAACTTTTCGGAGAATTTGTTCTATCAACCAACTCTCTATATTTCAGGCATTGGAGGCAAAGTTAGCATGGATCAAAGTCTTTTGTCACTTCAAGACTATTATTCTTCCACTTTGATAGAGAAACCCCAATTTTTTAAGGTTCGTAGTATCCACCCTCTATCCAACCTACCATGTGCAGACCTCCTAGCACATGGCCTTGCTATTTAAGGTGTTTAACACCAGGCCTCCAACTCTTCTGTCTTTACAGGATCATCTAAGGCCAGATGTAAATCACTCAGCAATTTGATCATTGATACTCTTCTCCCCCTTATCTCAAAAGTTTCCACCTGTCTTCTACCATAGGCACCTACTCTCATGGTCAAATTCTGGACCTCACCATTCAACCAACAAGCATGCATTAAGGACCTCCTGCATGCCAAGCACTTCTGAGTATACAGCAATGATCTAAACTGACAAAAACTCCTGCTCTCCTAGAACTTGCTTTTACCAAGGGCTACTCTAACCACAATGTTCTCACATCCTTTCCCAAGTATACCTGTTTGCTGTCTTCTCTGATATCTCTGAATATTTAATAAGGCCTTAATTTTCTTCCAGGCTAATGCCTCACCATGGCTTTACTTTCTTCTCTAGCTTCTATATGGTATTAAGGCTTTGATCATTGTCTCATTATCTTATCAATGTTCCTTGTCCCTGGGCCACTTCTAATCCACTAATTCACTACTTTAGTTCAATTTAAGTATATGATTCCTTTGCCACAGGCTGCAGGGTCATGCTAGGGGAAAAAAAAAATCACAGACACAAGCCTACCATTGCAAAATTAGTGTCCAGTTTCAGACAGGGTTTCAATGGAGCAGGGCAGATGATTTTTTTTCATATTTTTAGGTCCTTAAGGTATTATTAACTTCATCATTTTACTCAAAGACCCTGTAAATCCTTAAAACTCTTATCTCTGAACCAATGGCCCTTCTTACTATTTTACAAGAATATGAAATCACTCAACAGTAAGTTTGCTACTTGCAGTTATCCATACCTGCGTCCATTTATAATTCACTCAACAACTATTTATTAAGAGCCTACCATGTTTCAAGATCTATTCTAGGACCTTAGGATACATCAGAGGATAAAATGAAAAAGATGTGTGTCCTCATATAACTTACATCTGGCAAGGAAAATGGACCATAAGCAATGACCATGATTTATTATACACACACACACACACACACACAAACACACACACAAACACATACCATTGCTTATTGATTACACTACCTGTAAATATTTCCAAAATTAAAAAATTATCTTGCAATAGCAGTGTAAAATAATAATGAAGAAATCCCACATAACTACGTCTGGGGAATTTAAGGTAACGTATTTTTAAATTTCTTTAAATTGAAACATACTTGATTTACAATATCATGTTAGTTTTAGGTGTACAGCACAGCAATTCAGTTTATATACATATATTTCAGTTCTATATATACATAAGAATATATATATATATATATATTCTTCAGATTCTCTTCCCTTATAGGTTATTACAAAATATTTAGTATAGTTCCCTGTGCTATATAGTAGGTCCTTGTTGTTTATCTATTTTACATATAGTAGTGTGGATATGTTAATCCTAACATCCTAATTTATCCTTCCCTCTAACCCCTTTTCTCCTTTGGTAACCATAAGTTTGTTTTCTATGTCTGTGAGTCTCTTTCTGTTTTGGAAATAAGTTCATTTGTACCTTTTTTTTCTTTTTTTCCAGAGCAATATATGATATTTATCTATCTGGCTTACTTTACCTTCATCATTATGGGGAATGGATTAATTATTATATGTAATCTATCCTCCTGAACAGAATAACATTGTTTTTTCTCAATGAACAAAAGAAACATCTGAATCATCCTATTATCTCAACCTTCTCTGGGATTCAAGAGCAACTTAAATCTAAAGTCACAAATCCCTAACAACTACATTGGAATCATCCTGTGAGTCAGAAAGAGTCATGTGCCTCACTTTTGGGCAATACTCATAGTGTAATAATTTCTACCTTCAGTTAGAGAATATGCCTCAAGTGTACAACAGAGTAGAAAGAAAATGAGGATGAACAGCACCATACAGTTTCCTCAGCATCCTATGTACTCTTTGAGAAATGGCACAAACAAGAAGTCTTTTATGAGCAGTACAATCCTGGTAATGTAGATTTTTCTGGATATAAGACCCTTAAGTTCTTGTTATGCCAACAGCCTTCTTTTAAATAAGAGTCTGAAAGATTTTGTACACTTACATGGCAGTGCCTTGTACCATTTTATCCTGTCCCCTTGGTATAACAAATTAGGTCAAGGGATGATGCATAAACTAAATCAGTTATCTACGGGATCACCAGTGACCCCAGAGAGCCTGTATAAAAGCTGTCTAAGGCCAACTCAGAAAGATAGTCTCTTAGGGATTTGGAGTGTAAAAGATGATGGTAGAAATAAGATAGAGACATAAATGCAGAGATAAAGATAGAGGTAAGGGATGGGGTGGGGGGTGAAGAGAGAAAGAGAAAGACCAAAGGGTGTTATTTGGTAGTGGCAGGAAAAGGCGAATGAGTGATAGGGAACATTTTCTTGATAGAGTGTAGAGGGCTAGAAGAGAAAGAAGGAGATCTTTGCTGCTAAAGGGTCAATAAGACCATTGGGCCATTAGAGTTGTTTGTACCCTCAAACCCATTCTAATGCTCCAGGAGGAGCATATATCTGGCTGAGCTACATTCTCTGCAGCCCTCCATTGACAAAACAATAAGAGCCAAACAAAACCCCAGCTCTATCCAGTAGCTATGCTTTAGATAAATATATGTTAGGAACCACATTGGGGCTCTCCTAATTTAGGTCTGAAGCAAAACAGTGGGAGAGAATAACATTCCATGCACCTTAAATATTAAGAAATACCTATCCTAAATACTTGGGCCCCATTCAAAGATGAAAAAACAAAGTAGAAAACAAAGAACCTATGAAAATAACATCACAGTATAAAAGAAAGGAAGCATGTGTTTGAAGATTCAAAGGACAACCCCATATCTAAAAATCTATATAGATATAAATATTTTTTAATCAAAACCAAATTCTCAGGTTGTGATAAATATGAAATTAAATTGTTTGCAGTTGTATTCAGCTAAATAAGCATGATGGTGTGCCCTTAAAGGCAGAATCTTTCTTGCAATTTTTGTTGTTATCATTGGTTATTATTAGTAAAAGAAACTGCCATTTAAAATTTACCACTGTATCTAGTGTTCCAAAGAATAAGGCAACTTGAAACAGACAACTTTTATTCAATTATTTGGGCTCTTCGAGGGCCTCCCATCTCAGAACACAGCTCACTCTCACCTAATGAGCTTCACTTGTCCCTCAACACTCTCCTATGAGTGAAAAGTGCTTATATTAATTTTTGAAATCCATTAATTTTAATGGAAATTATTATGATGCATTCTATCTCAACCCAAGATACTGAAATAATTTCTAGTTAGAAAAATATTAAATGAGAAAAATATAAATTGAAAGTAAATAAACACAATTGAAAGTAAATAAACACTATATACAATATGTTTTTTCCCCCTCATTGAAAAGTACAATATGTCTTTAAAGAGATATTTGCTAAAGAAAAGAGAGTCTTGATAGAAGATGGTGGGTGATGGAAGAGGTTGCAAGGAAATCATCTTTTGTAGGTGAATTATTCTTTTTGTGCCATATTCTTCACAAATGTTTAACTTTTTTAGGGCTCATGATTGCTTTGTACTCAAAATTCACTTAAAAATTAAGGTATTGAACAGAAAAAACAACTTTTGAGCCAAATTAAGACTAAACAAGATGGTGCTTTGAAACACACATAGGGCATGTGCGTTCAGCAAATAGATGATCACAGAAGATGCTACCCTTCTATTCCTCCTGCTTGACATAGTTATGCAAAGCCAAACATGGTGGGTACACAATTCAAATTTGTCCTACATATTATTCTCTGAATAAAAACCATGTGCCAAGTAAGTTGGTAAGTGTGCCTGTTTGAAACTATAATTTAAAAAAACACCATATTTCGTGTCACATTTATTAAAGTGTAGTGTTGTGAGAAAAAGTCAGTATGTTAAATCAGTGGCGAAAAGCCATTAATCTAACAGTTTTATGTGCTCTGAGTCTATAAAATTCAATGTTCTTACCTTGGTCTCAACATGTACATTATCTGGCCCTGCCTACTTTTCCATCCTCATTTGTATCACTCTTCCTCTTACTCTCTCCAGCCACCCTGACTTCCTTTTTGTTCTTCCAATATGCCAACCATGTTTGTCAAGTGTTTGCAATGGCTGTTATCTCTGCTGAAAATGCTCTGTACTGCACGTATTAGCATGGCTTATTCTTTACCTCATTATCTATCTTCATTGACAGAATGCAAGCTCCTTGAAGACAAAAACTTTTTATCACTGCTCTGGCACACAGTAGATGCTAAACAAATATCTGATATTGTTGAACGAGTGAACAAGTGACATGTCTCTATAAAGATATTAAGCAAAACAGCAGTCTTTGCCCTAGAAGAAGGGTGTAATATGGTAAGTTTTTTGCACGTTGGTTTTGTTTTACTTGAAGGTAACCACACTGCCCACACCACCTTGAATAACAGTGTTTGAGAATAGCTGGGAAGATGTGAGCAAATCTAAACAAGTAACCAAGGAGCTTTAAAAATGTACAAACCTCAGAAATAACATAAATCATTCACAAATATTTTTTTATATTCCTATGAAGATCACCTGGCTTTCAAAAAACTCTCTACTGAGAATTGCTTTTGCTGCATTAAGTCTTCATAAAATTACAAAGAAACCAATACTCTTGTATTTTTGTAAATAGGCCAATTTAAAAAATACATTTTAAAGTTGTATTTTGGAAATCTATTGCTCGTTAAAATATTCACTTGCCTTTCATTAAATATTAAAATATTTCATTTGTATTCTGCAATTGTAGTGACTAAACCATAATAACATTTGTATAACTATACTACATGCTTATTTCTATGTTATCCATGTATTGGGTTGGCCAAAAACTTTGTTCGGGTTTTTCCATAACATCTTACAAAAAAAAAACGAACTTTTTACTCGTTTTATCTTCACAATCACACTGCAGCAGGAAGTACACCTACCATATCCTTATTTTGCATACACAGAAACTAAAGCTAGAAGAGATTATGCAATTTAATAATGGGAACAAGCCAGGAGTAGAAGATATACACATGACTTCTGGGCCACTGCTCATTCTTCCATTCCTAAATACATTCCTTAAAATGCTCTTAGAAAATCGGTGGTATTTCCAGCAAAGAATTATAAAGCTTGAAGCTAGTAATCATATCCTCATTAGAGAACCCATTTTTAGCTAATCAGGCTCTGTGGCCACAGCCTTACCCCTTACAGCTTTTCAAAGCGATCCCTTGCAAATTGTTTGTTTGCTCTGTATTTATTCCGGTGTAAGAGGTATCATCAGCAACTCCATGCACGCATCATATAACGTGAAACTGCAGAGCTCAGTATGTCTCTAGGTAGCTACAACTGAAATGAGGAAAATCCACCAGTAGAAACAAACTGAAATAGTCTTCTCATTCTATGAAATATTTTCTTTTTACAAATATAATGTTCTCTTATATGATATGGCCCAGAAAGTGTGGATTTTTAAAATTACTCATCATACTAGCAGGTCCGGCTTCCACAGAAAGTCTGAGTTAAACTTCACAGAATTATTCACTTCAATCAGGGTGGATCATGAATCTCATATTCTATGCTTTATTTACACATGAAAATTGCCAACGCTGTCAATAAGAAAGAATAGTAGCCAGAGCTCTGCACAAGATATTTTTTTTTATTGTGTGTAATATCAAATTCAAACCCTGGTGTGTGTATCTGATGGTAAGTTTGTGTTTATATTTTCTACACTAAAATTAAATTGAATGTATTTTAACATGTCAATTTAATATCTGCAGAAATTTTGTAAGCAAGGTGATATCTAAGCCAGAAAACTCCCCTGGAATTTGACAGAAGTATTTACGCTATTCTCAAGCTACTGGTAAAACTAATTCCTTAGCCTCAAGGGTGACCCTGCCTTGCCTACGTTGTATTCCATGATAATAAGCATTAACTGCCACATAGGAGTATTTGGGAGGATTGAATATCATCTTAACACATTTAAATTATTAGAGGATGTTCCTGGCGCATAGTAGGCACTTAAAAATATTAGCTTTTCTTCAAATTGCGCAATACTGAATTCCCAACAGGATACAGTATTTATCTACCTTTCCTTCTGAAATAATGGATAACTATATTAAATAAACATTTATATATTATAATCATCTTCTCTGTATCTCCTAATTTCTTTAGGAGCCCCACTTTTTTAATTTCAGTGATCATCACTTCCCTGAGCTTCACGTATTTGTATATTCAACTTTCAACCAACATCTCTACTTGGTGTCTACTAGATATCTCAGTGTTAACATGACTCCAACGGAATTCTTAATTTCTTTACACCTCTGCTCCTTCCCCAAGTCTCTTCTCAGTCAATGACATCCACCTGGTTACTCAACCTGAAAACACAGGAGTCATCCTTGATTCCTCTTTTTAATCTAGAGACCACATTGCATCTATCGGCAGGTATCAGGTATTATTGGCTCTACTTTCACAATTTATCCCAAATGTGGTATCCTCTCCACTGGCATCATCTAGTCTAAACCACCATCTCTCACTTTGAATATAGCTAAAACCTCAGTAATGTTTTCCCTCATTCTTCCTCAACTCCATACAGTTTGTTTCCTCACAAAAGAGACTCCATGTTTTTGTTAAATGAAAAGCAGAAGTTTAAATATTCACTATAATAACTACATCACAATAAATGGACTAGGATAAAATAAGTCAAAATGTGCATAATAGGTGTTATTTTTTCTAAATTGTTTTATTTTCCAAAGTTTTCACAATAATTTTATATTAACTTTATAAATAGAAAAATATTTTAGGAAAATTTTAATTAAAATCAAACTGAAAAAATGTATGAAAACAATTCGATCCTTTTTGTAACTCTTGAAAGCACATGAGAATACTATACTGTTTCTATTATTTATTGTATTTGAGTCAATTATTTTTATGCTTCTATGTATACAGCTCTACATTGACAATAATGGACATAAATGTAGATAATGGTATTTCTCTAACCTCAAGACATTTTAAAAGAACCACTAAAAAAAAATACATCTTTTATTCTATGTTAATTTTACAGATATTACTGTGTTGTGGTGATGAAGATTTATAAATTCTCCAATGATTTGGGTTCAAATTATTCTTAGACCTATTATCTGTATTAAATGCATAAGGTTATCTTCACAAATTATAGATATGACCTAATTCTTTTGGGGACTTATTCTATATAAGTATGAATTCTCCTCCAAAATGTCATGTATCTTGAAACTTTCCTTCTACCTCCTTTATTATTTTTATCCTTGCTGGATCTTTTCCATTAACACTGAGCTGCAGCTATTACATTTTTTTTCTGTACTAGGAAGGGTTAAATTTCTATAAT
Organism: Grampus griseus; assembly: GCF_964374135.1. Lineage (NCBI taxonomy): Eukaryota > Metazoa > Chordata > Mammalia > Artiodactyla > Delphinidae > Grampus > Grampus griseus. The sequence goes on from NC_139001.1 coordinate 65,090,041, forward strand.
TTTTAAATTCTTGTGATATGCTCAGTCTTACAAAATTTAATCTTATGTACATGTCCATATTCCAAATCTATAAGCATAACTACAAAAATGATGACATTTAAGGAACAACTGCATTGATATTAACAGTGCTGCTTGATCTTTATATGTAAGATTATTTAAGGGGACTGGAAGTGTCATTCATATTCATATGCTAAGCCACAACTTGCCCTTCTAAAAAAATTAGTCTATTGTTCCTTTGCATTACAAGTCACCTTGTAATTACAGCACCCTACTAACATGAGCTTTTGCACTATTTGAAAATGTTTCTAACTATTATCTTGGGAATGTTCTGTACTGAATGGTTGTATCCTTGACATTTTCAAAGTAGATTTGTAAAATGGTGATTTCAATGTAGATTACTTGAAATTATGGTTCTTAGTAAGTTTTAAAATCTACATTTATAAATAAGATTAACAAATGCATAAGGCAAATACTACCTATTTGTCACAGATATAGTGTCCCACTTGGGAAGTAAGATGTTGTTGTTTACATAGATACCAGCGATTATTTTCACATTAACAATTTAAACGGAGTTTAATCAAATATGATATATGCTTATTATTAGAAAGTAATCCAGTCATACAGGAGTCTGTGCAAGATATAAAGTGTTAGCCCCACCTTCTAATTCTTTTGTAGTTCTATTTTTTACGTTTATATATTTAATCCATTTGTGTCTTTAATTTTTTTTTTTTTTTTGGTATGGTGTGAGGCAGGGATATAAATTTACAGCATTCCAAATTCATAGTCTAGCTGACAATACTGTTGTTTGATTGTGGTCCTTTTCCTGCATGCAACTCTCTCCCTCTGATTTTCAGTAAAATGAATCCAGATTTCCAAATTTCTAATCACTTCCAGATTTCCAGTCCTTGCATGGCACACTGTACTGCACACCACGCTGGGTTATTTACTTCCTTAGGGTTATTTATGACAGAATCACAGGCTATTTCGTCTGCTCTCTTGGCTTGCAATAGCTTTTAATCAGCTCACTGTTCTAGCACATCTTGTTTTTGCTGATGCCATACATTTTAGATGTTCAACAGAGGGGTCAATAATGAAATGTGATTAAATTGCTTCCTGCTCCACCCTCTACCATTTATTTTCTGAATCACAAAGATACAGAGGGAGGAAACTGATGTGGTAGAAAAAAATCAGTTTTGAAGTCCTGCTATTTAAGTTATTTTCTTATTGATGAACTTCCCTGGACAGGTTGCTCTAAATTAGCACGTTTTAGATATTTTTCTATCAAAATAGCTATCTTACTTTTTATGGACAATATCCATCCAATTTCCTTCATGTTAAATGTAAACCTCCCCCCTTTTCTCTGTCATCCGAAGAAATATGGAAATGAGCGAGAATTATGTTATCACTAGATTAACCTTGAAAAAGCTATAATTTAATGAAACTAATTTATTAATAAATTCAGGTACCTGATTATTTATTAAAAATTATTACCTGTTACAGATTATTTGTCAATTTGTCTAGATGATCTCCAAGGTCCCTTTATCTCTAATATTAAAGATTCTGTAAAACACATCTATCTTAGTCATAAGATAATAAAATGTAGCTATTCTCTGAAGGTTGCTTAGACTTAAACTGTTAAACGAGTTATGCTACTTACGTTAACTTAGTCCATGAAAAGTGAGTTGTGCTATCCTAGTCAGGATCCTCATTACTCTGATCCCACACAAATGCTATTAAATTTTCTGTTGATCACTTGGTTGATACAAGAAGGCTGTTCATCTATAGCATCACGCAAATTCAAAGAAACATATCAAAAAAAAAAAAAAAAAGAAGACCTCCTTTGGGTTCCTGAAAGGAAAAAACATTCAGGTACAAGGTCCTCTTATAAAAACCATAAAGTTATTTTACTGTCCTTTGCCTTAATGGGTAAGCATAGCTGTGCAGCATAATCTTACCTATGTGTGAGTTTGTAATGTGAACAGGATCATGCATAAAGATAGATATTAATCTTTTTTCCTCACAATCATTCATAACCAAATGCTAAATATACATCTTTCATTTTCTTATGCTCAGCATACCCAGAAGAAAGCAAGCTTTGGAGTTGTAATAATTAAAAACACTGTCTTTTCTCTAGGTATCCTTCATAGAAACCATTCACTATTTTGATGGGCAGATATTATGTTCCAGTCAAGAGGCAGAAAACTTGTAGAAAGGTTTACACATTGTCTAAGTTCCAGACACATGGAGAACCCATTAGAATTTTAGTATAGCTACAGGTTTCCCTTGAAAGCTTGATCCTTTCAATAAAAAAGCAATGATGAGCCTTTCCTCTTTCAACAGGTCTTTCAGTTATAAAAGCATCAACTTCAAGAACTAGGCATTAATATTGCTAATGAATGGCTATTATGGTTAAGTTTCCAATCCAGTTAAAACTTATATAACACTGGTCTTTTCTCTGCCCTCTCATGTGACCATTGAGTTGTTATTCTTTGTAGTACCTTTCATCTGCAATAATTCAACTCTTTCACCTCTCCTTTTAGACTCTCCACCTCGTTTACAATTCTATCTCTGAATAGATTTATCCTCCTTTGGTACTATATCTTAATTTCTTTCTTTCTTTCCCTTCATATATCAGATCTTGCTATTGATAGTCCTGCTTTATTCACTGAATGTTATCTTTATATGCTACTTGAGCTATGTGTGTTTTTTTTTAATTTAACAACTCATTCAGTTGCTGTGAAGCTGGTCCATAAATGGTATAGTACTTGAAAAATATTTTTTCGTTCAATATTGAACAAAAACTAATTAAAGTCTATTTTTATAAAACTGACAAATGTTAAGAATATTTAGCTATTAATCCTGATACAGACAATACCTCCTAGCATTTCATACTTCAGGAAAAATTCTAATTTTCATAATTAAAACATAATTAAAACAGTACATTTTACAGATGAATTACAGTAGAAAACAGCATGAAAATTTCTAAAGGTGCCTGTACATCTAATTACAAAAAACACAACTATTCACTGTTAGACATTAGAACTTGTCATGACAAAAATCAGTGGCTACAAAGTACTTAGTGTCTTACAATTCTCTAGGAAACCGTTTGATAGCTCTTATCATTATAAGTTTATTTATTACCTCAGTACAAATTAACCCAGATAATGTCACAATTCTTAAAATATATTAACACATTGTAACCAAAGCAAACAGCTATAAATTTAACTTTGCCTCTTTGTAAACCATTTCTATATTCACTTGACAACTAACAGTACTCAACACAGAGGAAAAATTAAAAAATTTTCATATGTAATGTGAAAAATTTAGTTATACAGTCCCTTGTCTAATGAGTGCATGTGTCCAGATATAGAGTCATTAATACCACCATTCTCTTTCATGGAAGAAGATGAATCTATGTAGTCACCATCATTATAATCCTCACTTGGAAATATCTAGAAGGCAGATTGAGAAAAATATGCACTGAACTGGAACTCAAGACAACTAGTTTTTAATCTGAGCTCTGCTAATAAATACCTACATTACATTCAAAAAAAAGTCTTGATATATATGGACCAGTTTTCCAGAATGTACAATAAGTAATCCAGGGAGATTGTGCATGTGGCCAAGGTGGCTCCCTCTGGGGAGTGACTTCAGTGACTTTACACTGTGGAGAAATGCACTCCAGTAAAATATTCTAGACAAGTATGGTAGGCAGAATAATGTCTCCCCACAGATGGCCATATCCTGAAAACTGTGACTATGTTAGGTTATAGTGCAAACAAGCATTAAGTCTACAGATAGAATTAAGGTTGCTAATCAGTTGGATCTGAGATAGGAGAGTCTCTTAGATTATCCAGGTGGACCAAATGTAATAAGGGTCCTTACAACATGGAAGAGGGAGGCAGTAAAGTTAGCATTAGAGTGACAGAGCATGAGAAAAGCTTGCTAGCTATTGTTGGCTTTCAACATACAAGAGGACCCCAAGTGAAAAACTATGGGCCAAATCTAGAAACCAAAAAGGCTAGGAAATAGATTCTCCTCTTGAACCTCCAGAAGGAACGCAGCCAAACTGTCACCCTGATTTTAACCCAGGGAAAATCATTTGACTTCTGACCTCCAAAAAGTTTGATAATAAATTTGTTTTAATCCACGAAGTTTGTGATGGTTTATTATAGAGCAATAATAAATAAATACATCATCATTAAATAAACAGCAGCATAACAAATACTGAAGACGGAAAAGGAAAGTCAGTTTCCAAATTACTACAATGTATTAATAAAATGTCCACTTTTCAGAAAAAATTAGAATATATGCAAAGAAATAGAAAAATGTGACCCATACACAGTAAAAACAGTGGGCAACAGAAACTGTGAGAGGCCCCAGATGTCACATTTAATTGACATAGGCTTCAAAGAAGCTATTATAAACATGTTAAAAGAACTAAAAGGAACCACTTAAAGAAGATATGAAGACAAGGTCACAAATAGAGAATAAAGAATCAAATGGAAATACTTCAGTTGAAAAGTAAAGTAACCCAAAGGGGGGAAAAAAATCACATAAAGATATCAATAGTTTATTTGAATTGGCAGAAAAAAGAATCAAGAAACAAAGACAGATCAATAGAGGTTATACAATATGAAGAATAGAGAAAAAAGTCGTAGAAATGAACAAAGCCTCAGAGAAATATGAGACACCATTAAATGCACCACATATACATAATGGAATGTACTAGGAGGAGAGTAAAGAGAAAAAGCAGGAAAAAAATTTAGAAAATTAGTAACTGAAAATGTCTCAATTTGATGAAAAACATTAATCTAAATATCCAAGAAGATCACTAAACTCCAAGTACTTGTTTTATGTTGATTTTAGCCTATGAAGAGTGATGCTATCAACCAGGGTTGCCTGGAGGCACTCATCTGGGCCCGTACTACCTGTGATGAGGCCCCACAGACATTTCCCTGACTAAAGCCAATGTTGTGACTGGACCAGCCCCCATGGTTTCTATGATTGCAAGATGCACCTCAGGAACAAACATCAGGGAACTTTGGAAGAAAAAAAAAAGTTTTATTACTCTCAGGTCCCAAAGGATACAGGGCACACCTGGAGACACACCTGGGGCCACATAGTGAGGTCCCAGGTAGAGATAAAAAGAGAGCACAGAATTGGGGTTCTGCCTTTATTGGGATTGATGGTGGAGTGCTGAGGGGTTTGCAGGTTTGCTTTGTTGGTAATTTTACAACATAAGAATGGGAATTAAATTGCATGAAGGCAAACACAGGGTGTTTGGTCAGTTATCCAGGTCACCCATGGCTTTCTAAAAGGGAACTCTGAGTGGGGCAGCCTGGTGCTTTACCTAGTTGTGTAGAAAGAAATTATGCTTATTCAAAAATGATTGTCTTTGAAATGAATGCCTCAGTGATCAAAAGCTTAATGTCAGGCACTGACATTATAATCAAAAAAGCTAAATGTCAGATTATAGTAATATAAACACAAAGAACCACATCTAGACACATCATACAAAATATGCTGAAGGCCAAAGTCAAGAGAAAATTTTGATAGCACAAGAGAAAAATCACTGTCACACACAAAGAAACCCAAATATGGTTAACAGCTGACTTGTAATCAGTAACAGTGGATGTCAGAAGATAGTGGAAAACATTCAAAGTACTTAAGAAAAACTGTCAACAAAGAATCTAATAGCCAACAAAATAATTTTCAAAAAAGGTGAAATAAAGACTTTTACAAAACAAAAAACTGAAATAAAGGAAAATCTTAAGACTGAAAGCAAGTGACACTGAGATTAATTCAAATCCACGTGAAAAACCAGAGTACCAGTAAAGGTAGTTATGTAATTATAAGACAATTATAAATGAATATTTCTTCTCTTATTTTAAAAAGTTTATAAAACAATTCATTTATAATTGTATTCTTGGAACTATAATATATAGAAATGTAATGAAATTTTACAATAGCACAAAGAAGGTAGATGGGAGGAACACTGTATTAGAGTAAATAAATTACACCATATGGTAATATGAATCTACAGGGACAAATGAAGAAAACCCCAAATGGAAAATAGTTTAATACAACAAACTATGAATATATATTTCCTTTTCCTTCTTATCTCAGTTTTCTTAATTGACAAAATTATATAGAGTAGTAAAATTATGCAAAGTAGGAAATAAAATAATGTATTGTTAGGTAACATACAGATGTTATATGTGTAACAGCAAAACAAGGGGAAGAGGGAATAGAGCTATATAGGAAGAACATGTCTATGTATCACTAGAATTAAGTTAGTATAAACATAGTAGATTTTTATAAGATATATGATGAGCCCTAGTGCAACAAATAATTTTTAAAAATATAGTAAAAAATCACTAACGAAATTTAAATGTTGTACTGAAAAATATTCAATATTTTATACATTAGTAAAGGAGGAAGAAAAAAATGACATGAGACCTATATAAAATGGTAAAATGAGATTTAAATCCAATACAGGCAATAATAATATTAAAGGAATGAACAATCTAATCAAAAGGCAGAGATTGCAAGACTAGATTTTAGAAAATGATCCAAATACTGCTGTTTACAGGAGACATACTTTAGATTCATAGATTAAAAAAAAAGTAAATACAGTGAAAGGGTAATGTCATACAAATAGCAACCATAAGAAAGATTCAGTGGCTATACTCATATTAGGCAAAATATACTTTAAAACAGAAAATATTACTGGAGATAGAGAATATTTTATAATAAAAAACAAAGAGGCCAAACCACCTGGAAAATCTAATAGTTATAAACATTTATAGACTTAACAAAATCCCACATACATAAAGCAAAAACTGACAGAATTAAATGGAGAAACAGACAATTCAAAATAATTGGAGATTACAAGAGTCTTCTTTCAATAATGTGTAACCAACTATTCAAAAGATCAAAGAAATAGAAAACTTGAACACTAATCAACTAGACCTAACAGATATCCATAGAACACTCCACTACATGTTTTTCTCAAGTGCTCATGGAACATTATCCAGGATAGATCACATGATAGGCCATAAAAACAACTTTCAATGAATTTAAAAGAGTTGAAATCATACAAAGTAAGTGCTCCAACAGGGAGAGTGAAAGTAGAAATCAGTAATAGAAAAATTTGAGAAATTGACATAAGTAAAAAAAACTTTTAAATACACCTGTGTAGCAAATGAATCAAGTAAAAATCATAAGAGAAATTAGAAAATATGAGGTGAATTAAAATGAAGACACATTATATTACAGAATGCAGCTAAAGCAGTGCTTAATGGGAAATTTATAGCTATAAATGCCAACATTAAAAAACATGAAATATCTCAAAACAGTAACCTAACTTGCCATATTAAGACACTGGAAAAATGAAAGCAAATTAAATCCAAAGCAAAAAGAACAAAAGAAATAAATATTAGAGTATAGCGATTAGAAAAGCAAGAAAGAAAATCAAAACCAAAAGTTGGTTCTTTGAAAAGAATTTTTAATTACAAAGCTTTAGCTGGACCAAACAAAAAAAGAGAAAAGATTCAAATTACTAAAGTCAAGAATGAAAGAAGATGCATTACTACTGATGTTACAAAAATAAAAAGGAATTTAAAGTGGATACAATTCTATGCCAAGACATTAGACAACCTAGAAGTAATGGACAAATTCCTAGACAGACAAACTTCTAAAATGGAAACACGAAGAACACACCCAAAAATCTGAATGGACCTATAACAATTAGAGTTTGAATTTGTAGTTTAAAAACTCTACAAAGATAAGCACAGGCCCATATGACTTCACTAAGGAATTCTACCAAATATTTAAAGATCATCAATTAATTCTTTACAAAGACTTCCAAAATAAAAGAAGAAGGAAGACTTTGTAATTCATTCTGAAGCCAGTATTACCCTGATACCAAAGCCAGATAAAGTCATCACAAGAAAACTATATACCAATATGTTTTATTAGTAGACACAAAATTCAACACAAGCAAGGTGAACCCAACAACATATAAAAAGGATTATACGTCATGAATAAAAGGGTTTTGTCCCAAGAATGCAGTTGAATTAATATCGAAAAGCCAATTAACATAATATAGGGTAAATGATAAAAAACACATGATCATTTCAATATATGCAGAAACAGCATTTGACAAAAATCAACACAACTTCATGATAAAAACCAACTAGGAATAGAACTTACCTAATCTGATAGGGAATCTGTGGATTTAAAGAAAATTTGAAACCATACTTAATGGTTAAAGACTGAATGCTTTTCCCCTAAAATCAAGAAAAATAAAGGGACATCTACTTTGCCACTTTTATTCAACATGATGCTAGAGGTTCTAGCCAGGTCAATAAGGCAAGAGAAAAAAAAAAGAAAAAAAACCAAAGGAATACTCATTGAGAAGAAATAAAATTATTCGCAGATAACATGATCTCATATACAGAAAATCCTAAGGAACAACCCCCCCCCCAAAAAAAAACTAGTAGAGTAATTGAGTTAAAAAAAAATTTCACATGAGGTTGATATACCAAAAAACTATATTTCTGTACATTACCAATGAACAATCTGAAAAGAAAACTTACAATAGCATCAAAAATAAAGAATTTAAAAGAACTGCAAAACTTATGCTCTGAAGACTATAAAACATTGCAAGAAATTAGAAGATATGTAAAGTACTAATAAATACATGAAAAGATGCTCAACATCATTAGCCATTAGAGAAAGCATATCAAAACTACGAGATACCACTGCACAGCTACTAGTATGGTTATAATAAAGATAATAACTAGGGCTCCTGAGGATATGAAGGATTCGGAACTCTCAGACACAGCTAGTGGCAATGTAAAATAGTGCAGTATCCTTGGAAAACAGCCTGGCAGCTCCTAAAAGATTAAACAGAGTTACCATATTACCCTGCAATTCCACTCCTAGGTATATACCGAAGAAAAATGAAAACACTTCACACAAAAACTTGTGTTCTAATGTTCATAATAGTGTTATTCACAATTGTCCAAAAGTGCAAGCAACCCAAATGCCCGTCAACTGAAATATACACAAGAAAGCAGTATATCCATACAATGGAATGTTATTTAGCAATTAATAAAAATGAAGTATTGACACATGCTACAATATGAATGAATCTTGAAAACATTATGCTAAGTGAAAGAAGCCAGTCACAAAAGACCATATACTGCATGTTATATTTATATGAAATTTCCAGAATTGAAAAACTATAGATAGAGAAAACAGGTTAGTAGTTGCTTAGGGCTACAGGGTTTAGGGTGAAATGGGAAATGACTGCTAATGGGTATGGAATTTCTTTTTGCAGTAATGAAAATGTTCTCAAATTGATGTAGTAATGGTTGCATGACTGAATATACTAAAAACTTTTGAAAAACTTAAGAAATTTTGGTTAAAAGTTTATGGACAAAGTAGTGTATCTTATATTTAAATGTGAGCCTGTGTTTTTACAGCTATTTATGAAGAGGCAATTTTATGAAAAGTGTTACTCCTTTTCCAAATAAGACAAATTATAATTGTTCTTGGCAAATGCTACCATTTCAAGAATCAAGCTGAATTATTACAATTCTTCAAAATCAGGATTCTAAGTTGATTATTTTTTTCTATAGCTAATAGATTTTTCCTGACATAATTGAGTTGATTTCCTGTACTTCAAAAGGTAGATCGCAGTACATAAAGAATAAATAATGCTGATTTTAAAATCTCTTGGTTTTGGTATAAGGCTAAATGATTTTAAGAACAGCTCTTCACTGGCTTTGTTAAAGTGATTTCTCATTAATGCTTTTCACCTCCCCTAAGTAGCATAAACCTCTGCCTGAAGATTCTAAGTGACATGATGAGCAAGATTGACAAATATGGTATAAATGTAAATCCAGCTTTTAATATTGCATCTGAAATACACTTTTTTTTTTACAGTAGCTACAAAACAGCAAATAAAGCCATGTGGTTATTTTGTTTTTAATTCCCATGTATGGAACCCACAAGGTATGTAAAAACTTCAAGTTGTGTGTCAAGAATTCCCAGAATAGATTGGCAACCTGGCTATAATGTCAGTTCACATTTTCAAGCCCCAGTGACTACTCACCCACCTTCAGAAGTCTCCTAAACTCTTAAAATCCACTCATGGTCATTAATTTAGACCAGAGTAACTAGAATACATGTGTTCTGGTAAATAGTGGCTCTCCTTATTGACCTTCCTAGACCGTGGAGAGCCCTAAATATGCTGGATACACAATAGGTTAGGCATTTTCAGGGCTTTTTAAGTCAATTGTAGAGCTAGAGACTAAGACAAAACACTTTAGGAGTAGGTCTTAAAATTTAGTGACCCAGGGAAACCAGATAACTTCCCCACACATTCCACGAACTAGTTTCACTGCACACTTGCCTCCTTAAGCAAATGGCACTATGCAGTGCACAGCCTACACAACCATATATGGTGGTGCTGGCTGTGTGGTCACAGAAAGGGAGCATGGTAAGGCAAGAGTTTCTTTAAATATTGGCCCCACCATTTTAATCTGAAAATACCAACTCCACTGAAAAACAATTAGTACTTCTACATTCAGAATCTTGCCTTTGTTATCTAAGTAGAACTAACATTTAGAGAATTTCACATATATGTCAAAGGATGCTCTGTTGTGGCTGGAGTGCATAAACTTCGGCCTGAACTCTATTAGTCACTTCCAAACAAGAACTTTCCACTTAGCGAAGTAAAGACAACTAATAATAATAAAACAATGAATAAATAACTAATTAAAATGAATAACAAAACATTTCATAAATCCCAATGATATTCTCAAATAAAAGGGTGAAAGGACTTCTACAATTTTTGCGTTTAATATTATTAATGATGTTTATATCTTATTTTACATCTGAAGATGACTTGGCTAATATTTTTAATACATTACTCTAGTTGGAACTGAAAATATGAAATTGTTTGCATTTCTTAGTTTAGGTATCTGTACTGGAATAGCAAGTTGAAAAGGGTCAAGAGACTTATTCAGAGGCAAGAAAATGAAGCAAAATTAGACTCCACTGAAGAGACAAAAAAAAAAATTAGACTCCACTGAAGAGACAAAAAAAAAAAAAAGTAATGGATTACTCTTGGAGATAAGGGCATGCTCTATTATAATGGTAGTAAAGAAAAAAAAAGGTTGGAAGAAGAGTTATAGACACCTGAAGCCATTCAGTCAGAAGGCTGAGTTATATTACATTAATTAGCAAACAGCACGAAAACCCATGGTTTAACATTATGAAGATTCATTTCTCATTCAAACAAAGGCAGAACAACAGTTAACATTCATGAGTTAATTTACAATTCTTATGGCATCTCTCTTAACATAGTGCTTCACGGTTCATGTAAGCAGAGGAAAAGAGTATGGAGAATCATAATTTTAAGTGCCACCACTCCTACTTTATTGACAGAAGCAAGTCAAACGGCTTTAAGTTCAACAGATATTTTTTTTTTTTTTTTTTGCGGTACGCGGGCCTCTCACTGTTGTGGCCTCTCCCATTGCGGAGCACAGGCTCCGGACGCGCAGGCTCAGCGGCCATGGCTCACGGGCCCAGCCGCTCCGCGGCATGTGGGATCTTCCCGGACCGGGGCACGAACCCGTGTCCCCTGCATCAGCAGGCGGACTCTCAACCACTGTGCCACCAGGGAAGCCCATCAACAGATAATATTTTATATGTCCAGGAGTAGGGAGAGATCTAGAAATACTGGCAAGCACCAGTAACGTTTATCAAGTAAGTTCTAGTTCTCCTCTGTCTTGATCCGTCCCTCCACATATCCTATCATCTATGTATCCGAGGCCAGAGTTTGTCAATTCACATCAGAGTCAACTTGAGACTTAAGGGAAAAAAAAAAAAATCAGTGTATGGATTCACTCCCAGAGAGTCTGATTTAATTTTTCTTGAATAGAGCACCTGTGTGTGACTCAGTCAGTTTCTTGAAGAATATTCCCGAATTTTCTAGGTGGGTATTAACAACATTTACAGCAGAATTCTAGTCACTTGGTTTATAATGACAGTATTTTTACCTCTGTATTATAAATTATGTGTGACACATCAACCATAGGTTGTTAAACAAAGCAGTAATGGAACACTTTATGCAATTAAAAAATATTAATTATAAGAAAAAAGAATTTCATTCTTATCATTCCATAAAGCCACTTCCTTAAAATTAAACTACAGTTGTATTTCCTTCCAATCACTTATCTTCCTTCACTGATGCTAATGGAAATGGTGTTCTTTTGATGTTCAAATTTTGGCTTATGTGTCATGTACACATACAGGTTAATGTTCTTATTGATTGTATCAACATACTGTTATTCCCAACACATATTTAAATAGCAAGTTTATCCTTATGTTTATTATTTTCTTTATGATACTATGATTTTAATTTTCCATCATTTGCTCTGGAAACAATATTGTATTTTATATTGATTTTCCATCAATTTTTTAAACATTAAACACAATTAGAGTTAACTTTACTTGCAAATGTAATGAGATTTGAGGCATCTGACAAATTTGCCTTTTTTTCCCAAAGTCTCTCCCTTAAATCCCTGCTATCCTATCACATATCCCATCATTAAAGGGTTACACCGTTTTGAAAATAACTTTGTACCTCTACTGTTAAAATGCATACGCCTATGGAAAGGACACAACCCTTAAGGTGTAGCAGTTATTAGCCCTTGTATGAGGATTAATTTGTCAACTGTCACCTTAGAAAGTGGAGTGCAATCCCCAGTCTTCTGTCATAGAAGAGGTAAAGTTTAATGAGAGCAAGTATTTTAGAGAGAAAGTACTAAATGTTACCGCCAAGAGAGGGCACAGTGATGGCAACCTCAAGTCAAGGAGCCTGGGTCACCAGAAACCCCTTGTAGTCCCAGGATGTCTAGAGAAGGAGAGAGATGCAGAAAAATGTGCCATGAAATGCCCTGAGAAGGCAGAGATAGGATATGTAAAAGGTTGTAAAAAGTTTGTCTACATCCCACTTTTGCTTACTTTCAAATTCTCCTTTAGATAACACTGCTATCTAAGTGGAAAAATGGAAAAGAAATCTAGTGTGGAAAAATAACTGACCACTCTTTTGCTTTCATTGTAAACACCCTCCCTGAGAAGAGTCAGTGCAGTGTGGTAGAATGAGCTAATTTGAGTCACATTGGCCTAGGTTCAACTATTCCAGCACAGGTATTAAATGGCTATGTGAAATTAGACAAGTTACTGAACTTCGTTTCCTCATCTGAAAGCTCAGAAAATTGAATGTAAAACAATGGAAACATAATTCTCAGTAAAAGGTGGCTCAGTAAAAGGTGGCTTATTTTAATTTACTATCAACAGCAAGGTATGTACTCTGAATTAAAACATAGCTTTGCAATCTCATATGTAAAGTGAGAAAGACAACATGAACTCTAAGGATATATACAATGCTCAAATTCTGGGACTCTTTTCACCAATTCTTATAAGATTGTATACAAGGGTGCATATACACTGTCTTACGTTGTTAATAATTATGTGAATATGGCTACATATCCAGAAGTAGATATAACATAAAGGTAGACTCCTGAGATAGAACACGTGACTTCCTTTAGATCTTAAACAGAAACTGTTTATTAATTGCCCCATTCCTCCATGTTTCCTAAGAAATAATGGAGAGTATTTCATTAAATACCCTTAAATGTCTCTTAATGTCTACATAGAATTTTATGAAACGAGATCTAAATGCCTTCTCTCATCTAAAAACACATGAGTACAACTACAGAAAATGTCATTTTAAATTTTAACTATTTTATTTTTTACTTGCAGGTAACTTGACTAGAGTCAATATAAACTGTGTACCACATACTGTGTCAAATTTACTGACTGAAATGCGGTTGTATTTTCCTTTATTTTTACTGCTTATAGCCACATATTTCCTACACACCTTATTTCTTTCTCAAATCCAGCAGTATTCGTCCTGAAATATTCTAAAATCGTTTCATCACAAAGTATACCTTAAACTTTATTATAAGTGTTTTTTTAGATACCGTTGATAGCATCAGTGATAAAATTCTCTGAAACACTTTATGGAAAGTGGACTTTACTGGGAATGATCTAGTACAAGGTAAAAACCATCTGGTGACCCTCTAATAGATAAAAGATCCTATGCCATATATTAATTATGCTCCCCACCTTAATTGGAGTTACCAAAAATAAATTTAAAAACACAAGAGATCTTTCACCCTCTACAGAAACATGATCCTGTGTTTGGGAGCCACTTTATATTTTGCCATTTTCTTCTATGAAGAGTCAAGTTAATTGAAACTAATCTGTTCACTAAAAACATTGAGAAACCCTGGGAAGTGGGCCAAGTACCCCCACGATTTTAATTCAGACACATAACATTTGGTGACCCTCCTTCATTTCACAAAAGGTTAAACATCTGCCAACATCTGTTCATAGCAGCAGTCTATAGTGTACCATGATCCAGAACCTAGCTAATGGGGGAATGTTAGCTCACTGCTATGCTAACTGCTTCAAGAAGAAGTGTGGTTGTAGCTTCCTCCGTGCCTTAGAATTTAACTCAGCCACAGGATTTGTTGTTCTCGCATTTAAATCTTAGCAAAAATCACAAGCAATGGCCAAGAAAAGAGAAAATGCCAAGGTAAAAAAAAAAAAGAAAAAAAATCAGTATTTTAATATGCAGTAAAGTTATGTGCATTTTAGAATAAATGTTGGAAAGATTTCACTGACTTTTTTTTTTAAGTTTTTTTTTTTTGATGTGGACCATTTTTAAAGTCTTTATTGAACTTGTCACAATATTGCTTCTGTTTTATGTTTTGGTTTTTTGGCCGTGAGGCATGTGGGACCCTAGCTCCCCGACCAGGGATCGAACCCACACCCCCTGCATTGGAAGGCGAAGTCTTAACCACTGGACCTCCAGGGAACTCCCTCACTGATTTTTCAAAAAGCATTCTTTTTATACTTTCTGATTAAATTTCCCCGTAACACCGTTTTGATTCAGTTATTCTTGCTTGATCCTGAATTGGTCTTTTCAGCTATATCCTTGTACAGGAGTAACAATGATGCCTGCATTACCAGCAGCTGCTGCTGCTGTGAAAAAAAGGCAAGATTCTTTTGTTGAGAGTAATCTGCCTACATTTTCTATTATTCAAGAACTAAAAATAGAAGATTGCATTATAAATCTAGAAGACAAGCTGTGCAGTCCAGAGGCTAAGACCCTTGATATAGAAACAAAAATCTTTAAAAAAAAAAACCCTTCACATTCAATATTATTTTTATCATACTAACAAGCCAATAATGACATTAGAATATGTCACTCAAGTTGTGAGGTTTTGAAAAGGCTAGGACTCAGTAAGACACTGTAGGTTGTATTATGTACATAACGCTTTTAACCATTTCCTGTGACTTAGAATTGTAGACAGAAGGGAGAAAAAAAGCAATGTTATTTTAATGGGAATTTTTGGAAATAGAATAAGTGGTATTATGATACATTTATATTTCAGATCCTAATACAGCAATTGTTTTTAAGAAATACCTCACTAAGTATTTTGTGTTTAGCCGAGTAGGATGAGAACATTTAAAATTTTGATTTATTGTTCAGTTTATTTATAACTCTTTTGAAGAAAAAGATTTCTTTTTAGTATTCATAATGATAAACTGTAATTTCTATCTTACCAACTGCATTTTTGCAGTTCTCAAATCTTACCACCTTCTCATGATGACCATTTTATTTTGGACAGATGATTTACAGATCAGACAAGAGTTCTATAAAACAAGGCCAAGTCAGCTGAATATGTAGCACATATATTTCGGTGAGATAAGAGGGCATGTTAAGAGAAGAAACAAAAGATTGTCAAAGAAGTAAGAGGTTGGGAATAATCTCTGAGTTAATAAATACATTCAAATTAATAGAGATACAGAGATAAGTAGACAATAGTTCTTAACCTTTGAAGAATTTACAGTCCCTCTACAAAATATATAAGGCGCTATGGGAACAAGAAGGAAAAAGTACTGAAATATAACTGGGAAAGTGACTGTAAAGCAATTTGTATTATATAGAGTTGAGTGAGAAAAGAAAATCTTTGTGGAAAGTTGGGCGGGGGGAGGTAAGAATGTCCAAAATAGAGTTTAAGGTTGAAGACTTGTCACCTAGGATAAGTTGACAACATTTTCAAAATTAAAAAGCAAGTACGTTGATAGTTCAATAAGGAGTTCTAGATAATCAAGGAAAAGCTATGGGTTGTTGATATTTTTTAAAAGTTTAATTTTACAGAGATGTAGTACTTGATTTCCTCATCCCAAAGGCACAGCAATCCAAACATACAATCTTAAAAATTGGTCTACTCTGCTGGGACCCATGTTTTGTAACATTATCCCAAGGCTATACAGGGTAACAATGTGACCGAGCAGGAGCTATGAGGCCTTCCCAGGAATAAGCCCGCACCCATGTCCTCTGCCTGCCTTTTGTCTGTAGAAAAACTTTAGTCAAAGAATAAATTTAATCAGAAATGAGTAAACACAGAAAGAAAGGAAGACAGTCAAGCAAGACAAAATACTTTAGCCATTAAACAAAGTCAAGGACCTTTAGTTCTTCCTCAAGGACTATAGATAATATTCTGAGCCTTGTCCTTTGAGCTGTTTTGCAGATACTGAAAACCTCACCAGGTGGAAGAAGTTAACTCTATGCTGCTCACAAGCACGTAGCCCTGAGACCTGTTGGAACCATAAGGTTGATGATGCTGACTCCCAGTTACCTCACCACCAACCAATCAGAAGAATGTCCATAAGCTGACCACACCCTGCTCCTTAAACATTATAAGACTCCTCACTATCCCCTGGTGGGGGAGAGGGACGGACACAGTTTTCAGGGCATTAGCCTGCTGTGGCCCCCGTTGCCTGGCAAAGCAATAAAGCTATTCTTTTCTACTATATTTCACCCAAAACTGTCTCCACTTTTCTATTTGGCTGTACTTGGCAATAATCCCCAAGGAAACCCACACCCACCAGTTTAAAAGCCAGCAGGCCACTAAATGACAATGAAGTGAATCCATTAATTAAAAAGAACAGATGTTTTATAGTCCTACACCCAGAATCATATAGTAAGTAACATTTTTTATCCAAAAGGCTTACTAACATTCAAGACCAAACCACCTTTTAAGAGTGCTAATATCAAAAAACCTGTTAATAGAAACCTATATCCTATTGACCTGGGGGTCAGACTCTAGAACACCAGTTTTTTTTTTCTTTGATTTTACTTTGCACTTTAACTTAAAGCTTGTGCAGTCTTCGCTTGGTAACCACTAAAATAAGTGCTTTTACATACTGCAGGAATCTCAGTTTATACATTTACTTCTCTCTCTAAAGGCCTATTAAATAGATCAAAACCTAACTACAGGAGCCAAGTTACCCCCGCTCACTTGGGGAGGGGAAAGAAGCACAAATGCCTTAACCTCATCTTATTCATACTTTGTCTTTTCTCATATCATTTACTCAAAACCAGACTAAGATGTCAGAGGCCTTAGCAGCTGAAATTATGATGGCCCACAAGAATGTATGAACTATTGTACCATAACATACAAAAGTATTAACTAAGGAATAATAATTATTTAGTAACCCTATTGCTCTTATTTCCCCCTTTATTTTGTATATTTTAACTTTGCTTCTTCCTGGACCTCTATCCAGGTACCTCACTTCAGAGCATGATAGACTAGTTAGAAATGAGGAAGAGAATGGATGAAGGGAAAGCAAAGGAAAGGAGAGGAAGGAAAGGAGAAAAGGGGATCACAATGATCAATTAGGAATATATGCTACAGCAAGATGTTTTAAGTTTGTTCCTTTACACTAAAATACAACTAAATTGAGTAATTTTGCTGTTGCTGTTTTTGTTTCACTTTTTGGTGCCTGGTTGATGGGTTTTTATTGCTTTCACATTAGCTAATTGGCCTGGTTAACCATGCCTGCCCCTCATTTAGTCTAGGCATTCTCTACAGTGATTTTCAAGGTGTGATCCTCAGACTAGGAGTATCTCTATCACCTGGAAGCTTGTTAGAAATGCTGTTAGAAATTCTCCAACCCTACTCCAGACTTAGAAACTCCAGGGGTTCTGTGCCGTGATTCGGTTTTAACAATCTCTCCAGGAGACTGATACATGCTGAACTTTGAGAACCACTGCTCTAGACATCTATTTTTCTAAAGTACATTTCTTCTCACCATGCTCTTATTCTTCTGCTTAAAATACTTCAACATTTTCTATTTCATCTTCAAAACACAGTCCAGACTCATTTTAACATAAAACCCGTCATGTGGCCTGATTCATATACTTCTCCTCTACCCTCACCTCCTACCAACACAGCGTGCCAGCCACAGCGAAATTCACTTACTTCCTCTTGTTATCTATGCATATTGTTGTTTCTGATTATTGGATAGCCCTACATATCCTTTTAGATCCAGAACATTTCTAGTTACTCTTCAAGTTTCCCCTCAATCATCACCTTCTGCATTCAGTTTCCCCTTAGACATCCACCATAATGTTTACCCCAACAAGGCATATTTAAGCATTTCTCTCTTCACTGTGTTATCACTCTATACATGTACTTCTAGCACTTTGCTTTTCTAGACATATTTTTAAATTTGTCTTTTGAATGGGAACAGAATAGATCAGCCCAAAATATGCCATTTGGGCATATTGATTATTCTGAATTAAAGTCACCTGACAAACAGCAAAAAAGGACACTGACACTCAAACTCTTTCCCCCCACCCCCACCCTGCCAAAAGCAGGAAATAAAATCTTTCATGTGAAAAGTAACCCATACTGTATCAGGAAGGTGGAAGGCATCCTAACACCAGAAATAGGGAATTTAGGGCAAAGAAGACTGTATAAATAAACCTTATTAACTTCTTCACTAATTTACAATCCCAAACCCAGCCTCTGTCTTGTCAGTTCTTCACAGATGTATTGTTTGTATAAAAGATCTAAGAGTTTCCTGCTTTGGTCACTTCTTTGAGTCTCATTTTTATGGAGCTCCCATACATACAAAATTAGTTTTTCTCCTATTGATGTATTTTATGTCAATTTAATTACTAGACCAGCCAAAGAACCGAGAAGGCAAGAAGGGAAGATTTTTCCTCCCTAACACTTTCTTTAGATAGAAAGATCTTAGAGGAAATGAAATTTAACTAATGCTGTCCTGCTCATTCTTGCATTCCACCTGCCTGGCACATGTAGGTTTAAAAATTGCTTCCATTAATGAATTATAGCTACAACAGTCCGGTGATCCAAGCATCACTTATTGTATAATCTGAACTTTCCACAACACAGTTATGAACCGGAAGGGAACGAGATTTCAGATTATTTGTTGACTTGTTTGGGGTATCTAAAGAGAAACTAAAAATACGCTTGCAAAAAAAATACATAGATGTTTTGGGTTAAAAATAATGGAATAACCAACCTTTAAATTGCCATCTGAACATGCAATTATGTAAGGGGCCGAGAGTGAAGCAGGATCAGGAAACCACAGTGCTAAGTAGGTTCAGAATTTGTGGCTAAGGGCTTTTGCTAATCTTATTTCTAGAGGACAAAGGTAAGGCCCTGAGCTAGAACAACGTAAGACATAGGAATTGAGAACTCTGAATAAAACAGGAATTGTAAAAGACAACACACTCAAAGAAAGGACTAGAGGGGCTTCCCTGGTGGCACAGTAGTTAAGAATGTGCCTGCCAATACAGGGGACACAGATTCATTCCCTGGTCCGGGAAGATCCCACATGCCACGGAGCAACTATGCCCATGCACCACAAGTACTGAGCCTGCGCTCAGAGCTCGCGAGCCACAACTACTGAAGTCTGTGTGCCTGGACCCCATGCTCTACAACGAGAAGCCACAGCGATGAGAAGCCGACGAACCGCAACAGAGTAGTCCCTGCTCGCCGCAACTAGAGAAAGCCCGTGCACAGCAACGAGGACCCAACGCAGCCAAAAATAAAAAAAATAAAAATAGATAAATTTATAAAAAAACAGGACTAGAAAACGTTATGGCCAAGAAAAACTTTAAAAAATCTTGTCTGTCTCATCTTAGACTGAAAAAAAAAGTCTCAAGATTTTGTAACAACAGGCTTCATTCACATACATTTACAGTGCGAAAGTATAGTATTAGTGTTGTCAGGAAAGCCACAAAACAAAAAACTAATGAAAAGTAATCACGTCTTACGATTTCAGTTCTGATACGTCAAGAGCTTGGAAGTCATCATGGCACAATCTGAAAGTCGACATTCTTCTTAGATCCATCAGAGATTTTAGGTCCCAGGGCCAACTGCTGCCTTGAAAGCTGGAGAGACAGGTGAATATAAAGAATCACAGCTGAGATCAGTTTACCAGCTGGACCCTGTACGAACCCTTAAATCATAATTGACTAATACTAGAGGCTGAGTGTGGACTAGATTAAAGATTAAAAATTCCTGGGGAGCCCTCACACTTTCATGGGTTTTATCATCAAGAAACTCCAGTTCTTATGGTGAAGATTGGAGACAACTTTACTTGTGCTTCAGACAGGCCTATTTTGAAATAGGCTCAGCATTATCCATCAAAGAGACCTACCTCAGGGGAAACTACTTTACCAGAGACTTATCTGATCTGGGAGAAGGGCAATTCAGTTAGACAATTTCATACCCCTCTAGCCTTCCTAGTTGACTTAAGAGAAAGAGAAGTCTAAGAAAAGCTTCTGAAAAATCACAAAATTAAATATATATATATATACATGTATAGTTACTTAATCCTAAGATTATAGAATGCTTCCCATTCCCATTTGAGTATGTCCCTCTCATTTCTTTTATACTCCATACTAGTTTTATTCCCATTCTTTTTTTCCCTCTCTGTGATTTAGCTTGTATATTTTCTATTGACCTGTCTTGAGGTCATTAATTCTGCCTTGCACTGTGTTGAATCAGTCAATTCAGATACTGCATTTTCAGTTCCAGAAAGCCCTTTTTTGGAATAGATTTGAACTCTCTGGGTAAGTTAAACATCTTTTAATGCATTTTGTCCATATATTAATCTATTTTAATTAACATTTATAATAGTTGTTTTAATGTCTTTGTCCTGCTAAGTCCAATGTATGCACCATCTGTCAGTCTAACTCTATTGCCTGTTTCTTCAAGATTTTTAAGTACATTTTTCTGTCAATTTGCATAGCTTGTGATTTTTATTTTACATTAAATATCGTACATGGAAAAAAAAAACTACAGAGGTTTCAGCTGATGTTATTTTCCCCCAAAGAGGGTTTCCTCTTGGTTCTGATGGGCAGATAGGGTGAGGTGCTGATTCCATCCATTCAATTAGGGATTGAACAAGGTGGGGAGCTAGGGTTCATTTTTAGGAGATTTAATGTACTTCTGGCTCTTCCTTATTCCTTTGATGTGCCCTACCAAAAGCTTTTAATTTATAGTCTAGGAAGTCTGTTGCCTCAGACCTAAAAGGCAGTGGGATGTTTAGTTCTGCGTATGAGAGGTTTTGAGCATACCTCTTTAGGTTCTTGCTACATACAGCTTCAATTAAATATGCCACGCTATACTTTGTGGGTAAAACCAGCCACGGGTTTTACCCTCTCTATGGCTCCACATAGAAAGGCCATGGCCTGTCTAGATTCTCATCCATTATACCACTAGACTGTTCTTCAAAATCTCTGTCAGTGGCTTCCCTGGTGGCGCAGTGGTTGAGAGTCCGCCTGCCGATACAGGGGACATGGGTTCGTGCCCCGGTCTGGGAAGATCCCACATGCCGCGGAACGGCTAGGCCCGTGAGCCATGGCCGCTAAGCCTGCGCGTCCGGAGCCTGTGCTCCGCAACGGAGAAGCCACAACAGTGAGAGGCCCGCGTACCGCCAAAAAAAAAAAAAAAATCTCTGTCGGTTTATCTTCCCCTTCATACAGTCCCTAAGGAAAAACTAAGGTAATCTGCAGTTTAAACTCAGAATTGGAAAATGCCCCCAAGAAAGTAAATAGTTGGCTCTTGTCATCTCACCAAAGGCAAGCTCTTTCCTCTCTGAAACTTTAGTTCAAGTCTTCTTTGTTTTCACAGCTATCCTATATGCTTTAAACACTACTGTTATAGTTTATCTCAGTTTTCTAGACATGGCAGCGGGAACACTGGCTTCCTCTGTGTTGGGCTGCACGCCGCAGGCCTGCAAGACTTGTAGTTGCCCAGCCTCGAGACCAAAAAGCCCAAAGACAGTGCCATAGATGTCAGTGGTTTACTGGATAGGGGAATCTTACCCGTCCGAAGCGAAGGTCCTGGAGTGAAACCTGACCGTATACGGAAACATGGCAGCACTCTTCACTACTCCAGGGAGAAGCAGGCTACCATTTATAGGGGTAGTTGATGTCAGGTTACTTCAGTTACCAGGGAAACCGGCCGCTGGGGAACGTCCCTCAAAGCCCCTCTGGTTAATTACCATCATGGAGGGCAGATGTTTCCCTCTAATAAACTAACAGGTGAAGCCGTTCTGGCCTAAGGATTAGAATAATCACTAGCTGGGGCAGTGAGCAAGCATGCTGGCAGTTACTGATTAAGCTTTATAATTAAGAGGATCGGATAGTCATGTGAGTGAAGCAGGGACTGGTAAACCAGGGGAGGTACAGAGAGCAAGAGAGCACCATCTTGAATGGCCTGATCATACACGGTGACCTACAAATTCTACTCTGTCATTTATATTTTAATTTTACACTCAGGGTGTTTTGTCATTCAGAAATAAAAAAGAATTTGTAGTCCAATTTGCTGATTACTTATGGGCTTTGTTTGCATTATCTTTTAAAAGTAGCCTATTTTTCACAGTATTACATTTTTTTGTCAGTTTCTCAAAACAATTAATATATTAAAATCCTTAAGTGATTTAATCCATCTAGAATTTTATGTATTAGGTATTTGTATATTGTGTATTGTTCAATTTTCTGAAATGATATAGAAACATTTTCCATAATCCTTTCTTTGTAAAATGCCATCTTCCTCAAACTAGTTCTTGTCAGGTTCTCTAAACCAGGTTTCAGGATCTAATCTCTATAATCAGATGTAAAATCTAGATAATAATAGTTCCTAACTCACTGGTTTTATTTGAAGTAAATAAGAGAAATGCATGTAAAGTACAGTACTTAAAACAACAAATGCTCAATAAATGACAGCTATCATCATGTTTTTGTTGGTGATGCAATTATGTCATCTCTTCAACTGTTGGAATGCACACTAAAGTCAGGAATCATGTCTTACATGAACTCTTTTAATCTACTTGATTATTTAGACAACATTACCAGTAGTAATTGTTCATTAAACATTCATTGTTTGATTTCTATAATGTCTTATATATACTTGGCTTCCTTATGGAATTTTATTATTTCTTTGAACTGTTTTCATTTTGGAATTTTATTTACCTTCTTCTCTCACAACAGAGTAAGGTGTTCTGATATTTTTCCTTACTTGCAAAAGAATGTAAGTTGTTCACAAAACATGAGCATTACAGATTTACTTGGGAAAATAGGTTTAGCATTGAAATGACATCTAAAATCAATACAAAATGATGGCATACCACAACAATAATAATTATTTGGAATGAGAATGAAGTATATTACATATTAAAGTAGATAAAGGTATTCTGGTTTCTCCAAAGACATATATCAGCAAAATGTATCAGAGAATGAAAATTTCAACTATTCTCATCTGTATAGTAAACCCAAAATTATATATCCTAGCTGTAAGTTTTGTATATAACATATAAACTGTATATTAATATCATTTTATCTACTAATATCATTTATGGCCATACTTTACCTTCAAATCATTTATCAACTATTCTGAAGTAAATATGTGTCCTCATTTGTTTAATATCTTTTCCAATTGATTACATATGATAAAAGTCAATATATATCTTCCTCATATTTTTGTAACCCCAGTAACTTCCACACCTCCACGGCTCAGCACAAAGCCAGCATTCATAATAATAATGAAGACTTGCTGAATGAAGGCGTGAGCTATTGAACTGAAAATGCATTCATTCAGATGGGATTTAACTAATTTTGGAAAACATGGAATATCTTTAGTGGGATAGGCTTGTCTTAACTTCCTAAACACGTCTGTGCTCATTAGCAAAAACAACCCAGTCTGACCATATGTGGCATCAAATTTCTCTTTACAAACTGCATGTAATTAATGGAGTCATATTGATTCAGCACTGAATTCTCCAAATCACAAGGAAGGGTGGTGAAATTCTTCTTGAAGTTAAATGCCGCCCAGGGTCTGCTTCTCAAGCACTTAGGCTCCCATTTTCTCCCCTGCCCTCACTTTTCCTTTATTGAAGGTCCCGCTGTATGCCAAGATAAGTAAAACAATAAGCAAAAGTAGGCATGGTTATGCCAATGGATAATGGGGAGAAGGAGAAAACACTAGGCAAATAGATATAATATTAAATGTGTATCACCACAAACTAAAAATTAGGCAAAGTTTACCTGAGACAGTGACATTTGAGTTAAAATCCAAAAGGTGGAGGATAGAAAGTGTTCCAGGACACTTCCTGTGACAAGAGGGAAGATAACTTATTTGCAAGACTGGAAGGACACTGCTAGTGCTTTGTCCATATCCCCTGTAGCACTTCTGATCACCTCTCTCCTTTCTGTGTTTGCTTCTAAAGTTCAGCATCGGTGGACTCTCTTCAGGTACACCCTAACAGGATAGATATAGCTTTGCCATCAGCTATAGAGAAGTTCCTGACAGTTTATATCCCCTACCAGGTCCCCCTTAGACAATGAATGAGTGGTATGATAGTAGTACCTGTATGTAACACCATTTACTAACACGTAGAATAATGGAATTATAAGAACAGGCCAAGTGTTTTAGTTTGGGGAAAAGCAATCATGGACAGTTAATAACTGTAGGCTTTATATTTGAATTGTTTATTATGTACTAAGCACTGTGATGACCCCCAAATTATTTCATTTGATTCATTCATTAGCCTGGTATAGTAATTACTATCATTTCCCCATTTTAAATGCAAAAATCAGAGATTAAAAAAGCCTATTTGCCCAAAGATCACATAGATGGTACATGAAGAAAATGGATTCAATTCTAGCCCTGACTCTAAAATCTGTGTGCTAAGCAATTGCCTCCCAAGTCCTGTAATGGCAGAAACTGAGGTTCTTACAAAAAACCCTCCCTATGACTTTGACCTCGAAAAAGTCCTTCCTGTGTCTTTTTGAAATATGAGTCTGGTCTTAAATTGGATCAGCCAGCGTCCTAAGGCTTAGAATGCTCTGTTTTAAATTCTTTTCACTCTAAAGTATTCTTATCCAGAACTTTTAGAAGAAACATAATAAATCTTATTAAACTTATTTTGAGTCCTTTTCCAAAAAATACTTACATCGTCAAAATTGTTCAAGGGCTCTTCTAGGAAGATATCCTAGATAAATCAGGGCAGTTATCTGGGATATAAAAAGAGCACAATGAATGAAGATATTGAGGATCCAGGAAATAATCCAGTCTCTTTAACAGCAGATTTAATAGTGCAACTTATCTTGGGATACTAAAAGCACTGTTTGAGAGATGGATAGATAGATAGATAATTTGTGTGGGGTTGAATGCCCTTGAAATTCTAAAATTTTACTTCATAATGAATTACTATATCCTTCTCATTTGCTGATCAGAGTATCTGAAAGACCCTAAACGTATGGCTCCATGCAATAAATTTTATAAGGTAGGATGTTCCTCTCTTTTTCTAGTTTATAAAAGAATGGTATAATTGTTGTATATTACTCTTTTCACCCCTCGTTTTCTTCACGGCATCTATAACTGTTGTTCATTTCAGCTGAATGTCTGTTTGAGACATCATGGATTAAGTTTCTGGAATTTACTTGCACATGATGTAATTTTTATTTCATCTAGATCAGCGGTCCCCAACCTTTTTGGCACCAGGGACCAGTTTCATGGAAGACAATTTTTCCACAGACCGGGGGGTGGGGGGTGAGGATGGTTTCAGGATGATTCAAGCGCATTACATTTATTGTACACTTTATTTCTATTATTATTACATTGTAATATATAATGAAATAATTATACAACTCACCATAATGCAGAATCAGTGGGAGCCCTGAGCTTGTTTTCA
The DNA here is from genome assembly GCF_964374135.1 of Grampus griseus. Lineage (NCBI taxonomy): Eukaryota > Metazoa > Chordata > Mammalia > Artiodactyla > Delphinidae > Grampus > Grampus griseus. The sequence continues at coordinate 65,116,216 of NC_139001.1, forward strand.
CTTGCCACTCACTGATAGGGTTTTGATATGAGTCTGAAAGCAACTGATTTATTATGGTCTCTGTGCAGTCAAACCTCTCTGCTAATGATAATCTGTATTTGCAGCCACTCCCCAGCACTCGCATCACTGCCTCAGCTCCACCTCAGATCATCAGGCATTAGATTCTCGTAAGGAGCACACAACTTAGGTCCCTAACATGTGCAGTTCACAGTAGGGTTTGCCCTCCTATGAGACTCTAATGCCTCTGCTGATTTGACAGGAGGCAGAGCTCAGGTGGTAATGTGAGCAATGGGGAGCGGCTGTAAATACAGATGAAACTTCGCTAGCTCAACTGCTGCTCACCTCCTGCTGTGCAGCCCAGTTTCTAACAGGCCACAGACCAGTAGTGGTCTGTGGCCAAGGGGTTGGGGACCCCTGATCTAGATCATTGCACTGTGAGGTAAAATGACAGACTGGAGTCTGTCAATTCATACAGATTTAATTTTTTTAAGATATGTATAAGTAAATTTTGTTTTAAAGTAGTTTTAGAATTATAGAAAAGTTGTAATAACTGTACAGAGTTTCCATATATCCCTCATCCAGTTTCTCCTATTGTTAAGATCTTACATTACCATGGTACATTTATCACAACTAAGAAGCCAACATTGCTTCATTTCTATTAACTAAGCTCTACACTTCATTCAGATTTCAATAGTTTTTCCACTAATGTCCTTTTTCTATTCCAGGAACCAGTCCATAATGCCAGACTAAGTTTAATCATCATGTCTCCTTAGTCTTATCTTGTCTGTGACCATTTTTCATTCTTTCCTTATTTTATAAGCCCTTTACAGTCTTGAATTAAGGTATTTTGTAGAATGTTCTTCAAGTGAGTTTGTCTAATGCTTTTCTCATGATTTATTTGGAAATACTGATTTTGGGAAGGAAAACCACAGAGGTAAAATGCCATTCTCACATCACATCTAGGGTACATACCATCAATATGTCTTATCACTGATGATGATAATCTTGCACCTGGCCAAGCTACAGTTTGTCATGTTTCTTCAAAGTAAAGTTACTTTCCCCCCTTTTCACGTTTTACTCTCAGGAAGCAAGTCACTAAGTACAGCCAGTACTCAGGAAGGAGCAGAAATGAGGAGATTGAGCTCTATGTCCTAGAAGTAGCCATATAAATTCTTTGAAAGTCTTCTATAAGGAAGGTTTGTCTCTTCTCAACCACTTATTTATAATCTGATCATTTAGTTATATAAATATTATTCATGGATACTTATTTTATACTTTTACAATCTGACACTGTATTATTTATTTTATTGCTTAAGTTGTTCCAGCTCTAGTCATTAAGAACTCTTTCGTTGACTCCTGAGTCCCTTTGACATGCCCCTAACCCACCCCCCGCACCTTTTACTTTTGAGCACTTCCCTAATTTCTAGTAGGACAAGATGCTCTAGCTTTATCTTGTATTTGATGAATCAATCATTTCTCCAAAGAGCCCTGATTCCCTTTTTCAGAGAACGCCACAATCTGAGTACTTGGTGTGCTCACTACTACTGTGCTAACACTGCTTCTTGGCCCTCTGAGCTAGGAAATATATACATACATATCGGTAATTACAGTCTGCCCTCCATATACACGGGTTTCACATCCAGGGATTCAAACAGATGGCAGACTGTATTCATTGTACTACAGCCATTTTATATAAGGGACTTGAGTATTCATAAATTTTGGTATCTATGGGGGCTCCAGGAACAAATCCCTCATGGATACTAAGGGACAACTTCTATATCTGTACCTTTATATTAAGTTAAACATGAGTTCATACTGATGCCTCTAACTCTAATAGTCTAGTTCCATATAATTCATTGTAGCCTGTGGCTTTCCCTTTCAAAGAGTGAGAAATTTGGCTATCACCATCCACCTTACATGTACTAGTTTGTTCAACCTCAGTATGCATATTCTTTCCCTTCTGAAATAAAACTTACCTTATTATTATAAAACCTCTTAGGATCTAAGACACTATTTTTTTAGAACAGTACAAGATACTTGCTAAATAAATAAAAGAAATAGAAGCTGAAGTGTCCAAGTGCTGCAAATCTTACTTCTGCCAGGTTATGAATTATTTTCCAAGATGAGCATTTGTTTGTGTTTTTCTAGAATGACTATTAAGACAATCTCTCTAGTTAATCATACTGTTTTTGGCCAGTAGCTACCAGTCCTCTAACGATTTGTGTTCCCGTTTCATAGAATAGACTGGTTTCTGGAAAAAGGTTGCCCCTTCAGGAACTATATTTTCAAGCCTCCATTTCTCCTGGAACTATATTCTTCCCCAAAATGTAAGAAGAAATGACATGTGCCACATCTAGGCTAAAAAGGATAAGAAACAGGTGGATGTTCTGAACTCTCTCCTCCAGCTAGAAGAGAAGTATCCATAAACATACATGAATGGCAGTACAATAAAATGAAAGGAGCCTGTTTTTTTGAATTGCTTCATGTAAGGCTGCCCACTGAACATGTGTTTTGGGATATAACATGAGAAAGAAATAAACTTCTAGAATGATAAACTACTAAATTTTAGGGTTTATTTGCATAGTAGCTGGTAATCTGTTAACTAATACACCAAATCGAAAGTAATATTAAATCTCCTGTAGGATGTAAATATACTAGTAAGATCATATTTGTAGTTTGGACAAAAAAATGGAATTTTTAGAGCCGAATGAGACTTATGAAGGAAATTCTGAACTTCTTAATGATGCCTGTATCCAAAAATTTTCCTATAATTGGTAGGAGCATAAAAAAGAATTTTAGGGTACTGCAAGCATGGTGACAGAGTTTGATTCCTGGAAACTGAAATGCTATTTATCTATCCAAGGTAAGGCAAGACCACAGTTTGTTAACACAGTCACTATGACTTAGGAATGAGGTATGACTTAGGAATGAGGTACCGTATCCCAGGAAGAAGAGCCCAGGCAAAGGCTAGGCAGACAGAGCCCTGAGCAATTTGATAGGACTTAGAGCAGAAATCACAGACCATTACAGAAAAAGAATAACCACCAGGAACAAGAACAGTGTGGTTTTAACAAATATGATGGAGGTGGAGTATGAGGCTGGAGTACAGTACTCTAAGAGCCACGTACAGCATTTCTTCTCCTTCTAGCACTAGAGTAATAGCCCCAACTTACTTGTCCTTTAAAAAAATGGAAATCAATAATTAACTTTAAAAATGTGATACTGAAAAACAGAAATAAATCAGTCATAAGCAGTGCACTCTTTCTTAGTTTCCCTACTCTCCCTAGGCATTCTTCCTCTGCCTTTGCATAACCAATGACTGCTGCCCCTCAAACACTAAGTGGTAGGAACAAATTAGCAAAAAATCTGTTGCAAGTATTAGCATCAAGAGAAGTCTGAGATCACCTATAGCCAAAAGCTCTAGTAGAATTAGCACTGTAGAAATTTTTTTTAAATTAAAGAAGCACTTTAAAAAAAAACTAGTTACAATTCCCTATTTTTTTCTTTGTTATACAATAGTAGAACATGGAATTGTCAGCTGGGCAAAGAAAGCACAAGAGGGCAAGTTTACATCGTATATCCCATTGCAAACCACCTTCTTTTTATCCTTAACTGGAAACACATGGCAAGAAGACCTGTTGATTTCTTCAGAACAAATGGCAAAGTGTATGGTGTGTTGAGATGGAGGTGGGGAAGTTGGAGTTTATAGGCCTAAATATGTTTCCAACCACTACGGCAAGTGAGTCCAAATATACCATATACTTTACATAGAGCATTCATCTAATATTCCAACTTTCACGTTCTCAAAAAGATGCGCTTCTGATTTATTAATGGATTTGGAACTGAGAAAAATAGAATCTACAGGATGAAAGATGTTAATCTTCAATGCTAAATAGAGCTGTGTTAGGAATGGACCCAAATGAATATACATTTAATCTTTGGGGGCTGTTTTGAACTTCATTACATATAAATAACACAAAAAATAAAGAATAACATTTCAATTAATTATTTTACAGGCTAGCTTATGTTTTTAGCCATCTTTTCTTTTTGTTTGGAATAATAGAAAATTTTGTGACCTTTCTAGCAATCTGAGTCTATAATGGGAATAAAATTATTGGCCACAACCCAATATTAAATATAAATTGAAACTTCATCAGTAAAGCTCAATTCTCAAAAAAATATATTCATCTATTTGCATCAAGAATATAAAGATGCATTTCCTTTACAGATTGGCATTAAGAATATATATGGTTATAGTGCATATCATCATGTTTGACTTTCATATCTCAAAATTTGAAAGTATTGAATAGAAATTGCACCCATTCCTCCCATTTATCTCATCTATGGCAGAGCTCCTTTTTTTTTTTCCCTATAGATATTAGCTTTTTCTTCCTTTCTTCCCCTCTGTGCCAGGAGAAGGCAAGCTCACCTCCAGCTGCTAAATTGGGTGCAACTGAACTGATAATAACTTCACCCTCCTTCATCAGTGATTGGTTTAAGACTGGACATGTGACCCAGTTTGGACCAATGGGATGTGATAAAAGGTTTTCTGGAAAACTGTGACAATTATTCCTTTTATCTTCTGGAAATAATCCTTTAAATGACTTTTGTCCATTCTCTTTCATTGTCAAGAATTAATCTGAAGCTTGGGACTGACTCCATGGTTTTAATAACAACCTCACTTTGAAACCAACACATGGAAAGAGGCAGAGCCAAAATAGTTACTAAGGAAAAGAGTGAGAGACACTGAATTTACTGTTAGTTATTTTAGCCAACAATTAACATCAAGTTCATGAAAACAGTCTTATATTAGTTGTTCCTGAAGGCATCTAAATGATGGAGTGGAAGTAATTTTTCTAAAGATGACAGGGTTTTTCATAGAGGTATTTCTTTCCATTTTTGTTCTCTCAAGTATTTGGGAGATCAGAGAGACTACATCTTTTAAATTATTCTAGAGGTTGCCTTTTTCTTCTGGCTTTCCCTCTTACCACAGATAGATATCAAGACTAAGTGTATTCTTGATGCCAGAATGTGAAAAATTAATTTCTGTTGAAAATTGAACTTTGGACTTTTATATCTCAAACTTAAAAGTAGAAATTTTATCACTTCAGCAAAAGAAAATTTCTAATAGCTTTTTACCACTTATATTGATGTTCTCTAAACAGGTTCTTTGTAACCAAAAAGGTAATATGATTCTGTTTTTTCTTCCAGGTATTTTCATGAGTTTTATCTATATGTCACTTGAATTTGCAAACTCAAAGTGTGATAAATATTATCTACACTGCATAGTGGAGTTCCTATTTATGAGAAGATGAAGTACTATTTGAAAACCAGTATATCATGGTCTATTTTGCTATTAATTTGACTTAATCTATCTAGCTGTCATGAGGTTATTGATATATTGTACGTGCTGAGACAGTCCTTTATTGGCTTCATCATACCTCAAATCTATGTACCACAAATATCTATGTACCACAAATAATTGTGGATTTCAAAACACAATATCTGTCTACTGAAATATTAAAATGCAAAATACTCTTCTAGGCACGGGGGAATAAGGAAGTTGATATATAGGAATGTGTATGCAGAAATGAGAATAAGACAAAAGTCCTCGCCAACAAAAAAGATAATAGATTAATGTGGATATGGAGGAAATTTGAGCAAAAAGATATTTCAAAATAAGGAACAAAACTGTGTTTGCTTTTAACTATTTTGGTTTGTGTTTAGTTACATTTTAAAATTTGTTTTTGTATGGTTTAGTACAGAAGCAGCTACAGTCAATGTTTTGAATAGGAAAAATATATATTATGTCCATTTTAATTAAAATCACATTGAAACGTTTAATAGCGGAGTGTCCTCCTGGTTTTCACATATAAATACTTCAAAGCTTCAGAATTAACTGTGGAAAAACAGAAAACAGGGGAATCTTTTTTAGTTGGTGTAATATTTTTTGCTTTAAAGAGATTAAATTATAATTACAAAAAAAGGGCTTTGTCAAATTTTCTCTTATTATATGAACTTCAACTCTCCCAGGTGATTCCTAAAACTCATTTTGAAGGAAGCATCAAGCAAGATATCATTTGTTTATTTTTACTTTAAACTGTATTGCTCCTAGCCAAGAATTTTCTCTTCCTAATTGCTAGAAAATTCTTGATATTTTCTTTCATAAATGTTGCACATTGCAAATGCAATGTTTACATAAAATTATTGCTCTGGTTTTTATCAAAGAAAAGACAGCAATATTTAGATTTGTTTGTAATTTCACAAAAATAAAACCCATATATAAGTAGCAACTGTGTATATATTAAGATTCTAGGACTACTCTTACTGATTCATTATTTGTAGTTGAAAAACTACAGCCTTCTTTGTGTTAAAGTAGTCTCACAGATGAGGCCAAATCTTTTCATACATCTGATGGTTTGCAGTTCTTTTAAATTTTGTTTATTACCTTGAGTATATTCATCAGTTTCATGATTTCTTGTTTTAATCACTGATTCATGTTCATTGTTGAAAGCATGAAGGTAAGTTAAGAAAGAAACATACAAAAATGAATTAGATAATTCACTGTGGCAAGGAATGGATGTAAACATGGTTCCATGATTTTAGACCAAACATTAATTGTAGTATAACTTGTGGAAGCATGAAAACCTGATATGTTAAAGTGTATTTTGATTCTTATGTTGACCAGCTCACTAAACAGTATCAAACAGATCTACTCATTCCTTAGGAAATCACACATGGCCAGATCATCACTTGCCAGCATCTCAGTCCCTACATACCAGTATTGCTGGTAAAATCAATTTATTCATTCAAAAAGAATCATCATTCAATAATATATATTGAAGATCGCTCCTACACTGTTGGTGGGAATGCAAATTGGTGCAGCCACTATGGAGAACAGTATGGAAGTTCCTTAAAAAACTAAAAATAGAGTTACCATATGATCCAGCAATCCTACTCCTGGGCATATATCAAGAAATGATAAAAACTTTAATTTGAAAATATACATGCACCCCAGTGTTCATAGCAGTACTATTTATAATAGCCAAGATATGGAAGCAACCTAAATGTTCATTGACAGATGAATGGATAAAGAAGATGTGGTGTGTGTGTGTGTGTGTGTGTGTGTGTGTGTGTGTTTATACACACACACACACACACACACACACACAATGGAATATTACTCAGCCATAAAAAAGAATGAAATAATGTCACTTGCAGCAACATGGATGGACCTAGAGATTATCATACTAAGTGAAGTAACTCAGACAGAGAAAGACAAATACCATATGATATCACTTACACGTGGAAGCTAAAAAAATGATACAAATGAACTTATTTACAAAACAGAAATAGACTCACAGATATAGAAAATAAACCTATAGTTACCAAAAGGGATAGTAGGTGGAGAGGGGGAGATAAAATAGAAGTTTGGGATTAACATATACACATTACTACATATAAAATAGGTAAACAACAAAGACCTACCATATCACACAGGGAACTATACTCAATGTCTTGTAATAACCTGCAATGGAAAAGAATCTGAAAAAAAATATGTATCTATCTATCTATCTAATATATATGTATAACTGAATCACTTTGCTATACACTTGAAACTAACACAACACTGTAAATTAACTATACTTCAAAATAAATAAATAAATAAATTATATATATTGAAACCCTCCCTATGCCAGGCATTATTCTAAGCACCAGGGATACAGCGGTAAGCAAAACACCATCCCTACTATCACACAACCTATAATCTAGTTGTGGTGAGACATACAATAAAAAAAATAAATAGAAATAAACCAAGACAGGGAGTAAATACCGCAACACAGAAAACAGAAAGAAGCAGAGTCAGATAAATGGAGAATGGTATGTTTCATATTGTGTGGTTAGATATGGCCTCTTAGGTGAGGCAGTAAATGAACAAACATAAGTGTAATCATAGAGCAAATAATGTAGATATCTGAGTAAAAAGCATTCCAGGGAACAGGAACAGAAAATGCAAAGACCGTGACATGGAAGTGTTAATGCTATATCCAAGAAACAAAAATAAGGCTATTGTAACTAAAGCAGAGTAACTAATAAAGGGAAAGTGGTAAGTGACATAGTCAGAAACCTTACTTGGGAGCCAGATCACATATAGCCTTTTAATGACTATTGTAAGGCCACTGGATTTTACAGTAAGTGAAAAGGGAGGCCACTGAAGTATTTTAATGAGGGTAACATGGTCTCCGTAACATTTTGAAAGGATTTCTCTGGATACTGTCATCGAAAATAAACTCTAAAGTGTAACGAATGGAAACAAGGAGACCAGTTGGGAGACGAGTGAAATAGTCCAAGTAGGAGATGACTATGAGAAGTGGCAGAGAGCGGGAAGTAGTCTGATTCTAGATATTTACAAGACAAGAATTCATTTCTCCCAAGATTTATTAACATTGAAAAAGAAGATTTTCCTGGTTTTGATTATACATGCAAGTTACAAATGCTTTAAAAAGTAAAAATCCAAATCCCCTCTTCCCACCAATTTTGATATTCTTAGAGGATGCACCATATTTATTCTGTGGCTCTTTTTTTGTATCCTTTGGAATCCCAACATGGATGCGTATCCATGTTTTATTCTCATAGGATACCGTTAGATCTGTGCTTTCAGTTAAAATAAAATATACTGCCAGTGCAATAAGACCAAAAAACAAAGAAGAGAGAGAGAGAAAGAGAGAGAGGAGAAACGAAGAAAGAAATTATAAATGAAGAAGTGAAAATGCCTTCATTTTCAGATCACCTAATTATTTTTGTAACAAATCATATGGAATCTACAAGAAAATTACTGAATTGATAAGTGAATTTAGCAAAATTTTAAGATACAAGATCAATACATAGAAGTTATGTCTATTTCTATATACTAGCAACTAACAACTTATTGAGATTTATTGAATCTTATTGAAAATTGAGATTATAAAATCAACACTATTTACAATAGCATCGAAAATATGAAACATAGGAATCAATCTGACAAAAGACGTATAGATCTGTACACTAGAACCTGCAAAACATTGCTGAGAGAAATTAAGGGCAATATAAGTATATGAAGAGATCTGCCATATCTATCAGTCAGAAATACTCAATATTGTTAACATATAAATTCTCCCTTAATTGACCTATAGATTGAACCAACCCCAGTCAAAATCTCAGCAGACATTTTGGTAGAAATTTTCAAGCTGATTTTAAAATTAAAATGGAAATGCAAATAACCTAGAAAAACCAACTTTGAAAAAGAAGAGGATTTTTAGGGCAGTGAAATGACTGTAATGGTGAATACATGTCACGATAAATTTGTCTACACCCATAGAATGTACAATATCAAGAGTAAACCCTAATGCAGACGACGAACCCTGAGTGATAATGATGTGTCAGTGTAGGTTCATCTATTGTAATAAATGTTCCATTCTTGTGGGCAGTGTTGTTAATGGGAGAGGATATGCGTGTATTGGGGAAGGGGGGACAAATGGGAAATCTCTGTACCTTCCACTCAATTTTCTCAGTAGAGAAAGTATAGTTTTTTTTCAATGAATGGTACTGTTCCCAGTGAATTTAAGTTTCTTGCCTCGCCGTGGAAAGAATTCAGTTAAGAGAGTAAAATAAGGATTTATTTAGGCAAGAATATACTCTCAGAGGGAGAGCAGGCAGACAGGTGAGGAGGTGCCCTGGGTTTCTTTGGCAAGCTGGTTATGTGGGGCATACAAATGAAGGGGCGGAATATTCATTGAGGAAGGAAGAGTTTGGGGGTCGTATTCCCAGATTTTCATCCCAGCTCCAACTTCCTGAGGAGGGGAGGGATTTTTGTTCTCATTCAGCTTAGATCAGAATTGTCATGACGTAGGTGCATGATGAGTACTTCTTTTCTGCAAGGATAATTTTCTTGTAATGAAAGCATAATGAGCAAGAGGTTACATTCAGAAGCAGGAGATTCGACCTTTATCCACCTTTCTTTGTGTGCCTCCAGGACACTTATCACCCAAAATGCGTGGTCTGCTGTCAGTCTGGAGGTTCCTGCTTTTCTTTGTCTGCCCATGGACCCCCGCTGTTTACAAGATGCATGATTTCCTGCCACCTGGCCCCTGCCTGCATTTCTCTGCTCATATCTAGCTACCTGCCTGCTGTAACAGTACTGGAACAATAGAATATCCATATACAAAAGATCAAAGTTTGATCCATACTTTGCACCATACATAAAAACCAAGTCCAATGTATCATAACACATAAATGTAATACATAAGACAAAAACTTCTAGAAGAACATCTTTAATCATCAGGGTAATATACTCTAAACTAAAATGTGAAGTGTGATGTTAGCAAAACAGTGGAGTAGAACCTCCAAGCTCCTGTCCCCCAACAGATCAAAAAAGAACAGAAGCTATTGGAACTAACTTTGTTAGAACTCTGGAAAACAAAGGTTTACAGCAGGCAAGCAAATGCTAAATCAAGAAAAAACAACTTTAAATGGTAGGAGAACTTTGTGGTGCTTTTACTTGCCCTTGGCCGACCCCCTCCCTGGCTCAGCAGCAGTCTGGGACATGGAAGTCTTGCATTTCCAGTGTGAGATCTTAACCCCTGGTTGAGGTGGGAGCAAGCCAACCTGACCCTTCAATTACTGTGTATATCTGTTCTAACCTGTCAGGAGCTATCTGAAGGGCTGACACAAGGCACTAGCCTCTGTTTCATCTAAATCAGAACTCACTCAGGCCTGGAAAGTAGGGGAATTACTCAAAAACATTCTAAAATGGACACACTGCAGCAAAAGATTACAGCTGAGACATAGATAGATAACCTGAGGCCTAGGAGGAAAAACAGGAGTTTCTTTGGGAAAGTAGGGCATTCAAAAGTAGACTAATATGAAGAACTTCGGAAAGCCTTGTGCATGCCCAGTGCAAGATGCATGCTCCAAAACATCTGAGAAAAGCCTAAGTTTTTTTCTTGGGCCTTTACCTAGTCTCAGTGCAAGCCTGGCTAGGTGTTAAAGGAGCACTCTAGCACAGAACCAACCTGCAAAGACTGGGAGAGGTGGGAGGTTTTGTTTATTGTTTTAGCTCCTGGCATTCAAGGAATCTGTTCAAAACAGTAGCTGAACACAAGCTAAGAACAGACTTCAGTAACCAAAACACACAAGGAATACAATCTCTGAAAATAGTAAAAATCATTAAACAAATGGATTATTACAGCTTTCGATAATCAAAAAAGCAGCAAACCCTGGGAAAAGTGGAGAATCTGATTTTTAGTGTTACTACATTATAATATTTAAATAGCTAGTTTAAAAAAAAATCACAAGACGTACAAAGAAACAAGAAAGTATGGCCCACTCGAAGGAACAAAATGAAGTGAAAGAAAATATCCCTGAGGAAGCCAGAAACATTGGACTTGACAGTCACGGACTTTTAAACTATCTTAAATATGCTCTCACCAGCAGTGCTTTCAACAGCAATATTTCTACCAACAATCTTGTTGCCAACTACAGAATGTCACTCGCCATCCAGGTGTACAAGGATTAGGTCACTAACCACTACAGTCACTGACCTTTAACATGCCCTTAAAGGAGTTCAGGGCAGAGATCAGGAATGAGGCACTCCGTGCTCTGGGAAAAACTGGCAGAAGAGGCCTTCAGATAGATATTTTCAGGAAAAACTGTTATGAATCCAGTTTCTTGAATCTTCTCATGCCTAGCAAAGCACTAAAATCATTAACAGAGACATCTGCTCCTCATGACTAGAAACAACCTTCCACTGAGATGTGTGCTTGACTGCACATACTGCCTTTACCAAAGTCATATATATACTGACCTCCCTCCCCCCTACCTCTTCAGAAGTCTCAGGAAAGAAATAAAAGATATAAAAAGAACCAAATGTAAATTTTAGAACTAAAAAATACAATAACCAAAATAGAAAATTCAGCTGAGGAGCTCAACAGGAGAATGGAGGGAAAAGAATAACGAATCAGTAAACATGAAGATGGAACCACAGTAACTACAAGATAGGAGCAGAGAGAATGTGAATAGAGAGGAAATGAATATGGTCCTGAGGGACCATAACAAGAGATAACAGATATAGATGGTATAACATCTATACCATCAGAGTCCCAGAAGGAGAAGAGAGGTAAGAGAAAATGGAACCAGAAGATACCCAAAGAGATGATGCCTGAAAACTTCCCAAATTTGTCAGTAACATACAGCTACAGATTCAAGAAGCTGAGCTAAACTCAAACAGGATAAACCCAAAGGAATTCAGGTCAAGAGATATCATAGTTAACCTTCTAAAAACTAAATCGCAAATAGTGTGTTCTCCAACCATAAGGGGTAAATAAATAAAGGGATAAACAGAAAAATATTCAAGCACTTGGAAACTAAACAACATACTTCTGCATAATCAAAGGACCAGAAAGGGCATCTCAAGGGAAATAAAATTACATTGAACTGAAAAAAGATGAAAATGCAACATACCAAAATGTATGAGATGTAGCTAAAGCAGTGCTCAGAGGGGAATTCATAACACTAATGCTTATATTTAAAAAGAAGAAAAGTATCAAATCAATAGTCTAAGCTCTCACCTAAAGAAACTAGGAAAAGAAAAGCAAAATAAATCCAAACCAAGTAGAAGGAAGTAAATCATTAAGATAAGAACATGTCAGTGCAATTGAAAACATTAAAGAATATTAAAAGAACCAAAAGCTGGCAAACCTCTAGCAATAATGACAAAGAAAAAAAAAGACAAATTATCAGTATTCAAAATGAGAGACTGTCACTGCAGTTGCTGCAGACCAGACATCAAAAGCACAATAAGTTTGTTATAAAGCAGAAACTAATACACCATTGTAAAGCAATTATACCCCAATAAAGATGCTAAAAAAAAAAAGAGCTGACAAAAAAAAAAAAGCACAATAAGGGAATACTATGAACAACTCCATATACATAACTTTGACAACCTAGAAGAAATAGACAAATTCCTCAAAAAACAAAAACTACCATAAGTCACCCAAGATGACATTGATCATTTCAATAGCCCAATAACTATTAAGAATATTCAATTTATAATTTTAAAACACCCCCAAAAAGAAATATCCAGGTTCAGATAAATTCATTGGAGAATTCTACCAAATTTTTAAAGAAGAATTAACCCCAGTTCTACACAGTCTCTTCCAGAATATAAAAGAGAGGGGAACACTTTTCAATTTTGTGACACTAGTATTACCCTAGCAGCAAAACCAGACAAATACAGTACAAAAAGATAAAAACACAGACCAACATCCCTAATGAATATAGATGCAAGATCCTTAACAAAATATTGCAAATAAAATTGAGCATATAGAAAAAGAATTAAATACTTTGACTAAAAGGGGTTTAATCCAGAGATGAAAGGCTGGCTCAATATTCAAAAATCATTCAGGTAACCCAGCATAATAATAGGCTAAAAAAAATCACATGATCATAACAATTGCTGCAGAAAAATCATTTGATAAAATTCAGCATCAACTTATGATAAAAACTCTCAGAAAAGTAGGAATAAAAGGGAAATTTCTACAAACACCCTACAGACAATATTATTTTTAATGGTGAAAGACTAAATGCTTTCCCTCTAAGCTTGATAACAGGGCAAGGATGTCTATTCTTAACACTTTTATTCAACATGGTATTAGAAGTTCTACCTAGTACAATAAGAAAGAAATGTTTTTTTAAAGGCATATAGATCAGAAATAAATAAATAAAAGCATCCCTATTTGCAGATGTCATGATTGTCTATGTAGAATATCTCAAGGAATGTACCCCCCAAAAAAATCCTAGAAATAAAAAATGAGTTCAGGCACATCACAGGATACAAGATAAGTGTAAAAATAATTGTAGTTCTATATACTAACAAGATTACCTCACAGACTTCCCAGGAGGTGAAGACAAGGAAACTGAGCAATGGATGTGCTTATGACTGTCCTCCCTTTGGGGAAAGACCTGCCACTAGATGCTGTTCCCTGACTCACAAAAGCACAAAGGAAAGCAAAGAAGTGAAGTGAGAAGAGGAAAAGGAGGGAAATGGGACAAAAGCTTGCAGACAAGTGTCAGTTAGCAACTGACTCTAAGAGATTAATCCTCTGAGTAATCACAGAGAGACAAAGAGAGAGACAAGGGGGGATCTGTATTAAGGAAGCTTGCTCTGTACTTTGAAATGCAAACTGAAAGAGAAAAAATAGTATTATTTATTTCACAATAACTCCGACTTAAATCAATTCAAGATACAAAAGTTTGCCTACCTACCGATTATATCAATTTTAAATTGCATTAATTGCTATTTTTCTTTTACCCAGAAAATGTGTATTGAATGTCTGTTATGTGCCAGAAAGTATTCTCGGTAGAGCATTGAACAAGACAGAGGAATTCTCCACACTCATGCAACTTAAATTCTAGGTGGAAAGATATAACAAAAAGCTAAACAAACAAGCAAACTGAAGATCAGATAGCATAAGTGCTATGAAGAGAAATAAAGCAGGTTAGGGGATGGAGAGTTAGGTAGTAAGTTATTATTTTCATTGGGGTAGGCAGGAAAAATGACTTATCCTCAAATTAATGCATGCCAATGGCAGGAAATATTTTAGTGAATAAAGATGAACAAAATGAAAAGCGGAAACTTTTTATTTTATGACCTAGGGATAGATAACCTGTGCTAATACTTCTCATATATATATATGTATATTTTATATATAAATTATATATATATAATTTTTAAACTGTGGTACATTGTTTTATTGTTTGAAACATTTGATATATGTTCCACCCATCTTCCAATAACATGATTCTAGCTTTCCACTCACTGTCTTCTTACTTTTAGTGCCAACCTAGAAGCAGAGATCACTTCCTTGCCTATTGTCATCTTTGACCTAGTTTAGCCAATGAAATGTGAGCAGTAAAGATTTGTTCTGGTTCTGAGAAATGCTTGAAGAGACCTCACCTGTTTCTACCAGCTCTTTTGTGCTATTCCTCTGCCTTGAGGATGACAGATCCCAAATACAAGCTTATTTTTGTACACTGGGTCCTGAGGTTAAAACCATCTTGAGTAGAGTCACAGAAAACAGTATTACTCATGGAAATTTTGTTAATGTAGCATGAAAACTAGAGAAAGCTGACTAATATATATGCATATATAATTTATTTCAGAAATGAAGTCGTATAATACACATTGTTTCATTTAGTGAATTTTTCATTAAAATAGGATGACTAGTGTATTCTTTTCTAATTATTTTCCCTATGTTTTAAATTACAAATGATACATGTACTTTATAAAAGTTTTAAAACTTAACAGAGATGGATGAAGTTAAATGTGAAATTCTGTAATACACTTTCCCAGACCTTGACAATCCCATCCAATCCCCCAGATAATGTTATTAACAATTTACAGCATATTCTTCTGTGATTATATGAGCCTTTTTCCTCTCTCTTTATTTCACACTTTCAGACACACATAAAATAGGATAGTAGCATCAGACATAATATTTTGGGAATTGTTTGCGTGTCTGTGTGTCGGTGTGTGTGCGTATTATTGATTGTGTCACAGTCACCTTTGCAAATCAGTAAGCCTGTAAAAGATTTACCTCATTACTTTTAGCTGCATTCCGTGGTCTGACTGTAACATAATTATTTTATTTTTTATGTAAATGTAGGATATATATAAATTTTGTGATTTCAAACAAATCTGAAAAAGATATTTTTATGTATACTATTTACATAGTAAATCTTCTAGTGTTAGAAGATAGTCCTACAAGTGGACAAGTACTATATATTTTCTAAAATATTATTCTTTCTGCTTGCATATTATTCCATTGCATATGTAATTTATCAAAAATGCCATATAAATGATCATTTACTTTTATGGAGTTTCCCCCAGCACTTTACTAGTATGTACAAAACTACAATGAACATTCTTGTATTTTAATTACAATGAACATCTTAATTATTATTGGTATTTCATGAGTCTAATTGCAAGTGTCTGTTAATAGCAATGTAGAATTCTAGAACTGTGATCAGCATTGTGATAATTTTTTCTAGTAAGTTATTACCATTAGTATTGGATGAGAGTAGCCACTTCAGATACTCATTAACACTGGTTATTGCCACTCATTAATATATGATGAATATGATTTATCTATTTTTAGTTTTTGTCATTAGCATAATTATGCTATATTGTCTTTAAAATATAGGTTGTGTACACATTGTGATGGTATCTATGTTCAGCCGAGTGAAATAACTGTAGAGAAAGGACAGAGGGAGTATGTATTCTCATAGTGACTGGAACTGTAGTACACTTCTATGTGTCAACAGTGCATGTGGAGCACAAAACCTCAGTTACCCTTTGCTGAGTGTTTGGCATATTTTACATATTTTTTGTAGCTTTCTTGAGATATAATTGATGTACAATAAACTGTACATATTTAACTGTACATCTTGATAAGTTGTGACATTTGTACAAACCCAAGTAACTATCACAATGACCAAAATAATAAACATTTCCATTATCTTCAAAGTTTCTTTCTGTCCTTTCATAATCCAACCTTCATCATAACTCCCACCCATTCCCCAGGAAAATATCTGCTATCACTCTAGATTTGTTTCCAATTTCTAGAATTTTATAAAAATTGAATAATGTACTATCCACTCTTTTTTGTCAGTTTATTGCATTCCTCCTAATTATTCTGAGACTCATTCAAATGGCTGGATGTACTAATTCTTGTTAAATATGAGTATATCACAGTTTGTTTATTCATTCATTGATTAATGGACATTTGGGTTGTTTTCAGCTCTATTATTACAAATAAAGTTATATGAACTTTATATGAACTATATGAATAAAGCTATGAACACTCATGTACAAATATTTTTATGGTTGTATTTTTCATTTATTCAGAGTAAATATGTAATAGTTGGGTGGTATGGTACTCATGTGTAGCTTTTTTAAA
The DNA here is from genome assembly GCF_964374135.1 of Grampus griseus. Taxonomy (NCBI): domain Eukaryota; kingdom Metazoa; phylum Chordata; class Mammalia; order Artiodactyla; family Delphinidae; genus Grampus; species Grampus griseus. The sequence goes on from NC_139001.1 coordinate 65,133,210, forward strand.
AATTGCCAGACTGGTTTTCAAATTGCTTCATTTTATATTCCCACCAGTTGCCATATCCTCTACTGCAGCCTCAGCTTTGGAGTCACCTTAACTTGTCACCTTAACTTGTCATGGCAGCCCCACTGCTCATAAGTCACGATTCTTACCATATAGGAATTAAGAGCCTCTTAAGAAAGAGAAACATCAAGGTCAGCTTCAGCCCAGCTAAAAAGATCTACCATGTTCATTTTATTATGATCATGCTTCAAGTTGGTACATACTAGGCAACTTTTGAGAGCGCCTTCTACCTGGGAACTGAAAGATCAACCTGGAATAGTGTGACCTGCCCTCAACTTATCTAACATTCCTAGATGCTACCCTCAACAAACGACGGAAACCTGGAGATGAAAATTCTGGAAACACAAGTCTGATGGCTTTTTACTCTCCTCTCTTTCGCTTCTTTCCTTTCGCCAAATCACTCATAGGTGGGGAAATGAGCTATTCCATTGCACTTGACCCTGTCCTTCTAAAATAACAAGAAGCCTTAAGGCTCTGCTGTATAAGAGGAAGCATTCTCCTTATTCCGAATCCCCAACCAATTCTGATAGGACCCCCATCAGAGATAACCACTATCATGAATTTAGTGCTTGCTTCCTAATAATATTTTATACTTTAACATATAAATATATATGCATACACATGAATAATACATTAAACAGTTGTATGTGAGAAATTTTTTAAATTTTTATTAAATTTCCAACATACACAAAGGTATAGAAGTTAGGTGTCCTTTTTCTGTTGTTTAAATAGTTACCAATAACTAATAACCATGTTTATATTAATATTTTAGTAATATGTTCTAAAGTAAGTCACCACATCAATCCCCTTCCTGAAGAAAAGGACCTTAACAAGTTTTAACCTTTCTTTGAATTCCCACTTCCTATCCCAAACCACGTGAAGTATGCACGCATTTGTTATTATTTTTAGAATCTTTAAGGTTTTCAACATGTTTTAAGATATTTTGCTCACCTTTGTTTGTAGAATCCCACTCTTCCTGCCTGGGTTTTTTTTTTTTATATGTGGTTTAATCTTATACATGACAGTCTGTGGGGAGATTGAAGAACAAATACTTCAGAAACACATTCATTTTATTTAAGCTTCTGAAAGAGAATTAAAAATTCTGACCTATTGTTCCAAAAAATAGAAATCTTATGGAAACCTTCATGATGTGAGGTGAAAAGGATAGTTATGATTAAAAAATTTTTCAAAACACACATTTTAAATGTCAGCATTTTGGTTTTAATTTGACATTCAGTTAAATCTGAAATATTTACAATAAGTCTAATTAATGAACCAGTGGTATCGTAAAAACTAACCACACATTCTGACTTCCTATACTTTTCTAAATGTTTTGTGATGTTAACAAGCATAAAACTTTACATTTATATAAGCAATAAAAATTAAATGTAGAGAATTCTTATCATGGACATTAAATGGCAAGAACAATAGCACAGGAAATTCGTTACTTTCCATCATGCAGAAAAATTTCTTTGTCTTAAGACTCGTTTAACTTGATTAGTGGGAAGACAGGATTCTGCTTAACACCCTATGTTATAAATATTCTGAGTGCCTAGCTTCTCTTAGCAGTGAAGGGAAATAATTCACAGCATGGTGCCTAGATAAACAGAAATGCTTTAGATCCTAGTGATGTACATCATAGCTTCCTTTCCATTTAAAGGTGATTCTGTGTTTAAAGGATACTAACTTTGCTGCCACTTTTCCTTCCATTTTAAGAGAGGTCTTATTTTATTCTGTCTTGATAGTGGTAAGCTGTTTTGATTTGCGTGTGTGTGTGTGTGTGTGTGTGTGTGTGTGTGTGTGTGTGTGTGTGTAAAATACCTTAAAAATAATTTGGACAAAGTTGAACTTCAGGTATGTTAGAGGGACCTACTTCATCCCCTGTGTGTGGGTGGAGACATTGGTTCCATATCTTGGCTTGGTTTCAGCCCCTGACTTTAGAGAGGTTTCAGGCTTCTATCATTTGCCCAGTTTTGCTCTTGCTGCTCTGGTTTCTCAAACCTCTTTGGGGGTTCCTCTTCATGTCCCTGCCTTTTAAATATTGAGTCAACCCAGAGTCTCTCTTTGGTTCTTAATTCTACTCCATGTATACTCTGTGCCTTTATGATCTAATGAATTTTCATGGAATTAAATAGTGTCTACATTTTGATAAATTTCAAATGAATATCTCCAGCATGGATCACTTCCCCAGACTCTCAATGCATATAATCATCTTCCTACTTAATAACTTTAGGTAGATGTCTAAGAGACTTTGAGTCTCAACAAACATCTCAACCTTAACATTTCCAAATCTGAGCTCCTGCTTTTCCCCTCAAATCTGCTCCTCTTTCAATCTTCTACATCTCAGTATGGGAACTTCATTTTTTCAGCTGTTCAAATAAAATAACATGGAGATATCCTCAAATACTTTAGTTCTTACACAAATCCACACTGATGCCCCAGCAGGTCCTTCTGACTCTACCTTCAAACTGTATCCAGAAAAGACAACATCCTTCACCTTCTATCTGCTGCTCTATCTGTGACACCATTATCTTGGACCCAGATTATTGAAATAGTCTTCAAATTGACCGCCTTGCTTCACTTGATCTGTTCTCAACACAACCTTCATGACAATTATTTAAAAACATAAGTCACATCACACCATTTCTCTGCTTAAAGTCCCCCAGTGGTTTCCCATCTAATTCAGATTAAAAGCAAATGATTTATGCTGATTTATACTTATAATCTAGTATCCCATTTTTACTCTGAGATTGTCTCCTACTACTTTCCACCTTGATAATCCCTCTCATACCAATCTTTTGCTGTTTCTTAACCACACCAGTGAACCTTCCACTGTAAGCCTCTACCCTTCATTTTGCTTTTGCCTAGAAGGCTTCCTCCACCCCCAATATTCACATGGTCTATGCCCTTACTTCGTTTTTTCTTGATATTTCCTCAAATGTCACTTTCTCGGTGAAGCTTTTTCATTGCAACTTCCTGACTCTGATACTTCATAAGTGCCCTTTCCATGTATTATTCCTCTTTTGCACATATCCCTATCTAAAATACTACATATTTTACTTAATTCTCTGGTTTCATTTTTCTCTCCTCTGTTAAAATGTAAACCACATAAGTGTGGGAGTTTTTGTTTGTTTTATTCATTTCTGTATCCCAGCACCTAGAATAGTGCTTGGCCAATAAGTAAATGAATGAATAAATAAATAAATAACATAAAAAATGCTGAATAAATATTTATTGTGTTAAGGTACGATTTTGAAAAGATTTCCATTTGCAGTGACGAAAAAGTTCTGGAACTAGATACTGGTAATGACTATACAACATTTTGAATGTATTTAATGCTACTTTATTGTACAGTACAAGATGGTTAAAATGGTAAATGTTATGTGTATTTTACCACAACTAACACAATGTATATCATAAAGAAACCATGACTCTTACACATATATAAAATAACCATATGTCAGAAATATTATTCAACTCATTGATTAGTGAGAGAAACTGAATTGAAGAAGTTATAACTGGTTCAAAAAGCATTTCAGAATATATATATATATATATATATATACACACACTGTGTATATATGTGTATATATATATACACATACACACACATACAAATACATACATATATACACACACAATCAATAAATAAATGTCAGAATAAGGTTTCTAGATGAGATGCAAAATTACTTAATAATGAACAGGATCCAAAAACTCATAACCTTTTAGGTTATATGTTCCATTAATCAGAATTTATCTGCATCTCTGTAGAAAGAAAATCTACAAGTTATCCTCTCTCCTATAGAGTTGAATATTGTCCAGACAGCAAGGGTATTGACAACAACCCAGGATCCTTCATATAAAGTTCACACTCTTTAAAACATTATGTCAATTGTATTTTACCTAGAAAAACCTAAGGAAGATGGATCAATTCTTCTGATTTGATATTTCTCCCATGTTAACCAGGGAAGGCTGTGTATCTCATCAGATTTGATAATAGTTTTGAGCTAATTAAGAAATATGGAGCATACCAACCAACCTAAATATTTCTAGCATACCTCTTTTTATAAGACAAAACACCAAATTTATGATTTTCCAGGAGTTCTCTAGGTAATTTCAAAAATAATTTTACTTGTGAAAAATATTGGGAATTTTTAATTTAGGGTTGAAACTTGAAAGTCAAAAGTGAAGAGTTTATCAAAGAAGACTTGTAACTGGGTTATACTGTATTATGATTGACAGAGAAACAATACTCTATTACCTATTTAATTAAAGGCACCATAAAATATTTTATTTCATTGTCGTAAAAGAGAGAGACATGATTTTCTGGAAACAGCACATTCATAAGCAAAGAAATAAGTGTTTTTAATAATTGAGGACATGATAAAGTCAACATAAAAACAAACAATTATACTGGAAGAATACAAAGCCTCTGCTAATGGACACATTGTATAGAAGATAAAGAGTAACTCTGTACTATCCCGTGTTAAGACTCTAAGACAAATTTTCATTTTAACAGAGAGAAAGCATTAACATAATATTTACATTAATATAATAATTGACAGTAAAAGTTTAAACTCTTTTTTTTAAAAAAAAAGAAGTTGGGCTTCCCTGGTGGCGCAGTGGTTAAGAATCCGCCTGCTAATGCAGGGGACACGGGTTTGAGCCCTGGTCCGGGAAGATCCCACATGCCATGGAGCAACTAAGCCTGTGCGCCACAACTACTGAGCCTGCGTGACACAACTACCGAAGCCCACGTGCATACAGCCTGTGCTCCACAACAAGAGAAGCCACCGCAATGAGAAGCCCGCGCACCACAAGGAAGAGTAGCCCCCACTCACTGCAACTAGAGAAAGCCGGTGCACAACAACAAAGAGCCATCGCAGCCAAAAATAAATAAATAAATTAAATAAATTTAAACAAAAAACAAGAAGTTATATTTCTGTCATTATTGTTCCTAGTATAATTTCACCCACCCGTGTTAACTGTCATTTTTCACCGAAGTAATTTCTATTCATAGGGAATACCGAGAGGCAGACAAGTGAAAACTGTCATATACAAGTATGTTAGCAGACAAGCAAAGCTTATAAGTACACAAACACAACGTTCTATAGACTCACCTTCTTACAGTAGCAAAATTGATGAACACATTGATAAACATTATTCAACATTATTGCCATTCAATCAAGTATAAGACCAAGAAGCAAAAGTATATAATCTTAAATTTATCTTTAATGCATAGTCCATGTTTCAGGATTCAATCTTAAGTAATTATTATCTAGGTATGGAAAATTTATCCATTAATTACTTTTATTAAATATTAGACAAAGATTTTAAATTACCAAAGAACTCAGCAGTTGTAGTCAAGCTAAGAAATGCAAAACAATAATCACTGTTATATACAAGCCTCTGTCAGTATTGTGATTCAATTTAATTGAACTCAAATTTACATTTTTCATAAGCTTAAACATCAATAGAAATGCCAGCTTATTTGATCAGTAAGTCAGGAAAAGCAGTGCAGATTCACTTACTAGTCACTTACAAACCTAAATCTTATAAAAAATAATTTGTACCTTTGTATTATAGTTCACACTGATAAATCAGAGAAAAATAGATATAGCCTTTTTTCTTAAATCAAAATTATAAATCAGAGTGATTTGCTATAGATTCATTTTCATTTTGCAACTTAGATTCTTTAAATGTTTCTGAATTAACAATATCTGTAAGAAGGATTATTATTTTTGTGGGAGAGGGAACCACAACTTTTAAAGTATTAGAAGACAAGTTTATTTCCTGTGAATTTAAAAAATACATAATATCTGTAAGTACTTTTTTGTTCTTGAAAAATCAATCAAAGCGGAACTCCATTAATTAAAGAGACATTATAATGTAACCTATTTACATCTGGCAAAGATAGGAAAATACTTCACACCTGTCAAACAGATGTAAATACTTTTAGGAATTACGGACACAGAAACATAAACACAGATATAAAGGGAACTTACAGCTTCAGTTCTGCAACTTTGGCCATAGATCAAAAATAAAAAGAAGCACAAAACTCACCAGTTCAGAATCAAGGAGTTATTCTCCTTCCCAATAGGCACAAAATTTTAATTGTTTTAAGCTCACAAATAGACAAAGAAACAAAGACTGATAAATCAAGTTCTCTGCTATATATCACCCAACAGAGGACAGATCATCACCCATAGAACAGAGATCTCACCAAACAAACTACAGAGCCAAATTTCTATCCATTGCTACCACCAATGGGGAATCAATTATCAACTGTGCATGAACTAAAAATAAAAACAGTAGAAACAAAACGAGAGAGACAAGTCAAAAAAGTTAAAATTCATTGCCACTTGAGATTTACTGTAAGCATGTTAAGAAAAGACATGCCTGAATTTAAACAGCCATGGGGTAACGTTTCCTACAATACAGTTTACTTGGCTCTGTCATGAGTCCACTTGGGCATCTCAATGAATGATATCCAAAACAAAGGATAATTTTCAAAAGGTGAAAAACGTCATTCTCATACAATATAAAATGAACCCATCAAAGATTTTTATTTGATCATTAGTTAATAAAGAAATCAATAAGCATTATGACTGGTTCACAGATCCTTTAAGAAGCTAGGTAAACACAAGGATTTAAACAAAGAAATGTTAGAATAAGATTTCTATGTTACATATGAAACTTCTTAGATCCAACAGGTCCACAGATGATAATCTTTAGTCTTATCTGTTCTACTGACAGACATTACTTGTTTCTCAAGTAATCTACAAGTTAACATCTTATCCCTTCAGAATTGAAAAAGCCTAGTCAATAGTAAAGTCCAGCACTACACTGAAAGAATACCAATAATCTTTGTTGACTATTTCGAATTTGAAATAATTTTTTGGCAGTTATACGTAATCAATTTCTGGATTTTATCGGGCCTCTATTTACTTACAGTAGTGCCAACTATCTGTATATTTACTGCTGGGTTGTCATTCACATAGCTTTAGCTCCTATTTAGCACAGAGTCCCAAGACCTTATGTAGAAGAAAAAAATCCCACAGGAGTTAAAGTATATTTGACACTCTATGGTGGTGAAACAGACTCACATCTTTTATAATATGGTCAGTTTATCAAACCATCAAAAATGTTGGTTCCAAAGCCAATTAGGCTTGTATTTAGGGAATCCTGAGTAGTTTGTCTAGATTCACGCATGGTCTTTTTCATCATTTGGATAATGGCAAAACAAAATGAATGTGCTAAAAAATTGCTTCACAAGACAGGTTAAAATAATAGTTACGAGTTCTGTTATATTCAAGCTGTAGAATTTCATTTCTAGAGTACATTTTTCCTGTAGTAATCTAACTTCAGGGATTTTGCTTAAATGACTATAGCTGCCATAAGATCTCAATGAAACATTATGCAAGGATTAGATAAAATGAAAGAAATTATTCCAGATGATTACAGTTTTCAAATGGTCCATTCTTAGTATATATTTTCCTTATCACCATATCATTTATATTGATATTATCACTACATTACATGTTAAGTAATAATTTAGTTCAATTTATTGGACACTAATTACTTCTATTAATATTCTTAAGCCTACATTTTGTTCTAACACCAGCAAATATTGAACATTATAATGCTTAAATACCTCTTTCTATTCTGTGTAATGAATTTATCTTTATCCAATTTCCTCTTATCCTTGGTCTTAATGTGAATATCATAGGAAAGTCTGATGTTTTTACCTTTGTTCTTGAAACAGTATGGAATCGTATGGGTACTTCCAACACACTGATCGCCACCTAATCCATAATATGTTTTCTCTTTCCAGTTAATAGGCTCTCACTCTACCTGGGGAATAAACTGAAAATACAATGGTCAGGCCCCAGCTGTATGACTCCTTTCTGGATAGACGCCCATACTTTATAACTTTCCTTATCCTCGTCAAAAATGTATCTGATTTTGGCTTCAGAGAACATGTTTTTCAGAAGATATGTTAACAGTTGCTAATATGTTTATTCATTGTCTTTTCAAAAAAACACTTATTTAAATAAAGACCTCCTTTTGCCCAATGGAAAGGAGTACCTCTCATAGACTTTCAGGTTTATTAGTGTCAGGGCTGCTGTAACAAATTACCATTAACCGGGTGGTTTAAAAAACCAGAAATTTATTCTCACAGTTCTGGACAGTAGACGGTGTCAGTAGAACCATACTGTCTCTGAGGCTCTAAGGAAGACATTCCATGCCTTTCTTTTGCTTCTGGTGTTGCCAGCAATTCTTGGTGTTCCTTGACTTATTGATGTATCATTCTAAGCTCGGCTTCCACCATCACATGGCAGTCTCCCTGCGTGTCTTCTGTGTCTTTCCTTCTTGTAAGGACACCAGTCAAATAGAATTAGGGCCCACCCTAATTCAGTGTGACCTTATCCTAACTTGATTACAGCTACAGTTATCCTAATTTCAAGTAAGATCACATTCACAGGTACCAGGGGTAGGACTTTGACACATATTTTGGGGGGACACGATTCAACCCACAATACTAGGTGTTGCACCACAATCTTCCAATTCTTCCCAGATGGTTACAGAGGCTCTAGCCAAAAACATTGGCAGGCATGCAGTTTAAGTCATCATCAACTGTACTATTCATGTTATAAGGTGATTATTTTTTCACATCCTTTTTGTGTGAATGTAGACATGCTTGGCTTTTGCTCTCAAAATTAAAGCCATAATGGTGAAGGAAAACTAAGGGAGTCATGCTGGTCTGCCTCACGCATCATCTGCAAAATTGGCAGCTCAATTCTGACTACACAATTTATGTTTTAGTGTTAGAAACTAGAAGCAGAATAAACATGGTTTGATTTGCAGTCAGCATACTATGGTTGTGACATTAGAGCATTAGAAAAAATACTGTTGGGAAGCATAAACTAAGAATATTTAATATGGAAGTCACTGATGCAGTCTTAGGAGAAATACTTTTTCAAACAATAGATGCATTTTATTGTTGCTTTTAACATTCACTACATTTTTCAGCAGTCTTTCCATATAAATATTAAAAATAACTTAGAGTAATTTATATGTAAATATGTGTATTAATTTATCACATGATTGTAAAGTTATTAGATACTGTTTTTAAGGATACAGGAAAAATTAATTTGGGCCCGACTAATTCACATTTTTGATATTTTAGTAAGAGTTCAGTTTAATTTTACCTTTCCTTTATAAGAAAATAATTTGCTAAGCATATTTATCTTGTGAAGAAATTACCCTGCTTATGTGACAAATCGTATACATATTCCAAGTAGCCTGGAAACATTTACATATGAATAATTAATACACTAATTATAAATCATTCTTAAGCTGTTAGTTTAATCAAGTTTTCTAAGTTCCACTTCCACAAGTTTTCTAAGTTCAGTGTACCTCAAGGCTGAATATAGCATGGTTGAGGGTATTATAAAAAGACACTTCTATATAAGAGAAAGCTTTTTAATTCATAATTTTACTTATTCAAATAAACCTGTCCTTTTTAAGATGAAGCAATTTAGAAAATAATGTTTATTTTATTACATGTTATTCCTGATTGCTAATTTGTTCACATTCTGAGATAGAGAGTAAAATTTGAGTGCATTGATATTAAGATTGATGGTTTCTGCAAATGAATGAAAGATGGAACCTAGAATACTAGGGAGATTTTCTTGTACAATGTGGAACCAAATTTCGTTCATTTGTTATTATAAAACTAATCAAGTAATGGCACCAGACTGAATTCTTTTAGCACAATGAGGGTACTGAAGATGTATTATGTCTAACATCGCTCAAGGATTTAGGAGACTGGGGAGTCTCACTGAATCTATTACAGAAATTTAGAGAGGAAAAAATCTTAAGACATTCTGATTTTGTACCATGAGTCCTCATGGAGTCAAAGAGCTTGTGATGATTATAGAGAATTCATTCACAAAATGGCAGGAGGAAAACTGAGTTTGTGGTTCAGGTATTTCAGAGAGAAGCAGAGCAGATTACAGAACTAAGGCTCAGACAAATTGCACTGAATTTATGGTTGCTATTTCATGCAACCTTTGCCTATTTCCTCACCTGTGCATTCAGTATCTTCAAGCCTCAAGATCCATATTGGGCTTAAAAGACTTCAAACAATTTGGAGAAAATACCAACAACCAACACCACATTAGATTGGTCATGTATCAGCATGTTATTTTATGTCCACCTCACATAATTATATGAGGTCCATTTTAATGGGGTTATGTCACACATTCCTCAGATTACACATTAGGAAGTTGATTAAATGTCTATTACCTGTATTTTATTTTTATTTATGCTTTTTTATTATTTTAATTTTATTTATTTTTTTATACAGCAGGTTCTTATTAGTTATCTATTTTATACATATTAGTGTATATATGTCAATCCCAATCTCCCTATTCATCCCACCACCACCACCCCCTCCAGGTTTCCCCCCTTGGGGTCTATAAGTTTGTTCTCTACATCTGTGCCTCGATTGTTGCCTTGCAAACTGGTTTATCTGTACCGTTTTTCTACATTCCACATATATGCACTAATACACAACATTTGTTTTTCTCATTCTGACTTAGTTCACTCTGTATGACATTCTCTAGGTCCATTCATGTCTCTCGAAATGACCCAATTTCGTTCCTTTTTATGGCTGAGTAATATTCCATTATATATATATGTACCACATTTTCTTTATCCATTCATCTATCGATGGGCATTTAGGTTGCATCCGTGACCTGGCTATTGTAAATAGTGCTGCAATGAACATTGGGGTGCATCAGGATTTTTTTTTTTAACATCTTTATTGGAGTATAATTGCTTTACAATGGTGTGTTAGTTTCTGCTGTATAACAAAGTGAAGCAGCTATACGTATACATATATCCCCCATCCCCTCCCCATTGCATCTCCCTCCCACCCTCCCTATCCAACTCCTCTAGGTGGTCACAAAGCAAAAAGTTGATCTTCCTGTGCTATGCAACTGCTTCCCACTAGCTATCTATTTTACATTTGGTAGTGTATATATGCCCATGTGACTCTCTCACTTGGTCCCAGCTTACCCTTCCTCCACTGGGTCCTCAAGTTCATTCTCTACATCTGCATCTTTATTCCTGTCCTGTCCCTAGGTTCTTCAGAACCTTTTTCTTTTTTCTTAAGATTCCATATATATGTGTTAGCATACAGTATTTGTTTTTCTCTTTCTGACTTACTTCACTCTGTATGACAGTCTCTAGGTTCATCCACCTCACTAAAAAAACCTCAATTTCGTTTCTTTTTATGGCTGAGTAATATTCAATTGTATATATGTGCCACATCTTCTTTATCCATTCATCTGTTGACGGACACTTATGTTGCTTCCATGTCCTGGCTACTATAAATAGAGCTGCAATGAACATTGTGGTACATGACTCTTTTTGAATTATGGTTTTCTCAGGGTATATGCCCAGTAGTGGGATTGCTGGGTCATACGGTAGTTCTATTTTGAGGGGTTTTTTTTTTTTTTTTTGCGGTACGCGGGCCTCTCACTGTTGTGGCCTCTCCCGTTGCGGAGCATACGCTCCGGACGCGCAGGCTCAGCGGCCATGGCTCACAGGCCCAGCCGCTCCATGGCATGTGGGGTCTTCCCGGACCAGGGCATGAACCCGTGTCCCCTGCATCGGAAGGCGGACTCTCAGCCACTGCGCCACCAGGGAAGCCCATCCCAAAGTTTTTATAGCAAGATGCAAGGAGAAAAGAACAGAATCTTGGTCAGGTAATCAAGGCATGAGAAATTATATGTCACAGTTGATACATAACATGAATCTACTGGAAAAATTTTAAGCAGAACTAAGGTCATTAGGACAAAACAAAGGGAATATCATGGATGCCAAGTCTGAGTAGGCAAATGAAGGACAGCCTTCTAGAGTAGAAGGTCACAAGAAGACCACACAGTGTCATAGGCAAGAATAAATTGGAGTTATGGAATGAAATATAGAGACATGAAAGCCAGAAACATTGAGATCTGTCACAAAAAATAGGGTATCAAGTAGGAGCATGTTGAAAGGGAACCCATTCCATGTACAAGGTATAAAGTAGGTAATTAATTACCAAGCTTAATTTCAGATACATAGGAAGGTCCTATACTATATAAAACAAAAAGAAAAAAAAAGACTCTTATTCACTGATTGTTGAAATAATATTTAACACCTCAATCATTTGGCTTAAAGTTTTGACACTCTATAGAAGAGAAATCTGTTGTCAATTCTTTTCATCTTATCAAGGTGATGTTAGGATTTATGGTGAACCTCCAGTCTTCATACATCTGGAACCTATGAGTGAACCACTCTCTGGTTTATACACTGGTAGTTCCAACATACATTTCTTCATATTATTTTTGTACTGTATACATGCTTCCATCATTTTGAAAGTAACAGTGAATTAATAATTGTGTGTATTCATGTCTTCCTCATCTGATACCCTCATTTAAAATCCCTAAAGGAGGGCTTCCCTGGTGGCACAGTGGTTGAGAGTCCACCTGCCGATGCAGGGGACGTGGGTTCGTGCCCCGGTCCGGGAAGATCCCACATGCCGCGGAGCGGCTGGGCCCGTGAGCCATGGCCGCTGAGCCTGTGCGTCCGGAGCCTGTACTCCGCAACGGGAAAGGCTGCAACAGTGAGAGGCCCGCGTACCGCAAAAAAAAAAAAAAAAAAAAAAAAAAAAATCCCTAAAGGAAAGCATCATAACTTTTATTAATTCTTGATCCTCAAAATCTTGTATGGAATCTTATGTATGGTGGGCATTCAGTAATGGTTGACCTGAACTTTACTAAAGGTAATTTTGTTCAAGGAAAAAAAGTGATTTTCAGCCATGTAAATCATATATTATTAATTTTCCTTATCAACACACTGAGAATTTTTTTTTAATTTAAATAAGCTCTCCTCTCTAAGTTGGTTGCCATGTTTTAAATTTCACTGTCCTCACTACAGAAATGGTGTTAAGAATTTATGTTAAGAATCCAAATTATGTCTCTACTTCTGTCTGACTTACACTTTGTCCTTGTATATCACAACTTCTTTTTCTCTCGATCTAAATTCCAGATAATACTATCGATTTTTTTGTGTGTATAATGTAGAGAGGCGCCCTTTATCCATTTTTAGTAGGGCATGCTGTTTGAAATACTTTTCAAGTAATATTTTTTGATGCAATATTGAATGAGCTACCATAAATCCTTTCTCAGATATTGTTGTGTAAACATATATATTTAAATATACATACATACAGAGTTTCACCTGTTCATCATTCAGATCAATAGATTCTATTTGGATGGGGTTTGGCGGACAATTTGTATCAATGGGGTAGAATGAAGCCAAATGTTTGTGTCCCTGGTCACATCAGCAAGTTGACTGAAGAAAACAAGTTCACGAATAAATGTGGTTTATAAAGGTGTCTAAGAAGGTTTTGTACAATTATAACATTTTATCATACAATTATAACATTTTATCAAGATACCAAAAGTCCTCACCAGGGAATGCCTGGTTTCATGTAACAGTTTCTTCAACACTCATAAATATTTCTCTTTTGGTCACTGCATTGTAATAAGATATTCTGATGTGGAAAAATTTAGATGAAATCAGATATGACATGGTGATCTTATTTCAATCAGCCTACACTAGCTTTCTTTTTTAAAGTTCCTTTTCTCTGAGTAATACATTTTCTCTTCTTAAGAATATTTACCAATAGCTAGAAACGAACCTATTCCAGTCTGTACAGACCACAACCTTAAATCCTGGATTTTCTCAGCTTCTTTTGAGTAAGCAGCCTACTCCATGACCTTGCCACCTGCCACAGCCAACTGGACTAGGTGGACAGTCAACCAAAACTGGTCCAGTTGGAATGTGTCTCCAAGGAATGTGGAGTCACTATGCAGAGATTAGAAGATGCAGTCTCTGCTCTGAGAGACTCTTATGTGACTATCACTGAGCTATGAGGAAGAACTTGAACAAAGAAATCTGATGTTCCAGAAGAAAGATGGAAGAAGCTGACTCACAAAGAGAAGCAGGGATGAAATGAAATATGAACCCGGAAAGAGAGACAGAGAGCAAGAAATAAGGGTAATAGCTTTCTTAGTGTCTATTTGATGGTTCTCGTTCCCCTGACTAAATGCCATTAGGAATTAGGAAATTTAGCATAATTATAATTGTTCTTCCTCACCAGAGCAGAATTCAAGCTCATGTTTGCATTGCCAACAACTAGGACTATACAGGCCTCATAGTGAGTACTCAAAAAATGGTTATTGATTTTAAAAACTATATATAATATATAAAGTTTTAAAGACATTAGTTTGTTTAGATGTTTTGGTTCCGAGGAATCAAAAAGATAATTTAGGATTCTCATAGCTCAGAGAATCATCACTGACAGAGTCCCTGATACGGGGTATGTGTTGGGCCAATGGTTTTACACTACCTTATTTTATCCTCCAACAAACCTGCGAGTTATGTGCTATTTCCAGCATTTTACAGAAGATGAAACTTAGACTTAAATAACTTTCCTAAGGTCATAGAGGCACTAAGTGGTGAAGCCGGAATACAAATTCAGGTCTCCAACTACAGAACCCATGTTCTTTTCATATTTTATTTATGTAAAGTTGGTCAACTTTGTTTATATGTACCCAGTTTTTGACTAGGCTGTTCTTCCAGTGTAATGGTATATTAAAACACTAAGCTAAAAACTGCTGAAGATGGCTTAGAATATTTGTAATTCTAAACCTGTTAAATTAATGAAGTGAATGAAGTTGGGATTAAAGGACATACGAAGTCAAAACTAGCTAACTGCTCAAGAGTAAGAGAACTAAAATCACTCAAATGCCATAATTTAATACAGGAATCTATTTTGATTGTGCCTCATAGGGAGTAAAATGACATATTTTTAATATCTTTAATTTCAACATTATTACCTTTTATGAAGATAAAGTTAGCAACTTACTTGTTGAAAAAATATGTACTTAGTATTTTCTAAACATATCAGGCACAAATGAATGGATAAATACCTTTATGACAAATAAATATCTGAAAAAGATGATTCATAGAAATGAATATTTTTACAGCATTATTGAAAAAATCCACACTCAAGTGGCTACTACACATTTGAGTAGATGTTTCTTTTTTTTTTTTTTTTTTTTTTTGCGGTACGTGGGCCTCTCACTGTTGCGGCCTCTACCATTGTGGAGCACAGGCTCCGGACGCGCAGGCTCAGCAGCCATGGCTCACGGGCCCAGCCGCTCCGTGGCATGTGGGATGCTCCCAGACCAGGGCACGAACCCGCGTCCCCTGCATCGGCAGGCAGACTCTCAACCACTGCGCCACAAGGGAAGCCCAGATGTTTCTTACTAATATCAAAATAGGTTTATCTCTCTGTCACCAAAATATTCATGCAAAATTACAAGTACTTCATTATTTTTAATGCACTTTCAAAATTTTATTTTTTAACAAGGGTTGGTGTGAAATTTCACTTTCAATGAAGAGACTGGCCCAAATTAATGACTCAGATAAAGTACATTCAATCCCTAAATTTGATTTTTACAAAATAAATATATGAAAATAAGTTCGACTAAGCTACTAAAATAAGTCTACTACACAATATTATTTGCAATTATGTCATTTAAAACTTTAAAAGTCTTGACTAGCAACTAGAAAATTAAAAATAATTTGCACAAATTGAGGAAAGTAATTTTTAACACATCACTTCTGAAAGATTTTAGAATAGAGAGTAGAATATAATTATACACTTTGAGCCTTTGAGAAAATAATCTCTTTTACATGACTTTAAAAGAATCCCTTTTCTTGCAGTTATTTTTTGTTTTGTTTTTAATGAAAAAGGAGACTGAAAGACCAGTTCACTCTTCGAGACAACCTCTGTATATCAAACAAATTTCAATTACAGAGAAAATCTGGAAAAAAGAAGGTTTTCTAAGTGCAACAATCTTCAAAAATAAGATAAACATCTATGGAACCAAAAGTGGAATCAGATGTGAAAAGCAGGAAGCAGAGTTGAAGCTTCAGATCTCCTGGGCTTCACCTCCAGCAGCAAGCAGAGTAGATGGGGAGAAGAAGAGATTAAAAATGTCTCATAGAAGTAGACATTAAATCCACGTTCACTATTTGAACCCAAGCCTACAAAGCAGGGCAAAGAAAAGTGGTACCTCTTCCCAAGGAAATGACATATAAAGAGGCATACCTAAAGACATGGGGAAGAAATTGAAAAATCGTCCCACTGAGAAGAGGAACCCAGCTCCTTGCTAAGCAATGACTCAATCTGAGGTTTCCCAGTATCCCCAGAAGATTAAAGTGCTAAATCGATAACATAAGACCTGGTCACATACACAGGACTATAATGGCCAAATTAAGAAACACAAAATTACAGACAAGGAAAACTGCATAGAAAGGGGATGGGAGGAAGCAAATGCCATCATAGACAGCCCTGCAAACTAAATTCTAAAACAAATGAGGAAAAAATGCTAATAGCAACAGCTTTAAAACATCAAAATTCAAGAGATCTGTCACTTCAGATATAGCACAAAATAATATTTCTAAGATGACCTTAAAATAGGTATGTTGCAGATTCTCAAAGGCATACGAGAAAGGAAATCATGAAACACAGGAGCAGGACAATATGAAAACAACCAGTTCCAAATATCAGGTATTAAAAATGTAGTGACTGAAATTTTAAAAATTAGGGATTGTTTAGGTTGAAAAGGACATAGTCAAAAAAAGGACTAGAGTATTTCCTTATTATTGTAAAGAATGCACATAGGACATAGAAGAGCCAGTAAAATAGAGAGTAAAAATACAAAAAAGAAGTTCAGAGATAGATGTCAAATGATAGATTTATTGACAGGTTCTAATATACCTATCATAGGAATGCACAAGAAAGACACTGAGGAAGTACTGGAGAAACAATACCCAAAGATGTAAGGCTGAGACTATTCTAGTACAGTTAGAAAACCTGAACCTTCAATTGGAAAGTACACAAGGAACAACAAGCAGGATAAACAAGAATTAATCACCATACCAATGCATTGTAGTGACATAACAGTTGTAGTGCAGTAATAAGCAATAGTAACAATAAAAAAATTAGTGAAAGAATAAGTAATGAAAAAAGACCTTCACATTTAGAAATGTATCAGGGCAGACTCTCTTCTACCAGGCCCAATAACTTAAAATGTTCAATGTGTTCCTTTTTTAAATGTTTTATTAAATAAAACAGTCAGAACTCCAAGTAGCAAACACCAAATATTAGGGGTTTTTTTCCCTTCCTTTCTCCCCCCAACTCCTTTTTTGTCTTTCTAATGGAGATCAGTTTGAAAGAATTGATCATACTTTTAAATTAAAAAGTACATTACCACCATCGATCCTGCCAGTAATCTTTCTTATTTTATATTTTCCATTCTTTCAAGATCACTATTCTTATTCCCCTCATCCCATAGCTAATGTGATGGATCTATGCCCTTAAATATAATGTTATAAAATATGTAGTATGTTTTGTGGATATTTCCAATTTACTTATATGGTATAAATCTCTATTTTCTACTTCTCTTATCCAGATCTCTGATTAGAGGTCTTTTTGTGTTGCTGGAACATGCTCATTTATTCTTAATATTTCATAGTGAATTTTAGTAGACATCCACCGCATTTAAACATCCATCATATCTCTTAATGATGGACACTGAGGTTGCCACCAACTCCATCACCACAAACAATACCACAGTCAATATCCTTGTCTTTATCTATGTATGGATGCTTCTTAGAATTTCTGTATGATATATATCATATAGATCATGTGATCATAGGATATTATTAATATTTAATTTAGAAAAAATTACTTTCCAGATTACTTTCCACTGTGAGTGAAAGTTAGCACTACATACACATTCACCAACACTTTATATTTCCATCCTTTTGAAATATAATCTTTCTGACATGAGTAAAGTGATTTGTCACTGCTTTAATTTGTATTTATATGATTATAAGTATGAGAGTTTCCTTGTGTACTGTTTAGTTGTGCAGAAGTCTGATCTATGGTAGTCTGTCTCTTTCATTAGTCCATTTTTTTCAATGGATTTTCAGTCTTTTCCTTGATTAACAAAAGTTATTTCTATATAACAGATAACAATCCCTTGTTAGTTTTATTTTTGTTGTTGTTGTTTTCTGTTTGTTTTTCATTTTTTTTGTTTTTTTGGCCACTCCAGGTGGCACATGGGATCTTGTTCCCCGACCAGGGATCAAACCCACATCCCTTGCATTGGAAGCGTGGAGCCTTAACCACTGGACCGCCAGGGAAGTCCCCCTTGTTCTTTTTAAATTTAGCCAATAGCTTACCATTTATCAATGGTATCTTTCACTGACAGAAAATCTTACTGTTGATAACATCATAACAACTGGCGTTTTCATCTCATAGTTTGTGCTTTGAAGGTCTTGCAAAAATCTTTTCCTACCTATGGTCCACAAATTATTCTACTAATTTTCTTCTAAATATAAGAAATAATTTTCTTCTACATAGAAGAACAGTAGAAGAATAACCTTGTGGTCTATGATACTTATGGTGCAAATTCCACACCATTTATCTATAACATATTTGAAATCTGCCTTTGTATCAGAGATAAGGAGTACCCATGCTTTATTTTTCTCCAGTTAGAGAAATTGTTTTCCCTCATATCTTTTAACGATTGATTTTGGTGCCATTTCATAATATATCATGTTTCCATAAATGCATGTATCTATTTCTAAAGTTTCTATTCTGTTTGACTTATATATTTGTCTCTTCTGGTATAAGGATAATATTGGTTTTATAACTATAGCTTTGCAGAATGTCTTAAATCTGGTCAGTATTCTCATTTACCTTCTTAAAGTGAACCCAGCAATCTCTAGGTGTTTATTTAGTCTCCAACATAAATTTTTGAATAAATCTGTTCAGTTATACCACAGATCCAGCTTAATTATTTTTGAGATTACATTGGATTTGTAAAGTAATTTGGAGAAAATTGGTAATATTTGACACATTTAGTATGTTATGTCATTCCATGAATATGATATACCTTTTTATTCATTAAAAGTTGTTTAATAAACTTAATACAACAACCTTTTACTTTTTCTTTTATTTTTTTTCTGTGGGTGGCAGCAGTTTTAATAAGCAAGGGAGCTTACACATGAGGCTTGTCTTGGGCAATCACAAGGCAAGTAGATTTCTGCCCCCCACTTGCCAGAATCTTAAGAATTTAAATAGAGGCCTTAACAAGGCTCAGTCACATATACAGTCCAGATGGGCTCAATAACACATTACTCTGTCAAAGCTGCATCCTTGAACTGGCTTCTAGTATGAGAACAGAAGATGGAACATTTATTCCAAGGCAGGGGGTGGGGGCAGATGGTAAGGAGCTTGTGGGTCAAGAGGCATTCATGTCCTCTCAATAACTTCCTCCAACAATTACTGAGAGAAGAATAGAGTATAAAATATCCTATGACATATGGTATTTTTTAAAGATGTATATTTCATTAGAAAAAGCCTAAGTGTAAGCTCATCTTGCTGATTATCTCTGCATAGCATAATAATATCTGTTGTTATTTTTGTGTGTGATTTACTAAATTTAAAAATTTTCTACAGTAAACATGCATTATTTCTGTAAGTAGACCAAACACACACACACACACACACACACACACACAATTTATTTATTTGTTTGTTTATAACCAAGTCATAATCGAACAAAGATTTTTAACATGGCTAAACTATAAAATGCTTACCCCCTGCATTCTTTGGGTTGATCCTCACAGGACACCTATCTGGTACATAAGGCAAAAATTATTATCACACCTCTTAATAAATGGGTGTTTATTAAGCACTTATTATGTTTTACACTCTGGGCTGAAACATAATAATGGACAAGATAGACATGGTCCAGGCCCTCATACAACTTACAGGTAAGGAAAAAAGTCCCACTGAGGGATTAAAATACTTATCTGAGGTCACACAAGCAGAGTGCCAGGAGCCATGCTAGATTTCATGTCTTCTTTTTTTTTTTTTTTGCGGTACGCGGGCCTCTCACTGCTGCGGCCTCTCCCGCTGCGTAGCACAGGATCCGGACGTGCAGGCCCAGCGGCCACGGCTCACGGGCCCATCCGCTCCGCAGCACGAACCCGCGTACCCTGCATCGGCAGGCGGACTCTTAACCACTGCGCCACCAGGGAAGCCTCCTGTCTTCTTTAAATCACTTTACTACAAGTTTCAGGAGCACTTTTAAAGAAACAGTTTAGGAAATGATTATATTCGAAGAGTGAGGTTAAAATCTGGTGTTGGGCTTCCCTGGTGGCGCAGTGGTTGGGAGTCTGCCTGCCGATGCAGGGGGCACAGGTTCGTGTCCCGGTCCGGGAGGATCCCACGTGCCGCAGAGCGGCTGGGCCCGTGAGCCATGGCCACTGGGCCTGCGCGTCCGGAGCCTGTGCTCTGCAGCGGGAGAGGCCGCAACGGTGAGAGGCCCGCGTACCGCAAAAAAAAAAAAAAAATGTGGGTGTCATTAATGCCAGGTAGATTTGAGGCTTTCACCAGTGGAAAATGAGCCATGATAGATTCCTGAACACGGGAGTAACTTTAACTGACTGAAAGGAAATTAGTTTACCATTGGTATAGGACCACCTTTTCTTTAGCCGAGGAAACCTCCCGGCTGATTACATTTTCTCTACTGTCCTCTTGCTCTATGTTTCAATTCAGCTTTGATTCCATTGCCATAATTATATTTTTAAAATACAATTCTGGTCATGCCATTTAACTTTTGTAAAAGCCTTCCATACGCCCCAACAAAAGTAGGCTAAAATTTAAAGTAATAATATTTACAGTTTGGCTCCAGTATATCTGTATAGTTTTGCATCCATTTGTCTACACAGCCATGTGCTCTAAACTCTGTTCACTCCAATCTGCTTATCTTGTCCCAACAAGTTCTGAGTTTTATTTATGTAAATTTGTTTAATACATTTAATACAACTATTTTCTTAATAAAATTACATATTCTTGCCAAGTTAGCTCCTGTTTTATAGCTTTTGTTGACTTTAAGTTGATTTAGTGAGTATTGCTGGATTTAAACATATATTAAATATAACATATTTATACACTATATAAATACATCATACACTTATATACATATATTATATGTATCATATATACCATATATGAGGTGGAAGGCTTCACGGAGGAATTAGTGTTCTTCTAGGAAGAGACACCAGGGAGCTTGTTTACTCTCACTCTGCCATACGAGGCCCCAGCAAGAAGGCAGTTATCTGCAAGCCAGAAGAGAGCCCTCAATGGAGAACTGAATGGGCCAGCACCTTGATCTTGGACTTCCCAGTGTCCAGAATGGTAAGAAATAAATTCCTGTTTAAGTCTATGGTTACAGTAGCCTGAGCTGACTAATATAAATTTGATACCAAGAAGTAAGGTGCTGCTACAACAAATATCTATAAATGTGGAAGCAGCTTTGGAACTGGGTAATGGGTAAAGACCTGCCTGATGAGTTCTGAGCTATACGCTAGAAATACGGACATTAAGAGTGATTCTGAGGAGCTCAGGAAAAAAAAAAAAAAGAAGAGAGCTGGAGAGAAAACTTCCATCTTGTTAGAAAATACATAGATAGGGCTTCCCTGGTGGCGCAGTGGTTGAGAGTCCGCCTGCCGATGCGGGGGACGCGGGTTCGTGCCCCGGTCTGGGAAGATCCCACATGCCGCGGAGCGGCTGGGCCCGTGAGCCATGGCCGCTGAGCCTGCGCATCCGGAGCCTGTACTCCGCAACGGGAGAGGCCACAGCAGTGAGAGGCCCGCGTACCGCAAAAAAAAAAAAAAGAAAAGAAAAGAGAATGCATAGATAATCATAAGCAGAATACTGGCAAAAATATGGATGTTAAAGGCCATTTTGAGGTCTCAGATGGAAATGAGGAACATGCTATTAGAAACCAGAGGAAAGGTAATCCTTGTTATAAAGCAGCAAAGAACTTGGCTGAATGTGTTTGTGTGCTAGTGTTTTGTAGAAGGTAAAACTTGCAAGTGATGAAACTGGATATTTAGCTGAGGACATTGCTAAGCAAAACATTGAAGGAGCAGCTTGTTTCCTCTTGCCTCCTTATAGTAAAATTCAAGAAGAGATGAATTGAAGAAGGAATTGTTAAGCAAAAAGGAAACAAACTTTAAAGATTTGGAAAATTCTCAGCCTGTCCATATTTCAAAAAATGAGAAAGTGTATTCAGAAGATAACACCAAGGATATGGCTGGACCATCACTTGATAAAGAGATTATGAGATTATATAAGCAGAAACACTGCCAGTTTGAATTGAAGGGTATCAAGACAGGATGAAATAAAGAAAGGTTATTGGACTTCTTAGATTCTACAGGACAGGACAATAAAGATTTTCAGCTGCAAACATGCACTATTCTTCAAGAAAAGAAAAGAATGACAGTGAAAGAAAACAAGCTTATAGATACAGAGAACAGATTGGTGGCTGCCGGAGGCTGGGGGTGGGGGTGGGTGATGGTGGACAGAATGGGTGAACAGGGTCAAAATGTACAAACTTCCAGTATGGGCTTCCCTGGTGGCGCAGTGGTTGAGAGTCCACCTGCCAATGCTGGCGGCGCAGGTTCAGGCCCTAGTCCAGGAGGATCCCGTGTGCCGCAGAGCAGCTGGGCCCATGAGCCATGGCTGCTGAGCCTGTGCTCTGGAGCCCCTGAGCCACAGCTACTGGGCCCATGGACCACAGCTACTGAGGCCCGTGTGCCTGGAGCCCATGCTCCACAGCGGAAGGGGCCACCGTGGTGAGGGGCCAGTGCACCGCAACGAAGAGTAGCCCCCCACTCGCCGCAACTAGAGAAAGCCCGTGCACAGCAACGAGGACCCAATGCAGCCAAAAATAAATAAATAAAATTTTTAAATAAAATAAATAAGTCATGAGGGTGTAACGTACAGCATGGTAACTATAGTAAACACTGTATTGCATACTTGAAAGTTGCTAAGAGAGTAGATCTTAAAATTTTTCATCACAATAAAAAAAATTTTGTAATTGCAGATGCTGAGGGATCTTAACTAGACTTA
The DNA here is from genome assembly GCF_964374135.1 of Grampus griseus. Classification (NCBI taxonomy): domain Eukaryota; kingdom Metazoa; phylum Chordata; class Mammalia; order Artiodactyla; family Delphinidae; genus Grampus; species Grampus griseus. The sequence continues at coordinate 65,156,392 of NC_139001.1, forward strand.
CTGTGGTGATCATTTCAGTATATATACAAATATCAAATCATGTTGTACACCTGAAACTAATATTATCTTGTATATCAGTTATATCTCAATTTAAAACAAAGGAAAGAATCGCCCTGCATACAATTCAGAGATCATTAAGGCCACCACTTCGGTTTCAACAGGCCATATGGCTCCCGACTGAAGCTGTGGGGCTGGGGTCACCCAGAACCTTCAAGGCTAGATTCTCTCACCTGGAAGAGGCTTGGGGAAATGACCTCCACCTGACAGAGTTTTGAGGGCATGACCCCCGCCCTGCACAGCTGCAGGAGCAGAACTGTTGCCTCAATGGTTCCAGAAGGCAAAGCATCAAACAAAAGAGGATTATTCTGAGACTTATAATCTGATGGAATTCACCATGCTAGTTTTTGACCTGCTTGTGACTCATCACCGCTTCCTTCTTTCCTACTTCTCCCTTTTGGAATGGGGGTGTCTGTACTATGCTCATCCCACAATTGTATTTTGGAAGCACAGAACTTGTCTGGTTTCACAACTTTACAGCTGGAGAGGAATTTTTGCCTCAGATAAATCATACCTCGATTAACACTGATATCTGATTTTCTATTTAGATGAGACTTTGGACTTTGAATTTAGAATTAATTCTCAACAGATTTAAGGCTTGGGGCTACTGGAATGGTGTGAATATATTTTGCATGTGAGAATGGCATGAATTTTGTGGAGCCAGGAGTGGAACAGTATGGACTGAACCGTGTCTTTCCAAAATTCACATGCTGAAGTCCAAACCACAAATGTGATGGCAGCTGGAGGTGGAGACAGATTTCAATGAGGTCATGAAGGTGTGACCCTTATGATTAAGGCCCTTATAAGAAGAGACATCAGAGAGCTTGCTTCCTCTCTCTCCACCATGTGAGAACAGTGAGAAGGTAGCCTTCTGCAACCCAGGAAGAGAGCCCTTACCAGGGAACTGAATCCTCATAGTGGACTTCCCAACCTCCAGAAATGTGAGAAATAAAAAGCGTGTTGTTTAAGCCACTCAGTCTATGGTATTTTGTTACGACACCCAGTGCTCATTAATACAAGTTTTGTCCCAGTTTCTTTGTATTTCCTTCTTTGTTTGTATTTCTTTCTTTATTTTGTCCAAGTTTCTCTGTATATCTTTTATTTATATTTTTTCCATTTTTCCTTTCCTGCCCTGCACTTGACAGATCAGATTTCCTTTGATGGGTTTAAATTCATACATCCTTCAATTTTTTTCTGGTTGCTGCCTCTCCTTTCATTTTTAAAAAATTTAACAATATCTCTATCTTCCTGAAATACAGAATAGATACTTAAATATATTCTATCTTCCATGGTACCCAAGCCCTTCCATGGCCTTCTCCCCCAGCAAGTTCTTTTTTTCACTAGACTTAAAAAAAAAATGCATAACAGACGAATAAAGAACTATTCTTAAAGAAAATATAGGAGCATATATTTATGGTCTTAGGATAGGGAAAAATACTCTTAAGCCAGTTCCTCTCCCCAAAATGTGAGTAATGCTAACTTTCTGCATTATTTTAGATAGTCAATGAACCAGAGTCAAGTACCAATTGAGTGGTTTCTTTTTCTCACTGTTCTGAAATTTAGATAACCAGGTCTGAAAGAATCAACTGAAGCTTTACTCAGACAGAAACCATGTCTTATTTTGGCCAATTTCTTAACCATTTTGGCCTTGAAGTTTTGGAGACTAATAAGCAAATTCTGAACTCTATCTCAAGTTAATTCATACTCTGTGGAGCTCAGACTCCTGGCAGCAGGTCCACCTGAGCAGAGAGAGCAAATAAGCTTACCCTTCCCCCTCTATTTCAACCTCCGCGTCCTCAGGCATACACGGGTTTTAGGGGGTTTGCAGCAAGCAAGTCGTAGTGTACTAAAAATCACACTGGGAGCTTCCGGGTTGGTGAACAGAGCGGAAATTCAGGAGGAGTGGCGTGCCTGGGGAGTACCTGGGACATCCCGGCCCTTCTCACACACCTCGCCCTGCCTCACGTATCTCTTCACCGGGCTGCTGATTCTTAATATGCTTAAGGGCTCACCTTTCCGCAGAAAAACTTCTTTCTGGAATAGGCATGGCCTCCTTCTCTCCATCTGAGCATTGGACCCACTGTCAGAGCGGATGGGCAGAGATGCTGCAGAACCTCCGGGCGCCAGGCTCCCGGGCGGGAGCTACAACTCCCGGGGGCGGCTGCAGACGGCCGCTGACGCCGCGACGCGCCTGCGCAGTGGCCGAGGCTGCGGTTTGAGGTTCCCGCCAATTCTCTGGGCCATCCGGCCTGGGACGAGTTCTGCGCTCTGTGGAGGCGTTGGACGCAGCCCAGCTGCCCAAGCTGCTTAAGCTTTATTACCGGAGGCTCTTTCCATAGGCCCAGTACTGTCGCTGGCTCAACTTTGGCGGAGTGATAATTACTTTCGGCACCGTGAGTATTCATTTACGTTGGAAGGATATTTACGTTCACTACCAATCCTTCAACAACCAGAGTGATCTGGAAAAGAGGATGTAGACAAATGTTCTAAGTGCTGGGCTCTCATGACATCGGTCATATGCACCATCGACAGAGCCCTGAAGGAGGATTTGGGATTTTTTTTTTTTTTTTTTTTTTTTTTTTTGCGGTACGCGGGTCTCTCACTGTTGTGGCCTCTCCCGTTGTGGAGCACAGGCTCCGGAAGCGCAGGCTCAGCGGCCATGGCTCACGCGCCCAGCCGCTCCGCGGCATGTAGGATCTTCCCGGACCGGGGCACAAACCCGTGTCCCCTGCATCGGCAGGCGGGCTCTCAACCGCTGCGCCACCAGGGAAGCCCGAGGATTTGGGATTTAAGCATCGTCTCTGGGTATGTTCTTGAAGGAGAGGTGTTCATTGCTGGGTCTGGGATGAATCCTAAAATTGCCCTCTGAAGTACTTTCTGGGGTAGTTGAGTATTTGAGCCTTGTTAAGTGTGGCCAAGACGTTACAAAGAAAGTTCACCTAAGTGAAAAAATTAACCCTTTTGTCAGAAAATCTATAAACATAATAAAAAGAATACATTGATGAATATGTCTTGATCAAGATATACTTGAAAATAAAGCTGGAATAAGATTGTAGGCCTTGTTTCTGAAACAATTCATGATGAACATCAACAAAGCTTCCAAAATCATCACCGTTCGCTTCAGGGTTGGGAGCATTTGAAGAAGGTAGCCAGCAGGTGTCAGAATAACATCGAAAATGACAAATGTGGACCCTGGCTATAGTGAGAGATCGCGCTCCAGTACTGTTTTCCACAACTGGGTATCAGTGTTAGCAAAGGAATCAACCATTGACTGAAGAGGCCTTTTAGTGGTCAACCTAAAACAGATTGCACTGTGCTTATCGAATTACAGAAAGTAGATCAGTTTGATCCATTTACTGTACCAACCATAAGCGCCATGTGCCGTGAATTGGATACTATTTCCACTAGTGAATAGGAAAAAGAGAAGGAAGCTGAATCTGATATTTAGCATAGAATCAGAGATTATAAGAAGACCAGCCTAGCTCCTTATGTAAAAGTTTCTGAACAGTTTCTTGAAAGTTTAAGTAAATCAACAAAAGGAGAAGTTATTGAGAAGAGTGATTTACAAAAACACTTCTGAAGATAACAACTCCCTTCAAACCAGTGTGGATATCTTCTACCTTCAACCAAGAATCAAATACTTCACGATCCATTTAATAAATATGGCAGAGCCACACATGCATTTTATGCTCAAAGCAATCTTTTTTTTTTAAGAAATAATTATGTTGAAAAGATTCCTGAGACCACCAAAGGAGAGTGTCAAGTTCCCTGGAAGGAGCCATAATGGGAAGAATAAGTGGATTGCAGATAAATGTGTAAAATTTAATATTGTACAAAGATAATTCTAAGATTTCTGATATGAATACACAGTTCTCCTGGTTGCCGTATACAGAGGTAAGTGAGCAGTAATATGTCTAAAACTTTAATCTCAGTTCACTGGATACACCCTCCATATTTCTGGAATGGATGTTCTAGGTGAATGAGGGCTTTGTCCTTAAGTCTTAGACACTTAAGTTAATTGTATGTGGAGCGTGTCACTTCCTAATTTTGCTCACTAATATTTTTATTGGTCAGAGCATAGCCCACTGACCATCTTTTAAAAGTTATTTTGAACTAGACATCTAAACCTACCAAAACTTCAAAAGATATGAGTTACTAGATTACAATATTAGGGTCCAGTAGAGTATTTTTTACAGCTATTGCAATTGTAACTCCTAACTTCTTCCCTCAGAGAACAATTGGATTAGTCTACCTTAAAGAAGCAGCTTAGAAAAAATAACCAACTTCATTTCACCAACATAAAACCTGTTGTATTTGTCAAAACACTTGGACTTTCCATATATCTAGATACTTAAATTGAATTTTAAAGGTTTTGTTTCTTCCATGTTTGATTTTGTGTGATACATTTTGAAGTGTCAGATTTATTTTGCTTGGTTTTACAACCAATCTGAACAAAGCAGTTGTTCTGGTTTACATTCTATCTTCTGAGAAACATTGAGAAACCGGCTTTTGGGCTAGTGCTTTCTGTGACAATGAAATTTGTCTTTCCTTTAACATTGTTTTCTCTATAGGCACACAGTCTTTTTTTTTTTTTAATCTTTTGGTTTATATACAACAGATGCTATAATGTAGTCAACACATTTAAATGCCTTGCATTTCTTTCTTTTCTAATTTTTTTAAAGAAATATTAAAGACTGTGTACAAAAACCAAATACTCTGGATTGCGGTCTGTATATGAGGATCAAGAAAGTGGCTCAGTAAGAAACAATCTAAATTAGAGTTTATCTGGGAGAAAACCCAGATCAGTGTTCCTTATGAGAAGCATTGAGGTTTTAGTCCCACCTACTGTCCTAAACATGGAATCACATCTTGGAAATAAAATCTTATATGTCATGGGCAAGACTCAAAGACTAGGCAGCTAGCATGAGGCTGGGCACTGACTCAAAGCAGGTACAGTCAAAGGGATGTTTCTTGGTGTTTCTTCATTACTATCCCGAAAAACAACCATGCTAAAGAAGCTATTCTTAGATCTAAGGAATTTACCAAATATTTACAGGGCCAGTCTATAGAAGTACTCACTGATATATCAACTTTAAAAAATAGGAAGGTTTGAGATGATAGAAATCCTGATTTGATAGAAATAAGAATGGATGGTGACGGCAGTCAGGATGGCAGTAACACCTGGGAATAAGAAAGTTCACACACATCTAAGGGTAATTTTACCTATACACGAATGAGGTCATATTGTGTGGTTTTTTTTCTTTCTTTTAGTGCAAGTGGAAGATTTCAATACACCCATATTGGAGTTGGATTGAGATAGTACACAAAAAACAGGTAAAGCCATACAGGCTATAAATAGTGCAATTGGTATATCTGATTACATAACTATGGCTATATATGTGAGGGGTCTTAAATTCACCAAATTGAGAATAATCTTTTGGAAATTAAAAAAAAATCATGCACTTAGCTAAAATGAATATCTTAAATCCAAAAAGTAAAATGTTTATATATCATATTCTCATAATATAATAAAACTAGAAAGAATTTTAATATCATAGTTATTGGGGAGTTAAGCAGCACACCCATCTCTTGAATCAAAGGAAACAGAAAAATAAAATTATAAACTAAAAATCAATGAAAAGGAGAATACTTTATAACTGAACCTAGGGGTTACAGAAAAAGCAAGATTGAGGAAAAATTGTACCCTCACAATACTTTTTTATTATTAAAAAAAGATGAAAAATAGAGGAGTTGGTATTTACCTTAAGCTATTAGAAAAAGAATGACAATCTCAAATAAGGAAGAGAATTAGTAAAGGTGAAAAGGACTAATTTGCTTTATTAAGAAAAAATAATATAAAACAAAAACATGCCTATTTGTGTCTGGTTGGAGTGGCCAAACACAGTATTATTTCAAAGTCATCGCAGCAAAGTTTTCAAAGTCTGACTGCCTCATAAACCCAAATCAGAGGCATTTTCACATTTTTAATCATTACCTTTATTAAAATGTATCGATGCTCTAATTTTGAATTGCCATAAGTGTTTCTTACCACCCAAGTTGGGCCCACTTTGATGTTTCACATATTCCTGCATAGAGGTTAGGAGTGATTGCCAAACATTTTTTGTATAGGGCCCCAAAGTAAATATCTTTGGCTTTGTGAGCTGGTGGTGTCTGGCATCTGTCTCAACCACTCAACCTGCCATTGTTGCTCAAAAGCAGCCATAATCAATATATACATGAAAAAAATGTGGCTGTTTTCCAATACAAATTTGTTTATAAGAAAAAAAAGAGGGATTTGGGGATGAATTTGGCCTATGGGCTGTGTTTGCTGACTCCGGGTTAGAGTTACTGATTTCAGTAAGTGAACAGGAACCATTTATATGCATGTGAATATATAAGCAAGTTCAATTCACAAAGAAGAAGATATTCAGTTGAGAATAATAATAGTGATAATAATAATTATAATTACTGTTATATTTATCATTCTGGTGGGGCCTTTCTATAGGTCAGGCACTTTATATAGTGTTTTACGTGTAATTTCTCACTTAATAGCCACATCAACCTGTGAAGTAGGTACTGATATCATTGCCCTATGGCAGAGGAAGAAATAGGGGTCTAGACACTTAATATATTTATCTAATGTTCTAGTTGAAAGGTAGTAGTTTGGGATTTAAAGTCATCTCTGCTGAGTCCAAGTTCTAAACAGCTCCAACAGAAATACTTGGAAGTCAGGGTGTCATATACCTGACAAGTCAGGGTATTTTTCCTGGGTGCAGGGAGCTATTTCTCCATGTTCATTTTTCTGTGAAGGAACTTTCACTCCATTTCTCAGGAAGGGACACTTCATCACATCCTCCTTTCCCACCTTATTCCAGTATTGAGCTCTCCCCATGGTAGAAGAAGTGAGCATTCTGATTGAGTCTGCCCTTCCCTGAATCACATAATCATGAGGTTAGGACCCAGGCATTATGATTTAGGCAGCATGAACCCAATTATCTCTTGTCTTTTGGGAGAGAACTGTGTCTAGGAAAAGCTAATGCTTGCTCTTGTAAATTCCATGGAGTATGCAGAAGAAGCAGGGCTTCTTTTAGGCCCAGCTCATCCACCTGCAATGAGACAGACAGGTCAGTGACCTGAGGGTCTCAAGTCCTAGGATCAAAATAATGGTAGAAAGACCCTGCTATACTCTTCACTCCAGCTTTACTGGTAAAAATTCTGAGCCTATTTTAATACTTACTTGCTTTTTGTCTGACTTAAATTGGTTAAGTTCCCAAAGATGGGAAGAGTGATTAATTAGGCTCCCTCAAACCTCTTGACAATAGGAACCATAGAGATTACAATACATGTCTGAGGCTACTTAAGAACAAGTCCGGATTGTTTCTGGAATGTTGTCATCTACCTAGAGTGTACCCAAAGGCAGAGTAACTCTAAAATCTGCTGATTTTCTCTCCATTTGACAACTCTTTAAGAAAGTTTCTTAAATAATTGCCTATAATGAAGTTAATGGAAAACGAACAAATTACAGCCTGATCATGAAATGGGCTGGAACTGAACCTAATGAGACAATATGAAATTGCAAAAGACTGTGGAATGAATTACAAGGGTCAGTGGTCATCATTACATAGATGAACTGTTTGACATGATGAAGTTCAACTGTGAAGTGATGATTGATGCAAGAACAAGTATGTAAGAGGAAGGATAGTCAGCAGCCTCTGTTTTCATGGAGTTTTAATGTTCATCCTTAATGTAAGAAGAATTTAATTCAGGCCCAAAGATAAAGTCTTTAACTGAAAAAATGGTGGCAAGGCCAATAAGTTACTGAGCTGAGGAAAAAACTCATTTGTCTATGACATTTTAAATGGCTTCTTCTTTTAGATTCTAGATTCTAGAGATATTACCTAAGCCTATGACTCAGGACACTCATCAGAACTATGCTTTCATGCAATCAAACAGAAATAACAGATTCTCTTGGCATCATTTAGTGAGATCACAGCCTGTCAGTTTGCACTCTGCACCTACTGGGAAAGCAAAACTTTGTTTGGGTTGTGAGAATTCTCCCTGAGTAAGTGTAACTGAGGAGAGAGGGATGTCTGGCAGGTAGAAAGTTTTTTCTTAAATTACTTTGAGGACTAAAACTCGTTAATCACACATCATTTAAGAAGCACAGTCAGAAGATACTTTGGAATTATTCCTGGTTTATCTACATAGCATCAGTAATAATATAGAAAGAATATAGGTTTTTTTTCCCCAGTCTGTTGTGTTTGAGTATAAGATTATACCAAGATATGAATTCTTTCCACTGTTATTTAAATATAAATCCAATCAGCCTCAGAAAGCTTCTGACCAGCAGATAGATAGCATAGATATACAACAAATGGGAAAAGATAAACATATTAATTGGAAACAATGAAGAAATTGAGTTTTGGATTATGGGTAAATTAATGAAAGACTGTACTATAGTGGAAAATATACTACTTGAAATGTAAGTTATAGTTTAGGATATGGATGAAGGGAGTAATTAACACAGAGGAAAATGTAAACATTGCTTCTAGAAAAGTTTGTTTCAAACAATATAATTCCAGGATGCCTTTTATGTAATAAAGTTTATAAATATAAATGATATATGCTTGGATTTATATCATTAGTTCTCAGGAGCTATTTTTTTTCCTCTGATAATCTTAAACAATGGAATAAAAAAATTGGTACTTTATAGATTAAGCACATAACATGTTTTTACATCTACGTTGCCTCTCTCCCTTCTCTCACCATCAATCTTTTACTCCTCCAGGGGTAATCCAGTTTTGAAAAACTAAGGTACTATATTGAAGCCACTTAAAGCATCTCTGAAAACAAAACAAAACTGAATGACGTTAACTTTATAAATTTCCAAGAATTAATTTAATTGTCTCTGTCCTCAGCAATAGCAAAATAATTGACTCTTTGAGGTGAATCAGTACAGTCCTTTTGCTCCTTTGCCAACCTTGAAATAAAAAAAATAATAAGTTATGGGTATACTGTAGGGGTATTACATTCCTATTGCTGTTGTAGCAAATTATCACAAACATAGTGGCTTAAAACAACACTAACTCATTACCTTATAGTATGGAAGGTCAGAAACCTTAAAATCCAGGTGTCATAGGGGCTACATGTTTTCTGGAGGCTATAGAGAGGAATCTGTTTCCTTGCCTTTTCCAGCTTCTAGAGCCCTCCTGCACTCTTTGGCTCATAGCCCCTCATTCCATCTTCAAAACTATCTCTGACTCTGATATCCCTGCCGCCCTCTTATAAGGACCCTTGTGATTACATTGGACCCACTCAGGTAATCCAGGATAGTCTCCCTAGTCAGAGGATCCTTAACTTAATCACATTTTCAAAGTCTCTTTTGCCAGGCAAGTTAACATTGATATTCTGAGGACTGGGATATGGACATCTTTGGCAGGAGAGGAGGAAGATAGTGTTCTGTCTGCTTCAGTAGCATTTACAAACCTGAGTCTAAATTTAATGTGGTCTAGGGAAGAGAAAGAAAGTAATACAGATGAAAAAAGAAAAAGACCTCTTTGGAAACAGTTTAAGTTCCTTCCTTATCACTAAAACTATAATACAATGAAAGAGGTTAATATAATCCCTATGGGATATTAAATAGGAAATAAGTTCTGTTAAGGCAGAAGCTGGTCTTTTTTTGGAGAGTAATTTTTAAAATTTGGACCGTAATGTATTTAAACAATTTATAGATTATTTCCCCATTATCTGCCTTATCTGTCCTTCTGCAGATATGTAAATGGAAGTCAGAGAAAAAAATAGAAAAAAACCTTCACATTCAAGAAATTTTATAAAAAGTATCTATCTGACCAGCTTCATGATTATATTCTAGTCCAAGTCCTACCATTTCCTATGTAAATTATTATAAGTGTCTAGTTACTGGTGTTTCTTCAAGGCTGTTTCCTACAATCTATCCTACAGATTATTCTTCTTAACACAAGCTGCTTGTACATCATTTTGTTGCTTCAACACCTTAAGTCATACCACTTGACAGACTGATTCATTGGTTAATCATTCTTTCATTCATTAGTTCATTCTACTGATATTTTATTGGCCATTTTCTAGAGTTTATGCTAGACACTGGATGGGTGTGTGTGTGTGTGACAAGCACAAAACAATATAAATGTGTGAGTTTTTACAGCCTTTTCCAAGCTCACCACCACTGAGAATTATTTTTTGTTACTTGAGGGAGACAGTAGCCTACTGCTTACTGATAGACAGTGGACTCAGATTTTCTAAGTTCAGACAGAGCTCAACCATTTATCATCCCTCTAATCTTGATAGACTACTAACTCCTTTGTGCCTCATATCTTTTCTCAATAAAATGAGAATTGTTTTAGCCTTTACATAGTGGGGTTTTTGAAGTTTGAGCCAATCCATGTAAAGTACTGAAATCAGCACCTGACACATTAAGAAGCCCTTAGTAGATGTTAACCATTAATATTTCCCAGCCCTCACTTATTTCTTTAAGGATTTCCTACTAACCAGAGATCGCCATACTTATCCTAATAGTGAGTAAAAGGAAAAGCTGGAGAAGAAGAGAGGCTAGTGGGATTTGCTTTGGCTAAAACACAGGATTTCTCTTGGGAGAGAAAACAGGAAAGAGAAAAGAAACAGAGATGACTAGGAGGTATAAGAAATATTGAAAGTGAAAAAAAATGGGGAAATGATTTTTAAGAACATGCCTTAGTAAGATACTGAGATTTGAGAATTTTTAAGAGAATATAGTAGAGACTAAAATTGCTTTTATTTAAGGTTGCCAGATCATTTTTTCATTCATTTCCATTCAACAAATTATTAATGAGCCAACACTATGTGTCATATCCTGTGCTAGATGGTCATGATAGTCATGAAGAGAAAAAACAAACTAGGTTTCTGTCTGCATTTAGTTTTTGTAGAAGCAGGATGACAAACATTGAATAATCAGACATGCAGATGTTAAATTATTAATGTTGTAATTGCTACAATTGTAAAAGTAGAGCAGCTTAATATACTCAGGATTGTCAACGAAGCTTTCCCTGGAATCTGAAGGATGAGTAAGTGAAGTAGTATAGCCTTTTCTAGGAACTAAAGGAAGAAGTGCGGCTGAGGTACATTCAGTGAGGTGGTGCTTGGAGTGAAAGGAGACTGAATGGGTAGAAAGATGTCAGACCATGTGGGGTCCTGAGGATCTTAATAATGATTTTGATCTTGTCTTTAGGAGAAATGGGTTGATATAATCACTTTTACATTGTGAGAGGGTTTTTCTTCAGAGACTGCTTGGAATAGAAGAGGATATATGAATGGGCCAGTAGGTGGCTATTGCATTAGTACTGGTGAGAGCTGATAGTGGCTAGGAACAGCATAGTGATGTCATAAATGTGGAGAGTATATGGATTTAAAAGCTGTTTAAAAGTGTATCAATAGGTTTCACTAATAATGAAGGAGTGGGTGGAGGATCAATAAGAAAGTGCCACGGATGACTCCTAATTTCTGGCTTGAGTAACTAGTTGGACAGACAGCAGCTGTTTCCTGGGAAGACTGGAGGGGACTAGAAACTGTGTAAGATTTATTTTTGACTCATTGAAAACTCTCTCCTCAAAATGAAAGCAGAGTTTATCTAGAATTAAAATCATCACCCTAGAGATGAGTCAAGAGTACTGGTTAACTACGAACATATGATATTGAAATTTACTGTTGAAAGGCATGCAAGTTGACCAGAGTAGAGTTGTGATTTGGAGGAAAAAGTTGTTTATCCAATCAGAAGATATAAAATATTCTTCACAATGGTTTTTTTCTTTTTTTTTTTGGTTTGTTTGTTTTCATTTCACAGAGAAATCCAGGGAAACTTCTCTGTAAGATTGCAAACTAAACAATATTTTCAACCCAACCTGCATGAAAACCCAATTTCTAAACAGTAGGACTCTTCTTGGCTGGAAGGTGATGATCATTATTATACATGCCTGAATGAATTTAAATCCCTTGCACTGCCTTTCTGGCTGAGGCTGAAGACTTTGGCTACTGCTATAAAATTTGAAAATAGTAAGGGTTGTTTTCTACCAGAAACTGAAGAAGTTCTGTGCAAAGAAGAGGAGAATATGACTTTGTTTAAAAGAACAATATTCTCTTGTTACAGATGAGAGATGGAAACCATTGAAGAAACACAAAAATGCTGTCAATTGTGTGAAGGGTCAGGCACTAGTAGACAATAGTTCAGCAGAGGATGACCTCATTACACTAGAGGTAGTGCAGTAACTTGGATTCATATGCAGAATTTATAACAACTCTTTTAACAAGAAGGGTAGAAATAATCTGCCTATGGGTTTAAAGAGAAGAAGTTCTACTCTGAGTGACAAGTCAAGGAGCCAGTATTTGGAAGATCGCTACAAGTTGAACAAGATATGAAGGAATCTTTCTTCAGGAAGAGGTCTGTCTTAATCACACACTTAGCACATGTCTTGATTACTTGGTAAAGTCAGTGAAGAGCAAAGAGAAGAAGGAAGATAATTGTGGCAGGATTCTAGGACTTAGAAAAAAGAAGCAGGCAGATTTGAGGAACTAGATGTCATGCAGGTGAACCTTAACTTCTTGAAGAAAGACATCCCAAGCCCCTCATGGGCTATTTTGCCAATCCCCTCTAAGATCACCAGAGCAAGCCTAAGGCAGAGCTGAAGAAAACATTACTTACAATATTTGTTTCTGAAATCAAGGTTGATTACAAAATGGATTACTATGACCACTTAAAGACCCATGCCCTTACATTTCCCAGAACCCTCCTTGAAAAATGAACGATTTTATTATTAATCTGCTGAGTACACTTGCACATTTCAATTTGGTAGCTATGTGAGTGTTCAAAAACATATGAGTAATGTGTTATGAGCACAAAGGAGTGATTCACCCTGTCTGGACAACTTATACAAGTTAGCCCCAAGGCTAACTTTTAAAAAAAAAAACTTTAATTGTGGTAAAAAAAACACAAAATTTTTAATTTTTTTTAAATTTTAAATTAAAAAAAATTTAATTGTGGTAAAAAACATAAAATTTACTATCTTAATTTTTAAGTGTATAGGTCAATAGTGTTAAGTATATTCACATTGTTGCACAAACAGATCTCTGGAACGTTTTCATCTTGCAAAACTCAAGCTCTATAACTCATTAAACAACAACTCTCCATTTCCCCCTTCCCTCAGCCCCTGGCAACCACCATTCTACTTTCTGTTTTTATGAATTTAATTACTTTAGGTACTCATGTAAATGGAATCATACAGTATCTGTCTTTTTGTGACTGGCTTATTTCACTTAGCATAATGTCCTTAGGATTCATCCATGTTGTAGCATGCTTAAGGATTTCCTTCCTTTTTAAGGCTGAATAGTATTCCATAGTATATATGTACAACATTTGGTTTATCCTTTTATCTGTTGATGAACATTTGGGTTGCTTCCACTTCTTGGCTATTGTGAATAGCACTGCAGTGAACACAGGAGTGCAAATATCTTTTTAAGATCCTGCTTTCGATTCTTTTGGATACATACCAAGAAATGGGATTGCTGGATCATATGGCAGTTCTATTTTTAATTTTTTGAGAAACCACCATACTGTTTTCCATAGCAGTTGAACCACTTTACAATCTCACCGACAGTGCAAAAGGATTCCAATTTCTCCAAGGAGTGTTTTTAAAACTAGATTTTTTATTTTATATTTATTAAAGGTTAATATATATATTAATATTGCACATATATTAATATATCTATAGAAGAGTACATATGTAAGTGTATACCTCAGTGAATTTTCATAACATGGTTATAGTACGACCATACAATCAACACATAGATAAAAATATAGAAAATACCAGCACCCAAGAAGTTCCCTCTGTGCCCCATCTCTGCCACTTTCCCCCAAAGAAACCATTATCCTGACTTTTATCACCATAAATTATTTTGGCAGATTGCAGTGTTTTATAGCAATAGAATCCTAAAGCATGTACTCTTTTGTATATATCATCTTTAGCTGAATATTATGATTTTGAGATTTCATCCAAATTGCTGTATACAGCAGTGATTGGAATATACCATAATATGTATCCATTTGTACTACCTTGATAAAGTATTAATTTAAGGTAGAGACTCAATAAATCAAGGATCCACTGTGTAATCTCTGGGAAATTCATTCTTCCTCCTCCCAAAATAATAACACAATCTATAGTTAATAAAAGGGAAAATAGAAATATTAAAAATGCATTTGATTAATTCATAACAAGTCAAGAAAGAAGAAAAAGGAAATGAGCAAAAGGGAAAAATGGAAAAAAGTAAGCTGATAGATCTAGATCCAAATATACCAGTGATACCATTAAAAGATGAAGATGTTCATTCTGGATCAAAATAGATCTAACTATTTTCTGATTATAATAAACATACTTTAAATGTAAGAAAGGTTGAAAGTAAAATGATATAAAAGATTATGCCATGCAATATCAACCAAAAGAAAGAATGTGTAGTTTTACTAAGGTAATACAAGAATACTTTAAAGCAAAAAGCATCACTAGAAATCAAGATGATATTTCATAATGATAAAAGGTTGAACATACTGAGGAGATATCACAATATTATATCTTTGTATACCCAAAATATAGCTTTAAAATATAGAGAGCAAATATTGACAACATCATATGAAAAATACACAAATCCACAATCATAATAGGATATTTTGCCATACCTCTTTCACTAGCTCATATAAGAGAGCCACAAAAATCAGGAAGCATATAATATATTTGAACAACACTGTTAACAAAAATGACTGACATATAGAACATTCTACCTATTAACAACAGAATACAGTTTTCCCCCAAGCGCACATGAAGCATTTAACAAAATAGACCATGTCTTGAATCATAAAGCCCAAGGTTTAAATATCATACAGAATATTTATCTGACCACAATGAAATTAAGCAAGTAGAAAATAAAAAATAACAACAACACAACAACAAAAAGAGATCTCTAACTTTAGTGATTAAATAACACACTTCTAAATAGCCCATTGGACAAATTGTGAAGAAAATCAGGCAATATTTTGAGCTAAATGAAAATGAAAAGAAAACAAAAAGAAATTTATAGAATGCAGCTAAAGTGGTGCTATGTGAGATTTATAGACTTAAATGCATATTGTGGAAAGAAGAAAGGCTAAACATTAAGAATTGGAGAGGGCTTCCCTGGTGGCACAGTGGTTGAGAGTCCGCCTGCTGATGCAGGGGACACGGGTTCGTGCCCCGGTCCGGGAGGATCCCACATGCCACGGAGCGGCTGGGCCCGTGAGCCATGGCTGCTGAGCCTGCGCATCTGGAGCCTGTGCTCCGCAGCGGGAGAGGCCACAGCAGTGAGAGGCCTCCACTATGGCAAAAAAAAAAAAAAAAAAGAATTGGAGAATCCATCTAAAGAAGCTAGGAAATAACAGCAAATCAAACCAAAATACAAGAGAAGAAAATAAAGATAAGATGCACAAACAATGAAATAGAAAACGAATTAACAATAGAGGACTCAACAGAACTAAATTAAGTTCTTTAAAAAGACTAAGAAAAAAAATCTTTTTAAATAACAAAACTGATCAAGAAAAAATGAAATTACCAAATCAAGAATTTTAAAAATGGAACATCATTACATATTCTAGTATACAAAGATAAGAGCGAGTATAATGGACAACTCTGTTCCAGTAAGTTAAGCATTTAGATGAAGTAGACAAATTTCTTAAAAATGTAATTTTCCAAATTTGTCTTGGGAAGAAATGGAAAATGTGAATAATTCTATACTTATTTAAAAATTTGAATAAGGCTTTAAAGCCATGGTTTCTCATGTGAACTTTTCTAGACGTATACATAAACTCTTTCAGAAAATAGAAAAGTGATTGCTGGTATAAGGTCAGCATAACCATGGATCCAATATCTGACAAGGATATTATAAGAAGGACAAGTTGTATACTAATGTCTCTCATGATCATAGATGCAAAAACCCTAAACAAAATATTAGCGTATCAAATCCAATAATAAGTAAAAAGGATAATATACCATGATCATACTGATATATCTTCAAGAATGGAAAGCTGGTGGGACATTAGTAAAGCATTTTATTCTAGACTCCCTTTTCCAAGCCGGGGCTCCTCCTCAGCTGAATTCTGAATGATTTGCCCCTTTTGCTTCTTGATTTTTCCAATTTCCTTTTTTTATATTATCATATTTCCTTTCCCTTGCCTTTCAGAAGTCTTCTTAATCTTAAAGTCTGTAACTGTGCCTACCAACCACAATTCCAAATCTCCTTTAGGAATACTCAGGCAGCCTTGAGTAAACAGTTTCGGGCATACAACTCTCCCTGTTGGAGCAATTTCTGAGTTCCCTAACTCAGCCTGTTCTAGTGAAGTATATTTCTGTATGGCTTCCTATGTTCCCTCCAACTGGAGCTGAACAAACTCATAAACCTTTTGAAACTTGCATTAGGACTGAAATTATGTTATAAACACTGCCCAGCCAGCTACATTGTCTTCAGTAGGTTTACATAGAAAACAGAATCTGAAGTAAAAGCTTATGTGCCTGCTTTTTACTGGTGATTGCAACACCACAGGAGCTGAGGTCTGAGGGACCACAGTCACCCTAAAGCAACTATACTCCGATAAAAATTTTTTTTAAAAAAGCATAAGCAAATAGCTTTTGCTTCAGGTTCTGAGTTTTTAAAGGGGGAGAACAGATATACAGGAGTGAGGCAGTCCCAGCTTTGTAACAAGGGTAAGTTTTTGTTTTGGCTTGCTGGATGTTTTCATGGAAGCAGTATGGAGCTGCTGCATCTCAAATAGTCCAAACCAGGAGGACATTGAGAGAAAATTTATTCTGGTTCCCTCTGACCCCTTATCTCTCATTGGTCAAAGTTTTCCCCATGGGGGATTAATTTGCCTTCACTTCTAGGTGTCTCACCTGAGTGTCTCAGCTCCCATCAGGAAGCCAAATTCCTCCACCTGTTGCATGGAACTTTTTTTTGAGTCAGAGGTAGTGGGATGATTAAGCATCACAAAATTTAGCATTAGATTGTTCTGCTATAGTTGGGACAAGATCCACCTAAAGTCAGTGGATTTACAGTAGCTGGGACCAAGGAATTGGTCTAGGAACTGTAGGTGAGCTTGAGATCTGTGGTGACAGTAAGCGGTGCCCCATATATGCATATAGCCTGTCTCTGCCTGTTAAACTCCAGAAGTACATTCCATGCTTCCAGTGTTGCCTTTCTAATGGACAAAATTATTTGCTGGTCTATAATTTGATGCTCAAAAACACTGTTAGATAGACTCTCTGGTTTTTTGCCTATTCCATCCTACTACATTTTTAAAATCTGGGACATACCTCCTAGCAGCGCACCTTCAAGTTAATATCCCCAAGTAATTTATCATTCAAAAAATAAATCACACATTGAAATTCAGAATATATTAATAAGACCAATGCTAATAGCAAGATTTATCAAAACCAGAAATTCTACCCCAACACATTTTGTTTCATATTTTATAGCACTTCTTAGAATACACTGGCTAGTTGTGTTAACCTATCTTGAGTGCCCTATGCACTTCTCAGACACTATAAAACTTGGTGTGGTGACTAAAACTGGATAAAGTTTATATGATTATAAATAATAGTCTCTGTAAAATGAAATACCTTTAAAAAAGAGTGGAAGCAGAGAATGGGTAGTTAGAAGTAAGGAATAAAAATGACCAATATGCTAGTTGGTTTTCATGTTGTTTAACGCTTCTCTTTTACAGACAAGTTACAATGGAACTGGAAATTATGTTATTACATAAGAGATGGCTACTTCTGTTCCTTTTAGCATCTCCATTAACTGTGTTTAGAAAATGGATTAGAATTTAACTTGTCACTGATGGCTCTTAGTAAAGCTGGGAAAGAGTTGCTTTTTAACATTTTCCATGCAGCAGTCCCAGTGGGCCTGTGAAGAGTATTCTGTTTTTCCAGCGCTTGGCATACTATTCTAAGAAGATGCCAATGCTTAGCCAAAACAGTTACATTAGGAAAAGTGAATGTCTGAAAGAAGACAGGGCCACTTTTCTTGGGTAAACAGAGCACCCCTAGAAGGGAGCTTGCCTGGTGCTGGGCAGTGATGTGTGCGGGCAGCTGATGGTGAGTGAAGGGTACTGAGTAAAGAAGCTGGCTCCTCCAACTTTTACAAACCAAATACCTGATGCTCACATGTACAAAATAACTCCATTTTTATATTCATGATCCCTGCCAAACTAGTATATCCCACTACTTTAGTGTAGCTACACTTGTCATCTGGGCTGCAGTTAAAATGTTGATCCCTAGACCTCACTCCATATCTATTAAATTTGCAATAATTTCTTTAAGCTATTTTTTTTTTCATGTAAACCAAAGTTTGGGGACTATAAATTGGCTTAGAATATAGAAGTTAAGAGGTTATCCCCTGGGGGTTAAGAACATGGACGCTGGATTAAGTCTACCTGGACTCATTATGTATGTTGAAATGATAATCTTACTTCCTTTATGAGCCTTTAGCTCAGCATATAATGTGTGCTGAATGATGCTGGCTGTAACGACAATTGTCAAAGCATAGCTCCATACTGTCAGTGCCTTTGCTCCTTGTGTGTTACCTTTTAATAAATTTGTTTCCACTTTAATAATACCCTGAATGACCATTTTAAATGGATTTCAAGCCTGCAGAATTGGGAGTGTTTTTAACTGAAAAAAAAAATTAGTATTCTGCATTTTTCTGCAGTCAAGGGCCTATTTATTACAGTCTAGTTACATCTCTACACATGGGAAAGCATAGAATTACTTAAATAGAAACATCATTGTTCAGCTCTGTTAAATGTCAGTGGAACACAGACTGAGTTGTCCCCAAATAACTGGGACTCAGTAAGCAATTCAGGATTCTTTGAAGTTTCAAAACAAGTGAAGAGTAACTGAGGTGGAAGGAAACTGGGTAAGGAATGAGGAGCCCTACTAAAAAGAGAATCTGGGCTATTTTCAAGCAAACAAATTATTGGAGAGTACGATATACTACATTTTTCACAAACTCCATTATGCCTCTGACTTCAATAAATAATTGACCCTCCATAAAATGAATACCTACCATAAGTTTCAGTCTGAGCTGAAGAATGTATTGTATATAATGTTCTCAATAAAATTTTCAACTCTAAATGATTTTAACTGATTTAAAGTAAAATGAAACCATGGTGTTTTAGATGCAATTGTGAGTTCTCAGATAATCACAATATTCTTAGTCTCAAGGTCCCCAAAACTCCAAGAAATGCCTAAGCAGTAATATATTTCTTACTTATCTTCACACTGTAAATGCATTTTGTTTTCCTTCCCTGCTCTTGGACTATTGGAAATCATTACCATTGCAGCAAAACTAATTTTTGTGCCATTACAAATACTGACATTTATTCTTAATGACTACAAGGGTGGAAGCCAAAAAGCAATTGCAATAGATTATACACAGAAAGTTCTTTTAGTCACAATTATGGTATTTGTGTAAATTCTAAAATCCGTAATTGTGGATGTCTCAAAAGACAAATTCTCAATGATCATTAAAATACAAATAATTTCCTAAAACAAATGTTTTTCTAAAACAAGATCTGGAACTTGCAACTAATTCTGGCCCTCAAAATGTTGTTCTTTTTTCCTAGATCCCAATGTAAATGGTCACCTTTTAGCAGCTACCCTCCCCCAAAATGTAGCAAAAATTTCCTTGCATTCTGAGTCGTTGAAACAAATTATCTTATTAAAATAAAGTTTGAACACTGATTTCATATAAACTCCCTACGGTCTACCTAGAATTTCAAATGTGGTTCTCTTCTGAAGCACTTTGGTGCTATTATGTTTTACTGAACTGATTGTAAAATCTTCTAATGGCCTTCCTGCCAGCTTACTTGTTTCTCTCTCTTCTTTCCTTACCTTTCCCTTTGCCTGGGTTACGGGAGACTCAGGTATTTAATCAGGAAGAGAATGGGTTCTGAGTTTGTTTTTGTTTTCTCTTTGTAAATCAATCCCTATTTCTGAACAAACTTAGCCTGTAGAAAGATAAGCTCCTTGCTCTTATACCTCATGGCCAAATTTCTTATAGAAATTGACAAAGTGACTACTATGGGGTTATTGGAATTGCAACATTGGTCAAAGCTTAGCCACCACTTCTGATGGGAAGTGTTTTTGATCCTTGCCATCTAGATTCGGAACAATTTTTCTTGATCCTCCATAGTACCTTGTATTTGTTCTTTGAATGCAGTTGTATCACATTGTACTGTAAATCCTAACTATTTATCTGTAGTCTCTATTAGGCTATAATTTTCATAAGGGAAAGAAGGGTCTGCCTTGCGCTTAGCACAAAATCTGGCACAAAATTTACCAATATTTGTGTATGAAATTAATAATGCCATCCCTGTCTGCTTGACTTTAAGGCAATTGAGAAGGAAACTAAGAAGGAAACAGAAGGAAAAGTCCTGAGTGGTGGGCAGGACATTTAGCATCATTATTTACACTGTTATCTTAAATGTCCCTTGTGAAATACATCTTAACTTCTACAATGAGAGATTTGAACTAGAGATCATTGTCAGCTCTGAATGTCTAATAATAATTTTTCTGTTCCTTACAGTTAATTTGAACAGGAGGGGCAAAGGCAAGCTAAATGAATGTGCAGCCTTGCAAATGTGCATGGATGTATTATTAATGAGAGGAAGGGAGGAGGAAAGGAGCAGGGGAAGCAAGGAGAAGAGAGAGCAGACACAGACTTTGAAATTTAGATTTGGGGCAGGAATTATTTCATATATAGCAATTGAATCAGATCAGACATGCCAGGTATAATTATTAATCTCACAAAAATCACAGCTGAAATGAAAATAGATCTGAACCAACACCCTACCTCTGATAAAAAAAAAAAAAAGCTTGAATAAAACAATGGGAAAGTTGGGTAGGAGGTAGGCTGTGTAGCATATAAGGCTTAATTTGACCACCAGGGGGCAACAGGGTATTTTCTTATTTAAAATATAATGTATCTAAAGGAAAAACTTAATTTAAAATTGTTTTTCAATCAGTCACTTTTATTCAATGCCCACTGTGTGCAGACCCTTGAAAAATATGTTGAGGAAATTCCTTAAGAAATAATGTACACAGTTCATAGGCATTTAAATTGGAATAATTATTAAATCCATCATCAGTTCTATGTTACCTCATTTAAGTCAATGACTCCTAATTCAATTTAAACCAATATGAATTCCTCTTATAGCAGCAATCCATAATTTCTTTTTTTTAAATTGAGATATCATTGACATATAACATTATGTTAGTTCCAGGTGTACAACAATGATTCAATATATGTATATATTGTGAAATGTTTACCACAATAAATCTAGTTAACATCCATCACCACACACAGTTACAATTCTTTTTCTTCATGAGAACTTTCATGATCTACTCTCTTAGCAACTAAACTATAATTCCTTAAGTGACATTCTACTTTCTTTGTGCAAATGCTCTCTGAATAAATGCCAATAACTAAGGGCTAATTTTCTTCTCCAGTATTCAAACTGCTTCTGCTTCAAATCATAAAAAGGAAAATCTTTGAGGTTTATGTTTTCAGGAAATCATGATCTTTTTCATGTGGAGGAGCACAATCAAAATTTAGACCTGGAAGTAGAAAGAATCATTGAAACCAGCTGTTCTGACCCCCTTTTTTTCAAATGAAGCAACTGAGAAGAAAAATGTCTTCTCCAAGATCACACTGTTTTCTAGCACTGTACTGCCCGGTGTGGTAGCCACTAGCCACGCATCATTTTTTGAGTTTAAATCAATTTTAAGAGAATAAAAATTTGTAAAGCCATTCCTCAATTTCACCAGCCGTATTTCAAATGCTCAATAGCTCCATATAGCTGATGACTATGTATTAGGCAGATATGGAACATTTCTATCACTGCAGAGAATCCTTTTGGAGAGCCCTGGATTACAGAAAGAGCTGGAATAAAACCAGGTCTCTTGAGATGATGGGCCAGAGAAATTGAATTAGAAAAATGTGGGGTGAGCAAACACAAAGAAAACTATAGCTTCCAGAAGGAAATAATACAGCAGAGGTGTTAGACAGATGGAAACTGAAAAGGGTCCATTAATTCTGACATTTAGCAAATCATTTTTCACAGTTTTATACAGTGCCTGCTAACTTCCCAGAATCCTAACATAACATGATTTTCCAGAGAGGGAAGACAATTGTAACAAAATGAAATTACTGAATTATAAGACATGATAATACATAATTTCAGTTAATCGGCCTTGAAACATACAATTTTAATTTTTGTAGTGTAAACTTTGCAAAATGCTTGTGAAAATATACACTGAAAGAAAGGTAAACTAATAGAGCAACTCATGGGGACAGCCACCACAGCCTGTGTGTCCTTTGCACAGTACTTTATTCATATAAGAAACTCTAATAGTGACTCTGACAAGAGTATGTCAGTGGGAAATTCCAGAGTAGAATGAAAAAACGAACGGAGAGGAAGTGAGACATCACGTAGAACCTGTTCTTTTAAGGTGATAGAGAAAAGAAAGAAAGAACAGTAGCCTATGGAAGACCAGGAGTTTGTTTCCCTGCACTGTCTACTTTAAGATTAACAAATGACGTTCAGACTGGTTCACAAGTCTTATGAAACTAAGTGCAAAACTTTCTAGGTTTATGCATATGTACTTTTTTCTGTGAATGGAGTGTGTAGCGTATCTACTGTTTAGTCTAATGAGAGAATTTGAGGATAAAGAAAAAGCAGAAAACTGAGCAAAGCCCCTGAGGAAGGAGGTAACAAAAGGAATCAGGAAGAGAGGGGAAAAGTAGATCTTAAGGAAGAGTAAAAAGTCTCAATTTGGTCATCTTAGGGAAGAAAGGCTGTATATGCAGAGACAGTCTTGAATAATCATATTGAGAAGTCCTGCAAAACTGTTTACAGAGCTTTAAATTTCTTCTTGGTTTCACCTAGGGGTTCTCCAAATATTTTTGCCTCTACATAGAGAAATGTTTCTGTTAAACAATGTATTACATTTCATGGCAAATGTCTAAAAACACTAATTGTAAACTAATTTATCAACAAATACTAATTAAGCACTTAATATAAGCTGATTACACTCAGTACTATGTTTTAATTTCTTACATATGTTTACTTGTACCAAGGCCAGAACTATGCAAAGAAAGACCACATGCAGTATGACTTTAATAATTTATATATTTAGTACACTTGGGAATCTTACCTTTCTTTCCTACTCATCTTGCATAATTTGTTTTCTACCTTTCTCTAGCGTGTCCAAAATCCTCATTATACTTTACATTAAGTAGCCACAGTTCCTAGGAAGCCTGTCTACTTACAATGTCATACTATTTCCTTTAACCTCTCTATATTTATTCTATTCTAAAGTAGGTGTCTGGAAATTGCATTCTTGTTATTGTTCTGATTGTTCCTTAATAATCTGTAATAAAAAATCTAATAACAATAAAACATAACATTTATTAAGTAGTAACTGTAAGTCAATGAGCTTTATATACATTGTATCATTTAATCACCCCAATGACTTTAGACATTGGTACATTATTATTTTGTTTTACAGATAACATATAGGACAGTTCTTGAATCTCCAGAGCTCATACTGAGACACTGGGGTAAGAACAATACATTCACTGACCCCTTGGGTGTTACATTCTGAGAAGAAGATATAAATTAAACAAGTAGTGACATAATTAATCACTAAATTAGAACCCCATAGCTGGGGTAATTAACTTGATCTGGTAGAAGGCAGCAGAGGGTTTCCTAAGGATTTTTAAAATGAGGGATAAGCCATTGAAGGGAAAATAAAGCAAGAGGCAAAATGGCTTGACAAACACTGGAGAAGAATCTGACTCAGAAAGAAGAATGAAACAATAGTTAATTCTTTCAGTTTTCTATAACATGGTTGAAGGAAAAAAAAGTTAATTTATTTGCCATTCATGAACATTTCAGAATGTTGCATTTAGATGATTAGGTATTTACCTTAGCTGATGTTTGTTATGCATTAGAAGAGATGGTGTTGGCAAGATATGAACCCTCCTGTACTATTGGTTCATTCAAGATTTGCTTCCTCCATCACCTGTAATACTGGGGGCATGGGGAGGTCGGGGTCCTGAAGGACAATTACATTCTGTTTCTGGAAGGGATGCAGTTACTTCTGGAAGAGAGTTGCCAGCAGAGGGGATGTTGACTCAAAGTAAAACACACAACTTAAGAGTTGTGAGTTTAAGTTTTATTCAGGGATCTTAGGGAGGACGATAGCCCAGGAGACAGCTACTCAGTAGCTCTGAGGAAATTGCTCCCAAGAGGTAAAGAAGCCAGTTTACATATGATTTTTGGCTAGGGAATACATGCAGTCAAGCACACATTTTGGTAAAAGATTACTGCTAGTCACAAAGAACAGATATCTCAAGTTAATGATTTTAGGGCTTTTTGATGTATGGGAAGATGCAAGAATCTGGGTTCATTAAAATTCTTCCTGAGATATACATCTAACTACCTGTGGGACCTGTTTACCCAAAGCACAGAGTGCCTCATCCTGGTTTTCACCCTGAATTCCTCTCAGGGTGTGTTGTTGGTCAGAGACTGCAGTGGCTAACAACTTAATCCTTGTAGAACCTGGTGGTGAACAACACACTTTGTTTTTCTTTGTTTACAGGGGTTTACAAGATGGAGCCTGCAGGTAGACTTCCTTGAATATGAGAATGGAGTTTGGAAGGATGTGTAGGTGAATTTCTCAGGCTATCGCTATAAATGCAGTATTCACTTAAGAGAAGAGCCAATTGAATATTGGGTGACTATGTGGAAATTTCTCTCATTTCAGGTGATGTGAAAAGATAGGGATGCCAGCCATCTCTTTGCAGAGTCATCTCTTGAATAGTTGTTTTGTGAAATCTCTCGCTCCAAGTCTGTCTTTTCTTCAGATGGGATAAAGGGATAAAGCAGCAGTCAGGGGGAGAGGTGGGACATTATTTATATCTTCATATTGGTATGATGACTTCCTGGGAAATTATGTATTAACTTTATTTTCAATTAATTTTGTGTTTTATTAAAGTAAAACATAAACATGGATTAAAAAGTTAAATATTCCTAAAAGGCATGTATCAAAACTCTCTCATTTTCTTGACTTTAGGCAGGCAACCCTTTAAATCGTTTTAGCTGTTTCATCTATAATCTTCTTCCAAATTTACAAATAGTATGTGGATACTGCTTTTTTTTTTGATTCATCAATTTTAGATATTATGTATCACATTTCTACTATGGGAAATTAGCATTTTCCCTCTCTTTCACGCCCTGCCCATGCAAACATCCTGCCAATGTTGCTATATGACATTGATTAGACCCACATTGGTTGCTTTGATAATAAGATTCTGCTAAGTCAAGGAGAGTACCATGATCGTATTTCCTTATATATATGTGATTTTGTTTTTTCTTGGGTTAATATTTAAATAACTTTTAAATTTTCTTATTTTTTTAACTGTTGACTAAATGTTCTCGTACTCTTCAAAATTTCTGTAAACTACCACATGTACCTCCACCTCCAGTCTGAACTGGTCCTCTTGGGGCCTGCAGTGTATCTCTCATTCTGGCACTTTGTTCTATTTTGAAACCCTGTTTATTAGATCCCAGGAACATTTTTGTATTGTTCTCTCCTTGGAAAAATCACATTTTCCAATAATTTCTTAAATAAGAATACATAGATGGAAAAGTACATGGAAAATAAAGTTTTGAGAACTCCCATGTCTGAAAATTATTTATATAGTTTCTTATATTTACTGATGGCTTAGCTGTGTCTAAAATACTAGATTGGCGTTCATTCTTGTCTAGACATTTGAAACTTACCACCCATTGCCTTCTGGATTCCAATGCAGCAACTGATAAATCCTATATAATTTATAGCCCAATTCTTTGTTGTGTTGTGGTTTTAATCTACAGATTTTATTAGAATTTCACTAGTTTTTCCACCAATGTCTCATTTCTGATTCAGGATACAATCCAGAATTCCACATTATACATACTTGTCAAGCCTCCTTGGTCTCTATATTCTATGACAATCCCTTGGTCTTTCTTTGCCTTTAGTGACTTTGACACCTTTGATTAGTATGGACCAGTTATCTTGTAGATTACCCCTCTATTTGAGTTTTGTGTGTTCTCCTGACTAAATTGAATTTATGAATTCGGGGGCAAAATATTGCATGTCTTATTATTGGTGATGTTAATTTTGATCATTTCATTATGTTGGCCTCTGTCAGGATACTCCACTGTAAAGTTGCTAGTTTTTCTTTTGTAATTAATGCCTATTTTGTGACTAGATTCTTTGAGAATATGGGAATATCCTGTTTCTCATTATAATAATACTTTATTTCTTATACAGCACTTGGGGATTTATAAACAATTTTTTGAAAAGATAATACAGAGAGTCCTATATACCTCCCCCCAGCCCCACAAACATACACACACACACAGTTGCCCCTACTATTTACATCTTACATTAGTATGGCACATTTGTTACCATTAATGAACCAATGTTGATATAATTATTAACTAAAGTCCATAGTTAATTCAAATGTCTTTAGTTTTTAATTTAATGTCCTTTTTTTCTGTTCCAGGATCTCATCCAACTTACCATATTTACGTTTAGTTGTCATATCCTTAGGCTTCTTTTGGATGTGACAGTTTCTTAGACTTTTCCTTGTTTTGATGTCCTAAACAGTTTTGAGGAGTACTGGTCAGGTAAATTGTAGGTTGTTCCTCTATTGGAATTTGTCTGATGTTTTCCTCTTAGTCTGCAGGTATGAGATTTGGGAGGAAGATCACAGAGATAAAGTGCTATTTCCATCAAGTCATTTCAAGAGTGCCTACTATCAGCATGATTTATGACGGTTGATGTTGACCTTGATCACCTGGCTGAGGTAGGATTGTCAGGTTTCTACACTGTAAAGTTACTCTTTTTCCCCTTTTCCATACTGTGCACTTTGAAAGGAAGAATCTATGTGTAACCCATACTTAAGGGGTAAGGAATAATGCTCCCTCTCCTTCAGTATGGAGAATCTATATAAATTACTTAAAATTCTTCTGCATGGGAGATTTGTCTCTTCTCCCACATTTATTAATTTATTGAATCATCATGAGTATGGACTCATGGATGTTTTATACTTTGGGTTATAATCCAGCACTACTTTACTTATTTTGTTGCTCAAATTGTTCCAGCTTCGGTCATTATTAGCTTTCAGTTGGCTCTCATGTCCCTTTGTTTTGACATGCCCCATTACTGTGAAGTTTTTTTGAGCTTTCTTACTTTCTGGCACTGCAAGATGCTCCAGACTCATCTTATATTTTTCCTGCCCCAGGCCTACAATCAACCATCTCTCAAAGGAATCCTGGTTGATTTTATTGGAGAATGATATTACACCCAAGATTTGGGCAAAAGGTATGTAACTCAATTTTCTTCAGTCTGGGAGCTTTAAAATCTTACCTTTATCTAAAAATTCTAACATTTCATGGTGATTTTCTTTGTCGAGGACCTATTTCCACTTAAACTGCTTGGCCCTTTCTGGGCCCATTCACTTGGGAGACTTGGGTCCTTCAATTCTGAGAAATTTTCTTGTATTATTTATTTGATGATTTACTCTCACTTGCTCTCTATTCTCTCTTTCTGGAAACTGAAGGTTGGACCTTTGGAATTTAGTCTCTTCTTTTATCTTTAATATGCTGTTGACTCTTTCTTTGTGTATACTTGGTCATTTCCACAATGTTATTATACAGACTCTTCCATCATCATCGTCATCATCATCATCATCATCTATCATAGGTTAAGATTCCAAGAGCTCTTTCATATATTGTTCCTTTAAAAGAGTACATCCTATCTTTGTTCCATGGATATATCACTCACTCTTATTTCCCACGTTAATTATATTTTCTTTGAATTTTCTTCTGTGCCTTACTCTGTCTCTACCTTCACAAAGTTACTCTGTTCAATAGACTTGTTTCAGTTCCTCTCTCCCATGATGAAATCATTCCTCAAATGTCCAGTGATTCTTGTTTAGTGATCACTAAGTAAATAACCAGATACACTATACATTTATACATGTGTTTGAGGGTTGGGGAAGTAAATCTTCTGGACTAGAAGACTTTATTCTAGGATGGTCCAGTAATCAGTTAACTATTTTGTTGAAGACATGAATATACCAGTATCAATGGGTCTGTCCTGGGATAGGTGAGATTTTCCAGGAGCAGATCCTAGAATCTCCCTTCTGAAATATAAAATCTGACTACCAGAATACTGGGTGTTGATTAAGGGAAATTACCTGGAGCAAAGGGGAGAGAGTCTCATCATTTAGAATACAAACTTTTATTAAAGGTCTTCTTTTCAGTCTAGCACCTCTCTGTATTCTTCTCTGTGTTTAATATTCCAGATTTCAAGACTTTACAATCCAATTTTCTAGAGAATGTATTTCCTACCACGAGTTGAGGAAGGGGCAGTTAGCAGGGTGGGCTAGATTTAGACCTCTGGTGGCCTACAGATTTTCAAACAACTTCCTGTTTTCAGCACACAACCTAGCCCAGTTGCAAGATAACCAGGTCTCCCTAATTCCTGAGATTTTCCTAGCTGCCTGAAGAGATGATTATCTCGACTTTCACCAGTATTACTCTTGATAGGCAAGAAATCTAATGCATTTGAGGAAACAAATTAGAATCTAATACTGTAACTGTTCAAATGGTTGTTCTTCAATCTGAATTTCTTGCCTGGTAATTCTAATTTAGGTGGGGAGAAATGTTTATTGATAAATTTAGTTTTGCTTTTGTAAGTTCTTAAATCTTTAGAAGTTACACATTTTTCTTCTAATTTGCTGTGTGGTGAGGGCATCCAGTCTAATTAGAATGTCAATTGCAGATGCAGACAGGGCATGGCAGAAGTTGCTGATCATCCCCCAATATTCATTCTTACTTTTCTACATTAGTAGAAACCTCAACTTTTGGCTCACAGAATAGACATCAGAATAAACTCGACATTCCCCAGCCTTCCTTGCAGCCAGTTGTGTCTATGGGGTTAAGTTTTGGCCAACACGATATGAACTCAAGAATGTGTAAAGTAAAACTTTTGGATTGTAACCTTTATGGAATGGGCATGAACTCCATTTTCTCTATTCCCTTTTACTGCTACCTGGACTACAAATGTGTTGGTGAGCCATCTTGAATCATGCAAACAATTGTATAATACAGTAGAGATGGCAGATCAACAAAATTGAAAGAGCCTGATTTGGTGATATTTTGTAGCCCTGAACTCCTTATGCCTAGGTTATTAGGTTTGAGAGAAATAAATTTCTACCATGCTTAAGCTACAATTTTTTTAGCTTTTTGTTACAGCAGTCAAATCCTACTTTTACATATGGCATGCATATTTTCAACTGTTTCACATGTGGGCACACAAATTATAATGGAACATTCAGATAAATGACAACAAATTGTGATTTTGTATTTTTCTCTGTTTTGTGTTTTATTATTTCACTTGAAAATATTCTGGATTTCTGCCAAGACTGGTTAGAAATTACTTGATAGATGAATGTTGGATTCAAAATTGCAAAATGCAATGCATTGTGATCAGGAACATTTTGAACACAAACTCCAGATGTGTCTATGATTTGTCTAAACTGATTCTTGGTACCACAGAAAACTATGAAATAAATATAGGCACAAAAGGGTCCACCTTATACTATATGAATGTGTTTTCCAAATGAGAAGTTTGACGTATGTTTCCTTGCTGATTTCCTATATTTAATTTGGCTTTTCACTGATAGTCTTTGTTGACTATGCCTACCTTTGGAATATTTTGGGGAAGAGTCAAACTGGGACATTATGTACATATGCATATATTCCAGGGAATCTGAGAAATTGGAACTGGTTTAGTAATTTATCAACTGATAATTAAAGCTCTAAAAGAATTTTTGTCCACTTTTTTATAGAGGACCGCAATTGACTCTTACCATGTATGGCCTGTTCCTTCAATTCTGAGAATCCTTAAGAATCAAGACATTTATTTGGTTCCTCTGCAACTGTTTAAACAACTTTTTACAGTTTTATTCACTGTCCAAATTCTTATAGTTCTGGAACTTGGGACAGAATTGAAGACTGTGGCAAGGTTTTCTTGGAACAGTTCTAGGTAATTCAAACATATAGTCAGAACCATAAGTAGAATACTATACAAATAAAAATAATGATAAGAAACTGATATTGGCTTTGCAGCACTGTCTTTTTTTTTCTGGCTGCATTGGTCTTCGTTGCTGCTCATGGGCTTTCTCTAGTGCGGCGAGTGGGGGCTTCTCTTCTTTGCAGTGCACAGGATTCTCATTGCGGTGGCTTTTCTTGTTGCAGAGCACGGGCTCTAGGCTCACAGCCTTCAGTAGTTGCAGCACACGGGCTCAGTAGTTACAGCACGTGGGCTCTAGGGCGTGTGGGCTTCAGTAGTTGTGGTGTGCAGCTCAGTAGTTGTGGCTCACGGGCTCTAGATCACAGGCTCAGTAGTTGTGGAGCACAGGCTTAGTTGCTCCATGGCATGTGGGATCTTCCCAGACCAGGGATCAAACCCGTGTCCCCTGCATTGGCAGGCAGGTTCTTAACCACTGCGCCACCAGGGAAGTCCCTGAAGTACTGTTTTGATGTAGGTAGGTGAGGATGATAAAAACTGAAAAGAAAGTATTATTGATGGAATGTTCGTGTCCTCCTCCAAAAAAAAAAAAACATCATATGTTGAAACCCTACTCCCCAATGTGATAGCATTAGGAGACAGGGCCTTTGGGAAGCGATTAGGATTAGATGAGGTCATAAGGGTGGAGCCCTCATGAATGGGTTTAGTGACTTTATAAGAATCATAAGAGACTTTTCTTCTTCTCTCAGTTCTTCACCATGGGAAGATACAACGATAACCCTGCAATCTGCAATCCAGAAGAGGGCTCTCACCACAACCTGACTATGCTGTCACCTTCCAGCCGCCAAAATTGTGAGAAATAATTTTCTGTTATTTATAAACCACCAAGTTTCGGTTATTTATAAGCCACCAGTTAGCAGCCCTAACTGACTAAGACAAAAAGGATCATAAGCATTTGCCTGTGATATTATACATGACATGTGGAAAGTTAACTAGCATTTGCTAAAGAAGATATGGTCTTTAAAAAAATTTTTTTTTCCTTGTGATGAGAACTCTTAGGATTTACTCTTTTTTTTAATTTATTTATTTATTTAGTTTTGGCTGTGTTGGGTCTTCGTTGCTGTGCATGGGCTTTCTCTAGTTGGAGCGAGCAGGGGCTACTCTTTGTTGCGTTGCGCGGACTTTTCACTGCAGTGGCTTCTCTTGTTGCAGAACGTGGGCTCTAGGTGCACGGGCTTCAGTAGTTGTGGCACGCGGGCTCAGTAGTTGTGGCTTGCAGGCTCCAGAGCGCAGGCTCAGTAGTTGTGGCACACGGGCTTAGTTCCTCCACAGCATGTGGTATCTTCCTGGACCAGGGCTCGAACCTGTGTCCCCTGCATTAGCAGGTGGATTCTCAACCACTCCACCACCAGGGACGTCCCAATATGAAGTCTTAAAAATCATAAAATTCAAGTGATTCAGAAACATGTTTCTACAATACATTTTATTTTATATTCATCCTTAAAAATATCTAGGCCTGGATTTTGACAACGATCCCACACCAATGTCTATTTCTTAGTATTGTAGAATAAGGTTATAGTTTTTTTGTTGTTTCTTGTTTTGTTTTAATGCTGAGTGTTTTATTTCGCTGAGTGCCTTGGCATTCCCCATAGACAAAATTGGACTTTCTTATTTGTACCACTTCTTTTCAGACAGACCTGTGCTTTGTATCAAGATTCTGCAGCCAGAGGAAATTTTCACATCTGTGTATACAGAAGCATTAAAGTATATAAGTATCATAGATGAAGCAGAATAAAAGCAGATCAACAAACAATTTTCATGTTCTTCATATTACATGTGCCCTATGATCTGTTTCTTTTTTTTTTTTAGAAGATGTTGGGGGTAGGAGTTAATTAATTAATTTATTTATTTTTGCTGTGTTGGGTCTTCGTTTCTGTGCGAGGGCTTTCTCTAGTTGTGGCAAGCGGGGTCCACTCTTCATCACAGTGCGCGAGCCTCACTATTGCGGCCTCTCTTGTTGTGGAGCACAGGCTCCAGACGCGCAGGCTCAGTAGTTGTGGCTCACGGGCCTAGTTGCTCCGCGGCATGTGAGATCCTCCCAGACCAGGGCTCGAACCCGTGTCCCCTGCATTAACAGGCAGATTCTCAACCACTGCGCTACCAGGGAAGCCCCCTATGATCTGTTTCTATGGTGAATCACCACATTCTTCCAAGAAGCACACAGTGGACTGGGGGCATGCTTGGTGTTCATTCCTTTAACAAATTTACTGGGTACCTACTATATTACAACCTCTGTTCTAAGCACCTTATAACAGGGGATAAACAAGTCTCCCTTGTCATGTAGCATGCATTCTGGTGGTACAAGACAGAAAAAAAAAAAAGAACAACTGACGTTTAGCAGGTCAGATAAACGTTACAGAGAAAAACAAGCAGTTGCTAGCTATGACAAGATTCAAAATGTGAGTGTGGGAATTAGCAGCTGAGGTAGAGTGGAAAAAAATCATCTGTTAGGGAGGAAAGTAGAAACTAGGCTACTGAAATGCTTATCAGTATCCAAATGGATGAGAAAGTTGTTAAGAGTAGAAAGTAGAAAGTTGTAAGAGTCCAGATGGAAGGGAAGACTGTCGACCAGAAAATAAATCCTTAATAAATAAGAATATTTATAAAGTCAGAAGATGAATGCTAGACCAGTAGAAGGAAAGGATGATACAGCTAGTGGACATATGTTCAAAGAAGGTATGTTTTGATTTGTTTGTATTTTGGGAGAATTGTTTTAAGGTTTTACTGACCTCTGATGTGGTGATATGGAGTCAGAATCAAAACACCAGACCCGTCCACACACCTGACACTGATATATTTGAGGTTAGAAATAAACAACCTCTACTTAAGCAGGCTGCAAAGGAAATAATTCCTCCAGGGGCTTATCTGGTTCAAGTGTAGTGTGATAGAAAAGGTTTCTCTTGATGAGGTAGAGCAAGCAGGTCTAGAGCTTCTGCCTCCTGGGTACATACTTAGGAAACACAGCTTAAAGTATATGATTATAAGGTTCTTAAGGCAGAAGCATGGAAAACAAACAGCAAGTGACCCCTCCTACCCACACACTTCCCCAGCCGGGCAACCCAAAAGGGTCTCACGCTCTTATTAGGATCATAATAATTGCTAAAATTTGTCAGATTAATTTAGTAATATTATCTAATAGTAGTGACAAAATATTTGCTCCAGAATAAAAACAACAAAAAATTATTGTCCAACTCAGAAGGTAAATCCAATATCATTGGTTTCCCTTCCATTTACCACTTGTTTCTATTTTTGGTTTGCACAATGTCTTGGGATTAGTTGCCTGTTATATTTGTTCATTATACAAAGCAGAATTTCTCTTTATTTATGTCAGATATCTTATTTAAACTTTAAAATATTTGATATTTTTAAGTTTGTTAACTTTATATTATGTTATTTCTATTATGTTTGTACAGAAAGATGCATAGAATTTTACTGGGTATGAAGGAATGCTCCAAGAAAAGTCCAATGCAATAGACAATCCACTTGTAGGGTTACCTCAAAGTGTGAGCAAGAGAAGCTGGAAATCCACACACTGTCTATTAAAAATAGATCAAGGAGGGGCTTCTCTGGTAGCGCAGTAGTTAAGAGTCTGCTTGCCAATGCAGGGGACACAGGTTCGAGCCCTGGTCTAGGAAGATCCCACATGCTGCGGAGTAACTAAGCCCGTGCACCACAGCTACTGAGCCTGCTCTCTAGAGCCTGTGAGCCACAACTACTGAGCCTGCGTGCCACAGCTACTGAAGCCTGTGCGCCTAGAGCCCATGCTCTGCAACAAAGAGAAGCCACCACAATGAGAAGCCCGTGAACCACAACAAAGAGTAGCCCCCGCTCGCCGCAACTAGAGAAAGCCCGCGCACAGCAATGAAGACACAGCACAGCCAAAAATATAAATAAATAAATAAATTTATTAAAAAAATAGATCAAGCGGATGTTTGACTACAAAATAACGATTATTAATTTTTAGGTATGATAATTGAATTGGGTTGTATTTTTTAGAAGTTCTTATCATTCAGAGACATATATGCTGATTTTTTTTGGGGGGGATAAAATGATATATCTGAACTAGTTTTAAATTAACCCAAGGTGAGAGGGTGGGTATAGACAAAATAAAATTGGCTATACGTTGACAATAGTTGAGGCTGAGTGATGAGTACATAGGAGTTTATTATAGTTTCTTTGTATTTTTGTATATATTTGAAATTTTTCATAACAAATGTTATGATTTAAACAAACAAACAAAATACATGTAACGACCTTTTCTGTGAATCATGGATGAAACATGCTGTTTCTGACATGGTTTGCACAGAACTAATGTTAGCTTAGTTCTACTTTATTCTTCTGTCCGATGCCTTGGAATGTAAAATTTGAGCCTTTTATAAATATACATGATTTCTTTTCCCTTTTCCTCATTTTTATTGTCTTTCTGACATGTGTTGTAGGGATCCTTTTTTTTTTTTTTTTTTTTTGCGGTGCGCGGGCCTCTCACTGTTGTGGTCTCTCCCGTTGCGGAGCACAGGCTCTGGACGCGCAGGCTCAGCGGCCATGGCTCACGGGCCCAGCCGCTCCGCGGCATGTGGGATCTTCCCGGACCGGGGCACGAACCCGTCCGTGTCCCCTGCATCGGCAGGCGGACTCTCAACCACTGCGCCATCAGGGAAGCCCAGGGATCCTTATTTCTGAACAGAATCGGGTTATAAAATGAATGTTCTATGATGTAACAAAATTTTCCAAACTCCCTTTGGGAAAGAAGGTCAAACACTTCCTTCTTTCACTCCCAAACCACCCTGTCGTGCACTAGTTTTCCAAGATATGCATAACTGTTCCTCTGTCTTTGTGTCTCAAATCGCCAGAGTGGGAAAGAAATCCCGAGTGAGAAGGTATAGTGGCTCCAATCCATTCTTTCCTAAACATCTGCACCCCCCCACACACACCCACACACCCACACACACGCACCTACAGCACTGTCCAGATTTGAATGCTGCAGGCTAATAATTGCCTCTCACGGCCTCCATGGGGGCAACTAGGCAAGGAGGGAGAGCGAGCTCCTAGACCTAAAGACCTGAGTTTGCTGCCTTCTTCTCTTCCTCTCCCGCTCCTGTCCCTCCTGTTTACGACTCTTCCCCCACCCCCAGCTGCATCCCATCTGCATCCCCGCTCTTCCTCTATTCTCCATTCCTTCCCGCTCCTGCAGTCCTCTCCCCGCTCCCCTCCTCCCCCATCCCGCTCCTCTCGCCCCCTCCCTTCCCAGGCAGCTAGTAGAGGGGACACCGCAGCCGCCGCTGTCTCTGTCAACATCACCCCGCCCACGCCCGGTCTGGAGGCCGAAGTCGCGCACCATCCTGGGGAGGAGGGCGGGGGACAGGGTGGCGTGGCTGGGAGAGGGGAGGGAGGAGTGAGAAGGACTCAGAAATAGCTTCCAGGCGGCGGGCGGAGCTCCACTGCGCACCTGGGCAGGACGGGTGTTTGGGTCAGCGGCTGAGCAGCCGCCCCAGAAACTCTTTCCAGCCCACAATTCGGTGGGGTCCGTTTACTGCTGAGCTGTCGTGGCCTGGGTGGCATCCGCTGGTGAGGGCCGACGCCAGCCTAGCAACACCTGCTGAGCAACCAGAGCTCAGGAGACCAGAGATCCTGGAGGAAAGAGAAGCCCAGGAGGAGAAAGGGGCTGCAAGGAAGCCCAGCTTCCCTTTAGGTGCTGGTGGAGACCCGTCACATGGTAGCAAGTAAGTGCCTTTTTCTTGCTGAGTGCCCAGTCCTGGGATGGTGATAGCTGTCACCTGCTGCCAGCCTTTCCCACCCACCCTGCCTGCCTCACCCCATACACACCCTTAGGGTCCCCAGTAGGAGATTCTGGACTTGAATTAAGAGAGCTACTTCAAGAGCAGCAACTGTCTGTGAATGTTTGCTCTGCACTGCATGTATGTGTGGTCAGTTTTCTCATCCCACCAGGTAAGCTTATGAAAGCAAGATGCTCTGTTAGTGTAAAATTTCTAAAAACTCTATATGGCAATGACTTTTAGGTTACATGACACAATGATAGAACAGAAGGAATAAAAGCTTATGCAAGATGGAGTATACTTCTTCTAAGGAATCTTATCTTCTACGCCAAGTAACTTAGTGATTTCAAGATTGATGCTTTTCATGTAAGAATCAACAGATAAAATTAGCGGCACAGATGTGATGGGAAATGGTGTGCCAGTTTAAACAGTTGGGCATTTTGGTATTGTTTGGATCAACAGGTTTTTGTTTTTGTTTTTCCATTGTTTAGTTCTGTAATATGCATACCTTCTGAAGGTTTTCTTTTAAAAGTGATGATGATGTGATCATTCTGACTGTAGTTTTATGTTGCTTCCAATACTTAGGATATCGGTCTAAGAAGGACAAATGATGAACACATGTGGAATGACACACTGATGGGTTCCTTTCATTAATGGAAATGATGGAGTCAAGTTTGGATACTGGCCAGAAAAATTTCTTGAAATGAGGAGGAGTTTGGGTGGTGCTTTTTGTGGATATTTTTTTCCTGGCTATTGGGTACTCTATAGCAAGATATAAGGAAGCTGGGCCCTATGATAAACAGAGTCCTGAGCACCATACCTGCTATAACCAGCCCTAATTAAAGTTTCTATAATCCAGCCTCTAGTTTTACAAGTAAAGAAGATAAGGCCCACGAGGAATAATTTGATGATGGTACCTGGCTAATCAATGATGAGCTGGAATTCCAATGAAGAAAACTTTGAATTTTATATGATAAAATGATTTCTGTTTTTGTGAAATTGCAGTTATTGAACTTTTGATTAAGCTTTATTTTTCTTATCTGTAAATGACATAAAAAACTTACAGATCCTGACAAGGACCAAATGACAGAGATTACATAAAGGATTTTGTAAAGGTAATACCATGTGTAACTATTGCTTATATAAGGAATTGTTCTGTATTTTTATCCACTTCACTCTCTAGCTCTCATTTAAAGTCCACTTCATTATAAGAATAAAAGAGGTCTTGACAGACCTCACTAGAACGCACTAGAGGAAGTGAAATTCAAATCCATGTCATGATCTACTGCCACCAGTACAATTTAAAATATATTCTAACCTGTGAGCCTCCATCCTCACAAAATTGTGTACTTTGGTTAACAATTCATATTTAAACCTTTTGAATATTCTCAAAATATACTTTACTCTCTTTCTCTTTTTAGTTTTAAATTTTGTTTTAGGTGTATGCTCTTACTTCCTTGGGATGAAACCATCAGTATATTGGATATTGCTGAATTTATTTGATCCACTAATTAACATAGGAGAAATCAAAGTTTAGGCATAAATATGCTACTCTTGTCTTCTGGGATTTATTAAAATTCTGCACTGAGAGGACAGGTACTGTGAGCTCCCTTTTTACCATTAATGTATATAAAGCAATAAGAGAAGAACCTAAAATTGGATGTAGGCTCAGGAAAAGGAACCAACAGATTCCAAAGGACATGATACACATGTTGCTGTGTGTCAGTCTCTACTGCAGAGGGGGCCGAAGAGCTAAGCACCTAGGAACTGGGCATTCTGTCTCACAGCCTCCTGTGGGAAAGGCTCTGGGAGGGTAGTTGATTTACACTCCCACTAATTTTGCACAGGTAGGATGAATACAGGTCTAAAGCACATTGAAAATGGAAACAACAGTATTGTGCTCAATCCCTCACTTAGGGAAGAAGTATCCCAATATGCCCCAGGCCTAGATCTCATTATGACAGTATCTGTAACACAACTGGGGTATTCAGAGACTGACCCACAACCCTAAACTTACCACCATAGACTCTTTCTTGAAAGCTTATGGTAGAGGCATTAGCATAAAAGAGACAGTCTTGATACCTGGAAGTCTGGTCCCATTATTTCTACTAACCCATATTGTGACTGGTCCATTGTAAGAGGACATCTGTAAACTCTGCCCACCCTGACTAGCTATCAGCAATGCACAGTCACCCACCATCATATGACACTAACTTGTATGGACAGATCTCATTTTTCCCTGAGTTGGTCCCCTTCTCTTCTATTAATGTGGGCTAACCAAGGCCATGCAAGCAAGGTCTCACCTCTGCAACACTGAAAAAGGAAACCTTTAAGGCTGAAGAGAAAGTTTTCATTGGAGAGCTTCTAGGGATGTTTCTTTAGCTCGTCTGTATCTCTTTGCCCAGCTGGGATCATGATTTCCATGTGTTTGTTCATTTATTGTTATTTATAAACCAGGCTTATTCTGGTCATGCGCTATGCTGATAGGGGAACCCCCGTGTCTGGCTAACAGATATCCCTGTTGTATACACAGCACTTCTGACTGGATTGACTCAGCTTTTGCTGACTAAGGATAGCCAACTTTGTTGACAGTTTTGATTGTGGTGACAGCCAGGTGCCAGACTGACTGTATCAGCATCAAACAGGAGCTTGATGAAAATGTTGAAGCCCCACCCAAGGAAATTCTGATTTTAAAAGTCAGAGATTAGTCCAGGGCACTTGGTTTTAAACTGGAACGTAAAAGGATGCTGATTTGAGGGCCATAGTCCCTGGTTGAATATATAGTGTTGAATGGAATATTCCTTCCCTTCTGCTTTAAATGCCAGAGTGAGGCTTCCCATCCACCAGCTTCTCATTCTCTGAGTTCTCCCAGAGGCTGCATGGTCTAAGAACCTAATTATAGGCTATAATTTTGGCACTGGTCCATATCCTGCCTCACCCTAATGTGTTTAAAGGCTCCTCTCTAGTTGCTCTTACTCTCCAATTTGAGAAAAACCTGGTGTCTGTGTATTTAGTTCCACATTTGAAAAGCTAGAGTAGTTTTGGGGGTGGTACAAGTAGATCCTGGAAAAACAGACCAACTGTTTAGATGATCGGGAGCAGAGGTAAATAGCCAATTCTGAGAGGCGTCTAGGGTTCCAGTGAATATGCCAGTCCCGGATTTTTTTTTAAATTTAGCATTCCACAGATTCAGTGTCGTCTAAAGCCATAGGCCAGAAGGTCTCAGGATTGCTGATGAGTATAGAAGTTACATGCATAACAAGCTCCCTTTTGTGTTACTCTAGCAGAGGCAAGAATACATTCCTCCGTCTTGAGCTCTTAAATGGCTCCTGGCCAGATTCCTCTGGTCAAGGGTCTGACTGACTTGGGTCACAAGAATAGTTAGTTCTGGAAAGATTCTGGCCTTTCCCCAACATGCTTATTTTGGTGGGCTGGACAGGCACAGCTTGGAAGTTATTATCATATCCATAGAAACAAGGGACCCTATTTGTGAACCATGAGGTTGCCATAGGGAAGCTCAAGTGGGCATACTTAAAACCCAGGCAACTTTCCTTCATGTTCTAGAAGCCTTCTCTGCCTCCATTGCCAGTCATAATGGTTCACCCTAGTGAGACTCCATCTCCCATAGACACTTACCATCCTGCATCTTGTCAAAGCATTCAAACATGAACTGACCTTTCCTTGGGCTCATTCTTCGAAATGAATGTGAAAAGAGACCAGGTGTTAAGACTTT
Source organism: Grampus griseus (assembly GCF_964374135.1). Lineage (NCBI taxonomy): Eukaryota > Metazoa > Chordata > Mammalia > Artiodactyla > Delphinidae > Grampus > Grampus griseus. The sequence continues at coordinate 65,196,246 of NC_139001.1, forward strand.
GTCACGTGACACTCTTGTCCAGATTTCTTCTCCTCAGTATAAGTCGTACTACTCTGAATGTGTGACATGAACTCCTCCCCCCTAGAAACATGACACAAAGACCTCAGATCCTGATTATGTTAATGAACCATCACTAGAATTTGAGTTTACCAGATTTGGGGGGAGTTCAGTTCTCAAAGGATAACTTTTTACTTGGGGAGAGATAGCACCTGTCCCTTTGGATTTTTGCTGATACTTGTTTATTTCGAAGGCTACTTTCTGAGTTTTTGAATATAGAAGAATGCCTGGAATAAAAAAATTATTAAGGAATAAAATCAAAGTAAAATGGCAATGCATACTTATGTTTTTGAGAAAATTATTAATTTACAGTTTTCTTCTGCAGAATGACATATTCTAGGAACATGTTGGCTGAAATTGTCACAGTGAGGGAGTTGAGTCCAAAATTAAGTGGATATATAGAAGCCAAAATTGGCTGACCTGGTTGCAGAACACAGCTGCAGGCAGAATCCAGGTCCAGGGACAAAGGAGAAAAAGTCAATTAAGCCAGGTGAGATAAACTGTATACCAGAGAGAAGTAAAAGTGTAGGAGTCAGATAATCAAAGCTAAACAGGAAGTAAGCAGTTGAAGTGAAAAAATAATCCAGAAGCAGAAAACCAGGTAGGTTGAAGTCAAGGGGAACAGACACTGCAAAATTCCAGGTGGATTGGCATTATTCTGGTCAATCTGTCCTTTATTCCCAAGCCTTCAGTATGTAAATTTTCTATTTTTGGATTTTAGTAATACAGATACATGGTAAATTATGTTCAAGTAGTATAGAAATACTAACCAGAAAGCAACAGAGTCCTCTGACACCTTTTCAGTCCCTCTGTCTAGATATAGCAGTTTACTTCCTTTCAGAGGGAAAACGCCATGCATGTGCTAGCATATAGGCCACTGTGTGTATAATCCTCATAAAACATTTTATTCAAAGCCGCTCTTTGAATGCAATGCAAGCTGTTCTCAACATTTTGTTTTTCACTAAATAATTTATTTGGAGAATCATTCCATATGAAAACAGAACTCAAACTTTAGCAAAATATTCATAGGGCAGTTTAATTGCAGGGTGAAAGAGTTCATACAACTTTATTTTAGGAAGTATTGCCAAGCAGTCCTTCAGAAAAAATGCACTTATTTACACTCTTTCCTGAACTATGAGAGAGGGCCCATTACTTCCATATCCTAGCCTGCCAAAGACTGCATCCATTGAGAAGAGTCTGAAGTATGTCTCTAGAGATTTACTGTTAAGATTATTGGTTGTTTTAATCTTATTTATATCTTTCAAAATTTCATGAGACATCTTTCCTTATGCGTCCTAAAAGAAAATGATAATATTTTTGTATCCTTCATAAGAAAAAAGCAATACATCAAATATCATTCGAGTTCTAAACCCTGGAGAAGAAAAAATTATAGAGAACTCTTGGTGAAAAGGCTTTGCATCAGAGAATTTAGCTGTGAGTCGTTACAGAATTGGATAAGATGAAATATAAGCCATAATATATCTATGTAGTGCAGTCAAGAGGCTCCAATGAACAAAAATATAATCTAAATTGGTTACTTCACTAAAGCAGTATGGTTCCTACATTCTCAACAATATAGATTCCAGTTAATCATCACATTAGCTCTGTCTCTGTCAGTTATGCATCCAGTACCTTCTAGTCTCCAAATGTTTATCAGCCTTGTTATTACTATCATTACTTTTTTTTTTTTTGCAATTATCTGAATGTAATTGGTACAAGAGGCTTGTTGCATTGTCCATGTCCGATAGAGAGCATAATTGTTTCAAAATAGCTTGGAAACTAAGTAAGAAGTCATTTTACCCTTTATTTCCTATTTCCTGTCAGAGTGAAATTGACATTTGCTAAGTTATCCTTACTCTATGGATCTACTGTCCTAATTTTTGCTTCATTTTTCTTAACTTATATTATCTTGCTTTATGGCCTACACCTTTGTATACTACCCCAAACCTTTTGGTAAATGTATTAAGAGAATAAATATTTATTATCTGTTACAATAAGTGAACATTTCATAATTCTCTTTGGCAAAGCTACACTAGCATCTGTTTCTCACATCTAAGATCAACTCCAGCTTCCCAGAATGCATATAGGTTGATTATTTAGATGCTGTAGTTTTAATTCCCTAAGGTGCGAAAAATGAAAGTGAGAAGGTGGTGACTGCTCTGGGCAGTCACCTCCTACATGTGCAGAATCTATCTGCACAGTTTGACTGCATTACTGGCAGGCTGTGCTCTGGGAATCAAACTGAGGGGCAAGGGAAGCAATAAGGAATGGGAGAAAGAGGGAGAGGAAAAACATCGACTTCCGGCATCCCCTTTCTTCCCTGACCTTCATCATCTCTAAGAAATACAGCTGCAGTTGCTGATAGAGAATGCTATCTATACACACAGCCTCTTCCCAGAAACTAAACTACAGAGAGGCCGAGCACTGGCCCACTGATTGAGTGGCTGTCATTCATCATCTAACACAGAGGTTTTTGAAAAGGAAAGAGAATGCCGTTAATAATTAATTCTCAGCAACAGGCATAAACCCAAACTGTCCCCCAGAATGCTGTGACTTATGGTCATGCTACTTAACTATGAGATTGAGTGGGTTGGAAACAAAAGGAAAGAGTGGAAGGAAAAAGCTAGATTCATTATCTTGAGGGAACTGGGAGCAACAGGATAAGGTGGATATCCCAGTTGCATTTTTCATTTCAAACTTTAGACCTGTTTTGCACCAGAACCTCTGTGGCAGAATGGCAACATCTGCTAAGGTCAAGGCACCCACGGAATAAGGAAAATTGTAGAGCTGAGGGAGATAAGGTGCCCAGAGAGGTGAAAAGAATGTGATCTTTTGGAGAAGTGATATTCTAAAGCAAGTATTTGCAATAAGCTTCGTCTCTCATACTTAGGATATCAGATAAGAGAAACAACGAAAGAAAATGTAATGATGTCTCTGCTTGCTTTTTGAAGGTGGTTGAATGAAACATGGCTATCAGCCAAAGGAATCTTTCTGTCTAGCAGGCTGCATTACATTTATCCCAAGGGACCCCAGCCCAAGATACTCTGAAATTGTCTGTCTGGGTTGGGCTGCTGACTCCTAGATATTCAACATTAGTGCCAGGAGATTTCTAATATGCAGTCAAGAGCTGGTATAATTCAAATCAGGTGTACTGAGAGGGTTGTCTTTCCCTACAACTCTCAGTACCAGGATATTGATCAGGGGGCCACACCCTCTTCCCTTCTCCCTCCTCTCAGAGGCCCCAGGATTCATAAACTGCAGATTTGACGCTATCACATCTAGTCAGCTGCCCAAGGTCTAGTACAATGTCGAAGGTTTTGTGCCCATCTCAAGCTAACCCAGAGCCAGAGTAGGTGCTAATGGTTGGTCTTTTATGACAACTGGTTCAGAGCTCTTCCATCTGACTGAAGATTTAGGAAATGGTTTGTGGTTCTATGAGCTTAGCTCCACTGCTCAGAAGCTGGGCAACAGTGAAGGTCTGAGAAAACTCACAGTCTCTCTGCAGATTAAGAGGATGCTTAAGGAGGTCACCTCTTTGTGAATGGTCCCCAAGAGCTCCAAGGTATAGTTCCAGTTCTGGATTTTTTAAACAGATGTTGAGATCAGGTCTTACATCTCAGGGGAACCAGTTGCATCAAGGACATTAGGACTGAAGATAACTTGTAGAATCTCGTTGCGTGACAGAGCCCCTTTGCATTCCTATGGGAAGTAGCAAAGAGTACTTTTCTTTCACTTGTTAACCCAAAATGAGGCCACTGGCCAGAAATTTTTGGCCAAAGATCTGACAGATTCTTGGGTTCATGAGAAATACAATTCTAGGAAGATCCTGGCTCCTTTAAAACTTGTTCATTTTTTTCAGAGTAACAGGGATAATTCAGAAATCCTAGAGGCCAATTTCACAAAGCAGTAGAAGTTTTGAGAACATCTAGAGAAACTGGGAACATTGAGAGGTTTGGAATGTTGAGTTAGACCACTTTCCCAGACTCACCAGTAGGGAATCAACATATTTGTTGTCTTAGAAGATTCAAGTAGGACTATTTAAGGCAGAATCAGCTTTACCTTTTGTGTTCCTGGCAACCTGGCTTTCTACTGTCTTTGTCACTGTCATAGCGGCATTTGTTAGTCAGGTGGGAGACCCTCATTGGGATCCTATCCCCAGTGATCTGCATCCCTTCCTAATATTTCAACTGCCACTAAGCTTCCTGTTCATTGTTCTTAGAAAATTTGCAATCAGATGCAGATAGACTCTGTTATCTGACACTGGTTATGATCTTCTAATCCTATTGTGTATGTTGACCGTGTCATTCTGAATCTTAATGTCCTGACTGCTCCCTCCCTCAAGAAGAGGAGGGAAAATCTAACACTGTAGAATCCAGGCCCACCAGTGTTGGAAATGATTTTAATTTCAGTCTCTGTTGATCTTGAAACTTAATAATTTTCAGAGATGACCAAGATAACTTGGTTCTTATTTGTTTACAAGTCTGTCTCCCATTGTCCTTAAATCCAGTGACTATGTTTTATTACTATTTCCAGCACTGATACCTAGCACAGTGCTTGACACTTAATATATGCTCCACAAATGATTGCTAAATAAATGAATGTCAAAAGCAAAAACCATGGTTAAACTTATTGCCCTATATTATATATCAAACTGCAATATTTATATATATTTTAAAAATATATCTGAAATTAAAATGCTAAAATATAGAATTATAAATAAAAATAAGTGTATATGATTATAAATATATTTTTGAGAAACTCACTTATTTTATAACCACTTTCTGCAAGATAGCATATTCCAGTAATGTGTTCCAAGGGGTCTCAGATGGGTTAGGACATCTCAGGAAGGATAGAGTTGAGCAATCAGGAAATTTGAAGCCACCAGAAAGTCCAGAACTGGGACCCGAAGTAGGTCAATCCTAAGTTAGTCACACATAGTGAGGAGCGTTAGCCAAAACTGGCTAAACCCTGGGCAGAATACAATTGCAGAAAATGTAAAGACAAGAGCCCAAAATCAAAAGTCATTTAAGTCAGAGAGAGTAAAGCAATCTCAGGGGCAAGAAAAAGAGTTGGAATAAAGAAAATGTTAGCACACTGGAGTAAAGAGATGCAAATACAAGAAGAATCCAAGAATATATATTAGTTATGTAGTAAATGGAGTGAAGCCTGAGCCAGTTTTTGGAGGCTAGAACTTATATACCCACAGGAGTACGATGGCTATTTTCATCAGATGTTTGATCTGTCCCTACAGCTGCCTTTCAATCAATCCTCCCACGTAGAAATATTTCTACCTGTGGGACTTTAAATGGTCAGGTGATAAATGTGACTTGTTTTGGATTATACTTATAATATAAAGAAATATCATCAGCTTCTTCTAAACCTGACAGGAATCTTGGAATCTAAGAGAAGTACATTCTGCCTATTAACCCGGGAGTCATTATTCATCAATCTCAACCCTTTAAGATATATCTCAGGACAAGAAAATAATGGTTGATTATTTTTTTTCATTGAAGGTCTTGGACTGCCACTCATGGCCTATTATTATGGTGTTTACACTTAGCAAGTTAGAGGCAGTTGTTAGAAGAAGAAGCAGATAGAAGCAAGAAACTTGAAAGCAGTAAAAATAAAATCTAAAAATCTGATGATACCATGGACATTTTACAAATGTGACAATCAACAAAAGCTTCTCAAGGGGGGAACTCCTTATAGATCCCTTTGTGGAATGAACTTGCACTTTGGCTCAGAAGGTCCCTGGGTCCTGCAATGCCTGTCCAGGACTCCTGTGCCCATGAGAAAACTATGCCAGGCATTTTCTCAAAGCATCAGGCCTCTGCATGCTCTTCTCAGCAAGTTTCATGGCAATCACTGCAGTCCTTACCAAGTATCTCTGATATGACATTGTAAATTATAAGGAATCAATATACTGAGTACATGTAAAATTTTTTTTTTCCTGGGAATCAAGGTGGATGTGTGGGACAAAATTGAGGCAATGCAAAGGTGGGTTTCACTGTAATTATTGCAGTAATGATTTTAATATTATTCAATTTCAATAAACTATCCTGTTTTAGATAGTGGAAAATAAATAAATAAAAGTCTGGGGCTTCCCTGGTGGCGCAGTGGTTGAGAGTCCGCCTGCCGATGCAGGGGACACGGGTTCGTGCCCCGGTCCGGGAAGACCCCACATGCCGCGGAGCGGCTGGGCCCGTGAGCCATGACCGCTGAGCCTGCGCGTCCGGAGCCTGTGCTCCGCAACGGGAGAGGCCACAACAGTGAGAGGCCCGCGTACCGCAAAAAAACAAAAACAAAAGTCTGATGATAAATGAGACACAAATAAATAAAGCAGAAGAAAATGTAAAAAGCAGAACTCTTTGAGTTTTAAAAATTATTTAAGGGGCTTCCCTGGTGGCGCAGTGGTTGAGTCCGCCTGCACATGCAGGGGACACGGGTTCACACTCCGGTCCGGGAAGATCCCACATGCTGCGGAGCGGCTGGGCCCTTGAGCCATGGCCTCTGAGCCTGCGCATCCGGGGCCTGCGTGTCTGGGGGAGGCCACAACAGTGAGAGGCCCGCGTACCGCAAAAAAAAAAAAAAAAATTATTTAAGTATGTCACAGTATTGCAGCTGATTATTGTAATTGAATACTACTATTACTTTGATTTATCAGTAAGAAATTAAGTTATATTTTGCATATTCCCGTTATAAATTCCGAGAAATAAGGCAGTAATTTTAATTAAAAAGATTGTTAAACAAAAAAGTATTATGCTTTAAAGGATTAAAAATAACAACTAGTACTTACTGAGTGTGTAATACCTGGCAAGCACTGTTCTAGGTGCTTTATATTTATTAACTCATTCAGTGCTCATATTACCCTATGAAGTAAGTACTCTTATTATTCCCATTTTACAGTTGAGGAAAATGAGGCATGGAGAGGTTAAGTGCCTTGCTCAAGGTCACAGTTACAAAGTTCTAAAGCCCAGATTTGAATCCAGACAAGAGCTCCAAAACCAAACTTTTTTTTCAAATATTTATTATAAAATATTTCAAACATGTAGAAAAATTGACAGAACTGTACAATAGACACCCATACATTCAACACCTAGAATCTTCACTTGTAATTTTATAATATTTACTTTATCACATGTCTGTCTATGCATTACTCAAACCATCAATTAATTCTTATTTTTTGATGCCTTTCAAAATAAGTTGCAAATACCATTAGGCCTCACCCATAAACACTTAATAGTTCATATAGTTAACTAGAATTCAGTATTTGTTTATGGGCTTTTTAAAGGTAAAGCCAAGTAAAATCCACAAAACTTAAAGGTATCATTTTATCAGTTTTGACAAACATATATACCTGTGTGCTCCAAACCCTCAGGATGTTGAACATTACTGTCACCTGAGAAAGTTCCATCATTCCTCCAATCTCCCAGTCAGTTCCTACTTCACTCCTAGAAATTAATTTTGTCTGTTCTAGCATTTCATATGAAATGGATCATGTAGTTTGTAATCTTTGGTGTAAGGCTTCTTTCACTTGGCATAATGTTTTTGGACTCTCATTTTTATGTGCATCAGTAGTTCATTCATTTTTATCACAGGATTGTGTTCTGTTGTATAAATATACCACAGTTTTTATTTTTCTATCTAGTCTATGGATGGACAACTGGGCTGCTTCCAATTTTGGGTAATTATGCTTTATATTTTTTATACTCTCCTACATGTTTATCATTTCTCTTTCTCTTCATTCCTTCCTAGAGATCTAAATTTCCATCTGAAACATTTGAAAATATATTTTGCCTTCATTCTTGAAGGGTAATTTTGGTGTATGTGTAATCCCAGCCTTACATTTTTTTTTCTTTCAACAGTTTAAAGATTGTTACATTGTCTTCTGTTCTTTTAAGACTAGAAGAACAGTGATTATTGTTACCATTGTTTCCTAATATATAATATATTATTTTTTAAAGTGCTTTTACTATTTTGACCATAATATCCCTTGTTAATATTTAACTGATATGATTTAAAACATTAATTAGTAGTGATATATAAAATAATTTGCTTTCTAAACTATTTTTTTCCATCAAAAAGGTTAAGTTTTAGGTAGATCCTTTTCAATAGGCTGTCATTGAAATCAGTCTATAAAGAATTCCACACATTTTGCAAATGCACATAATCGTTTTTATTCTTTTCAGCTATTTATATATCATATAACTATATAACCATATATAGTATGTATATATACACACACTCATATATACACATATATTTAAGTGTATATATAAAACATATACAAACATATACAGTTTAATTTTCTTTATTAAGCTCCAGATCCAAATTTCCAATTAATCTCTGAATTTTTACTTTTGGATATTTCAGATGGACCTCAAATCCCCAAAATACAAAACATTATCTCTCCCTCCTATAATCTCTAAACTGGTACTTCTCCATATTCCATATTCTCTATATGATATGGTAGTCAATCATAAAATCCAGATGTTATAGACCTCACTGTCAGAACCTGTGATCTATGCACATAGTTAGAAATCAACTATTATTTTTTTAATTTATAAAGATATTAAGAATCACATCATTTTCTAGTTAACACTTGTCTCTATTTTCGAAATAATTCTATGTGCGTATACTTTAAAATATATATATTTTAGCAGCTGTACTTGAAATACATGTTAGCTGCTTCTATTCTTAGCTATCAAAATACTACTCTGAACAATCTTGTGCATGTGAATTGGTTTGAGATGTACCCATGAAGTAAGTTCCTGTTGCTCAAATTGCAGGGGTAAGGTATATACATTTTAATTTAGAGAACTAGTATCAGATTACCTTCTAAGAAATGTGTACGAATTTAACTCTACCAGAAAAGTTTATTAGAGTGCTTTATTTCCTCACATCCTAGGCAGGACTTTGCTTTATTAAACTAGGGCTTCCATTTTAAATTATTATAAACATGTTTACTTATGATTTCTTTTATAAGTTTCATAGTTTGGTGTTTTTATAAATTTTATTTTGATTTGAATCATTGAGCCATCTAACTTTTATCTGGATATAAGTGGATGGAGACAAGGATAATGGGAACTGCCTAATTCTGATCCTTCATATATATACTACACAAGGAATACAGTCCAAAAAAAGAAAAACAAATAAAACTACACAAAACCCGCACCATCAGCATAACTAGAAGGCAGAGAATGCCCAAACTTCAAAATGCCTGTAAAGGAAAAGTAAAACCAAATTAATTTGCACTCTCTCTGTCATGCTCCAAGTCTTTATAGAAAATTGGGTATCAATTTTATTTTAAATGACTGACAGAAAGAGAATACTCCCCCTAATTGTGAAGATGCTGGGGAAAAAAGCATTTCCACATATTTCCTTGTATAAGCTATTTAATAACCTCTATTTTCCCATTCTGATCTGAAACTACAGTTTTTATGTAGATTTTATATTATACTAATGCTTCAAATTATACTTAATGACAGTAACAAAATCAGTCTCGGGGAATGAAATCACGTGATAGATTAAAACTCAACTCTTAATAATCTTAAATCTGGGCGTCCACAGAAAAAATGGGGGAGGGGTAATGGGGGGGCGAACTAAGTCACAGCCAAGATCAAAGCCAATATCATATGACAGAACCAGTCCAGCTGACATTAATAATACCTCAGCTAAAACCACCAAAAATATAGCTCTAGTCTCTGCTACTGACTCCATTGCTACTATTGCTCCCTCAACTGCTGAAAAGTTGAAGCTTCTGACTCTCTTGCAAATAGGGATTCTCGACTGCCTCTCTTATTTTGTGTCATTAAATTCATATTAGAAATCTTGAGCTAATGTCTTTGATTGGCTCAGCCAAGGTCATGTGGTCACTTCCTAGATCCATAAGATCCTGGAAAAGTCATTATCTGGTCCTTTTCACTTGTATTGCAGGAGATCTCCCACCATGATTCATACAGTAACAAATTCCCTAAATCTATGTACAGGGTCACCATGCTAGGCAGCACCTCCTCCTTCCAAATTAATGTCCACTATGCTTACTCACCTTCTATTTTACAAAATTTTACAAAATATTTGATTTTGACAACACTTAAACAAAGAAAATTTCTAGACAATCCCATCTGACATCAACCTGTTAGCTACTCAGCAAAGCAAGTTATCCTAGTAAGCCCATTGGTTTTTGGATATCTCTAAAGTAGCCATACAGAGGTACCAATTGCTTACACTTGTCTTAAAATTTTACAGCTTGTAAGCACTTTTGTGGTATAGTTTAGAGGTACCCAAATTTAGATTTAGACACAACTGCGCTAGCATCTATCTTCACTACCTATCTAGCTGTACAATGATAAAGTCATGAAACTCATCAATCTCTCTCTCCTCATTTGTAAAATGGTGATCACAAGGGTAATACATGAAAATATGATGTAATAGAGTTAGAAACATCTAGTCGAGTGCCTTGAAATGGTACTCACTCAGCAAGTGTTACTATAACTAAAATTGCCATATTTATTACAGTAAATATTGGCTCATACTCAATTGCTTAAAGTCTGTTTTAAGGAGAATATTTTTTTTTCTAAGAATGCACCTCTTAATAGCACTTCTGAATGCTTCAGAGAGGAAGACTGAAGAATTCTGTCTGGTGAGAGCCATGTGGTTGATAAGGTCTTGGTGCTCTGGCCAGATGTCAGGCCTGAGGCTTGGAGGTGGGAGAGCAGAGTTCAGGATATTGGACCACCAGAGACCTCCCAACCCATGTAATATCAATCAGTGAGAGCTCTCCCAGAGATCTCTGTCTCAACGCTAAGACCCAGCTCCACTCAATGACACCCCATGCCAAACAACTAGCAAGACAGGAACATAACCACACCCATTAGCAGAGAGGCTGCCTAAAATCATAATAAGTTCACAAACACCCCAAAACACACCACTGGGCTCAGTCCTGCCCACCAGAAAGATAAGATCCAGCCTCATCCACCAAAACACAGGCACCAGTCCCCTCCACCAGGAAGCCTACACAAGCCACTGAACCAACCCTACCCACTGGGGGAAGACACCAAAAACAGCAGGAATTACAAACCTGAAGCCTGCAAAAAGGAGACCCCAAACACAGTAAGTTAAGCAAAATAAGAAGTAACAGGAATAGGCAGCAGATGAAGGAGCAAGGTAAAAACCCACCAGACCAAACAAATGAAGAGGAAATAGCAGTCTACCTAAAAAAGAATTCAGAACAATGATAGTAAAGATGATCCAAAATCTTTGAAATAGAATGGAGAAAATAAAAGAAATGTTTAACAAGGACCTAGAAGAACTAAAGAGCAAACAAACAATGATGAACAACACAATAAATGAAATTTAAAATTCTCTAGAAGGAATCAATAGCAGAATAACTGAGGCAGAAGAAAGGATAAGTGACCTGGAAGATAAAATAGTGGAAATAACTACTGCAGAGAAGAATAAAGAAAAAAGAATGAAAAGAATTGAGGACAGTCTCAGAGACCACTGGGACAACATTAAATGCACCAACATCCGAATTCTAGGGATCCCAGAAGAAGAAGAGAATAAGAAAGGGGCTGAGAAAATATTTGAACAGATTATAGTTGAAAACTTCCCTAGCATGGGAAAGGAAATAGTAAATCAAGTCCAGGAGTGCAGAGAGTCCCATAGAGGATAAATCCAAGGAGAAACATGCCAAGACACATATTAATCAAACTATCAAAAATTAAATACAAAGAAAAAATATTAAAAGCAAATAACATACAAGGGAATCCCCATAAGGTTAACAGCAGATCTTTCAGCAGAAACTCTGCAAGCCAGAAGGGAGTGGCAGGACATGTTTAAAGTGATTAAAAGGACATGATTAAAAGGAAAAACCTACAACCAAGATTACTCTACCAGAAAGGATCTCATTCAGATTTGATGGAGAAATTGAAGCCTTTACAGAGAAGCAAAAGCTAAAGGGATTCAGCACCATGAAACCAGTTTTACAACAAATGCTAAAGGAACTTCTCTAGGCAGGAAACACAAGAGAAGGAAAAGACCTACAATAACAAACCCCTCAAAATTAAGAAAATGGTGATAGGAACACACATATCAATAACTACCTTAAATGTAAATGGATTAAATGCTCCAACCAAAAGACATAGACTAGCTGAATGGTTACAGAAACAAGACCTGTATATATACTGTCTACAAGAGACCGACTGCAGACCTAGGGACACATACAGACTGAAAGTGAAGGGATGGAAAAAAATATTCCATGCAAATAGAAATCAAAAGGAAGCTGGAGTAGCAATTCTTATATCAGACAAAATATATTTAAAGTAAAGACTATTACAAGAGACCAAGAAGGACACTACATAATGATCAAGGGATCATTCCAAGAAGAAGATATAACAATTGTAAATATTTATGCATCCAACATAGGAGCACCTCAATACGCAAGGCAAATGCTAACAGCCATAAAAGGGGAAATTGACAGTTACACAAACATAGTAGGGGACTTTAATACCCCACTTTCATCAATGGACAGATCAACCAAAATGAAACTAAATAAGGAAACACAAGCTTTAAATGACAGGTTAAACAACATGGACTTAATTGATATTTATAGGACATTCCATCCAAAAACAACAGAATACACTTTCTTCTCAAGTGCTCATGGAACATTCTCCAGGATAGATCATATCTTGGGTCACAAATCAAGCCTTGGTAAATTTAAGAAAATTGAAATCGTATCAAGCATCTTTTCCAACCACAGTGCTATGAGACTAGATATCAATTATAGGAAAAAAACTGTAAAAAATACAAACACATGAAGGCTAAACAATACGCTACTAAATAACCAAGAGATCACTGAAGACATCAAAGAGGAAATCAAAAAATACCTAGAAAAAATTACAATGAAAACATGACAGCGCAAAACCTATGGGATGCAGCAAAACAGCTCTAAGAGGGAAGTTTATAGCAATACAATCCTACCTCTAAAAACAAGAAAAATCTCAAATAAACAACCTAACCATACACCTAAAGCAATTGAAGAAAGAAGACCAAAAAATACCCCAAAGTTAGCAGAAGGAAAGAAAACATAAAGTTAGAGCAGAAATAAATGAAAAAGAAATGAAGAAAACAATAACAAATATCAATACAACTTAAAGCTGGTTCTTTGAGAAGATAAACAAAATTGATAAGCCATTAGCCAGACTCTAAGAAAAAAAGTGAAAACTCTCAAATAAACAGAATTAGAAATGAAAAAGGAGAAGTAACAACTGACACTGCAGAAATACAAAGGATCATGAGAGATTACTACAAACAACTCTATGCTAATAAAATGGACAACCTGGAAGAAATGGACAAATACTGAGAAAAGCACAACCTTCTGAGACTGAACCAGGAAGAAATAGAAAATATAAACAGACAAATCACAAGCACTGAAATTGAGACTGTGATTAAAAATCTTCCAACAAACAAAAGCCCAGGACCAGATGGCTTCACAGGCGAATTCTATCAAACATTTAGAGAAGAGCTCACACCTATCCTTCTCAAACACTTCCAAAATATAGCAGAGGGAGGAGCACTCCCAAACTCATTCTATGAGGCCACCATCACCCTGATACCAAAACCAGACAAAGATGTCACAAAAAAAGAATACTACAGGCCAATACCACTGATGAACATAGATGTGAAAATCCTCAATAAAATACTAGCAAACAGAATCCAGTAGCACATTAAAAGGATCATACACCATGATCAAGTGTACTCCTTTTATCCCAGGAATGCAAGGATTCTTCAATATAGGCAAATCAATCATTGTGATACACCATAATAAAAAATTGAAGGATAAAAACCATATGAACATCTCAATAGATGCAGAAAAAGCTTTTCACAAAATTCAACACCCATTTATGATAAAACCTTTCCAGAAAATAGGCATAGAGGGAACTTACCTCAAAAGAATAAAGGCCATATATGACAAACCCACAGCTAACATCGTTCTCAATGGTTAAAAACTGAAACAATTTCCATTAAGATCAGGAACAAGACAAGGTTGCCCACTCTCACAACTATTATTCAACATAATCTTGGAAGTTTTAGCCACAGCATTCAGAGAAGAAAAATAAATTAAAGGAATCCAAATCGGAAAAGAAGAAGTAATACTATCACTGTTTGCAGATGACATGATGCTATACACAGAGAATCCTAAAGATGCTACCAGAAAACTATGAGAGCTAATCAATGAATCTGGTAAAGTAGCAGGATACCAAATTAATGCATAGAAATCTCTTTCATTCCTATACACTAATGGTGAAAAATCTGAAAGTGAAATTAAGGAAACACTCCTATTTACCATTGCAACAAAAAGAATAAAATACCTAGGTATAAACCTACTTAAGGAGACTAAAAACCTGTATGCAGAAAACTATAAGACACTGATGAAAGAAACTAAACATGATACAAACAGATGGAGAGATATACCATGTTCTTGGATTGGAAGAATCAACATTGTGAAAAGGACTGTACTACCCCAAGCAATCAACAGATTCAATGCAATCCCTATCAAACTACCAATGGCATTTTTCACAGAACTAGAATAAAAAAATTCACAATTTGTATGGAAATACAAAATACCCTGAATAGCCAAAGCAATCTTGAGAAAAAAAAAGGAGCTGCAGGAATCAGGCTCCCAGACTTCAGAGTATACTACAAAGCTACAGTAATCAAGACAGTATGGTACTGGCACAAAAACAGAAATATAGATCAATGGAACAGGATAGAAAGCACAGAGATAAACCCATGCACATAGGGTCACCTTACCTTTGATAAAGGAGGCAAGACTATACAATGGAGAAAAGACAGCCGCTTCAATAAGTGGTGCTAGGAAAAGTGGACATCTACCTGTAAAAGAATGAAATTAGAACACTCCCTAACACCATATACAGAAATAAACTGCAAATGGATTAAAAACCTAAATGTAAGACCAGACACTATTAAACTCTTAGAGGAAAACTTAGGCAGAGCACTCTATGACATAAATCACAGCAAGATCCTTTTTGATCCACCTCCTAGGGAAATGGAAATAAAAATAAACAAATGGGACCTAATGAAACTTAAAAGCTTTTGCACAGCAAAGGAAACCATAAACAAGATGAAAAAACAACCCTCAGAATGGGAGAAAATATTTGCAAATGAAGCAACTGACAAAGGATTAATCTCCAAAATATACAAGCAGCTCATGCAGCTCAATATGAAAAAGCAAACAACGCAATCCAAAAAAGGACAGAAGATCTAAATAGACATTTCTCCAAAGAAGATATACAGATTGCCAACAAACACATGAAAGGGTGCTCAACCTCACTAATCATGAGAGAAATGCAAATCAAAACAGTGAAGTATCACCTCACACCGATCAGAACGGCCATCATCAAAAAATCTAGAAACAATAAATGCTGGAGAGGGTGTGGAGAAAAGGAAACTCTCGTGCACTGTTGGTGGGCATGTAAATTGATACAGCCACTATGGAGAATAGTATGGTGGTTCCTTAAGAAACTGAAAATAGGACTACCATAGGACCCAGTAATCCCACTACTGGGCATATACCCTGAGAAAAGCATAATTCAAAAAGAGTCATGTACCACAATGTTCACTGCAGCATTTTTTACAATAACCAGGACATGGAAACAACCTAAGTGTCCATCGACAGATGAATGGATAAAGAAGATGTGGCACATATATACAATGGAATATTACTCAGCCATAAAAAGAAATGAAATTGAGTTATTTGTCATTAGGTGGATGGACCTAGAATCTGTCATACAGAGTGAAGTAAGTCAGAAAGAGAAAAGCAAATACCATATGCTAACATATATATGGAATCAAAATAAAAGTGTTTCTGAAGAACATAGGGGCAGGACAGGAATAAAGACACATATGTAGAGAATGGAGTTGAGGACACAGCGAGAGGGAAGGATAAGCTGGGAAGATGTGAGAGTGTGGCACTGACATATGTACACTACCAACCATAAAATAGATAGCTAGTGGGAAGCAGCCGCATAGCACAGGGAGATCAGCTCGGTGCTTTGTGACCACCTAGAGGGGTGGGTTAGGGAGGGTGGAGGGAGATGCAAGAGGAAGGGGATATGGGGATATATGTATAGCTGATTCACTTTGTTATACAGCAGAAACTAACACAACAATGTAAAGCAATTATACTCCAATAAAGCTGTTAAAAAAAAAAAGATCTTTTCTCCATACTGATGCTGGTACTGCTCCTTTCATCTAATGACCAAGAGAAATGGCTTGCACTTTAATCAACAATATAAAATATTATTACACTTGGCACTTGTTAGAGTCCAAACCTGAGTTGACTTTGATACAATTTTTGCCAAAATCTTACTTCAGCTATTCAGTTTTTTAGAAAGGTGGTCTAATGGCTAGATTAACTATTAATCTTTCTATATTTTTCAGGCATTAGTGCTATATTAAGATCATTCACCAGAAAACGTAGGGCCTGCACCATATTTCATAAATTCCCCACAGAAATGCTTTTACTGAATTATGATTTAATGATTAATAATTTACAATCTGCACTCAGCCATCTAAAAGTCAGATGCAAGCCAGTTTTATCTGATTAAGTGCTTGCATTTCTTTGTCATACCACAGAAGACAAGGCCCACTATCCATTTATTCACCTAGTCAACAACTGGAGTAGTTTCATTCAACATCAAAATCATGACTAAAGAAGTCTTTGGGGAGAACTGACTGGATTGGGAGAGAGAATTAGCACTGATAAAGTCAGTACTGTGTAGCAGGCTTTCTGTATATGGTCTGGTTTAATGTTTGTGACCCAGTGTGATATATGAGGGGTTCCAAAATTTACCCAGGCTATGTTATTAAGATCTCATAGCTAGTAGGTGGCAGACTGAGTAATCAAAGACTGTTGTGCTGTGAAGTGATAACAGAAAGGAAAAGAAGATTATATTTGGACTATACAGTAAGAAGACTGGCTGGCAAATTAAAATTTGACGTTTCAATGGATGGTGTTCAAAAATATTTTCATTAATGGTGGCAACTTTGCAATAAGGTTGCAACCTCCCTTTGTATCTACTTTTAAGGACACTTTTTTTTACACACATAAACTTAATAATGATTTTTAGCAGTTAGAATGGATCACTAAAAATATAAAAAAGCACTTTTGCTGTAATATGAAGAGATATATGTTAAAAATGCTTTTGATTTTGTTAACTCAATTATTGTTAATTCAGTGCTGCATATAGGTTTAGTTTAGCTAATATTTAGCCTAAACTTTTAGGTCATGTGATACTCTGTGAATATTCAAAGATTTTAAGATTGCAAAGTTCTAAAAGTACAAGGTCGCCATCAATCATATTTGGATCCATTTAAATTATTCTAACTGTTAATAAGTCCATGCTTCCACATTGCTAGTCAGAGGGAAGGATTAATGTCCAAGTCAACTTATTCCATTTTTCAATGGCTATTTAGAAAGTGCTTTATTATCTTGAGCCAAATCTATTCTGGCTTCAGCTCATTGCTCCTAGTTCATCTTATTTTTTTAAAGTAGTACTTAAATCTAATTTCTCTTCTACATAAAATCATTCAGATACTTGGACACAATAATGTTCTACTTCAGTCTCTTCTGCTTCAACTAATATATCCTCTATTATTTTAACTGGTCTGTAGATGGCATGATTTGAGTTTTATCATATGCTGATCCCATTTGAAGACCCTCCAGTTACATGCATGCCTTTTAAGAGTGGTCATGGAATACAGCAGAAGAGAGAGAAATTGCCTCCTTCATCTTCCTTCAATACCAATAAAGGTTATATTAGCTTTCTTGGCAGACACAAGTCAGTATTGATTTATATTGCACTTACTATTAAGTAAACCCCCTTGGCAGTTTTCTCTGCTGTAAAAACGTACTGACTGCACTTGTGCAGATGGGTTGTTTTGGTCCAAATTTCAAAACCTTACATGTATTCCTACTATACTATTATTCTGTTAGATTCGACCAATCATTCTAAGATATAAAATCATATCACAGTTAAAATTTTATGTTTAGGGCTTCCCTGGTGGCGCAGTGGTTAAGAATCTGCCTGCCAATGCAGGGGACATGGGTTGGAGCCCTGGTCCAGGAAGATCCCACATGCCGCGGAGCAACTAAGCCTGTGCGCCACAACTACTGAGCCTGCGCTCTAGAGCCCACGAGCCACAACTACTGAGCCCGAGTGCCACAACTACTGAAGCCTGCACGCCTAGAGCCCGTGCTCTGCAATGAGAAGCCACCCAATGAGAAGCCCACGCACCGCAACGAAGAGTAGCCCCCGCTCTCCGCTACTAGAGAAAAGCCCGCGCGCAGCAACAAAGACGCAACACAGCCAAAAAATTAAAATAAATTAATTAATTTTTTAAAATTTATGTGTAGTTTGAACCTATTATGTGCCAATCACCACACTAGGCATTTTCATTCACATTATTTTATTTTATCCTTATTTAACCCGAGTAGGAACCCCAATTTTATGATTGACAGGTTCAAGAACATAAGTAATTTAACTGAGACCTCTAAGAATATTAATAACAGAATTTAGGATTTGATTGTAAGTCTAATTCCAAAGTTTGTGATTTCATTTATGCTAGTCTATAACCATGAATTGTTAAGAATCTATTCAAGGAACTCCATGTAAGGAGTACAATTTTGAAAGCTCATTAAATATTTTAAGGGAAGAAGATTATATATGTAAGTAAGAGCAAACTTCAGTTGTCTGTAGCTTGTCTCCATAAATTGTACTTATTCAAAGCATTTTGACTCCCCTCAATAAAATTTGATATGTGAGGTATTCCTATACAGGCATTTGTATGTGTGTATGGTGTATATAAATAATTCTTAATAATCTTTTAATAAGTGTTAGTTTTGTGCATGATATTGAAGCAAGATATTTGAAAAATAAGTAAATTTTATGATGAGCAATTGTTAGTTTTTATTAGTCTGGAAAGAGAGTTCCAAGTAGATATATGCTGACATTCCTATTCCATATTTCTCTCTTTAAAACTGCTTCACACGCATCCTTGCAGCATCTCTTGAGGGTCTTGGGCATAAGCTGCCATTGCTATTGTGAAAATGTCCCTCTCTCTGGTCACAAATAACTGAACCAAGAGGAAATAAATCCATAGGCTGGGCTAGTCAATTAGAGTATCTTTTAATTTACATTTTTGGAGGTAGAGGTTATAGGCATATGGTGGAAACTTAAACTGAAATATCAAAGTTGAGGCAGGCGATGGCGTTTTGTTCTATGTGCATTCTTAGAAGTAAGCATAGGAAGCCATTCTTTAGATAGAATGCAGTAGAAATTAAAAGAAAAGCCGAGAAAACTGTGATGCCATGAACGGCATAAGGAGTTACCCTAGTAATTATTTTCCATTTTTATTTTTCAGGGTACAGAAATGGACTATGTGTCCTCTCCTTGGATGTCTACAAGACTGCCATTTGTGTATTTTAAATATCTCTCACACACCTCTTATTTAACCTATTAGGAGTCTGATTCTCACAATGATTGGTACTCCATTATGATTAATGAACATATTTTTTCTTACTTTCCATTAATAGCAAGTAATGGATTCAACTATTAAACAACTCAATTTTACCCAGTAGTGGAAAATTCTGGATTAGCATATATGTGTGTATACATATGTGTGTGATTTCTGTCTTAGGAAAATATTATAGAAGAAATTCAGCTAAGGCCAACACTATTACAGACAAAATATACATATAGAAAATGCTACAGTATCAAGTACAAAATTTCTTATCCTTAATTGCAATAATAAAATTACCAAGGGGGTTAAGAAGAATGTATAAAGAATAATCAGTCAGTTGTCACTGAGCAGGATCATTTGAAGTGTAGGTTTTGACAGAAATTGGACTGGGAAAAATCAGCAAAAGAACATAATTTTATGAGAGGAAAGAATCAGGTTCATAAATGGAGAATTGATGCATGAAATTGTATTTAATGAAGACTAATTGAGTGACCCATAGGACGGCTTGAAGTAGATAAAGACTAGAATTGAGAGAGACCTGTAAAGACTACTAGAGCAATCCAGAGATAGAATTACAAAGATGACTATCTTGATGTAGGTATATGAACAGTGGATAATATTTAAATACCTAATGGAAAATAATTGTAAGAAAATTATTTTTTTCAGAGGAATTAATGACAAAGAAAAACATTTCATGAGTAACTTTCAAGGCAATAAGTTTATATGTGTGTTTTTTTTTTTTACAATGGCTAGAAGGTAAAAGAGTGATTCTAGTCTTGGGGAAAAACAACAAACTTTGTTTTTACTTGTTAAATTGCTGTTATTGGTGGATTGCCACATAGATGACTGAGGGAAGGGAGTGTTTGGGGAAATGTACTTGGTAAATACCCATGTACGGTAGTTAAAATTCTGTGTTTGCCTATGTATTTACCAAAAAGATGGATATAACTAGGGGAAAAGCAGAACTTTTAAGGATATCAAAGTTAAAATTTCAGAGGAAAAACTAAGTCAAAGGAATTAATCAGAGCTATAGGAAGAGATAAAGAAGAGGGGGCCCCCAGAGCCAATGAAAACTGAGTTTAGAGAAGGAAAGTCTAGTCAGTAGTTAAATACAGCTGAGAGTGAAATAATTGGATTTGGCCTTCCAACAATCTCTAGCCACTTTAGAACTCTTTCATTACAAGGGAGAAACTGAAAGGCAGATTTCAGTAAAAGAAAGAAGATTCAATGGATGAATAAATGAAATAGAATGAGTTATTTGTGAAATTACAAATTAAGTCTAATATTAAGTGAAACAAAACCAAGTTTAATGACTCAGATTTCTCTAAAGCTCAGGAATTTTCTTTGAATGCTTTTATTCAGTTTGCTCTTCTCTTTTATTCCTATCCTAGACTTTTAAAATTTTAAATTTTTCTTTATATACACAAATCTTATCTAGAACTGAAGAAAATACTTTTCAGGTGCAAAATTGGAAATGGCTTCCCCAGAACGTAAGGGCCTTGTCCCCTTCACCAGAGAGTCTCTTGAAGTTATGGAACAGCATAGTGCTAAAAAACACAGTGAGGAACACAAAGAAGATTTAAAGCCAAACACTGACTTGGAAGCTGGAAAAGAGCTGCCATTTGTTTATGGAAATCTTCCTAGAGCAATGGTGTCAGAGCCATTGGAAGATGTGGACCCATACTACAAGAATAAAATGGTAAGGATTAATTAAACTTATTATGACTATATTTTTATTCATTTTCCAGACATGTGAAAAATGTAATTGAGATAGGATGAAAGAAGATGGAAGAATAAGTGAAGAGGTAATTTTAAGTTACAGAAAACTGGATAAGAAATTTCACACATATTTGAGATTTTTATCAAAACCGAATATTTGCCTGGTAGGTTAGTTTGTTTAGGGTTACTTTACTTTGTATGTAACAGGCTATACTGTTATGCCTTGATGTAAATGATTTCTTTTATGTGAGCATAATGATTGGCTACTTAAGATTACTGATTTTAAAATAACTATCATGTAAAATTTCCATACTATGTACAGCAATTTCAACTGTTCAACATGATGAGCTTACTCGGTAGTTAGGAAAATAAAGCCAATGTATATTTCATTCATAAATTTTATTCATTCATACAGTCACAGCCTCTCTATCCAGAGAATGATTTGAGGAACTTACTAAATATTTTGAACAATCCAAAAAGAAGCACAAAATGATAAAAATAAAAATAATTATGCTTAGAAAAGACAGATCTGTGTAGACTGACAAAGCTGGAAGAGTCTCTACTAAGAAAATAGAATTTGAGTTATAGCTTGGAGAACACTTCACATTTTTACAAGGCAAAGGGAAGCTCTTCAATGAACAGTCAGTCAATAGCAGATATTAATTCTGGAATAGGGAAGAGACAGGCTGATGATAGAACTAGAACCCTGTAGCTGTGTTGCAGATTGTGGGAAATAAGATGAGATAACAGAGATGGCAACATGGCTTTAATGTGGTGGCCAAAATACTGGTGTAATGAATGCAGTGTTTAAGTAAGATTAATCTAGAGATTCCTAAATTACTATTGCATGGAAGAGATAGGGTCAGAAAGATGAAATTAGAGAGAAAACAATTGAGGCCTGAAGTCAAGAGGTCTGGATTATAGGAGTGTCTTGGAGAGAGAGGTAACACACCCGAGACGAAATAGCAGGATTTGAAGACTGATTAATAATGCCAAGGTTTCCAGCTTGAAAGAATAGAAGTGCTTCTGACAAAAATGAAGTAACTATAAAGAAAGATCAAATTTGGGAGAGATGAGGATTAGTCCCATTGTAGACAAATGTAATTTGATATTCTTGTAGAGTGTTCAGTGATTTTACCAAATGGGTGAAATGGAAATGAATCACTTTCTGGACAGAAGGCAAAGTGAGAATTTTGTATAATCACAACTCTTTTGAATACTTTGCATGGTGGAAGTGTATTGACAATTTACAGTATAAATGTATATATTAACAAAAGACTCCAGTATCTCTGGTAGACTCCATGGGCATTATGCATCATTCGCTATAAAACACCTATAAAACCTTAAGAACATTTTAGTGAAAATGTAAGTCCTCATCTCAATTATCTCCGCTTTCACTTTTGCTATGCTTAAGTCATTAACAGTTGATATAACAGTAACCTTAAAGGTAACTCTATTATATCAGAGTTCTGAGTTCTTTGTAGTGTTTACAGACGTGACAGACAAATCTAGGTGTGTTAGTGAAGACAAAATCAAAGATTTTGAAAAAAACCAAAAACGGTAAGGATACCTTAGTATAAAAAGTATTGTTATTAGTGATAACACAAAGATACTAAAAATTTTAATTATATTTAGTTTACTCTGTTAAAGATGGCATACAAATAAATAATTCTAAAATGAAATGAACAATTTCAGCACTTAAACATTAACTAGAAAATTATTCTATCTGGATCTACTCATTCCTTCACAAAGACATAAGTTGGTTGGCTACATCCTGTGTGAAGTTTGAAATTGTTTTGGAAAATACATGGAAAGCACATTTTAAACAATCAGATTTATTTTATTTGGCCCTTTTTACTTTCTTTTTGCTTTTAAAATGGAAAGAGGGACAATAACTACAATCAGGCCAAAATACACACAAATTGTATGTTGGAGAAGTGTTCCATTGAGGAGAATCAGAGCATGGTTTGTTTTCCATTTAGAATAGGTATCCATAAAATATCAATGATTATATATTTGTATATATAGACAAATATAAATACCAATGTATAGTCACATATACACTTCTGTATAATTATATATTAAATATAATATATATTTTAGTATATTATAATATATTTTATCACATTGCATTATACACTATACATTACTGTTACATAACTGTTACATTATACTCTATATAATGTTTACTATGTGTAATATAGTTATGCACACACCACAACAAATGAATTTTCCAAATGGGCATGTATATATAGTAAAAGTGCACATATGTATGTGTGTATATACTTATGTGCGTGTGTATATATATATACAGACATACACACATACATATACACTTTTACTGTGTATCCATATTTTACACACATATACATATACACACATATACATAAGTCCTTTTTAAAATGTTTCTGATTTTTCCCTTTTTTGGTTTAATATTTCTATATGCCAACATATTAGTTTTACATGATATAAACTTGTTTTAAATATGTTTATGTCGGGGCTTCCCTGGTGGCGCAGTGGTTGAGAGTTCGCCTGCCGATGCGGGGGACACGGGTTCTTGCCCCGGTTCGGGATGATCCCACATGTCGCGGAGCGGCTGGGCCCGTGAGCCATGGCCGCTGAGCCTGAGCGTCCAGAGCCTGTGCTCTGCAACGGGAGAGGCCACAACAGTGAGAGGCCCGTGTACCGCAAAAAAAAAAAAATATATATATATATATATATATATATATATATATGTTTATGTCATTGATAATTTACAAGTGGGGTTTTATACCGTAGGTAATTACTAATGATTAATGTAATGTTTGAGTGCATTCGGTCACTTTTACTACTATAATCCCATACCTTATTTGCTTCAAAATAAAATTAACTTATTTTACATTCATTGAATTTTAGTATGCTTAAATGCATACCCATGAGCCATCTGGATATAGATTTCTTTCTATTACATTAGTTTTGCAGGAAGACTTGAGGATTGGTGTGTGGCAAACAGTTTTCTTAGGTAGAACACTGTTTAAAAAAAAGTGATAGATAAGGCTAAATATAAGTAAAAATAGTTTAAAGAAAACTTTCCATTTGATTTAGTCTGTAAAAGGATATCAAAATGTAAGAAGTATAACTGTTAGACTTCATGACAAATGATCATTGGCAATATGCTTCATAATTGATGAGATCATAATTTCTCAGTTCTAATTTCAGTTGATGTTCTTTATTTTCATTTCACTTGATGTTCTTCTTTTCCTCTTACAGACTTTCATAGTATTAAATAAAAAGAGAACAGTATTCAGATTCAGTGCCACCTGGTGTACATTGTCTCCTTTCAATTCAGTTAGAAGAACAGCCATTAAGATTTTGGTACATCCATATCCTTTTCTGTTGGTTTTAAACTGTACTAATATCAAATGCAACTATTCTATTCAGATATTGCTGCAGTCTTTTTCTCTTTTTAATTTTCATTTTAGGTCATACTGAAATCTTGATTATAACTGCACTGTGTTCCATATTTGAAAGTACATTTAAAATATATTTTCTAGGGACTTTCCTGGTGGTCCAGCAGTTAAGACTCCGCACTTCCACTGCAGGGGGCTCGGGTTCGATCCCTGGTCAGGGAACTAAGATCCCACATGCCTCGTGGCCAAAAATATATATATATATATATATATATATATAGTTTTCTTTTCTAGTGCACACAACAGTAGTAAATGTTAACAAATCTTAGTAATCCTCATTGTTTTCAATATGAGGAGTATATTTTTTTGACATTTGAGAAACTATGTGATCTCATATGTGTAAATACATATAAACAGATTATAGAAACATGTATTTCCAATATTATTTTTATTAACATTATTCCTTGACAATAACTTACCTTTTTCCGACTGTTAATTTTAATTAGCATCCTGATTGACTGCATATTTATGTCCATGACTGATTTGCCAAAATGGGGGCCAGCATTACAGTAAGTTATATAATTTTATTATGTATAATTGCATATATGATTATATTTTATATTTAATACATTGTGTTACAGTACATTATATATTACATAATATAGCAAATTAATATTTTTAATATATAATTTACATTGTACATAATATAATATTTATACACATTCCACAATTAATTGATAGTCAAATTTCATGGTTAATGCTGTAAGACATAGCCCACTCTAGAAGCCCTAACTAAAGCCCTGTCCTATGGTCGTCTGGTTGATTGGTTGGTTGGTTGCTTGGTTGCCAGATAATTATCCTCGACATAGTTCTTCAGAGTTGACGATGTATTAGTCTCACTTTTAATATGAAGTTATTATATGAAAACTTTTCTGCAGGAATACTTTGCTTGGAATTTATACATTTGAAATACTTGTAAAACTCATTGCAAGAGGCATCTGGGCAGGATCTTTTTATTTCTTTGGTGATCCATGGAACTGGCTCGATTTCAGTGTAACTTTGTTTGAGTGAGTATTTCTTTTAAGTTGCAAACATCTTAATACCTTGCTAAGAAAATGCTTTTCATAAAGAAACATTGAGGATGATAAAGTTTTCTGCCTGCAAAAATTCTGTGAGTAAAGAATAATTCATAAATCATAGCCATAATGAGCTCCCTCAGGCAGCTCTAACTGAACTAATCCTTAGAATATGCATTTAAAATTAAAGGAGTGGGATATTATCTCTGTAATCTACCCAAAGCAAAAACAATAGATTGAATTTTTGCATTTGAAGTGATTATTTTCAGTGAACAGAAAATCTCCTGGGAGTTTAAGAGAGGATCCTGACGTATTTGATTCTTCTCTAATCTACATTGCTTAAAAACAGTAAATATTCTAGTTATCAGAATAAGATATTTTATATGCACACATTTTTCTAGAATGATACATTAAGTTCTAATAATTTACATGTGTATTGATTTATTTAATCCTTCTACTTAGTGTACTCTATTTTATGGCTAAAGAAATTGTCACTGGCATCAAACTTCTGTTAAAATAATTTAAAATAATACTCTATTTGTGGACTTGGGGTCAATTTTTTTGAAAAAGAAATAACCTTTATAAAGAACATAATTAGTTTCTGCCATGTTGTAAGCAGTCAAAACATAGTAGCTAATATCGTTGAAATTATTATCACTACTACTTCTACTATTACTATTATTATTTCTGCTCTTGCCATTGCTATTAGATAACACTTAGGTAACACAGCTAACATTTAGCCCTTAGTATGTGCCAGATGCTTTGCCATGAACTTTACATATATTAACTTATTTAATCCCCCCAAATCCTCAGAATTAGGAAGTATTATTATCCTTACTTTACGTTTGAGGAAACTAAGGCAAGAAAGATTAAGTAATTTAAATAGTGGAGCCTGTATTTCTACATGGTCAGTCTGGCTACAGAGTCTGTATCCTTAACCACTATACACCTTTACTTCTGCTGTCATCACCATCACCATTCTCATCATCATCATCACCTCATCACCATCATTATCATCACCAGAAGTTTAAATACTTAAATTTTATTCCTTTAAAAAACTGTGGATTTCCTTATTTTTAACTATCTATTCACCAATTAGATTCAAAGTATTTATGAACATAATATAGAGTATTTGATATGGAATTATGACTACTCAGAGTGTCAAGCTTTTATAAACTCTCATAATTTGTTTGTAGATCAATATTTACTTGGATACCTTGCACTATAGCAGTCTTTCCCTTCCAATCAATAATAAAACTGTTTGCAAAATGCAATAATGAAAGCAAGTGAAACATTTGGATATATGGTTTTAAAAATAAGTTTCAAATAGTATAAAGAGCCAATATGACTTCTAAATGACTCCAATTTAATCCCACAGGCATATATCAAGATATTCACCTCCAAACTTCATTTCAATATTTCGAATTACAAGAAATTTGAGAATTTTGAAAATTATTCCTTTAAACCAAGGTAAGAAAAGGCACTGAGTTCTTCATTTTGTTTCATGTACTTCTGTGTATTCATCTGAACACCCCTATTATTGCTTGAAGAAATGTTAAATTGAACAGTGTTTCAGATTTGGAATAAATGAATTATCTGATTTTCAAATTTATTTCAGTCACTCCTGGAACGGCAAGAAAGAAATATCACATTTTTTACTAATTTGAAATGGGTTCAATGCTTTTGATAATAAAATATAGAGCTCAATCAAAATATATTATTTTTCTATTTTTTTCTTTTTTACTTATTCTTATGTCTTAAATATGAACTTATAAAATTGTCCTTAGACTTCTGAGAGAGATAGCAGTTTAGACAGATATCTAATCTGTCCTCTTCTTTTCCTCACTGTGTCTAAAAACCAGTTGAAATGAACAAAGCAATATAAAATAAGATAAATTTCCTTTTGCTGTCAGTGCTTGGATAGGATGCATTCCACATGCCACAAAGTTTAAGAAGATTCTGCTAAATAAAGTGGAGCTGTGACCACATTGATGGAAGAAGCTGACAACTAATTTACACCTCCCATTCCAGAAAGGGTGTTAGAGAAGCCTACCAATACCTTCTGATTTGTTGTTCTGAATGAATAAAAACAATCAGCTAGGAAAACTTGACCCTGAGTTTTTTTTTGGCTTCTATGAGTCAGAGGTATTATGAAATAGTTGAACGAATAAACCCACAGGCAAGTGTGATAATACCAAAAATAAGATCTACAGGCAACTTTCATCCACTGGAACACCATGAAAAAGGCCAGATATATTGCATACTCTGTACTTGGAGAACAGGCTGGGCAAAACAGCAAAAAAAGATTGGAGAAATATGGTAATGGATGCCTAACCTTGTGGATATACTGAAAGATTAAATAGTACACATTAAACAGGTGAATTGTGTGGTTTATAAATTATATCTCTTATTTTTCTTCTAATACATTGGCAATGAGATTTTTTTAAAATGTCCTAGCTTTAGTGAAGGCCTGACTATATATTTATAGTCTCTGGTTTATGCATTGGTTCAACATCTCAACAATTTGAACGTATGAATCGATACTTAAATATGGTCATATATTTTGATACAGAAATTCCATTTCTAATGTAATACTTTAAAAAGACTTGCATATGGCAAAAAAAATTAATAGTATTATTCCAGGTGGCAAAAGTAGCTATAAATATGTATTTCGGTATATACAATTAAAATTGTATATCTACTCTAGATATCACATTTCTTTAACCACAGGAATAACTTTATTTCAACCCTATTCTATTACACTCAAGAAATCTAATCATCTGAGGAGGTCATTTAAAAAATAGATTTTCAATTCTCACAATGATATATGAAATAGGTATCACTATACCCATTTAAAAAATAATAAAACAAGCATAGAAATGTTGGTAACTTGCTCAGCGTCACAGAGCTAGTATATTCTCATCCATTGTTGAGCTGAGTAACTATTAGGATCATAAATTTAAACAGACCAACAAATAAAAAAGGAGCAAGGGAAAAAGAGAAAGAAGGAAGGAGGGAACTAACGAAGGAAGGATGGAAAGAAGGAAGGAAGCAAGGGAGGAAGGAAGGCTTATAGTAGTTTCATCAATGAAATTTAATTATGGGGTTTTTGTTGTTGCATCTTCTTGTTTTCTATGTTTTCAAAATTGAGCATGTATTATTTAATAATTAGAAAAATGAATGTTCTTAAATAAATCTAGCTTTAAAGTTGAATTCTCGATTAGTAAGTATTCTGATATAAATACAGCCACATATAATCACAGTTATGTGTTATTCTCATTTCTAATCATTAAAAGTTTTTCATGTTTTACTTAATCAGCTCCAAAAATTGAGTTCTTAAAAAGTTAATGAGATAGCCACTATGGAGAACAGTATGGAGGTTCCTTAAAAAACTAAAAATAGAACTACCATATGAACCAGCAAGCCCACTACTGGGCATATACCCTGAGAAAACCATAATTCAAAAAGAGTCATGTACCACAATGTTCACTGCAGCTCTATTTACAATAGCCAGGACATGGAAGTAACCTAAGTGTCCATCAACAGATGAATGGATAAAGAAGATGTGGCACATATATACGATGGAATATTACTCAGCCATAAAAAGAAACGAAATTGAGTTATTTGTAGTGAGGTGGATGGACCTAGAGTCTGTCATACAGAGTGAAGTAAGTCAGAAAGAGAAAAACAAATACCATATGCTAACACATATATATGGAATCTAAGAAAAAAAAAAATCGTCATGAAGAACCTAGGGGCAAGATGGGAATAAAGACACAGACCTGCTAGAGAATGGACTTGAGGATATGGGGAGGGGGAACGGTAAGCTGGGACAAAGTGAGAGAGTGGTATGGACATATATACACTACCAAAAGTAAAATAGATAGCTAGTGGGAAGCAGCCGCATAGCACAGGGAGATCAGCTCAGTTGTTTGTGACCACCTAGAGGGGTGGGATAGGGAGGGTGGGAGGGAGGGAGATGCAAGAGGGAAGAGATATGGGGATATATGTATATGTATAACTGATTCACTTTGTTATAAAGCAGAAACTAACACACCATTGTAAAGCAATTATACTCCAATAAAGATGTTTAAAAAAAAAAGTTAATGAAAGAATGTATAGAATACCGCTATTTCAAACTATTTCTTGTTTCAACATTTGCAACCCATGTTGATTTTTAACTCTACGCCTTTACCTATGCTTATAAATAATGGTGATTGGTATGAAAAGCAATAGCCAAGAGAGAAGGCCTGTTCTTTATGTAGTAAAGAGAAACAAACAAATAACTAATTTAAAAATACGAAGTTATGTCTAAATTATTGCCAGGTGTAATAAATTAGCAATCATACAGAAACCTCAAAGTTAAGGGTTTTATTCATTTTAGTCATTGGACCTAGATAATGGTGAACTAAATTATAAAACACAAAGCTATTGATTTCGATGGCATCTGCATTTGCCATGGGAGAAGTTTGCTAATCCTGCTTTACTAAGATATTTTATTTTATCGAAAACAAACCCTTCTCTTTTCAGGTCTGAAGTCTTTTGTAGGGATCCTGATCCATTGTTTGAAGAAACTCACTGGGGTCATTATCCTAACTCTCTTCTTTCTGAGCATATTTTCTCTAATTGGGATGGAGCTCTTCATGGGCAACCTGAAGCATAAATGTTTGCGATGGCCCCAAGAAAATGAAACTGAACCACTGCACAACAGAACTGGAAACACTTATTATATTCGAGGTAAGAATCCCTTGCATCTATATCAAAAAAATTAAAACTTTTCTTACTGGCAAAACATTCTTCACAGAAATATTGAACATTCAATTTCAGAACAAATTTGACTTCAGAACAACCTTCATATAAATGCCATAACTATGCTCAAGTACTAATTTGGATCAGTTTCCTTTATCAGGATAATAAAGTTCCAAATCTTCAGACAGTTAAATCAGGGAAACCTAACTTTGGAATTGCTAAAACTTGCAAGTTTTATCCTTTCATAAATAAATAAATATGACCAAAGTCTTAATTGCAATTTTATCAGAGTACAATCCTCATGATACTACCTTTCTTCGATAAAGTTGTTTAAAATTTAAATGTAAGTGTACACATTATAAACTTTGGGGTGATCATATAAATCAAAAAATGACCTACAATATAGAAATTCTTACTATTGTTGTATTTCAATTGCTGCTGCTCATTTTAAATGCTTTGAGTTATACTTTGATGAATAATGAAAATATTTTAGGCTAACAGAAATAATGTCAAACAAGTATTGCTTAGCCCTTATACATAAGTAATTCACATGCCTGATCACATATCTTCACCATAATCCTGCAGAGAAGACATGAATAACCCCTGTTACCAACAGGGAAACAGAAGTAAAGAGAAATTTTGTGAATGTTCTAGCATACTATAACCACTCGGTGGCAAAACTAGGATTCTAGCCAAGCTCCATCTGGCTTTAAAACCCATTCCATTTTCACCAGGCCATACTCTCTTATTAGATTTTTCCCTCATATTAAAATCATCAGCTCCTTTCTGACAGTATTTAGAAAAAACCAAAAGCATATTGTTCAACTAATAAAAATAAAATATTGTTTAACCTTAAGTAGTCCTTCTACCTTAATTTTATTTATACTTTGGATTTAATAAGTTCTAAAACAAATCTTAATAAATTTTACTCTTTGGTTTATCCCATAATATGATTATGATGCAAGTAATGCAAAATTATTAGTATATATGTGAAATGTTTCCTTATTATGTAGGTCTATTTCATGGTCTTAATTCTAGTGATAAGAACAATAGGAGATGGATGTTAAATCTTAGATTCGAAATGAAATCCCCTTTAACTTCTTTGATGTTGTAATAAAAATATGCTAATTACTAAAAATTTTGCTACTTCACTGGTTATTGCTAAGAAAATAGAGTCCAAGTTCTTTTCTTTGTTAAAGTATGTATCTTATAATGAAATCATTTTAAAGATTATCACTTTCATATTTGTCTAATTCTAGTCATTCCATTTTCTCAAATAGCATGTTAGGAATTGCTGGAAATATATTTGCAAAACATTATTTAACCTAATTTCCATGTCGTAGTCCTTGTATTTAGAAGAGCACTTGGGACTGCTCAGTTCTAATGTCAAATTTCATTTGGTTTTTGACAGTCACTCTAAAGTTTTGATTAATGGCTCCTAAATATGATTTTTAAATTCTTCTAAAATTATTTTAGGTGACAAATTAAAGTGACATTTTCTGAGATTGGTGTAATTCAATTTTGTATACACACACACACACACACACACACACACTCACCAGGACTGATCTCATGGGTTTGATTTGTGTGATTTGAATTCAGAACCTAAAAAGCAATGCTACTAAGCATGTATGTTCCTAACCCTGGTAACTGATATCTATAAATACACAATTTACATTTTGATTGATAGCAGATAAAAATACCTGGATGAATTCTACGGGCTATGACTCAGATTAGCTCAGATTATGATTGAAACTAGGTGATATCAGGACAAGTAATTAGGCGGCACTGGACACTCATTGTAGAAAAGTAAGCTGCAAAGTGGGAAGAGAATGGAAATTAAACCCAGAGACAGAAAACTCTGGTCTTCTGTTCAGGAAGATCATCAGGAATAAATCCTGGAAGGAATAATCCTCAGTTTTCAAATAGATTAGTCTTGGGAATTTTTTTTTCAGGGTCTGGTCATACCTGGCTGGAGTAGGTGGATTGCCAGAGGTCTTTTGGCCTGTACACTGGATGCTAGGACAGCCTCCTAGATTTAAAAGAAAAGCGGGGGAGGCAGGCTCTATGCTCCTTCCTTCTCACTGTACAGAAGTATGTTCATCTGTACAGATTTAATTGGGTTTCAGATATGCTGTCCACTCAAGATTAGATATGGAATATCATTTCTTTCCTATTTTTCAGAAACAGAAAACTTTTATTATTTGGAAGGAGAAAGATATGCTCTTCTTTGTGGCAACAGAACAGATGCTGGGTAAGTGGTATTAATGTTTTCTTCTATTGTAACCAGAAGTGAGGTCTGGCTGTTCAACGCTCAAAAGCCGGTAAAAAGGCCAGGTTGGTGGAAAGGAAAGTTTGCTTTATTTTGGGTACCAGCAACCGTGAGCAGGGAGTGGGGTGGGGAGAGGGCGGAAGCCTGTGTCCAATGGCCGACTCTGACCCCACCGCCCTGACAATCAGGGAGCAAGAGCTTTTATAGATGGAGGGAGGGGGCTACAGGCAGGAACAGCGCAGCCAGCTCTGACAGACATCTTGATATTGGTCATCGGTGGTCTGACCAGCATCATTTTGATTGTTTTAAGTACAGTTAATCTTCAGTTCCAGGGTCGGTTTGTTCCCATTTCCTTGAGGCCAGTTCTTGGAATTATGGCAGCTCATGTCACGGCTACAGTCTGGTCTTCATGTAGTTAACTTCTTCCACCTGGTGGGGATTTCATCATCTATAGACAGCTCACAGGATATGGCTCAGAATATTATCTGTAGCCCTTGAAAAGGAACTAAAGGTCCTTAACTATGTTTAATGACTAAACTATTATTATTTGGTCTCCTTTGACTGTTTTCCTTTGTTTCTACTTTTTCTCACTTCTCCGATTAAACTTATTCTTTGGTTAAAGTTTTTCCACAGACAAAAGTCAGGATGAGGACATGGGAGAGCAAGGACCATAGGGTCCTGCTCCGTTTCAGTATCCCTGATCAATAGTATTTATTTAATGATTATTGCTTTTATTAATGGTTCCCATTTGATTACATAATCTCATTTTACCATCAAAACCATGCTGAGAAGTGTACAATATGGAATACTATTAATCTGATTTTACAGAAAAAAGTATAATGGATAGACTAGCTAAATGGTTTATTCAAGGTCAAGAAGTTAGCAAATGGAAGAGCTGGGACTTAAATAAGAATCTGATTTTCTGTTTTCAGTGTGCCCCAGAGCTAATAGGAATTATCAAGAAAGACAATGTAATCTGTTTTTCAGCCCGAAGACTTTGAAGAAAAAAAAATTAAAGATATGATGTTATTTCACTTATTTTATGACTTGTATGTCTTTAATGAATATAATTTACATTAATCACAAGCTGATTGCTCTTAAAAACAGTACTTATAAATAATTCTTCAGTGAGATGACAAAACTCTCAAGTTTTATTGTCCTATAATTTCAGATGAAGAGATAAGAAGGTACTATGCAGTACTAAGAAGGTACACAGCAGTACTATGACTCAATTCCTTATGTTACTTCCCTAAGCCGGGATGACTTGACACCCATTTGTAAACTCAGCTCTTTCTTAGAGGCTCTGGGCACAGATTGACAAAAAAGCACACGGGAGAGGGGAACATGAGTTATGTAGTTTAGTTGTATTAAGATGATTTAGACATATTGTTGCTTACTCAACTCTTTTTGCCACCCTACTTCTGGGCTTCCTTTCTGTTTTCAAGTCCAGATTGTGATTTCATCGCATCGTTTCTGCCCCATCCCACTCAAGCTAACCCTTTCAATGGACATTCCAAATTAAATTTGACCTGAAATGCATGTTGGAGATATCTGGTCATGGATAGACAGAATCACAATGATATAGTATGTCAAGGCCAGAAGAGAAAGTCATACAGCGTTTCACCTGCAGCCATCATACTTTGCTGCATGGTAAACTATCCTAAAAGTTGGTGCTTTAAGACAAGAACAAAAATTCATTTGTTCAGATTCTGTAGGTCAGCAATTTAACAAGCCTCAACACACAAGTACTTTTTAAACCTCTGTTTGCATCACAATTGTTAACCATTAACAAGTATGCAAAACAAGTCACATGGCCAAAGTTCCAATAATGTAGGAGGAACTACAGAAAGTTGTGGATGGAGGAAGCATGATTTATTGGGCCACTACTGTCATAATGGACCACAACACCCAAGCACCAGTAGGTAAAAGTATGAAGACTCCATGAAAGGAAATGAAATAAATATTTAATCATCTTTCTACCAAACTTCCAGTTCTGCTTATAAATTATTGACAATAAAATTTTTCTCACCCTTGAATAATGGGATGTAAGGGTTTGAGATGATATCATTTAAAAATTAAACCCTAAACTACTACAGTTTTATTTTTATCAGTGTTATTTTCCGTCAGTTATACTTTCACTTTGATACTGGGTAGTAAAGAAATCTTTAACAAAAGGCTTAGCAAAAACCATTTGTGAGGCCCTGTTGTCTTTTAGTTTAATTAACACTGTTCACTTATATCAACTTAAAATCTAACTCATATGCAGCTTTTTCCGCCGGGAACTGTTTGGGAGAAGACTACTTCCTGTGGAAGAGGGAGCCCTTTATTATTCATGGGCAGATGTTATGTATTTATGATTTGACCATAATCTGAAAGTCACCTAAGAGTAAACAGTTTTTCTTTTCTGTGTCTTAATTAGTCAGTGTCCTGAAGGATATGTGTGTGTAAAAGCTGGTGTAAATCCTGATTATGGCTACACAAATTTTGACAGTTTTGGCTGGACCTTATTAGCCCTATTTCGGTTAATGATGCAGGATTACCCTGAAGCACTTTATCACCAGGTAAGAACACAGAGAATCTGCACTGCACAGAAAAATGGTGCCATGCTCCTCCTTTCTGAAATAATGATCAAATATAATACACTGTATTAAATTTTTATGTGAAGAAGAATTTGAGGACAGAAGAAAAGAGGACGAGAATAACCTAATGTCAAACTCTATCTTAAAACTGAGCCCAAGTCTGTGTTCTTATGTATGGTATTGATATCTTATTTAATCTTTGAAACAATCCTACAAGGATATAAATATGTATATGTGCTTTTTTATGAAGACCCTAAGATCAGAGCATTTAGGTAATCTCCCCAAAGTTAAAACACATGTATCTGCCAGAGATCACTATACTGCTCTGTGGTCTCAGACATTTGACATTAACTAAGTAAAGAGCATTTCTAAGTACTAATTCTTTAGACAAAAAAATTGAACCTATGAGATTACCATGTATTAAGAAATTATTTGTTGAATGCCCACAATGTACTCCTTCTCTTTAATTCTCTATTTCTTCTCATTCTCCTTTAATATTCAATCAGGCTCCAGTTGTAATAGCAGAAAGCCTGCTGTTATGAGACTTGAAATCAAAATGCTGAGAGTCCTCCTTTATAACTGATGATTTGTGTGCCATAGTGTCTCAGAAGGATATAATACGTGCTCATTAAAATAGAGATTCAATTTTTCTTTTAAGAAAAGTTCCAGTATAGTGGAATATGCAGTGTCATTTCAGCAGCATAGTTAATATCGAAGGATATTAGATAAAATAAGTAAATTACTTTAAATTCCAAAAATATTTACAGTTGAAGAAGAGCACTCTTTTTAAACACACACACCATACTTTTTATGATTGAATAAATTATGGTGTGTGTGTATGTGTGTTTACAGGCCATTAATAATGATAAGGATAATATAATATATTTTTGGCACAAAGATTCATAATATATTATTAAATGAAAATCAAGTAAACCAAACATGCTTGTAGTATAATTATATTTCTAGTAAAAGTACATGAAAATATTACAAGTGATTTTTTTCTTTGTGCAAACTATATTTTTCTAATTTTGTAAGAGTAGTTATATTGTTATTTCCCAAAATTTTGACAAGCATCAATGCCTCCACCACAACACTGTAAACTTCTTATTTCTAAAATAATCTCATCATGTTATTCTCCTTCTAACAATCCTTCAGTGATTTCCAAATTTCTGTGAGATGAAGTTCAAAGTCCATATGCATTGTCCATAGTGCCCTTTAAAATCTAGTCTCAGCATTTGTTGCCAGATTCATTTCCCAAAAATATCCCAATATATACTCTCTGCTTTATTTGAGTCAAAAAGATTTGCTGTTTCCTAAATGACCTTTTCCTGTAATTTCTTGTTTCAGTGTGTACAAATTCAAGTTTCTTCCATCTTCAGTCTCATGCCTCAGATTTTTGCCTCCAAGCTATATTTCTTTTTTGACCTTTTCCCCAACCTCTTCTTTTAGAGCTGGACATATTCTACATCAGAATTCCATGGTACCCTGTAATTGCCTCAGGTAGTGCTTATTTTAATTGCTTGTTCAGCATTTCCTCCCACTAGGAGATACACTACCTAAGAAGAAGTATTTGGTCTTATTTTAATTTTTGTATTCTCAGCATCTAACACATAGAAATGTTTGATGAAGTTTTAATAAACAAAAATATAAGTAAATATTCATGGGTTATGTTACTTTATATAATAGTGAATGTGTTGCCTTTTTTTTTACAGCTTTCAAAGTGTGTTAGCTAATTTTCTTGGTAACATTGGTCTAAAGGAAATCCTCTCATACAACCAGTGAAATGAGAAATCAGTTTGGGAGTGCCCTGGTGCTGGAGTCTTACAGGACCTTCATCATTATTGTACTCTAAATTTTTATTGACTAGTGTAGATAAGGTTTGCTTTGATTTGGACTTGGTTTTTACTCTGAGCATTGCTCTACTGAACTAAACTGACTGTGACTAGGGAAATTTGGTAATTATTCCAAAGAGTACAGCTCATGTTTTAGAGGATATCATTCTCCGTTCGTTCAACAAATATTTATTTGACCCAAGTACTCTTTGATACAGCATCAGTACGGAAATGAACAAAGCAGATTGTCAATCCTCATGGAATGGAGTTATGTTTAGCAATAGTTAACGTAATGCATACTTGCCATGAGCTAAGATCGTCTCATACATTGTTTCATTTGATTTTCATAACAAATCTATGACAAAGGGGTATAATTAGCCCCTATTTCCTGCTAAAATATAATAGAACTAGAATTTGTATACTTTTCCATTCTAATAAGATTGTATACTTTTATTCTCCATCAGCTTCATATAGGGGAAAGAGCAAAAGTTTTGAATTCAGGCATTCCCCCACAGTTGTGAGATCTTTGCCTGTCTAATTTTCATCTCTTTTCTATGTGGTAAATACCACACGAACGTTTTGCCCAGAATTAATAAAATAATAACCATAAAGTATTTATTAATATACATATCCTGCAGTGTACTCCATGATATCTATTACTAACTCCTGAATATACTGTAAATGACAGCCATTTAGTAGGAAAAATATTTAACGACATCCTAAATAGCTGACTCACTGGGATAATCAAGTTTATTAAAAATACCTTTAAAGAAAAACATACTATAGATTAATAAGAAATTATTTCTGACTAAATGTTAGAAGGTCGTATTAATTTGTAAACATTCTTAACTCTGTTATATCAACACATTATTTTCTGTAAGTACCTGTCTATTGATTCAAATGAATTCTTAAAAATTAAAACTATTCCCATTTGTTTTCTTGAAACTGGTTCATATACTTTTAATCAATGAAGATAAATCAGTGGACTATATTTTAGATTTGTCATATCTACTTATAAATTTAAAAGTTTTCTGATATATCTTAGGTAATTATTATGAAATAAAAGCTAGTCAATGCGCAGTTTGGAAATCTACAGTTTTGTATTTTTCTATCCACAAATGACTTCATATAAGTGAATGATATAACTTTCCTTTGTGATTTGTCTAGAGGTTCGTCAACAAAGCAGGTATTCCGACAGATATAGAAATATTCCTGTTCCTCACCCCTTTGAATAGACCTGATTTTGTACCTCGTTGTGATGTTTCCATAAAGTTCAGAGGAAAGTAATCTCCAAACAGTCATTCGTTGACTTTATTACACTTCGTATAGTTAAAGATTCTACTTCAAAGTAAATAATCTTTCATATTTAGACTGTCCAGCTTTCTTTATTGAAAGATGACAGTTTTTTCCTTTCAACATGTTTACTCTGTTAATGAAGACATAAAAGTCAGATGTTCAGCCTGAATTAATTAAATTACTAAATTCTTCCCTGGTTTTGTACCATATATTTTGTACCTTACATATATGTCTAAATTGAAGAGCTTTCATTTATTTCTCCAGGTAGAGCCAGTACTTAAGCTGTCTTGTGATTACATTCCACTTATAACTAAATTATTTTCATAACAAAATTTCATTTTTCATTTTAAAATAACAGATTGCAGGAAGACAAATAACGTTTCCTCTCTGTCCTGTTTTCCACCTTTCCTTAGATCCTTTATGCTTCTGGGAAGGTCTACATGATATTTTTTGTTGTGATAAGTTTTTGGTTTGCCTTTTATATGGCAAGTTTGTTCTTAGGCATACTTGCTATCTCCTGTGAAGAAGAAAAGCAGAAAGCTGCTGAAAAAGCTAAGAAGATTGAGCCGGAGCTTCAGCAGGCTTTAACGGAACTTCAAGAAGGAAATAAAGCAGCAGAGGTACAGATTTTTTAAATGCTTTTTTGGAGTCAGAGTTTATCTTCTTGGAGCATATTGTCTTCTAATAGATGCTCAATATCTGTGTGTGGTACATAATAAGATCGTAAGTGATTTTAATAGGAGGGCTCACTTTTGCTACATAACATTCTTTCCTGAGTGTGGTGTGGTAAGAGTGACCAACATGTTTAAGATTTTGTTTTTGCTCCAAAATGCATACTACTACTGCTGATAAACTATGGATATATTATACATTTTTTTGAACTTGACTTCTCTTAATGCAGGTATAATTTATTAATTTAAACTTGCTTCAGACAGCACATCAGAATTAGCTTTGGAAAATTTC
Organism: Grampus griseus; assembly: GCF_964374135.1. Lineage (NCBI taxonomy): Eukaryota > Metazoa > Chordata > Mammalia > Artiodactyla > Delphinidae > Grampus > Grampus griseus. The sequence goes on from NC_139001.1 coordinate 65,235,723, forward strand.
AGTGTTCAACTCAAAAGTGACAGTGCCTTCCATAATTTAGAAATCAGAAAGTACTAAAAGCATGGATCGAAGTATAGTACTGAAGTTGTAAAAAGAGGAAAAAATTTTACTTTATTGACTTTCTAACTCGTTCAAGAGGAAATGCACTGTGCATCCTGACCTAAGGAGTTATTTTACCTGTGGAATAATTAAATCCATGATCAGTAAAATTTAATACAATTTTACTCTAATTTTCAATGACCTTAGTGTTGTGTTTGAATATATTTTCAGATGTTTAGCCTCATAGCAAAAGATTTTGCCCACGAATCTAAAAGTATTGACAGAAGTAACATTAAAGAAGTTGTAGAAAATTATCTTTAAAAATCTAAATTGTGCCATAAGTGTGCAGAAAAGAAGAACAGGACCTAGGAAAGCAACCAGAAGTAGCTTTCTTATATTCCACAGGACCTAGCTAGCTCACACCTCCTCTTAGGTTTAGAGAGGGATAGGTTTAGCTCAGTCTCCTAATATCCCTACCCAGAAGCTGTCAAGGTGTGCAGTGGGCAGAAGCCAAAGCAGCCTAAGGGGGACGGAACCCATGCCTCTTCTGAGGTGTTGCTCCCTTCCTCTGTGTTGTGAGCAGTCCCCCTGCCAAGAAACTTGTTCTTTGGAGGGTGCTTGGCCCAAAGTGATCACAAGCAAGTCCAGTGCTCCCACCCCACTGGCCTAGTTACAGGACCCTCACTTGCGGGAGGGGGGCCATGCCCTGCCTTCTTTTCCATCCTTCTGGAATATTTATTTTTGCACTCTTAACACTTGCTAATAAAGATTGTCTACACGGGAAAAATACTCGAACTATATTTTCTAGTAGATGTAAAAAGGACAGATTGACGGAGCAAACAAAAGATAGAAAGGGGCTATATCCAGGATCCTCTCACATAAAAAGATAAAAAGAGCTGAGGAAAAGTAAAGGGCAAAAGATTCACTCCGGCATGTGTAGTATGACTGGCTAAGAAGTTCATTAATACCAAAGGCCCCTGCTGGGCCAAAAAGAGGAAAATGTTAACTTCCCTGTTATATAACCCTTTCATTAAGTTGTCATCAGTAAAGAAGCTCTAGAAAAGTCATTCCACTACAAAGTGGGGTCTGAATGATATGATATAGGATCATACCAAATGACAAGTTATTGATAGATATGTGTATCTATGAGGTTTCAATGCATACAATTGAAAAATGAATCAATTACAGACGGTATGAAGAAAACATGTATAAAAAGAAGCTATCAAATATAGCCATCATATCACCCATGAGGAAGTCACAGAAGAACAAATTACAAAAGCTTTCTGTCTCTAGAAATGAGTCTGAGGTCCTTCAGATTGAATGATTGTAGTCTGAATGATATGTTGAATGTGTAATTTGTTTTGAAGTGGCATTTCAAATCTCAAGGGCTACACACAAATGCATTCAAGAGCACAATACTTCTCTTATTCCAGATGAGATGCCCTATTAGCTCTGCTTATGAAGAACTTAGATTATTCCCTAATTTCCCAATATCTCCATTCCTTTGGCTATTTGGATCACATAAAGCCTTTCTGGTTTTAATTAAATTCTTTCAATTATAAAAGGTTTCTGTTCCTGGAAGAGTACTAGAACATTTTGTCATGCAAAAGTTTTCTGGGAAAATGAGAATAAAAGTTATTTTCACAAGATGTGCTTTCTTTTCCTTTTTTATTTATACATAAGAAAACACTGGACAGTGAAGAATTTAAAATGGAACATACTGAGGACCCTTTAGATGACCAACCTGATTTAACCCTAGACAGATTCTAATTCCAATGTTGGAATTACTGGGAAATTACATATGTGTTTCATATTCTCACATTATAAGAAAACAGTAGATCATATTGGCTAAAATTAGAGTTTTGCAGTCAGATAAATATAGATTTAAGTCCATTTTAGCCACTTAATAGATGTATGATATTTGCCAAGCCTGTTAACCTTTCTAAACTTCAGCTTCTTTATCTGTAAGGTGTGTATTATAATATCTGTGTCATAGGTTGTTGTGAGATTCAAATTAAATAAACATTTGTAAAGCACTTAGCACTGCTTAGAATATACTAAGCAACTGAAAAAATGGTAATGACTAATTATAGGAAAGACAAGAAGACAACTGCAAGAAGGCACTGTCGTCCATATGGAGAATACTTGTCAATATAAAATTCTTTAAGTCTTTGACTATGTCCCCCTTTTAGGGATAATTAAAGTAATAATAATAATAATGATAATAATAGTATATAATGTTTATTGAGTGTCAACTATGTGCCAGACACATAATTAGTGTCTTCACAAATTCTCAAATTTAATCTTTATTGAGAAGTTCCAGTTACAAAGTTTGATCTATATTTATTGGTAATTGATTTCTCAACACTGAGAAAGAGAACCCATTTTTCATCACTTTACCATCACTGTTCTGGAGAATCAACACTGAAACAATATTATTTCATCAGTTACACAGTTTGTAGGTGAAACTTTCCTATGAATTGTCAGTTATTGGCAAAACCTTAGAAAAGAATGATTTATACAACTGTAGGAATATAAATATTAAAAAAACTTTTGCCCATCTAAACTGATATCCTTACAGTTCACCTGTATAATTAAACATTATTGACAATATTCTGTATGTTAGGCATTGTATTAAGCATTGGAGATTTTAAAATTAATAAATATAAATACAGTGTCTCTCATCATGAAGCTAATGGTCTAATGGGGAGATAAACTATAAAAATAAATGGTAACTTTAGGACCACCAGACATTATGTTTCCTGATGTTATGAAATAGGAAACATAAAACACCACAATATATTCTTGCCAAAATCCACGCTAAGTCTAATATGCCTCTAGATCTAACCATCTTTTTCCAGAGACTATAGGAGAGAGAAGAATGCATTAAATTAAACTAAAAAGACATAATCTGCCAAATTAAGAATGTGGAAAATTCTACAATATAAGTGATTCAGTGTCTTTAACAAATTACACAGGCTAAATAAATTTAAAAGCATGATAATCAGTAGAACTGCAAACCAAAAAAAAATGTATATCATTTTGTATTTTGATTGGAACAAGTCAACTATAATAGAATGTTTCTGAGAAATGAAAGAAAATGGTCTGGGTCTTGGATAATATTAAGGAATTAATAATTTTGCTGACTGTGATAATGGTGTTGTGGTTATCTTTTTAAAAAGCTTATTCTGAAATTTTATGATATTTGAAATTTGATTTAAAATAATTCAGGAAAAAAGTAGGGTGAGTAATACATGAAAAATGGAAAGTATAATGTCATTAATGGTTGAAGCAACCTATTGGGTACCTGGTGAGTATTATTCTCCACTAAAAAAATTAAATGAAAATATGGGAAGTGCTATAAAAGTGAGAAACTTAGTGCTTTGAAAACTTGTAATAAAGAATTTCTCTGAGTCAGAAAAGGTTTTTATTGAGGACTTGGCACTTGAACTGAGATCTGAAGAATGAGTCCGTTCTCTCTGGCGGGACGGAACAGGATGAGTCAGAGGATTAAAAAGGCCAGTGGGGTTGCAGTAGAGAGAGGAAGTCTGGGTCCCAGATGAACACTTCAGGTGTTCATTCCTAAATGCCAGGAGTATGACTGGGTTCTTCCTTTTTCATATCTCCCCTCCAGAGAAAATTGAAACCAGCAGTGAGAAGAATCCTAGCCCGTTCTTCCAGTTTAATTTTAATGCTGGATTGTCTAAAATTCAGGCATATATCCTCATTAGCTCTTAAACTTCCAAAAAAAATTTTTGAGTCATAATCCTTTCAATTTACATTGTAAACTAGGTGTATCCTTAGGAATTGGCCAACGTATGGGCACTTATTGAGAAGTTCAATTGAGATAATTACTAAACTGATATGTGGTTTGTTCATTTTGTATCCTAAAACATATCCATAGTTCAAGCCAAATCAGTAATGAGCATTGACTGTCTCAACAATAACGTTATCACTCTCCCCGCTCCACTGCTCCCCCCATCACAGATGATGATCTTAACTGGATTGCTCTTTGTTGTAAATTCATCAAACATTGTCACCGTCACTACCACAAGCAGCTCTATGAGAAGTAATTCCTCGGTATTAAGAATATAGTGGAGGATATTGTTCACGATATGACAAAGTATCATCTTTATGAAGAAACACCTGGGAAATTCCTATCAGACTTTAATAACAAAAATTATAGTTCTGTCAAATATGGGTAATACCACTATCATTCTCTGATTTTCTCCTTTTATAGTTGACCTCATAATATAAAATGATTTTGTTGAGTTGCAAGTAGTACACATTCATTTTCCAAATAATCCTAAGTCAGTTTAATAATATCTATAGTGTAAAGAGTGGCAAATTATGGAACACAGAAAGGCTTTTGGAAGAAAGAATCAGCATTTTAAAGAAGGTTATAAGCCGTCTTATAGTTATTGTCTTAGATATACAAAGGGGAGAAGCCAGTATTAGACTCATCAAATTTCTTTTTAGACCAAGACTACAGAAATAGAAATGAAGAAAAGATCATCAACTTCTATGATTACTTCTTTGGATATGTTGGATGATGCTACTATCAGACATAAAGAAGGTAAAGTAAAAAATATTTAGACACTATGGAAGGTACCATTCATATGATTCACTTTTTTTTTTAATTATTTATTTATTTATTGGCTGTGTTGGTTCTTTGTTGCTGCCCGCGGGCTTTCTCTAGTTGCAGCGAGCGGGGGCTACTCTTCGTTGTGGTGAGCTTCTCATTGTGGTGGCTTCTCTTTGTTGTGGAGCATGGGCTCTAGGTGCACAGCCTTCAGTAGTTGTGGCACAGAGGCTCAGTAGTTGTGGCACATGGGCTTAGTTGCTCTGTGGCATGTGGGATCTTCCCAGACCAGGGCTCAAACCCGTGTGTCCTGCATTGGCAGGAGGATTCTTAACCACTGCGCCACCAGGGAAGTCCCCATATGACTCACTTTTAAGGAAATCCTCCAATTTCTTCAGAATTTTAGATGATAGTAACTAAAATTTAAGGAATAACATGAGACTATTAGGATAAACAATACTTTAAAATTTCATAAGCATAGTGTTTTAGACACTGGAAAAGGAACCAAAGAGTACCAAGGTATTTTCTTTGTTTAACACTGAAAACAACATGAAGTATTACCTTGTAACTAAAAATACAGTTTGGTGTATATAACATTAACCTATTAAGGTCCTTTTTATACTTGTCTCTGCTTTTTAAATATATATAACTAGTAATCATTATTATAGACAATATTGAAAGACATTATTTTGTAAAGCATGTAAATCTAAAATTATAAATATACTCTCAGTTATATTCCATATTTGTTTTTCTTGAGAGGTACTCCTATGTTTTGATTCTAATACGTAATTTGTCTCATTTTCATTTGTCTAACTTGAAAGCATGAACAAAATACAAGAAATTTACTTTGCTCAGATTTTTATTAATACAAAATATTTCTATTTGCTAATACAAAATCAGAAGTCTAGTTTCAAACCTCCCTTTGCATGCAAAAGTCAAAAATTTCTACTAGTTAGAGCTTAAATAAACAATTAGCTAATGCATAACTTTTCTATTCTTTCATTTCAGAACTTAGAAAATCCAGGAAGAGATGCCCATTTTGTTGGTATAGATTTGCTAAAACTTTCTTGATCTGGAATTGTTCTCCTTGTTGGTTAAAGTTGAAAGAGTTTGTCCATATGATTATAATGGACCCATTTACCGATCTTTTCCTTACCATATGCATAATTCTAAATGTACATTTTTTGGCCTTAGAACACTACCCAATGAGTTTAGAAACGAACAATATTCTCAACATTGAAAACCAGGTAAGGCTCTCATTGTACATTATTTTCTTTTGCAATTTCAACTTTTCTTTAGTCATCATTATCCCTGCTATTTTATTTTATAACTCCAAAATGTTGCAAATGCATTATATGAGTATGAGATGAAGTACTGTGTTCATGCTTTCTCACCTCACCTCCCCCAGCCCTGCTTTGTGAATATTCTTATCATTGAATAGATTTATAGCTAGAGTCCGTTTAAATTTAATACTTCTAGCTAGCTGCATGGCAGTCAGGTTAAGTAGAAATTATTTATTTCCTCTCCCTTCTCAAATATCCCCTCTTTTGGTATGGTAGCCCCTAGATCAAGGTAGGGCAGAGGTGAAATAACAGACACAAGTCCTTCACTGACATCTGAATTTTGAATTCTGTTACAACTGCACCTAATCTTAGACTGGAGCTTATCCTTTTGGCAAGGTATTTTTGAGATTTGCCCATCTTTTCTTTCCACATACAATACAAAAGAGAAAGATTTCTATGAGTTTAAAAACAAGTCACATTCAAGCAAATATATATTGTTTAATTTCGTTTGCTTTTATTGTTGTTTAGTTACTTGATACTAATACAAACAGCCAACTGCTACCAATTTTGAACTATACATTTACTTGATACCAAAACAGTAATTTAGTTAGTTCTGCCAGTGTAGTTTTCAAAGGACAATTTCCATGGGTTTGCTTTTTTTCTGGATCATATATACTTTTGAAAAATTTCTTTTACACTTTTAAAAATTAAATATCTTAATATGTACTCTTTAGCCCAAAAGGAACTATTCAAAATGAAAAAATTTTCACTCTCAAATATTCTTTTGTTTTCTTCCAGGATGACTTTTATTAAAGTAATTGAAGATTACACGATGTTTGACATTAGATTGTCAAACAAAAGCTATGAGCCTGTACTTGTAATACAGACTCTGAAACTAATCAGATCTTGACAGAGGAAATATGAAAAAGGTGGCAGTGAAAATTTACAGTTTCTGCGTGTGAGGGTTCTGACAGAGCTACTGGAATTATATTCTCATCTCTATGTTTTGTTTTATTTAGGTGTTTATTGGAATTTTCACAGCAGAAATGATTTTTAAAATAATTGCCATGCATCCATATGGGTATTTCCAAGTAGGCTGGAACATTTATGATAGCCTAATTGTGTTCCATGGTTTAGTAGAACTTTATGTAACACATTGTCATGGACTGGCTGTTTTACGATCATTCAGGGTGGTAAGTAGAATCCAAGACCTAAATTTTATTTTATAAAAATTCATCTCAGTTTCCTCAGACGTGAAGTGGGAAGAATAGTAATACCTATCCTTTTGGTATACTGGAGGTAGTAAATGAACTGATTCATATGTAACAAGCTTAGAAAGTAACCCAGAAAAGAGTAAGTAGTCTCCAATGCTGTTGTTTGGCTCAGGCATTAAAGGAAATACGCCATATATACAGCAAATTTGAGATACAGTTTTAGAAAGCAGGGTCAGGAATACTGGGTCAGTTTTGAGAAGCAGGATAATAAAGAGTCCCAGAAGCTGAATGCCAGTGTGTAACTAAAGAATCAGGTGAGTATTTCTAAATGTAGGGTAGAAAACTTTGTAAAAGAAGAACGGTAAGGCCAATAAAATGTTATTAGAAAATTATCAAGTCAGAATCACTATATGCCTGCAATGTAGGTGGTAGTAAAAGCATCAGAAAACTAGGCAAAGAAATAATGTTATTAGAATGATATTTATAGAAATGTTGGGCATTTGATAAATAATATATTGTCTCATTCTTGGTAACAAGTTGAAGGAATGTAGCAGATATCAAGAACAATTAAGTAGATTTGATCTTATCCAAATAATTCTTCAGAATCCTATCTTAAATCTTTATCCATAGGCTTGTCTAATGAGTAAGAGAAAAATATAAAAGCTGTATTTATCAAATTTATGGATGAAACAAGACTGGGAAATACAGACAATGTAATAAAAGGTAGTATCAAAATATCTGAAAGACTAGTAATGGACTGAATCTAAGATGATTACGTTTATTTATTTATTTTTTGGCTGTGTTGGGTCTTCGTTTCTGTGCGAGGGCTTTCTCTAGTTGCGGCAAGCAGGGACCACTCTTCATCACGGTGCGTGGGCCTTTCTCTATAGCGGCCTCTCTAGTTGCGGAGCACAAGCTCCAGACGCGCAGGCTCAGTAGTTGTGGCTCACGGGCCTAATTGCTCCGCGGCATGTGGGATCTTCTCAGACCAGGGCTCGAACCCGTGTCCCCTGCATTGGCAGGCAGATTCTCAACCACTACGCCACCAGGGAAGCCCTAAGATGATTAAGTTTTACATGGATAAATGTTAAGTCCTACCCCTGAGTCCAGAAAGCCAACTATATACCAGAAAATGTTGAGGAAGGTATAGCACATATAAAAATAATATATGGATTTTAGATGACCCAAATATTAAGGTGATTTTGTGCCATATAAATAAAATTTTTTTAATCTGGTGAAAAGAAATGAAATATTCAGACTAAACCTAGCATGTTATGTTTGGTCTTCCATGTTATTTTTAAAGGTAAATACACAATAGAACTGTCAATGGAATTCAATGGAAGCTGAAGACTTTTCCAGCATCATCTATATGTCAAAATGTGGGAAAATATTCAATACACTGTGAAAAACAAAACAAAGAATGGATACTTGCTTTACCAGATATTAAAACATAAAACTAGAATAATTATAATAGTGTAATATTGAATGGGAATTGACAGATCAATAGAAGAAAATATACATGGATTTACAGTAATAAACTATAGAATATGTAAGATGTATTAAGAATTATACATAAACTGAATTTTCAGTGCTTAGTATTAATAATGCTCAAAACTGAATATTACATTAATGACTACATATGTATATGTGTATAATGCTGATAAAAAATTTTAATGTACATCGTAATGAATAGTGACCAGATTTTTTGTTGTTTTTTTCTTATTCTGGGTTTTACATTGCTCTATCAGTTGCGAATTTTCAAATTGGGGAGATATTGGCCAACTTTCAAGATTTTGCTGCTGACTCTTGGTAACTCAGTGATGGCCCTGAAAGACTTGGTCCTGCTGTTGTTCACATTCATATTCTTTTCTGCTGTGCTTGGCCTGAAGCTGTTTGGTTCAAATTACAAAATATACGTCTGCAACATAGATGAAGACTGTCAACTTCCACACTGGCACATGCATGATTTCCTCCACTCCTTCCTGAATGTATTCCGGATTCTCTGTGGAGAGTGGATAGAAACTTTATGGGATTGCTTTAAGGTAGCAGGCCAATTCAGTTGTATTCCTTTTTACATGATGGTGATTTTAGTTGGAAACTTATTGGTAAGTAATCCATGCTTTAAAATTTTCCTTGAAAAACTGATGTATTGTAGTCTGGCATTTTCACAATGTGGACTTATGGAAGCCAGTGGTCTATAACTGTGCTATCTGATATGGTGGCCTCTAGCCACATGTGGCCATTGATCAGTTAAAATATGAGTGGTCCACTTTGAGATGTGTCATAAGTGTAAAATACCCACTGAATTTGAAGTCTTACCTCCCAAAAAAGAATGTAAATGATTTCATTAATAATTTTTATATCGAATGTATTTTAATTATAGTATTTTGATACATTTAGTTGAATAAAATATATTAGTAAAATTAATTTCACCTGTTTTTGTTTACACTTTTAGTGTGCCTACTGGAAAATTGCATATGTGATATGCATCATATCTCCATTGGATAGCACTGGTTATAACCTGCTACTCAAAGTAGCTTTGGTTTTATGGGAGATAGTTATTAATGAAGACTCTCAGATCCCATCCCAGACCTGTGGAATCAGAATCTATATTTTAACAATATCCCCAAGTGATCTGTATGCACATTAAATTTTAAGAAGCACTTAAATGTAGCACTGGTTGTCAAATTTGACTGCACGTTGGAATTACCAGGGGAACTAATAAAAATAAACTAATGTCTTGGATTCATTCCCAGAGATTCTGATTTTATTGGTATGTGGACATAACCTGGTCATCACGATTTTTTTTAAATCCTCATTTGATTAAATTGTGCAGCAAAGTTGGAAAACCACTGATCTATAAAACTGTTATGCATTAACTAAGAGGAAGTACTTTCACTTTTAAATTTCCAGTAATTGGAGTGATATTACCTTTTACTTCTTCAAGAAAAAAATGGCTTATAAGACAAAATTCTTCTTACAGGAAAAAAAAGAGATTCAATATTTACGTTTTATTCCTAAGTCATAGAGGTCAAGCACATCTCCCAAAAGGTGGGGAAAAAAATCACAGGTTAGACTCCATTGTATCAGCACATTTCCTCATTGCTTCTGTTTACCCTGGGCATACTCCTGTCATATGCACACATTGACATTATGTTTAATTGTTCATGTACTTGTCTATCTTCCTTATTAAACTGTAGGCTCCATGAAGGAAGGGATCATGAGTCCTCCTATTAATCTTTTAGGAGACTAGGCTATTTTTAATTCAGAGCGCACTTAAACAAAGCAGTAGCATTTTACAGTGTTATAAAGTTCTTTCTTTAGATCACAGTTCCAGAGCATTTTGAACTTGATTTTCAGCCTTTTAACACTCTTACTGTATATATATATATATATATATATATATATATATATATATATATATATATATATATATATATATATATATATATATATATACGGGGAAGTGTGTGTGTGTCTAAGATATAAGAAATCTTACATTGTAAGCTCTTAAATATACAGTTGCTGTAGCATAATTTTTCCTTCTCCAAATCCTGACACAAAAATCTATTCTTTCATTCATTCCATACTTAATTAATTTTTCAACAAATATTTTTTATCATGTACTTTGTGCCTAGCATTGTGCTGGTTGTCTATTTAAGAGAAAACATGGTTTCTACTCATATGAAGCTTATAGTCATGAAATTCTTACTAAACACCCTTTTCATTTTTCTCACTGTGGACAATACTTAACCAAACAAAGGGAAAAAAAACAACCAACTACCTTAAATTATACTTGGTCTTTCCCTTTGTCCTTTGAGAATGATAGAGATGCTAATAGTCTAGTTCCTACAAGGGCCATGGAGCCCCTGCCCAGATTATCTGTAAGTAAGCCTTAATATCAAAATGGGACACTAGTGGGAGAAAATCAAACTATTCTGGGGATATTGGCATTCAATTACTGTCTTTTCAGTTTTTTTTTTTCCATTGAGATTCTGTAACTGTAGGTTATAGAAAATATATGTTAGTTGTTCAGATGATCTTACCTGCAAGAAATTTCCAGTGCTGAGCCATCTTATACCCTCTGTTTTATTGCTACACCAAAACTATGGTTACGATTAAGATGATTTATTTGATGACTTTATTAACTGCAACAATATTTTGATTTTTCCATGAGTGAGTCTCATTTGAGCTTTCTCTATTCCTAAGTGTTAAAAAATATCTGGGTATTGAGAAGTAAAAGTAATTCATTAGAAATGAACACGATTTGGTGGGTACTTCATAATATTTTAGGTGTATATGTGCATGAGAAACAGTAATTATCAGAGTGCTTGAGAATTCACCTCTTCACATAGATCCAAAATTCTGAAAGATATTTTAACAAATGAATGCTGCAGATCTTCATATACTTAGCTATTTTATTTTATGTACACATAAATTTTCAGTATAAGTATTTTTAAAAGTAGATCTTAATATATGAAGAAATCAGAAATACAAGCAGGAAAATGTTATGTAAGTTATATACATATTATTACACATAATGTGTAACATTTGAACCTTTCCCTTTAAAAATAATAAGTAAAGCATAAAGTAAATTAAATCTTCAAAAACTCAAATATCTGAAAAGAGGAGAGAAAACTGCCAGAATAGACAAAATGCTCAAATTACTACTTTAAGTCTAAGAGAATAATCAATATAAATCTCCAACACTAGAATCTAAAATTATAATCTATACCCTACAACAACAAACAAAATAAAAATCTGATTCTCTGGAAAATGTACATGCCTTGATCTTATTTCTCAGTGATGGTAAAGGTCGAAATACACACTATCCTCGAATTCAAAATAACTTGCAAATATTAGGAATGATTCTTCCATCACTCACCTCTTTCTTATTTGACCAAATTTATTATCACAGAGAATCAGTTAACCTACCCAATCCCTGTGCTTGCACGTCACAAGGAAAGTTAGATGTGGGCTTCAGAACCAGAGATAGCTCTCTCCCCATGAGATTCCTCATGGGTTTGCAGACCCATGAAGATGTCATTACACATCTTCCTGGGGCTAAAGTGAAGTCAGCCACCTGGAGTAGCAAATCATTTTCTCACTTTGGGAGAGTTAGCCTGGCTTAGTGAGAAAAACAAACTTTGGAATAAGACAGACTTATGTTCAACCTGTGTGATCTTTGATACTTAGCATCTGTAAGCTTTGTGGTTTTCATCTGTAAAAGAGAAACAAATGATATTTCATAGAATATTGTGACCTTGAGATGAGTTCTGGCTATACAAACCACTAACACAGCACCTGGCCCACTGTAGATGAGCAAAAACTGAATAGCCTAAATAGCATTGTAGTGTGTATGCTGTTTTCAAATCTCAGGTCTGCTTTTTTAAAAGATTATTTTGTCGTTGTTGTTTGAAAGGAAACAAAAAAATGAGATGCATTTAACCTCATTTACTTCCTCATTCAGATACTTTACCTGTTTCTGGCATTGGTCAGCTCATTTAGTTCATACAAGGCTGCAACAACTGAAGAGAATGATGAAGCAAAAAATCTCCAGCGTGCAATGACGAGGATTAAAAAAGGAATAAATTATGTGCTTTCTAAAATATTATGCAAAAACCAAAATGTTCCAGAGGAAACAATGGACAATGTAAGTGATATATATGTTAAAGAGAATATTTCTGACCATACTCTCTCTGAATTGAGCAACACCCAAGATTTCCTCAAGGATAAGGAAAAAAGCAGTGGCACAGAGAAAAACACAATGACCGAAAATGGGAGTCAGTCACTTATCCCCAGTCCCAGTGTCTCAGAAACTGTACCGATTGCGTCAGAAGAATCTGATATAGAAAATCTGAACAATAAGGAGATTCAGAGCAAGTCAGGTGATGGAAGCAGCAGAGAAGTAAGTTGTTTTAATATCATGATTTCTTATTGTTGATTGATGGCATTGTTGATAAGGAAGTGAAGCAGTGCTGAAGTTCCCGAGTTAGATTACCCATTCAATCCTAGCTATAGCATTCCTTGCTCCTGATTTTCTGCTGCTGATCAAGTTTCTTAAACTTTCTAAGCTTCAGTTTCCTCGTCTGTAAATGAGGATAAACTTGTATCTATTTCTTAGAGGAGATAGAAAAGAAAGATTGAGAAAAATAGTTCAATAGTGCATAGAATAATGCCCATATATAGTAAGCACTTAGTAAACAACAGATAATATAATTATAATAGTCTGTCCATTAATAAGCAAGCAGCATGGGGTGATGAAAAGCATATTGAAGAAAACTACATTTTTAAAATCTATGTGTGTTATTGGAGAAATCACCAAACTCTCCTGGACTTTATCATGTTTAAAATATAAGATGGGACTAGAAGAGTGCTAAGTTACTTTCTTGCTTGCTAAAATTTTAAGATTCTTGTCAGTTCATTTCTGCAACGTATTATAGCATATATAATTGAGCTGGACTAAAAGAACAAGGGAAAAAACCACCAGTTTGAATTGTGAACATTTTGCAACTTTATAAACACAGGGTGGTGGGGGAGAAGGGTCATATTCAAAGAAGGGCAGATACTGCTGTTCACTTAGCTTTGAAAATGTATACCCTACGGGATACAGTCTTACTGTCTTCATTTGCGAGCAGCATAATGTGTTAGTAGGAGCTATCATTTAATTCAAAGCTACATCTATAGAGATCACATCTGCACTGTGAGCCACTTGCATTGGACCTCACTAGAGAATCGTTTTAGTTCATTCACTGGCATGGGGAAGGGCAGAGAATATCTTTTTCCAGGTCCCCATAGTCTCTGACACCATCTTATCTCCCAGACCTCTTCTGGCTTGGCAGCCGCTCTCTGCAATAACTTATCAAATTGGCCTTCTAAAAGGAATTAAGTTTCAATTATTCAAAGTCCTTCTAGTTTCTAGTGCAGGCATCTTTGTTTCCGAGAATCATTTTCACTCCTTGTCACACCCCATATTCTCAGGTTCATTTTCCTTTAATTAATACCATTATTAGAAAATGAAAAGTATTCTTCTCCAGCACACTTCTATATCTTCACTTAAATATTTATGAATATTTATAGAGTGCTAGCTGATTTTATTTAAATTATAACAACACTATAAGGCATGTACTACCATCCATTTCTCAGTAAAATTACTATTTATCATAGTACATCATGGGGAAATGGGAAACTTCTTGCCAATCTCATTAGAAAGTTGGAGATACGAAAATACATAGGAAAGATGGAAATTAATATAACTGTAAATGTTGAAGTTTCAGAAGTTGTCATTTAAGCTGCATAATTATTTGGTCTTGTTGATTGGTTAACTACTCAAAGAAGATTTATTCATTTATATATTTATAACACTTTCCAGATTATGTAGCCCAAGAGTGCTTAGGATGTTGATATACCAAAAGCCAAAGATGAAATATAAAATTACATGTGATCTGATAATTCAGAGATTCATACTCTCTTTGGTATTTAAGCTTTCATATTTTATTACAAATATATAACTATATAAATTTCATAAAAGCATAAAATTTAAATCAGATTTTGTAACTTGTTTTTTCATAATGTAGCAATATATATTGGCCATTAAATAATCTTTTACTAAAATGATTTATAATTTTGAATCTTAATTGATTTATTTATAAATTTAGAATAAAAGTACTCACACAGTTTTGGGAAAATGTCATCAAATAATTTATGTGCAAGGGTTTTCCAAACTCTAATAAAGCATTTAAATATAAAATGTATAATTTTCAATCATTGAATGCTCAAACATGATATAATATTAATTTATTTATTGTCTACTCCCAAATCAGTGCATTGCTATACCCTTATTTTATCAATAATAAAGAGAATACGAAGGGAAATGAAATAATTTTTCAAGAGATTTGCTTATTTAAGAGTAATATCCTGCTGTATATTTTATTTTTTTAATTGAGCACCATGATGTCTTACAATTGACCGTATATGGTTTAAAGCAAACAAAACTTCTAATTTTATTTCCTTGATGCTTACTGTGCAAAAGACAAAGAGGTAGAACAAAATATTTATAATTTTCTTTTTTGTATACTCTACCTAGATCTTTCCTTTCAGAAATTTGAGATAGCCTGCACATCTTTTAGAACAGTGTTATTAACAATATGTTAATTTTAATCTAAAAATCATTTTATCTTAAGTTAATTTTTTAAATATTTTTTTAAAACTTCAATTCCCAGAGATATGTATGCATTTTAATATCAATTATGAAATTGGCCTGAAGTCTTTTACTCCTGACAGTAGTCTTTCTGTACATAATTTTTCTTTTTTCTGAAAATAAAATAAACTTTAACTACAGTGAGTAGATGAAAGTTTAATCACAACTTTCTTGGTGGGATTTTACTTTTCAGAAGGTAAAGCAATCTAGCTCATCTGAATGCAGTACGGTTGATATTTCTATCTCTGAAGAAGAAGAAATGGTCTATGAACGTGGAAAGCCAAAGCGTCTTAAAAACGGTAAGAAAAAAATTAATTCCTTTGAAAATTGTATTGAAATTAGACTAAATTTCTCTTAACCTAAATAATACTATTGAATATACTTTTAATTTTAAAGAGTTTGTAATTTGACTAAGGAATACACACACATGAACATGTTTGTGTGCATGCACATGTACACATGCCCATATGAATCCTGATAGAAACTTATAATAAATATCTAAGAAAAAGTCAGTATTTGGAAAAGAGAGGAAGGGCCTACTTCCTAGGGAGTCTAATGAAGTAGTTAAGAGTGTTGGTTCTGAAATCAGACAGCCTGAGTTCGTATGCCAGCCCACCATTTACTAGCTTTTATTTACCCTCTCTCTGGCTCATTTCCTAACATGTAAAATGAGAATAATAATAAGACTTCATGGGATTATTAAAAAGATTAAATTCGTGTACGTGTGTATGTTTTTATAACTTGTGGAATGGGGTCAATATTTAAAATACTCATAGGAAAACAAATCACGTGATGGTCATGTATTTTTATATACCACATGAATATTAAGAAATGTATGGGGCTTCTGTCAGTTGACCAACTCAATAGATATGTAGCATGCAACCCTCAATGACTTATAATTCAAATTAGTTTCCTAACAAGATTAACAAATAACTGTAGGTTCTGAACATTTGAAATCACTGGAAATCATCAAAATGGTAATTGCTAAATGTTCAAATTCCTATATTCAAAAATAAGAATCCGCTCTTGGTAGCTTGAGTTATAGCACTTGTATCATACAAGACCAGGGAGGAAACATTTTCTATATTTTTCTGACCAAAGATGTATAAATTGACTCTAGGTAAAATTTTATAAAATTCTAAAATGTGTCTCTTTAAACTCCACCCACCTCCATTCTTCATTCTCTTACCTGTTAATCATACCCTTCTCAAGCCTCACGTTTTCCTTATGCTAACTCTCTTGACGAGAAGGTAGAATTCAACCTCATACACCAGTACCCTACCCACAAATTACTCCAAGCTTAGCTCCTTAAAGAGTCTCAATCAAAATTTCCATTCCCATGCCACCTAAGAGCTGGGATCAATTTAATTTACTTAACTGATATTATACCTCTTACCATGTCATAAATATTTGTATATTTAAATGGAAATGCTTGTTATGCCATGTGAATCTTCAGAGAATGACTTTTCAGGCATTATACAAAAATGTAGTAATCAGAAGATGATGTGTGTGTGTCTTGTGTGTATGCATGTGTGTGTTTTGTAGGAGTGGGGGTGAGTTCTATTTTCAGACTCTGTCCAGCAGGGTAAGAGGATGTTCTAATTCATCTCTTCCTTTCACAATTTCTTTCCTCCTACTGTTACCAAACTCACAAGCTAAGTTTTTCCTTTTTTTCCTCAGTGATTGCAGTGGTCACTACAATAGAGGTAAAAATCAAATATTTATGTCAGAAACCACCTATATTAGACTCTGTAAATAAATACTTGCCAAAACATTTGGAATGTTTACTTTTTCATGAGTTTTCTAGATTTCTGTTCTTAATAGTTTCATTCTTGACAGGTTATGGACGAAGATCTTCATCTGCTCAAATCAGCAGAGACTCCAGGAAAAGAAAAATTTGGCAGAACATAAGGAAAACTTGCTGCAAGATAGTAGAAAACAGTTGTTTTAAGTGTTTCATTGGCCTTGTCACTCTGCTCAGCACAGGTGCTCTGGTAAGTGAGAGTTCATATTTTTATGGAAAAAAAATGCATCATGAGTCTACATTCATGAAGTCACCATGCCAAATCATTTTCCCCAGAATACTTATTATAGCACAAAATTTCATATTCTAGGATTTTAGTTTTGGAAGACATACATTACAGTTTCTCAGAAAGTCTGTATATGCCTCATTCAATATTAAATAAATAATATAATTTCAAAATATGTGAATGATAGCAGGAAAAAAGAATGTTAATAAATACCCAATTTTTCTTATTTTAATAAAGTTTAATAAAATGCACATATTGTGCTAGTACTTTGTTACCCGTTCTATTGGAAAGAGAAATATTGCATTTACTTTTTTGTAAAATTAATTAATTAATTTTTGGCTGCGTTGGGTCTTCATTGCTGCACGTGGGCTTTCTCTCTAGTTGCGGCGAGCAGGGGTTACCCTTCATTGCGGAGCGTGGGCTTCTCATTGTGGTGGCTTCTCTTTGTTGCGGGCTCTAGGCGCATGGGCTCAGGAGTTGTGTCTCGAGGGCTCTAGAGCACAGGCTCAGCAGTTGTGACGCATGGGCTTAGTCGCTCCGCGGAAAGTGGGATCTTCCTGGACCAGGGCCCGAACCCGTGTCTCCTGCATTGGCAGGAGGATTCTTAACCACTGTGCCACCAGAGAAGTCCCTGCACATACTTTTAAGAACCTTTGAACTGCAAATATATTTACCCATTGACCCAAGAATCTTAATTCAGGGAAATTATTTTAAAATCTTCACACATATTAAATGCATTTACAAGGCTATGCACTGAAGAATTTTTTGTAATAGCAAAAGATTGAAAAACAAAAAGAAACCATATTAGGTGACTGTTTAAATATGCTATGGTACAGTCATCCAATGGGATACTGTGCAGTTACCTAGAAAATACAAGAGCTGTCTGCATGCTGATATTGCAATTCCCCAAGATATGGTAATAAGTGAAAAAAAAGAAAGAATAAAGTGTACAGCATGCTACATTTTATGTAAGAAAGGGAGAAAAATAGAATGCATATTGATATTTGCTTGTGTTTAATTAAAGAAGATCAAAGAATGATACACAAGAAATAGTTAATCATGAGATGCACAAAACAGAGTCATGGTTGGGAACCAGACTTTGTACTGCAAATATTTTTAAAGTAAACTTTATACTGACATTTAGCACACATACTGAAAAGCATGAAAATCTTAAGTGTATAGCATAAAAGATTTTCACCAAGTGCATGTACCTATGTAACCATCACCTGGCTTGAGAAATAGAATGCTACCAGGGCTCCAGAACCATACTCTGACCCTAACAGTTACTTCTTCATTCCATGTGGATAGCCAGTATGTGGACTTCAACTGCCACAGATTGGTTTTGCCTATTTTTTAATGTTTTAATTGAAATAGAGACTTCTGTATATCTTTTTATATTATTTCACATTATATACCTATTCAGTAAGTAAATACATGTAATGAATAAAGTCCTTTAAAATAACTTTGGATGATATTTATAATCTGCTTTTATAAACACTTTTACTCCATAATTCGTTCAATTGAGTCAGCAATTCTCTTATTTTATATTTACTTTTATTTAATAGGTTTTTAAGAGTCACACCATTATTTACCAAAGATTATTTTCATCCTTGTTTAATCTTTGACCTCAAATACACTTTGAAACAAGTCTGCCTGAGGTTATTGATATTTTATTGCCTTTTTTACAGTGATAAAAAATACTATGAAATTGCTTTGAATGACATTATCAGAATTTGCTTCCTTCACAGTAAAATTGAGGTTGATCTATTAAAACCAAGAAACTTTAGAAAAACATTATAATTTTATTTCATATTCATGTGTTTCCAATGGTTGATCTGACAAACTCTGTGACTTTTTCATGTAATAGCAACATGGATTTCTGAAAACACAGGTTTGGGGGGTTTTGTTTCTTTGTTTATCTCTGCTCCTTTAATCTCAATAGCATATATCTATGAGATGGCTATGTGGAATTAGAGACAAGAACCAGGTCAGATGTGACTAAAGATTCCACCTCTTAAGTTTGATTAATTGATTTGAGAGAGGCTTTTCAGATCACTAATTAGAACACAATTTGGAGGTTCTGGAATCAATGAATAATGTCTGCTACAGGCATGGGATCAGAAAACAGATGTGGATTGTGTGAATAAATCCAAACCAAGTGAACAAGCCCTTGAGACTACAACCTATGACAATGCTCACCATCTAGAGATGGGATTTCATTCCCCTCTGTGCCAAAAGAGCTTATAGAAATTACATGTACACTAATCCTTAAATTTTTTACCCACAGGCTTTTGAAGATATATATATTGATCAGAGGAAGACTATTAAAGTCTTATTAGAATATGGTGACATGATCTTCACTTACATCTTTATTCTGGAAATGCTTCTAAAGTGGATGGCATACGGTTTTAAAGCCTATTTCACTAATGGCTGGTACCAACTAGACTTCATGGTTGTTATTGTACGTATTTTAAAGAAAAAATTGAAAGGCTATTTGATTTACTCTTCCTTCTTTACTCTGACTTACTCTTCCATTTACTTATGTCTTTCTTTTCCCTCTCTATATACATTTTCAGTCACCAACATCCCATATTTCTTCATATGTAATGCTTCACATCCATCCTTTTCTTTTCATTCTAAAATTTTAACAGTTCAGTACTTAACTCCTGATTCTTCTAATCATTGCCTATAAACCTGCTGCTAATTAGAATAGTCTTATTGCAGAATATCTTGAAAATATCAGCATTCTAAAATATTTAGATGGGTTCTACCTTTAAATCATACATTTAAAATTAGACTACTTATCATAACCTTCACCAGTACCACACTGATCCAAGCTACCAGAACTGCCCATTTGTATCACTGCAGTAGATTCCAAGCTGAGATCCTTGCTTCCACCACTGCACGCCTTTGTTCTACTCTCCACATAGCAACCACATATGTTGTACTGTTGTAAAATGAAACTCAGCTCAAGTAACTTTTCTTGAAATCCTCCAATAAACACCCCTCACTCATAGTAAAAGCTACAGTCTTTGCAATCAAAGGCCTACAAGTCTCTACATGATCCAGTCTTATGTCCTGCTACTCTCCCTTTCCCCCATCCTGGTCTATATACTGCTCCACCAGCACCGGAATTCTTGAAGTTCCAAAACCATGCCAAAATTACTTCTATCTTAGTGCCTTTGCACTTATTCTTCCTTCCACCTGAAATTTTTGCTGGCTCACCTCATTTATGTCTGCTGAAAAGAAAGTGTTGAAGTTAGGTCTTTCTGCATTACCATATTTAAAACTGCAACCACTACAATACTCCTTTGTGCTTTCTCTGCTTTCTTCATTTCCTATTAATATTATATGGGGTTGGCCAAAAAGTTCCTTCGGTTTTAAGTAAAAATAAAAGACACATTTTTCATTTTCACCAAGAACTTTATTGAACAACATATTCACCCTTCTGTTCCACTACTTTCTGCCATTTTTCAGGCAACTTCATAATTCCATCTTCCCAAAACTTTTTATCTTTTTGAGCAAAGAACTGTTCTAGGTGCCTTTTACAGTCTTCCAGCGAACTGAAATATTTTCCATTAAGAGAATTTTGTAAAGACCAAAATAAATGGAAATCCAAAGGTGCAGTGTCTGGTGAATATAGCGGATGAATCAGAACTTCCCAGCCAAACCATAATAGTTTTTGTCTGGTCATCAAAGAAACATGTGGTCTTGCATTAAACTCATGGAAGATTATGCGTTTTTTGTTGACTAATTCCGGATGCTTTTTGCTGAGTGCTGCTTTCAGTTGGTCTAATTGGGAGGAGTACTTGTTGGAATTAATCGTTTGGTTTCCCAGAAGGAGCTCATAATAGAGGACTCCCTTCCAATCCCACCATATACACAACATCACCTTCTTTGGATGAAGACTGGACTTTGGTGTGGTTGGCGGTGGTTCATCACTTGCCCCACGATCTCCTCCATTCCACGTTATTGTACAGTAGCCACTTTTCATCGCCTGTCACAATTTTTTTTAAAAAACAGAATGTCTTCATTACATTTAAGTAGAGAATCGCATGCAGAAATACGGTCAAGAAGGTTTTTTTCGCTTAACTTATGTGGAACCCAAACATCAAAGTGATTCACATAACCAAGCTGGTGCAAATGATTTTCAGTGTTTGATTTGGATATTTTGAGTATGCCAGCTATCTCCCACATGGTATAACGCTGATTGTTCTCAATTAATGTCTCAATTTGACACTATCAACTTCATCTGGTCTACCCAACCATGGAACATCATCCAGCGAGAAATCTCCAGCACGCAAAACACTTTTGACACATTTGACCAGTCACAGCACCTTCTTCAAAAACTGCTAAATCTTTTTTTGCATTTCAGTTGCGTTTTTACCTTTCTTGAAATAAGAAAGCATAATATGCTGAAAATGTTGCTTCTTTTTTTCCATCTTCAATATTAAAATGGTTACACAAAAATTCACCAATTTTGATAAGTTTTTAAAAAATGCACACAGATATGACAGCTGTCACAATACAATCTAACAAAATTGTTTCAAATGAAGTTAAAGACAACTAAGTGCTACTAGAGCCATCTTACAGAAAAAAACCAAACAAACCTTTTGGCCAGCCCAATATAATTTACTCACTGATTTTGCTTACTGAAAGATAAGCTCCATTAAGGCAAAATAGTTTCTCAGTTTGGTTCTCTCCTTATCCTATACAATTGTTATCCTAGAACAATTCATGTCACATATTAGGTGCTCAATAATTTTTCTTGAATGCACAAATGTCTCCCTATTCTATAAACAATGATTGAAGCTTCTCAGTCTTTAAATAATGACTTACAATATCTGACCTTTGTCTTCTAAATTAATTCTTGCAATTAACCTTCTACTTCAACCAAACCATACTACACCTGCAACCCACCTTCCTGTTTCCTGGTATTGTTCTTTTGAGTCCACATCCCTCCATGCTTATATAAATGATACCCTTACTTCAAAGTCCACTTCAAGATAATCTCTTTAGCATGGGGTAAAAGAGAGTAATTTTTTTCATTTATATTGCCTTGAAAATACAGAAAATATGAAGATACAACAAAAGTTAATCATAACTATACCACCTTGCTCAATCTCCGTTAATTTTTTAGAATTTGAATCATATTTATACATATATGTTTAGTTTAAAAAATCACCTTAGAATCTTGCTACATTTTTTGGTAATTAGTACTTGGACTTAACAGTATTCATTTCCTTCTTTATGCCTCTTCTCTGAAATCCTATTTTTTATATCATCTTAACCATCTTCATATTTAGATTCATATGTAAATATATTCCAAATTTTGTTTTAATGAATACATTGTGTACTATTACTATATTGCAAATAATCATGTAACTGATTCTTAATTTAATTTAAAAATAAAAAGTGGATATAAATATTAAGCCTTGACCATAAAGAATCTCAAATATACAAACTTTTGTTTATCTCGATAGCATATATTCCTATTACCAGAAAATAGTTTTATCTTTCTTTAAGTGATTTTAACACAGAATAATTTTCTTATATCTTTCTGTAGGTCATCATTAAGATATATTGAAATGTATATTAAAATATTTCATAAATTTCTTAGTAGGCTTTGACTGTATCTTTTCCATAATAAAAGTTTTTTACACATTGTTTTGATTAAAGTTAAAATTAAATTCTATTCACTTTTTTGATATACCCAGGTGTTTTGTCTTAGCTTAATAGGCAAATCTCGGGAAGAACTAAAACCACTTATTTCCATTAAATTCCTTCGAGCACTCAGAGTTCTATCTCAATTTGAAAGAATGAAGGTAAGAGAAAAGTTTCTAATCTGTAGGTTTTTATTTAGGATTAATAACTCTCCATAAATTAACAATCATGTTGTCTTCACATTTGTATCTTTAACAATATTAATACAAAAGTCTTACATATTACTAATTAAAAATACAGAAGAAAGGTTTATTAGTTATGCTTATTAACATTTTAGGCTTTTATTGCTCATAAGATACAAAAACTAATAAAGATAAGCAAAAAATTAATAGTTGAGAGAGAAAAAAGTAATAACCCACTGATACATAGAAGTATTAATGAAATGATGTCCATGTTAAAAATATAACTGATAGAAAATGAAATGTTGATCAGTTAGCTAACTTTTTTAAATTATAAGGACATCATACACACTTATTAATTTACCAAATGAAATAACAGTTTGAGTTTTAAAATAAATTCACTTTTAAGTCACACGTCACAAATTATGAATTCTTGCCAGTCTTCTCTCTCTCACTCCCATGTTAAAACTTCTTCTGAACAATGTGAGGGAAACTAATAGGTTGCACCATATAAAATGGCCAATGTTCAATCTTTGAGCCTATAATGGAAGTCCCATATGACTCAACCTAGAAGAAAAAGCAGAGTCTATGACCACCACAATTAGTATAATTATATAGCTATACAGTGATCAATTATATGCAGAAATGGGAGAGTAGTATTTTACCTTTTATTTTGTAATCATACATTTATATTTCCTTGCATTTGTCATTTACATGGATTATTTAACATTAGCCTGCCTCTTTGACTAATACTATGGAATATCATATATCCAATGTAGGTGGAAACAATAAGAAACTTATTTATGTTTAAGCTGCATTGTTTTTTTAGTTGATACATTGTATGTTACATTTAAACTGCCATTCATTAAGAAACTCAATACTTAAATTCCTTCCACTTGGCTAAAAAATAGATATTTATTTTTATTTCAAACTTTGAGTGATTATTATAAATCTAAACAGAAATATAAGTAATTTAAAAAATGTGTTTTACCTAAAACATACTTCCAAAATTTTAATAGTACCATCTTTATATGATTCAATATAATATGATTATGTGATACACAGTTGTGTATACATGTGTATATGTTTTAAGTATGTTAATTATATTTTAATATATATGCAAATGCATGATTGACAATATTTTTGTAATTAATATGAATCTGTGACTGGTCAACCTATTCTCCAAATACATTTGATGTGCTAATGTTGGGAAAGAAATATTTGATCATGTAGCAAATACAGAAAAATTCCAGTTATCATACACCTAGAAAACAAAAATTTTGAATATTAATTGTAATTTACATTATGACTTACGAAACACTTTATTAACAACGTTATGGAAGTCCACAAGGTGGTGATATTCCCCAGTGCTTTTTAACCAAAACAAGGAGGAAAATAAGCTGAAAAGGAGAAAATGATTGAAAAGATCTGTAAGATTCAGGAATGACAATACAGCCAAATTTCTAGCATAAATTCAGTTTAGTGATAAGATAATTTCATAGTATATTCTAGGGCTATAAACTACACATGACCTATTAAAACATAAGGGCTGTGGGTAAGGGAAATGGAGAAATGTTGATCAAAGGGTCCAAACTTTCATTTATAAGATGAATAAGTTCTGGGGATCTAGTGTACAGTATGGTGACTACAGTTAGTAATACTGCATTGTATACTCGAAATTTTCTAAGAGAGTAGATCTTAAATGTTTCTCACCACATACCCGAAAAGATAATTATATGAAGTGATGGATGTGTTAATTAGCTTGATTGTAGGAATCATTTCACAATTTATACATATATCAGGACATCACCTTGTACATCTTAAATTTACACAATTTTTGTAAATTATACCTAAATAAAGCAAAACACATGTACAGATATACACTAACACACAGAAATTAGATAATGAATGTAACTAGACTACTTTTCCTTATTTTACAAAACGTTCTGGCATAATATCAGCGTTTCTTTATCCTAATAAATTTAGATACAAAGAGAAAAAAAAAGTATCAAAATCAGCAAGTTTTCTGTCCTTGATTCACAGAAAAGTAGGAAGCGATTTGCTAGGGAAGCTGCCTCTCAAAAATCAAGTGCTGTTACTATTTGATGCCATTCATTAATTAGAACGGCAATGAGAGAGTAGCCATGGACAATTCGAGGTCAGGTAAATAATTATGTTTAGGTCAAGGTCAGATCCAGATCTTAAACTTCATCTCATCCTCTGGAAGTTCTGTAGCTGAATTAACTGAGTATATAAGGAAGCTAAGTGATTACAAAATTAATGTTTTATGTATTTAATAAGCTTCAGGTGCTCTTACTATTTAAATATTTGTTTCAACCATATCTATTGCTTTTATTCTTACATTTGTGTGTATTTTCTAATAGACATAGCATTTTTTTCATCAGAAGCATCAGTGGGCCTTTCAAAATATCTAAATGTCAACAAAGGATCTGTGACTTAGTTTTAGAAGTAAAACTAAATGTAATTAAAAGCATAATTAAAAATCAAAATATTAATTCAAGGACAGAAATCTAAGGAATATAAGAAAGAAAGTATAGGCAAAAGGCTCCGTATCCAGTAATGGCTGAGGGAAGGGAAGGTTAGAATGGTAGAAAAGAGAAGGTTCCCTCAGGGAAAAAAAGAGAGAGAGAAAGAAGTGAGGTTGGGGAAAAGGAGTCAAAGTATAGATGATAAAGGAAAGATAAAGAGGTAGCAAAGATTGAAAATATTTTTTTGGGTATAGCCACTGGTTTACATTCACCATAACAGCTTTAGTGGACTGATAAGAATAAAATTCTGAATGTATCAATAATATTTAAAGAATGAAGGAATTGAGGAAATGGAGACAGTGATCATAGATTATTGTTATATTTAAGTTTAGATGGTAGATTCATTTCCCAAATGACCCACTCTGGAGTAGGTCACTAGAGACAGTGGTTCAGAGAGGAGATCTATGATTTTGAGAGGCACAGCTGCGCATTCAGTGTTTCTTGACACAATCTCTTGCCTTGGCTTCAAGAATCTACAATCTCTACAATCTCTTGGTCTTCCTCTTATTTTCCCTCCACTTCTTCACCATCTCCTTTATAGGCTAATCCTCCCTGAAGTTAGAATCCCCAAGATTAGATCCAGGCTTATTTCACTCTCATTTTATATGCTTTCTAAATAATCTCATACATATACACAGGTTCAGTTGTCTTGCCCATTTCTGGCACAATAGAGAAAATGGAAAAACGAGTTAAATAAGTGAAATAATTATGTATTCTAGTATTTATACCAATCAGCCCTGTTGTCTTTCAATATTTTTAGTACAAAAATTTTGAGAATATCTGGATTTTTAATATATATATTTTTAACATCTTTATTGGAGTATAATTGCTTTACAATGGTGTGTTAGTTTCTGCTTTATAACAAAGTGAATCAGCTATATGCATAAATATACCCCCATATCTCCTCCCTCTTCAACCTCCCTCCCACCCTCTCTATCCCACCCCTCTAGGTAGTCACAAAGCACCGAGCTGACCTCCCTGTGCTCTGCGGCTGCTTCCCATTAGCTATCTATTTTACATTTGGTAGTGTATATATGTCCATGCCACTGTCTCACTTCGTCCCATCTTACCCTTACCCCTCCCCGTGTCCTCAAGTCCGTTCTCTACGTCTATGTCTTTATTCCTGTCCTGCCCCTAGGTTCATCAGAACCTTTTTTTTTTTTTTTTAGATTCCATATATATGTGTTAGTGTACGGTATTTGTTTTTCTCTTTCTGACTTACATCACTCTGTATGACAGACTCTAGGTCCATCCAGCACACTACAAATAACACAGTTTCGTTTCTTTTTATGACTGAGTAATATTCCACTGTATATATGTGCCACATCTTCTTTATCCATTCATCTGTCGATGGACACTTCAGTTGCTTCCATGTCCTGGCTATTGTAAATAGTGCTGCAATGAACATTGTAGTACATGACTCTTTTTTGAATTGTGGTTTTCTCAGGGTATATGCCCAGTAGTGGGATAGCTGGGTCCTATGGTAGTTCTGTTTTTAGTTTTTTAAGGAACCTCCATACTGTTCTCCATAGTGGCTGTATCAATTTACATTCCCA
The DNA here is from genome assembly GCF_964374135.1 of Grampus griseus. Classification (NCBI taxonomy): domain Eukaryota; kingdom Metazoa; phylum Chordata; class Mammalia; order Artiodactyla; family Delphinidae; genus Grampus; species Grampus griseus. The sequence continues at coordinate 65,263,019 of NC_139001.1, forward strand.
CCAACAATGCAAGATGTTGCCCTTTTCTCCACACCCTCTCCAGCCTTTATTGTTTGTAGATTTTTGATGGTAGCCATTCTGATTGGTGTGAGGTGATACCTCATTGTAGTCTTGATTTGCATTTCTCTCATGATTAGTGATGTTGAGCATCCTTTCATGTGTTTGTTGGCAATTTGTGTACCTTCTTTGCGAAATGTCTATTTAGATCTTCTGCGCATTTTTGGATTGGGTTGTTTGTTTTTTTGATATTGAGCTGCATGAGCTGCTTGTATATTTTGGAGATTAATCCCTTGTCAGTTGCTTCACTTGCAAATATTTTCTCCCATTCTGAGGGTTGACTTTTGTCTTGTTTATGGTTTCCTTTGCTGTGCAAAAACCTTTGTTTCATTAGGTCCCATTTGTTTATTTTTGTTTTTATTTCCGTTTCTCTAGGAGGTGGGTCAAAAAGGATCTTACTGTGATTTATTTCATAGAGTGTTCTGCCTATGTTTTCCTCTAAGAGTTTTAGTATCCAGCCTTACATTTAGGTCTTTAATCCGTTTTGAGTTTATTTTTGTTTATGGTGTTAGGGACTGTTCTAATTTCATTATTTTACATGTAGCTATCCAGTTTTCTCAGCACCACTTATTGAAGAGGCTGTCTTTTCTCCATTGTATATTCTTGACTCCTTTATCAAAGATAAGGTGACCCTATGTGCATGGGATTATCTCTGGGCTTTCTACCCTGTCCCATTGATCTATATTTCTGTTTTTGAGCCAGTACAATACTGTCTTGATTGCAGTAACTTTGTAGTATAGTCTGAAGTCCAGGAGCCTGATTCCTCCAGCTCCATTTTTCTTTCTGAAGATTGCTTTGGCTGTTCGGAGTCTTTTGTGTTTCCATACAAATTGTGAAGTTTTTTGTTCTCATTCTGTGAAAAATGCCAATGGTAGTTTGATAGTGTTTGCAGCGAATCTGTAGATTGCTTTGGGTAGTGGAGTCATTTTCACAATCTTGATTCTTCCAATCCAACAACATAGTATATCTCTCCATCTGTTTGTACCATCTTTAATTTCTTTCATTGGCATCTGTAGTTTTCTGCATACAGGTCTTTTGTCTCCTTAGGTAGGTTTATTCCTAGGTATTTTATCTTTTTGTTGCAATGGTAAATGGGAGTGTTTCTGTAATTTCTCTTTCAGATTTTTCATCATTAGTGTATAGGAATGAAAGAGATTTCTGTGCATTAATTTGGTATCCTGCTACTTTACCAAATTCATTGATTAGCTCTAGAAGTTTTCTGGTAGCATCTTTAGGATTCTCTATGTATAGTATCATGTCATCTGCAAACAGTGACAGTTTTGCTTCTTCTTTTCCGATTTGGATTCCTTTTACTTCTTTTTCTTCTGTGATTGGTGTGGCTAAACCTTCCAAAACATTGAATAATAATGGTGAGAGTGGGCAACATTGTCTTGTTCCTGAACTTAAAGGAAATGCTTCCAGTTTTTCACCTTTGTGAACAATGTTTGCTGTGGGTTGGTCATATAATGGCCTTTATTATGTTGAGGTAAGTTCCTTCTATGTCTACTTTCTGGAGGATTTTCATCATAAATGGGTGTTGAATTTTGTTGAAAATTTTTTCTGCATCCATTGAGATTATCATATTGTTTTTCTCCCTCAGTTTGTTAATGTCGTGTGTCACATTGATTGATTTGTGTATATTGAAGAATCCTTGCATTCCTGGGATAAACCCCACTTGATCATGGTGTATGATCCCTTTAATGTGCTGTTGGATTCTGTTTGCTAGTGTTTTGTTGAGGAGTTTTTCATCTATGTTCATCAGTGATACTGGCCTGTAGGTTTTTTTTGTGTGTGTGACTCCTTTGTCTGGTGTTGGTATCAGGGTGATGGTGGCCTCATAGAATGAGTTTGGGAGTGTTCCTCCCTCTGCTATATTTTGGAAAAGTTTGAGAAGGATAGCTGTTAGCTCTTCTCTAAATGTTTGATAGAATTTGCCTGTGAAACTGTCTGGTCCTGGACTTTGGTTATTGGAAGATTTTTAAACACAGTTTCAATTTCAGTGCTTGTGATTGGTCTGTTCATATTTTCTATTTCTTCCTGGTTGAGTCTTGGAAGGTTGTGCTTTTCTAAGAATTCGTCCATTTCTTCCAGGTTGTTCATTTTATTGACATATAGTTGCTTGTAGTAATCTCTTATGATCATTTGCATTTCTGTTGTTACTTGTCCTTTTTCATTTCTAATTCTGCTGATTTGAGTCTTTTCCCTTTTTTCTTGATGAGTCTGGCTAATGGTTTATCAATTTTGTTTATCTTCTCAAAGAACCAGGTTTAAGTTTTATTGATCTTTGCCATTGTGTCCTTCATTTCTTTTTCATTTATTTCTGCTGATTTTTATGATTTCTTTCCTTCTGCTAACTTTGAGGGTTTTTTGTTCTTCTTTCTCTAATTGCTTTAGTTGTAAGGTTAAGTTGTTTATTTGAGATTTTTCTTGTTTCTTGAGGTAGGATTATATTGCTATAAACTTCCCTCTTAGAACTGCTTTAGCTGCATCGCATAGGTTTTGGGCTGTTGTGTTTCCATTGTCATTTGTTTATAGGTATTTTTTGATTTCCTCTTGATTTCTTCACTGATCTCTTGGTTATTTAGTACTCTATTTTTTAGCCTCCATGTGTTTGTATTTTTTTCCTGTAATTGATATCTAGTCTCATAGCATTGTGGTTGGAAAAGATACTTGACACGATTTCAATTTTCTTAAATTTACCAAGGCTTGACTTGTGACCCAAGATATGATCTATCCTGGAGAATGTTCCATGAGCACTTGAGAAGAAAGTGTATTCTATTGTTTTTGGATAGAATATCCTATAAATATCAATTAAGTCCATCTTGTTTAATGTCTCATTTAAAGCTTGTGTTTCCTTATTTTCATTTTGGATGATCTGTCCATTGGTAAATGTGGGGTGTTATAGTCCCCTACTATGATTGTGTTATTGTCGATTTCCCCTTTTATGGCTGTTAGCATTTGCCTTGCGTATTGAGGTGCTCCTATGTTGGATGCATAAATATTTACAATTGTTATATCTTCTTCTTGGATTGATCCCTTGATCATTATGTAGTGTCCTTCTTTGTCTCTTGGAATAGTCTTTATTTTAAAGTCTATTTTGTCTGATATGAGAATTACTACTTCAGCTTTCTTTTGATCTCCATTTGCATGGAATATCTTTTTCCATCCCCTCACTTTCAGTCTGTATGTGTCCCTAGGTCTGAACTGGATCTCTTGTAGACAGCATATGTACAGTCTTGTTTTTGTATCCATTCAGCCAGCCTATGTCTTTTGGTTGGAGCATTTAATCCTTTTACATTTAAGGTAATTATTGATATGTATGTTCTTATTACCATTTTCTTAATTGTTTTGGGTGTGTTTGTTTGTTTTTTGTTTTGTTTTTTGTTTTTTTGAGGTATGCGGGCCTCTCACTGTTGTGGCCTCTCCTGTTGCAGAGCACAGGCTCCAGATGCACAGGCTCAGCAGCCATGGCTCATGGGCCTAGCCACTCCGCGGCATGTGGGATCTTCCCAGACCGGGGCACGAACCTGTGTCCCCTGCATCGGCAGGTGGACTCTCAACCACTGCGCCACCAGAGAAGCCCTGTATTTAATTTTTGATAGTTTGATTAACATGTGTCTTGGCATGTTTCTCCTTGGATTTATCATGTATGGTACTCTCTGCACTTCCTGGACTTGAATGACAATTTCCTTCCCTGTATTAGGGAAGTTTTCAATTATAATCTCTTCAAATATTTTCTCAGTCCCTTTCTTTTTTTCTTCTTCTTCTAGGACCCCTATAATTCAAATGTTGGTGCATTTAATTTTGTCCCAGAAGTATCTGTGACCGTCCTCAATTCTTTTCATTCTTTTTTCTTTATTCTACTCTGTAGTTATTTCCACTATTTTATATTCCAGGTTACTTATCCATTCTTCTGTCTCAGTGATTCTGCTATTGATTCTTTCTAGAGAATTTGTAATTTCATTTATTGTGTTGTTCATCACTGTTTGTTTGCTCTTTAGTTCTTCTAGGTCCTTGTTAAACGTTTCTTGTATTTTCTCTATTCTATTTCCAAGATTTTGGATCATCTTTACTATCTTTACTCTGAATTCTTTTTCAGGTAGACTGCCTATTTCCTCTTCATTTGTTTTGTCTGGTGGGTTTTTACTTTGCTCCTTCATCTGCTGAGTATTTCTCTGTCTTCTCATTTTGCTTAACTTACTGTGTTTGGGGTCTCCTTTTCACATGGTTCAGGTTTGTAGGTCCTGTTGTTTTTGATGTCTACCCCAAGTGGGTGAGGTTGGTTCAGTGGATTGTGTAGACTTCCTGATGGAGGGAACTGGTGCCTGTGTTTTGGTGGATGAGGCTGGATCTTGTCTTTCTGGTGGGCAGAAACACATCTGTTGTTGTGTTTTGGGGTTTCTGTGAACTTATTATGACTTTAGGCAGCCTCTCTGCTAATTGGTGGGGTTGTGTTTCTGTCTTGCTAGTTGTTTGGCATGTGGTGTCCAGCAGTGGAGCTTCCTGGTCGTTGAGTGGAGCTGGGTCTTAGCATTGAGACGGAGATCTTTGGGAGACATCTCACCAACTGATATTATGTGGGGCCAGGAGGTCTCTGGTAATCCATTGTCCTGAACTTGGCTCTCCCACTTCCAATGCTCAGGCCTGACACCCAGCCGGAGCACCACGACCCTGTCAGCCACACTGTATTCAAAATGTGATCTTAAGACCAGCACATGGTTATCACGTGGCAGCTTGTTAAAACTCGAACATTTCAATCTTTCTTTTCTTCTCTTTTCTTTTCTTTTCTTTTCGTTTCTTCTCTTCTCTTCTTTTCTCTTCTCTTCTCTCTCTCTCTTTCTTTCATCAACCACTCTGATTGTTTTAGTTCTACTGCAGGCATTTTACTCCTCACATTTAATAAACCAGGACCTCGCTTCTTCCCTTCCAAGGGTCGTGTTGGGTGAAGCTGTGCTGGGCTGACCTGGTTGGGGTTCAGAAGCCCTCAGGACCTATTATATTCTTCCAGCCTCTCTCTAATTCTTAGAAATCCAGCCCCCTCAACCTGTCTGCCACTCCCTCAAGGCAGGCCTATCTTCTAAAGCTAAGACATTTCCTTTCTCCTCCACAGTTAAAACTTTCCAGAAAGATCAGCAATCTGAGGCTGGTATCATCTAATTAGCACTGAAATTGCTCAGGCAGTAGGCAGCAGGACAGTCTGGGCAGGTGTGGGTGGTGAGGTAACTTGGGGTGCACTGAGGCTGACACTAGAGCACAGGCTCATGGCCTTTAATATATATTTTTAATTGAAATTTGTTTTTTAGGTTATTCAAATACCAGATGTGATCTATTAAATCTTTAAAGATGGTCTTTTTTGTTGTTATTTCAATATGACATTACATTAATAAATATTTCCAATTTAATTAAAACACTTTCACATTTCTTGCCTAAAGTTTACATGTTTGTTTTTTATATGCCAGGTGGTAGTGAGAGCTTTGGTAAAAACAACTTTACCCACATGGAATGTGTTACTGGTCTGCCTTATGATCTGGCTGGCTTTTAGCATCATAGGAGTACACTTATTTGCTGGCACATTCTATGAATGCATTGACCCAACAAGTGGAGAAAGGTTTCCTATATCTGAAGTCATGAATAGAAGTCAATGTGAAAGCCTTGTGTTTAATGAATCCATGCCATGGGAGAATGCAAAACTGAACTTTGATAATGTTGGAATCAGTTTCCTTTCACTGCTTCAAGTAGTAAGTACATGTTTGAATTTGTGAATTACATGTTCATTCATATTGTATGTGAACATAAAGGACAAAATGTGGGTGCTTAATAAAGTTGGTTTTAAATTATTTTAGCAATTATTAGTTAGTAGATACATGTTATGGGACATACTATACTAAGCTCATTTAGAAAGACAAAAGTCCTTGCTCTGTTGGGAGAAGGAAGTGGAAATAAAGGTAGGACTAACGGAGGAAATGACAGGTACTGGCCAAAGCTATTTCCTCTACCACTGATGAGATAATAGGTTCACAATTTTTGATCTAACTCAGATTACTGCTATTTTGTTTCTACTTAGTACTTTGAGGAATGGCTACTTGGTCCCCCAATATCTAGCAGATATAAGGTGGTGAATAATTCCTGTCTTACCTCTGTCATAGTAAAGCACACATACAGCAGTTACAACTAACTATGACACTTGGGCAGCGTGTATTTATTTACCATTTATCTATCTATCTAACCAGTGCTCTCTCTCTCTCTTTTTATTAATACTATCTTAAAATATTTTAAGTTATTAACTACAATTAAGCTAAGTAGTTTTAAATAGTTGTTAATAGACAGTATAAATGTAAAAATGAAAGTGGTAAAGATCTCAATTACACAGTATATTGAAGTGTGGTCAGCCTTACTAATCAAATGCTTTACTGTATTAATAACAGATTGAGTTTTAATTTTTATTTGCCACAAAGCATAAGATTTCCATAAAAATTAAATACGTGCCATTTTTACAGGCCACATTTAATGGATGGATCACTATTATGAATTCAGCAGTTGATTCTATTGGTGTAAGTACAATATAATCCTAGAGCCACTGTTAAGGTTCACACAAAGCCATTTTTGCAATTCAAGGACAGGACACAAGCAATAATTGAGTAATTAACATGGTAAAAGCAAATGCTTATGCTAGATAGAAATTAAATACATTTCAGATTGAATATTTCATGAACAATGAACTCCTTCCAGGATTATATACAATGGTTGAGGCCAAACAGACCCATTTGAAGGATTATCATAACAATGATTAAACCAATGCAATAAATTTTAAAATTCAAATAAAAGCCATGATATCTCTTCACCAAAGACCAAGGAGGAAATATTGCCTCAAGTATCACTGTTGTATTTTTTTTGTCATAAATTATTTTCTAAGTCTTAAAAGGTCAGTATAAATATTTTGCTTATTTTCTCACTTTTTATTTTATTTTTAAAAACAATTTTTTCAGAGAAATTTTAGATCTACAGCAAAATTGAGAGGGAGGTACAGAGATTTCCCATATACCCCTGCTCTCACACATGCACACCTCTCCATTATTGACATTCCTCACCACAGTGCTGCATTTTTTACCAAAGACGAACCTACATTGACACATCATAATCACCCAATGTTCATAGTTCATAGGGTTCACTCAGTGTTGTACATTCTATGGGTTTGGACAAATGTATAATAACATATACCCTTCGTTATAATATCATACAGAGTATTTTCACTGCCCTAAAAATCCTCTATGTTCTGCCTTATTTCACTTATTTTTTAACTTAACTTTTAGGTAGATATGCAGCCTAATTTTGAAGACAACATCTACATGTGTTGTTACTTTATTGACTTCATTATCATTGGATTATTTCTTCCTCTGAGTATGTTGATTGGTGCTATTATTGCTAATTTCAACAAACATAAAGTAAAGATAAGTATAAATATTCTTTGTTCATCAATGTCTGAGGGGAAAAAAATGTTCTGCTTCAAATAATTAGTTTTGGATCCAGCTTAATATTGTTTTTATTTGGTACTAATCTTTAAAAAAATGATTGATGTTCTGCAGATTGATGAATATTGCTGAAATGTTCACTTTTACATTGTTTTCTATATTTAAATAAGGACAGACAAGATTAAAAGTTAAAAATTACAAATGTTTCTGTATATGGGTTTGTAAATAATGACATGCTGAAAAATAACATTGTTATGCATCTGCACAAATATCTGAAGATGTTCAAGAAAAATAAACCACACTTTTTTACTCTCTGATATACTCAAAGCTTTCAGAGTCATAACCAGCAGAGACATCTTTGTCGGTTGAAATAGCTTTTTCTGCTAGAAGTAGAGTCATAAATCCTAACTACATGACCTAAATAGGAGTGCTCGAAACAAATAAGAGAGAATTCAGAGGCAGAATTGAACAACCCATGTTTGGTGCCATCTCCACACAAAGACTCCCTTCAGGGCTTCTATTAATACAAATATCTCAAAAGTCATATAAGTTCACTTATTTTAACCTCAGGGCCCTACTTTCTATTAGGTGTAGGAATGCCTTATGGTAAATCAAAGAAAAGAAGAGTTTAATCTTGAAATTCCATCTCTGGCCATGTCATCAAAGCTTAACCACATGCAGAATCTGGTAAACAAACCACTCTGAGTCTGCACTAATTAGATGGGATTAGAAAGATCAGTGGTCAAATGAAATATTCATTGGATCGGATGCTTCATCTTCCTAGGGATTTCAACCTAATGGGATGATATCCTAGGATTTGCTTCTGGACTTCAAACTGACCCCTGTCAATTTTAAGTGAGCAAGTCCTGCCATGGGCAGTAACAATTCCTAATTCCTAGATTAACACATTAAATGTTCACCTCTTATTCACTTTGCATATTCTGTATAAGATACTGAAATTAGCACTAGAAACACAAAGATGAATAATCCCTAGAAGGTTCAATGAAGAGGTAAACACTGGTGCTTTTTGAATAATAGTGAAAAGTATCTTCTAATAGTATTTGGAAAATTAAGTAACGTATGAACATATAAAAACACATATATGACCAATTATATTTTTTCCTGATTATTAAAAGGTATAAACCAGCTTTACCTTTAGCTTTTTAGTTCAACTTTTCTTAGTCACCTTTCCAGATATCCTCTGCTGTTTCTCCTTTGTCTCTAACAAGAGGTCGGCCTCAGTAACTAAAAAGTTAAAATAGGGTTGACTACCCACAGGAAAGTTCATCAAAAGATATTTATCAATCATTTCCAGTGTATACTCTGTGTTTTGTATGAATTTTTGTGCAGAAGATCAGACATGTTTAAACATGATTTAGTTCATTGCAGTTAAGCCTTTTTTAAAGGATTAAATCAATAATTGCCAAGCTTTCGAAAACGCATATTAATGTAAGATGAAATTTGGATTAAATATGATTTTAATATCTTTTTCTTCCCTTTATTTACCTGGGAGGCTCAAATATCTTTATAACAGTAAAACAGAAGAAACAATACCATGCACTGAAGAAGCTGATGTGTGAAGTCTCTCAAAAACCAGTACCTCGCCCAGGAGTAAGGAAATACCTAGATTTTTTTTTAAGTTCTGAAAAAGTTTCCTTTATATATTCTCTCTTACAAATGAAGTTGTGTTTTTAAAATTCTTAACAACAAATGCTTTTGACAAAATTTTTAAAATATAGTCTTTGAAAGAGCTTTTGATGGTCTTTCTGTTTGCTTTTACTCTGTGCTATAGTTATTGCTTGGTAAAAACTTAGTCTTCAGTTATTTTCCTATTTATGCTGGGAGGGAAGCTGTAAATCTAAAGACAATATGTCTGTATAAATATCTTATTAATAAAAATATTACACCTTTTTTCTTTACACACAGAACAAGTTCCAAGGATTTGTCTTTGACTTGGTAACAAATCAAGTTTTTAATATCATCATCATGGTTCTTATATTTTTCCAAGCAATAACCATTATGATACAAAGTGATGAACAGAACCCCAAAATTGACATTGCTGTCTACTGGATTAACTCAGTTTTTGTTACACTGTACACTGGAGAATGTGTACTAAAGCTCATCGTTTTCCGTTATAACTATTTCACCAATGGATGGAACATTTTTGATTTTATGGTGGTTGTTTTCTCTATGACAGGTAAGATTTTGTTTAGTCAAATTTTCATTTGTAATAATATTAATTCAGGCAAGCTCTTAGAGTAAATATCTCCTGAGATATAGTCTCTTAATAAGCAAAACAGGTAGGGATCCTTTTTATTTCCAGCAGGAATGCCTTACATTTTTACATTCATACATGTACACATGCCTGACAGATATAAGATATTAAAAATACTTTCTGAATTAATACATAGACTTTACTTCACAGACCACCAGATAAATGCTTAATTACCCCTTCAGTATATCACATACATTATTTTTCTAAGATGACACTAGAAGGACCTTTATGTCTTAGCATGATATAACCTTTCAAACTCATTATTGTTCCCTTTCTTCTAATCTCTAAAACTGTTTGCTACTTTCACAACACTAGAGTTTTAGGGTTTAATGAATTTGTTACAAGTTTTCTCTTACTCTGGAGATCCCAGTCCTTTATTTAACAAATATACTTGATTACCCTCTTTTTGAATATATGTTATGCTGTGTGCAAAGAATTCAGTTACAAACAAAGTAGGCATAATTCCTGTATATACATAGTTTATAATCTATCAAGGGATGCAGATAATTAAACAGTACATGTTAATGTTGTGCTATTAAGGTTATGATAAGGGAAGAAGCATGGGGTGCCACAACAGCACAACAGAGCAAGGACCACCTAATCAGTAAGTAGAGATCAGAGAAAACTTCACGGAAGAAGCAAAAATCTAAATAGAGACCCATTGGATAAGGAGGTAGCCAAGAATCTAAGATAAAAGTGTTTTAGGCAGAGAAAAGTTTGTTTATTGTCTGCCTCCCATAAGACACATACTATAATGTTATCTCCATAAGAGTAGAAACAATATTTAATGTTATTGTCAAGTACTATTCTATGCAGTCAGTAGTGAAAAATGTAGATAAACTGCTCAGTTGTGCTCCCAGAAAATTCATTCATCAGCTGGTAGTAGAGGCAGTGCAGCTAATATTGATAGACAAGTACAAGAAGCTTGCTAGAAAAGTATGTAAAGTCAGGAAAGGGCTGATAGGAAGAAAACAGAGGAAAACAGAATTAAAGAGCCCTATGAGATTGAAATGAGAGTTACTGAATCAGACATCTAGAAGGAGAGGAAATTGCAGTCCGAGATAAAGATGTTTGAATTTGAGATCTCAGAAGGTCAGGTATCCTGGGTGCAGAATGTGGCCATAGATGGGTGTGTCTACAGTAAAATGATGGAGATTATTAAAATTTAAGAAAGCCAAATACTGGAGGGCTAGCCTTTCAATGGGTTGTTGATGGTAGGTGCTGGGGTGGAAAGGGTGACAGTGAGCCATGTACCAAAGTCTCCAATGAATATGAGTGAGGGAGAATGAATAGATCATAGAACCAAGGAATGGTAGGAGATGGTAGAGTTGAATGTCATGGTCCACAAACTCAAAATTTTCTTTTTTGTTTATAAAATTAATGTGAAGGAAAAGTATCTGAAAATCACATTGGAAAGAGGGAAGGATGCTTGCTTGTTCCATCTTTCTACCCTGAGAAATGTGGAATGGGAAAGAGTGAGTTATCTGTGCTTGAGAGTGTTGCAAGGGAAATAGTGTCCTCAAGATAGAGTCAGCTTTTAGATAAGAAAGGAAGTGAAGAAAATTTAGTGATGAAGAAGTAAAAATGTGTTTATAATTAAGTAGGGAAACCTCCTGCATAATGGAAGCGTTTGAGAGATTGAGGAGAAATGAAAATTTGAGTCAGAGTAGAAAGTTCACTAAAGCACTGTGGAAATGAGGGTATATGTAAGATAGAACATCAGAGAGAATGCCATCATTGACAGTGACCAAATTAATAGAAATGTGAGACATGATCCTTCCAGATTCAGCAAACATACCATCTCATTTAGAAGTTTCATGGGATTTTCCCCTTCTCCACCTTCTCAACTCAGAATGAACCACACCCTCTCCAGTACTTTCAGAGAGCATCCCTTATGTTTTTTATGGTAATTATAATTTCACCTTGCTCTATAGTTATATATCTCCCTCTCACAGTGCCATCATCTTCCCACCATTGCCAGAAAGAAAAGTTCTTGGCGAAAACTCATTTATTCAATTCACATTTAAAGCTCCTAAGGTCCCAGATACTATTTATGAAGTCAATAAATCAAATTATAATCTGTGATCACTGAATACAAAATATTTTTTAAACTGTGTTTATCCACTAGGTCTTTCTGCCTTGCATTATAGTTAGTTTAAATATCTACCTCTACTCACTAGATTATAGGGTCTTTGAGGATAGGAGTCATGTCACTCATCTCCGCGTATTTTCTTGACACCTTTATGAGGTATCCAATAAAGGTTAGGTTGAATTAAATTTCTTGATCTAACTGCAATCAGGAAAAAAAATATGACTACTGTCCTATATTATGAATTCATGCCATCTGTGACTCCAGAAGTGCTTGATCTGTAATACTCTGAAAATGATGGTAGAAATAATTCTCTTCCAAATTTTGTTAGACACTCTGAGCATTGCCACAATTAGTATTTGGCTAACCCAGACTTTCAATATGTGCTAAATGTTACACGGGATTAATTACCTTAACATATAGAAGAAAACCAAAGAAATGTAAAATAATTTATATTCCTCTAAATAATTGTATTGCCTGCTTTATCTTTTCCTACACCAAGGACTATTTCTGCCTCTGATGGTGGGATATTACCTTGTACCTCCTTCCCTTGTGCAACTGATACTTCTCTCACGGATCATCCACATCCTGCGTCCTGAGAAAGGACCAAAAGTGTTCCATGATCTGTTGCTTCCTTTGGTGCTGTCCCTCCCCGCATTGTTGAACATCAGTCTCCTCATCTTCCTGATCATGTTCGTCTACGCCATCTTTGGAATGTACAATTTTGCCTATGTTAAAAAGGAAGCTGGAATTAATGATGTGTCCAACTTTGAAACCTTTGGCAGCAGTATGCTCTGTCTTTTCCAAGTTACAATATTTGCTGGTTGGGACGGGATGCTCAATGCAATTTTCAACAGTAAATGGTCTGACTGTGATCCTGATAAAATTAACCCTGGGACTCAGGTTAGAGGAGACTGTGGTAACCCCTTTGTTGGGATTGTTTATTTTGTCAGTTACATCCTCATATCATGGCTGATCATTGTAAACATGTACATTGTTGTTGTCATGGAGTTTTTAAATATTGCTTCTAAGAAAAAAGCCAAGACATTGAGTGAAGATGATTTTAGGAAATTTTTTCAGGTATGGAAGAGGTTTGATCCTGATAGAACCCAGTATATAGACTCTAGCAAGCTTTCAGACTTTGCAGCTGCTCTTCATCCTCCTCTTTTCATGGCAAAACCAAACAAGGGCCAGATCGTTGCCATGGATCTTCCCATGGCTGTCGGGGACAGAGTTCATTGCCTTGACATCCTACTCGCTTTAACAAAGCGAGTTATGAGTCAAGATGTAAGCATGGAGAAAGTTCTTTCAGAGATGGAATCTGGATTTATGTTAGCCAACCCTTTTAAGATCACATATGAGCCAATTACAACTACTCTGAAACGAAAACAAGAGGCAGTCTCAGCAACCATCATTCAGCGTGCTTATAAAAGTTACCGTTTGAGGCAAAATGACAAGAAAACATCAGATATTCATATGATAGATGGGGACGTGGAAGTTCAGGCTATCAAAGAAGGTTCATATTTTGACAAAACTGAGGGAAAGTCAACTATTTAAAGCCAGATCTAATCCCACTCACTACCTTTTCACCTTCTTTACATATTCCCCAAATGTTAAAAGTTTAGATCAGAAATAAAAGCAAAGATCAGAGAAACTAAAGATTTCACTTAAAAATCAATTGTTTACAACCCATGGAAGATAAGCTTGTGCTCACAAGATCCCACGTCCAATTCACTTTTACCCCTGTATATTCAGTCTGACCAAGACAACCCCTTGATATTACTGCAGAGTTAAATCGGGTTAAAACTGTTGTTTAATAATCCAATACTTGTTTTCTCTATATGGCTTATATGGAGTGTGCTTCTTCTGGAGGGTTGGGGGAGGTAGTAGCAGAAATTAGTAGCCGAAGGAGCTTACTTATACATTTTATGTCTACTTTAACTTGATGGGATTCAAGTCACTACTAATGGGACTTAATTACAAATAAAAAAGTACTTTCTTAAAGTGGGATGGTATTTTAAAAAATAGTACAATGCTACAGGCCATTAAATCATAAACTTGCCTAGGCCGATGCCAATCAGGGGAAGAGGAAAGGCAGTTCTTAGAAAGTGTCTCTGAGATTAATCAAAGAGACTCTTGGGCTGATTCAAACCACTTTTGAAAACGATTGATTAGAGCCTAGGTTTTGTTTTTGATTGTTTTGGTTTTATTTATTTTTGGTTTGTGAATTAATGTTGTTTCATTGTTCTTGGATTCCTGGTTTCTCATCTTTTTGGCTAGTTCCAGCTAAGGACCATTCTCTCTTTAAGAGAATGAGTTCCTAGAACAATCAGCATAAAGGGAGCAGCAGTTATAGCCTACATTTTCTAATTTTTCTCATTTCTCCTTGGGAAACTGTGGCCACTTTGTAGTACTTTTCACTGCACTTCATGGATTTTTATAACTTTCAGAAAGAAAATGATCACTAAAACTGTGTGGACTCTGAACTAGGAGATCAAAGTGTGAGTTTGCTGTTTGTGGTGTTTTATAACATCAGTGTATGCAACTTAGTTTCCACTTTCACATTTATCTTTCCAAGTTTTCTGTTTTGTTTTGTGTTTATTTCATCACATACATAATTACTATGTAAAATGTTTTATGTTTGAAAAACTTTAAAATCCTAAGCATTAATTTTCACTAGTAAGATAGGCACAAATTGTTGTTTTGATGTAATCATAAAATGCAGTCTCTTGCATCCCTGTAGTTTGAGATTCAGATATTTATTCTATTTGTGTGATGATTGATTTCAGTGTGCCTACAGAGCCCTAAAGGATTCAGAAGGAAAATATGTATACTGATGACTTAATGAAAAGCTTTAAATATGTTGTATGACATTCAATATCACTTAAATATCAGTAATTGTATTTTATTATGAATGCATGATCTTGATTGAGCCTTAACTATTATAATCTATTTCTGCTCCTCAGAAATGTATTAACCTGACCAAGATGCCTTTGGGGGATCCCCTAAGCAAATATAATTTCAGAGTTCTGTTTCTTACTATAAATGTTGCTTCCCTCTCTCCTCCTGTTCTCCATCATGTGATGGGGACCAGTGAGGAATCAGTGTTAATTTGGTGACATGGTGACAGCTGGTGCTTTATTTAAGCTTCTCAATTTTCTATTTCTTGGAAATGCTTTAATGTGGAAACTGCTTCAAATATTTAAACTGAATCTAAGCTTGCTTCTGTAAATTCCATAAAGACTATGAACTGATTTTAGTTCGAAAATGATATCTTTTAATTGTAAATCGTGTTTGCCACTAACCTTCTGAAAGCTATGTAAAGAATTATTTTTAACAAATCTTACAACATATTTTAATTTTTAGATACTAAAGAAAATAGTAAATACAACTTGTTAACCAAGGTAAGCTTTGGTTCTTTTTCTTTCGTAAATTAGGTTGGCAACTTTGTGTAATAAGAACTTTTTTAAAATGAGCCTTACATTAAAGCTTATTCATTCAGGTTCAAAGTTCGAAACTGGAAATATTTTTGCTTCGTTTGGATTAACTTAATTTTGTAAAATAAATATTAGCAAGCTTACCAGAGATCCTTACAAACTGAAAAATGTAAAAAGCACTCCTCTTAGCAAAATCCGAAGTTTACTGGATATATCTCCATATTTTTAGAAGTTGCTATATGGAAGATAATGCTGAAATTAAATTTATTGTTATGCTAATATTTATCAATACCTGCTTCTTTAAAATTTTTCTTTCTGCTTCTTTAATAAATATAATTCACTTTAATATGGTTTTTAAAATGTTGGAAATAGCTACCATTTATTGAGCAGACTGTTAAGCCCAGCCTTGTGCTAAGTATTTACCATGCATGAACTCAGCATTCACAACTCATGAAGCAATGATAATTCTCATTTTATAGATGAAAAAACTCAGGCTTAGAAGGGTTATAAGGGCTTTTATATGACACAGAACTTGTAATTAACACGGCCAGCAATGCAAACCAGGGCTAGTTTCAGAGCCTGAATAGTAAACCACTCTGTATGACACCTGTCTAGTAATAAATGACCTGGGTAAAGACAAAGGAAGTTTAAGATAAATTATATTTTTGTGCAGAGTTAAGGAATCTTTTTCCCTCCCTCTCCTCTCGCCCTCTCCCCCACCCCTCTCTCTCCCTCTCTCTCTCTCCCTTTCTCCCTCTCTCCTTCTCTCCCCAACATCCAGCCCCCTACCACCACTGCCCACACCCCACCCCTGTGGAAGGAATTTTAAAAGTCATGACCACTTCTGGAAAAAGGAAAGGCACAAGGGATAAAACTATAGAAGTTTTTTTCATTCAACATTTATTGAATGCTAGATACTAGAGATAAACCCAGAGCCTGGATAGATATACATACATATACACATAGATACATACAAAGATAAATATGAAACTAAAGAATTTATTGGCTGCCAGGGGAAACATAACTATTCAGCTGGATGTATAATATATGGTAAGTTTTATACTATTTCATATAACCTGTAATATATATATACAGGAAGGAATGATGGATTCTACATTAGAAATTACAGGTGATATTAATAAAATGAGCCCCTGAAGAAAAAGAAAGATTTTATCAGTTAGAGAAAAATGTAACTGTATTCAACACAGAGACACTTTTAAGGAGAGGAGTTCGTCATGGAGATGAGACCTAGGTTTCCAGCTACTAGTTCTTCAAGCTAGACAATAAAGAGAGAGAGGAATCAACAATAGGATAAAATTTTCACAGCAGAGATGGAATAGAAACTGGAGCAGAATTACTCTGGGCATTCTGAATCCCTTCCCAGACATGCTTTATTTTGCCCTTTGGTTCTTGAACCCTCTCCTCCTTTAACTGCTCCTTTCAATAAATTCCAGGTCCACATGCTCAACTCTAACACTCAATAACATGCCCAGTGAATGACTGAGGCTTCGCTCTACCGGTGGGGATTTTCCTCTTTATGTTAGGTAACCTAAAACTGTCAGGGTCAGACACTTACTCTTCTCCTCATCTGCAAGTGAACCTCTTATCTTCACTGACTTCAAAATTACAAATTAGCTCACAGGATTTTCTCTCAACTCCAGCTATCTACTCTATTAACCATCCAGGTGGCACAACACCCCTACTCCTGGATTCTAGTCTAAACCATATGAAGGTAACATCTTCAAATGACCCATAAATTCAGGGTCCCCATTCATACAAAATTTCATCACCATTCTTCCCTTCTTTTCTTCTTACTATCTTTCATAAAAAACTGTTGAGCATCTCCTAGGCACAGTAATTTAGAGATAAAGTTGTCTTTATCCTTAAAAAGGTATTAGTCAAGGTTCTCCAGAGAAACAGAACTAATAGGATACATAGAGATATATAAGAGGAGATTTATTATTATGGGAATTGGCTCACACAATTATAGAATCTGAGATATGCCATATGCAAGCTTGAGAACCAGGAAAGATGGCAGTACAGTTCTGTCCACATCCAAAGGCCTGAGAACCAGGAGAGCCATGGGGTAGCTCACAGTCCAAGGCCAAAGGCCTAAGAACTGGGGAGGGACACTGATGTAAGTCCTAAAATCTGAATCTAAAGGCCCTGGAACCAGGAGCTCCAATGTCCAAGAGCAGGAGAATATAGATGTCCCAGCTCAAGAACAGAGAGAGAATTCATCCTTCCTCCACCTTTTTGTTCTATTTGGACCTTAAATGGACTGGATGATGCCTGCCCATTGTTGAGGGAAATCTTCCTTGTTTTCATTCTTTTACTTCCAATAGACATATGTCACTGAATTTGAAGTGGGCTTCTTATAATCACTATATGGTTGGGTCACATTTTTTAATCTACTTTTTACTGGTATATTTAGATCAATTACATTTAAGGTAATTATTGATATGTTAACATTTAAGGTTGTCATTTATTATTTGTTTTTTATTTGTTTCTTCCAGTCTCATTTCTCTGGTTCTCTTCTTACCTTCCTGCACAATTCTGAACATATTTTAGGATTCCATCTGGATTTATTCATAGTGCTTTTAAGTGTATCTCTTTGTATATTTTTGGTAGTGCTTGTTCTGAGTATTACTATATCTACTTATCTATATATATATCAATCTACAAATTATACAGTCTAATATAAAGCATTTTACCACTTTTAGTGAAGTATGGAAACCTCACTCTCATTTGTCTCTTTGTCTTCCCTATTTGAAAATATTATTGTCTTGGGAATCAGAAGGCACTGCAATTTTTGCTCCAGTCATCAAATATGGTTTTAAAACTCATAAGGAAAAGGACAGTCCCTTGTATGAGTCCATATTTCTGCTCTTTGCATTATTTCTTTCTTCCTGATGATCCATCATTCCTTCTTTTATCAATTATTTTCTGTTTGAAGAATTTTGCTTCGCCAATCTTTAAAAGTAAGAGAGTTTATTTCTCTTTAATATTTTTATATTTAATATATATTTATTGCAAGTTGAAATGATAGTGTTTTGATATATTGGGTTAAACAGAATATATTACTAAATTTTTAGAAAGACTATGTCCGCTAGTAACAAATTCTTCTAGCTTTTCTTCCTCTGAGAATTGAGAATGTTTTTATTTCTCTTTCATTCCTGAAGGATAAATTCATAGGATATAGAATTTGTGGTTGACAGTTTTTTGCCTGAAGAATATTGTGCCATTTCTGGCTTCCATAACCTCACATAAGAAATCCATTGTCATTTGCATTGGTATTCATTCCACTGTAGGTAAAATGTCATCTCCTTACAGCTGCTTTCAATAATTTTTAGTTTTCAAATTTTTTAATTAGGTGCAGCTTTGGCATGGATTTCTTTGTGTTTATCCTGTTTGGTATCTACTCAGCTTCTTGGAACTGTAGATTTGTGTCTTTCACCAAATTTATGACATCTTCAGCCAATACTTCTTCAAACAATTTTTCAGCCTCGCTTTTTT
This sequence comes from Grampus griseus, assembly GCF_964374135.1. Classification (NCBI taxonomy): domain Eukaryota; kingdom Metazoa; phylum Chordata; class Mammalia; order Artiodactyla; family Delphinidae; genus Grampus; species Grampus griseus. Next base: position 65,281,862 of record NC_139001.1, read on the forward strand.
CTCCTTTCCTTCTGAGATAGTAATGACATGATGGATGACTCTTTTGTTATTGTCTCACAGGTACCTGAGGCTCTGTTCATTTTTTTTTTTTTTTACCGTCTTTTTTCTATCTGTATTTCAGATTGTGTGAATTGTATTGTTCTCTGCTTAAGTTCACTGATTTTCTCCTTCATCATCTTCACTCTACTGTTGAGCCCATCTATTGAGTTTTTTATTTCTGTTATTGTATTTTTCAGTTCTATAATTCCACTGTTTTTTTCTTATAGAATCTATTTCTTTGCAGTGATTTTCTGGTTTTTAATTTATTTCAAGAGAATTTGAAATTCATTGTTGAAGCATTGTTATAGTGGATGTTTTAAAAATATTTCTCAGATAATTCCAGTATCTGACTCATCTCAGGATTAGTGTCAACAAATTGTCTTTTGTCCTTCAACTTGTGATTTTTCTCAGTTCTTGGTATGTTGGCTGCTCTTTTAAAATCATACTCTGGATATTTTGTCTATATTAGGAGATACTGGACCCTACTTAAATCTTTTATTTTAGCAGTTAATCACACTGTTTAGGTTTAGCATATAGGTCTTGGTCTATTTTTGCAGGCTATGTTTCTCATAGTAGTTTAATTTCAGAGCCTTGGAGGTGTTATTTTGGTTTTCCTTGTTTATCTGATGTGGCTTGGGCTGCCACTGGTCCCTGCTGGACTGAAACAGGTTTCCATAGGCCAAGCAACCTGGCTTTTCTCAGAGGGAGGTCAGGGAATGAGGAAGGATCCCTCTACTAACAGCTTATGAGGACAAGGAGAATTTCTGGACCAGGCTACTTGTGCCTGCATCCTCCTTGCTGGCTCCTCCCAACCATTCAGGTGTCTCTGGGCAGAGAAGGAAAGTCTCTGCATCTCCCAGATTACTGGGTTTAATTTTCACTCTTTATGGCTGCAACTTCTGTAACTGACACTTTGTTATAGCTACATCTAGTCTCTAGGGAACTTCTTGTAACCATGCCTCCTGCACCCTGATCCCCAACCCCCACCACACCTTCAGGCCTAGAAGCAAAATCCCTTGACTTCCCTTTAAACTTTGTCCATACATTTTATGAGCTCAATTCTCCACAAATTATCCCTGATCCATACACCACCTAAACTTTTGGCCTTTTATAGTTCTTGAAACTGAAAGAACTCAAATTCTACCTCCTGTAATAATTGACCTCAAAGTAAGCTTAAATCTTATTCTCTCTCTCTTTTTTTTAATTTTTTAAATTTAACTTTATTTTTTTGAAAAAGTAAAGGCAAGAAAAATGGAAGGAAGAAAAGAAGGAAACGAGGGAGGGAGAGAGGAAGAAAAGAAGGAAGGAAGGAAGAGTACATCCTATGATACTTGTATTTTGCTGAGTGTTAACAAGCTTGGAACCACAGCTGAATTGATTGCTCAGAACAACAGAGAAACTATATGGCTCTGAGAACATGGGAGGTAGGAGAGGAAACTTGGATATAGAAGAGCTGGGCAAGCAACGTTTGGGAAGAAGTGACCTGTGTGGTGAGACTTGTAGAGTGAATTGTTTAGATCTTTTCACCTCCCTGGTGGCCCCGATTTGAAAGAAGCACTCCTGATTTCCGTCTGGGAGAACCTTTTTTTCTAGTCTGAAGAAAGGAAATTCACCTTTCCCCTGTGCTTTGTCAAGATGTTTTGTTTCTATCTGAAAATTACCTAAAACCTATAAGCTTTCCTAAAGATTCAGGCTTTTCAAAAGCAAAGTCCAGAGTACTTAGAAGCTATTTGTCTTTTCTGCCTTGACATATAATTGGCTGGGTTTAGAAAGAACAAATCAGTTCTCTTCCTAAATGTGTGGAAATTGAGGGAGGGCAGAAGCAAAGGTTAAAAGGGTGAAAAAAAATCTGAACTGATATCAAATAATATCTGAAAATATGCAAAATAGTGTATTCCAACCGTACACTGACTTTCACTTTTTGCTTAGGATTCTCTCCAATAATCCTAAACAAGTGAATTAGAAGGAAATTATCGTAAACTCATAAAATAGTGCTTTCCGATCATTGGGTACATCATACTGTTTCAGTACATGAAAGAGCTATCCTTTTTTTTTGCTGAATAATCCTTTTTGTGTTAAAATTCTTATAGCATAGACTGTCTCATATATGCCAAAAAACCAGTCTGTTCTTATTTCCAAGTAGTATATTTAGGTACAAAAACCAAGTAAAATACAGACTTTCTGACCTCAAGAAGTTGACATCTAGGTGGGGCAACAGACCATTAATAAAATGATATAAAAATAATTAAAGGTGGCATATGCTGCAACTCAGATTACTAATGGAAGTAAATGTACCACAGCTACTAAATTGATTATCACCATAGGACTTGATCTGGCCTTTGATCACACACTAGCAGTATGAACACAATTAGGAAAAACAGTATTTTCACAAGTTTCAGCCCAATTCTTCTTCCTCTCTTGCTTCAACTCCCAATTACTTGAAGTTCTTCTGCTCAGAAAATCACATCTTTGCTGCCACAACCCAGCCTGAGCACTTGAAAATCCATCACCAAGAATACTGTCTTAATTCTCTCCAAGCTTCCAGTCCATCCAGCAGAAACAGAGATAGCAGCCTCCTTTCCAAATGGGTGTACTCTCATCCTGATGAGAAAACTACAGAAAATTCAAGGCACGACAGTGAAAACTGTTCAATAAGTTCCTTTTAATAAGTGTAAGATTTAGATAAAGGCTAATTTTCTAACTAGGTCTCATGGTTAAGCAGACTCTTAGTATGTTACAAAGACTCTTTGTTTCCCCCAAACTTGTTCTCCCATCCTTACGTGGTAATAGCATTCCTGATTCTTAGCTAGATAACATGGCCTTCTGGAATAAATACTATACTTTATAACCTTTTTTTTTTTTTTCAATTAAGGCTGTCCATGTAACTAAATTCTATCATTTTTAACTTTCTTTCCACTGACCAGAACATGGATGAAGAGGCAGGGCATCTGTTATGAAACAAGGGAGATCAACAATCAATGAATGCTAAGCAATGTTAGAAGGGTCTGGTTCAGATAATCATACTTTATGATTAAAGTATAATCATATTTTATGATTAAAGTAGGGAACAGTCAGATCACATTGTATCTCCTTTACCTAAGCTATGAAGAAAAATATGAACACTGAGGGATGAACCAAACCTCTTTCCAAAATTTCCGGGCAAAGGTCCAAATCTTTAAAAAAAAAAAAAAAATCACACCATTATAGCAGAATCATATTCTCTAGAGCTTAAAACTGAAAAATTGTTATACAGTAGTGCAGTAGAGAGCATAGAACTCTAATATAATATCCCATTATAATTGTCTCTTTTTTAGCCATATGGGTATTACGGGCAGTAATTTCCAACCCTGCACTGACTTTCACTTTTTGCTTAGGATTCTCTCCAATAATCCTAAACAAGTGAATTGGAAGGAAACTATCATAAACTCATAAAATAGTGTTTTTCGATCATTGGGTACATCATACTGTTTCAGTACATGAAAGAGCTATCTTTTTTTTTTTGCTGAATAATTATTTCTTTCGAATTGTTCTATCAACCATGCTTGACAGTTATGGTGAAGGAAAGTATTCATTCTCTCAACTGAGCGAAGCTTTTAGATCAAGGAGAAGCACTGCCATATTTAGGAAAAGCAAGGCTCTGCAGTAGTAGCATCAGTTTGATTAAAGGAGATGTGTTGAGTTATTTTCTTTTACATCCCAAAGAGTGACTAAGAATCATCTCTAAGATGTCTGTTTTTCTCCTGAACCTTAAATTATTAAACGTATTTCGCTGTCCTCACCTTGCTTTCTGCAGAAGAAAGCACTGCATCCTTCCAGTGCACACAAAGATTCTACTGCAGTGCAACCCAAGAAAAACCAGCCAAGGTCTGCTGAGGATCTCTGCTGCTGCAGCATTTGATACACACAGGAAAAGTCTCATGAATAATGCACAGTTATAAACAGGTAGCCATATCAAGATCTCTTCACTTAATTCTATTCCCAAACACACTCCAAGGAAAGTAACTGGATACCTTCATTAACGATTGATCTGTACAGGAAGAAAGTATGATTAAAAGCTTTCAAGACATCGATTGCATGTGCATTAGCTTGCATTGACCTGCATTGTTTTCTACTGAAAACCCAAGCAAATTGTAGCAATAATCAGAATTGTAGTGCTAAACAGAAATATAAAATATTTTAAAACCACAAGTATGAAAATCCAGAACAGTTCACCCACTGCAGAGTATGTAAGAAGCAAAAGCAGCTTGTCATGAGGTCACCTTATAACTGGGTAAGTGCTTGTGAGGCAGCATGAAGTGTTGATGTGCTACCAATGGAACAGCTTGTAGGATATGAATCCACTCTAGTCCATTTTCTTAACACCAATGACAAGAAATGCCAGGAGGCTCTAAACACCTTCCTGGAACAGCCATCATTAATCTCTAATATGATCACATTACTTTTTTATTATTTTAGATGAAAAAAACAGTGGGCACTTTTTTTTTTTTTTTTTTTTGCCCAATCAGAGACTATGTGTTAAACCTACAACATAACAGCCTTTGTGCATTCACCTCAATTTGCCAGAATTATCAACACAATTGGTTGAAGTTGATTGCTGCTCTTGGTGGAGGGAGGGAGGATGGCCCCCACGGCCAAGTCATACACTACAAATATAAGCCTCTCTACTCTTTTACACAAATCTTCTTTAACAAGAAGATGGAAATGTGTTACACTATCCTAACTAGACTATAAATTATTATTATTATAGTAAGCATTTATAGGTATTTTTAAGACAGCACTCAAATAATTTCTGTATGTTTTGTTTTGCTTTATATTGTTTTATGTCAGTGGCTCTTAAGTTATCAGTTGAGTCCTATATAAGGTTAACTGTATATGATTAACTTTTTCTCTTTGAAATTGTAAAGTAGAGTAACTCATCTAGGCGGTCCGGAGATTCTATGTTGCTGACTGTGGTAGGAAGTTTTGTTTATATCATTACCCTGTTATGGTTATGTTCTCCATATCTTAGTTACTTCAAGATATCTGTGTTGATTTAATGCATGAAAATTAAATATGCTAATGTGGGAGAGAAAAAATCAAATTCTAAGCCGTCATTAATATGAGGTGCAATCACTGGGGAAGAGGGCTTTATTTAAGTTTACTTAAAATTAAAGTCAGGATCTTCTGCCTATATTTTAAAAAGATTGATGTGGGAATTGCCATCTCATTGTAAATAACTAGAAAACTTGACAAAATCTAGGAAACAAATATTTTTAGACATTGAACAATAGTCAGCACAAGATTATGAAATCTGACAGAATGGGTCCTGAGACAACTAAGTTTCAGGATCTCTGCCCTTTATCAAAGGCTGCTCCAGACCTGACTTAAATACACTTTAACACAAGCCTCACAAAGGCTAAACAAATCTGAAAGGAATTTATGTGCATGCCATGCTTAAGGAATACAGTAAAATGCAGCACTCAGTACTATAAAATTCACAATGTCCAGTAACCAATCAAAACTTTCAGAAAATGGAATAAGCAGGAAAATGTGACTCTTAAGCAGAAGTAAAAAGAAACAGATTCAGTTATGATATTAATTATGAAATAAGCAGAACAGGATATTAAAATAGCTATTCTGAATATTCTAACCATGGACAAGGTTATAAAGGAACACATGAAGTAATAAGGAGAGAAATTAAAATTATAAACAATTATCCTAATAGAAGTCCTAGGGATGAACAAAAATCATCTGAAATGAAAAATAAACCAGATGGGTTTAACTGCACATTAGAAACTGCAGTAGAAAAGATCAGTGAACTTGAAACTGTGGAATAAAAACGATGCAAATTTAGAGAGAAAAAAAATTACAGAGTCTCAGTAACCTATGGGCCAATATCTAACAATCTTATATATGTGTAATCTTGCCAAAACAAAGATAAATACTTTTTATTTATTGGAGTATAATTGCTTTACAATGGTGTGTTCGTTTCTGCTTTATAACAAAGTGAATCAGATAAATACTTTTTAACACAAACAAAAGATAAGAAAATTTATCACCAGTGTTGCTGCACTACAAGGTCAAAGGAAGTTCTTCAGGTGGAAAGCAAATGATATCAGATTGAAATGTGGATTTAAACAATGGAATGAAAAGCACTAGAAATTGTAAACATGTGAATAAATATGAAAGACATATTTTCTCATCTTTAATATTTTTAAGTTGACTGTATAAAGCAAGATAATAATGTATGTTTTTTATAATTTGTTTGTAAACATGTATAAAAAATGCCTAACAACATGGCAAAAAGGACAAGATTAAAGAAATAGAAGTATTTTGGAATAGGTGTTATACTGTATACATGAAGTGGTATATTATTTGAAGTTAGACTTCGATAAGTTAAAGAAGCACATTCTAAATTATAGAATAACCATTTAAAAATATAAAACAAAGAGAAGGTTAATAAGCCAAAAGAGGGGACAAATGGAAACTTTCAAAGTGCTAAAATAATTTTTTAAAAGAATAAAAACTTGAAAAACAAATACAGACAAACAAAAGATGGAACAAATAGAAAGCATAGTAAGACAGCAATATCATTGATATAAATTCAACCATATCAATAATTACATAAAGTGTAAATGATCTAAACACTCCACTTAAAAGACAAACATGTCAAATAGAATTTAAAAATTACCAAACCCACAATATGGAGGTTCCTTAAAAAACTACAAATAGAACTACCATATGACCCAGCAATCCCACTACTGGGCATATACCCTGAGAAAACCACAATTCAAAAAGAGTCATGTACCAAAATGTTCATTGCAGCTCTATTTACAATAGCCCGGAGATGGAAACAACCTAAGTGTCCATCATCGGATGAATGGATAAAGAAGATGTGGCACATATATACAATGGAATATTACTCAGCCATAAAAAGAAACGAAATTGAGCTATTTGTAATGAGGTGGATGGACCTGGAGTCTGTCATACAGAGTGAAGTAAGTCAGAAAGAGAGAGACAGGTACCGTATGCTAACACATATATATGGAATTTAAGAAAAAAAATGTCATGAAGAACCTAGGGGTAAGACAGGAATAAAGACACAGACCTACTGGAGAACGGACTTGAGGATATGGGGAGGGGGAAGGGTGAGCTGTGACAGGGCGAGAGAGAGGCATGGACATATATACACTACCAAACGTAAGGTAGATAGCTAGTGGGAAGCAGCCGCATGGCACAGGGATATCGGCTAGGCTCGGTGCTTTGTGACCGCCTGGAGGGGTGGGATAGGGAGGGTGGGAGGGAGGGAGACGCAAGAGGGAAGAGATATGGGAACATATGTATATGTATAACTGATTCACTTTGTTATAAAGCAGAAACTAACACACCATTGTAAAGCAATTATACCCCAATAAAGATGTTTAAAAAAAAAAAAGACACAGACCTACTAGAGAATGGACTTGAGGATATAGGGAGGGAGAAGGGTAAGCTGTGACGAGGCGAGAGAGTGGCATGGACATATATACACTACCAAGCGTAAGATAGCTAGCTAGTGGGAGGCAGCCGCATAGCACAGGGAGATCAGCTTGGTGCTTTGTGACCACCTGGAGGGGTGGGATAGGGAGGGTGGGAGGGAGGGAGATGCAGGAGGGAGGAGATGTGGGAACATATGTATATGTATAGCTGATTCACTTTGTTATAAAGCAGAAACTAACACACACTAACACACTAACAACACATAGTTGTAAAGCAACTATACTCTAATAAAGATGTTTAAAAAAAAAAAGGTAATCTCTTCAATAAACAATGCTGGAATAACTGATCATTCACAGGCAAAAAAATGAATCTAGACACAGACCTTACACCCTTCACAAAAATTAACTCAAAGTTGTTTACAGACTTAAATGTAAAATGCAAAATTATAAAACTTTTAGAAGATAACATAGGAGAAAACCCAGATGACCTTGGGTATGGTGATGCCTTTTTGGGTACAACATCAAAGACACAGTCCATGAAAAAAAAGAATTGATAAGCTGGACTTCATTAAAAGTAAAAACTTCTACTCTGCCAAAGATAATATCAACAGAATTAGAAGATAAGTACAGAGTGGAAGAAAATATTTGCAAAAGACATATCATCTGATAAAGGACTGTTATCCAAAATGTACAAAGAACTTTTAAAATGCAACAGTTAGAAAACAAACAACCCTATTTAAAAATGAGCCAAAGACCTTAACAGCTACCTCACTGAGGAAGATATACAGCTGTCTAATAAGAATATGAAAAGATGCTCTACATAATATGGCACCAGGAAAATGCAAATTAAAATAACAATGAGATATCACTGCACACCTATTAAGGCCAAAATCTGTAATATTGACCACACTAAATGCTAATGAGAATGTGGAACAACAGGAACTCTCATTCATTGCTGGCGGAAATGCAAAATGGTGCAGCCACTTTGGAAGACAGTTTGGCAGGTTCTTACAAAACAACACTTACTCTTAGCATATGATTGAGCAATTGTCCTCCTTGATATTACCCAAAAGAGCTGAAAATTTATATTCACACAAAAACCTGCACACAGACATTATAGCAGTTTTACTAATAATTGCCAAAACTTGGAAGCAACCAAGATATCTTTCAGCAGATGAATAGATAAATAAACCAAGGTACATCCACACAATGGAATATTACTCAGTGCTGAAAAGAAATGAGCTATCAAGCCATGAAAAAACATGGAGAAAATTTAAATTCATATCATTAAGTGAAAGAACCAATCTGAAAAGGTACATAATACTGTATGATTCAAACTATATGACATTCTGGAAAAGGCAAAACTATGGAGACAATAAAAAGATCAATGGTTGCCAAGGGCGGAGGGGGAGAGGGAAGAGATGAAGAAGCAGAGCATAGAAAAATTTTAGGGCAGTGAAAATACTCTGTAAGATAGTTTAATGACGGACATATGTAATTATACAATTGTCCAATATCCCATAGAATGTACAACACTAAGAGTGAACTCTAAGGTAAACTATGGACTTTGAGCGATTATGATGCATTAATGTAGGTTCATCCTTGGTAAAAAATAAACCATTCGGGTGAGTGATGTTGATAATGTGGAAGGCTGGGCATGCATGGGGGCAGGGGGTATATGAGAAAGCTCTGTACCTCCCTTTCAGATTTGTTGTAAACCCAGAACTTCCCTAAAAAAATAAAGTAAAACAAAAATAGAAGAAAAAGAAAACAGTGTAAAAGATTTTTATGACTTTCTAAAACACTTGACATATTTTGAACACCAGGTGGCAGTAGATATAGCATTTATCAAAATGAATGCGTGAGGAGGAAACAGTTTGTGTATGCAAATCAATAGTATATACAGAATGTCCACTGTATGCAGCATGCTAGAATTTGACTGAGGTACCTCTGAAGGAATGAGTCATAATCCAGTGCTGTAAGGATAACTTCACATTTGAGTTTATGGCTTTTATTCAATTAATCCTCATTTGATTATTTCTCGTAACTTGTAACAATAGACACTAATTAGCCATTTTGATAACATCTCCCAAAAGTAGCCATCATAGAGAAAATATGAATACTGAATACATGCTGCTTACAAACAACAATTCCCCAGTAGGTAACATGTTTCAATGAAAGAATATTCGATTTAAATTTGACTTAGAAAAACTACACATATTCATTTAAAAGAAACAAATCTAAAAGGTTAGCAAAGAAAGGATCTTAAAAATAATTAGTACAAGCCTTCCTATTTAGAGAGGAGAAAAGTGAAATACACAGAGATTAGGGGACTTGTGCAATGAACGACACGGTCATAATTGGTAGGTCAGGAAATGGCTTCTGTATTCTCTCCACGATAATACAATGCAATTGAACTTCTCTGACTTGTTTGATTCCAGTTAACATGTTTATTTGTAAATAAATGAACTACTGAGAGATTTACTTTATGTTTATATTGTTCTTCTACATTACAATTACCAACTTTATTTTCAATTCATAATTATAATGTATCCTGGCCAATTTTTCTTAATTGTAATTTTATGTTTCTTAATGTGTATACTGTCTTTATAAGACATAGAATAGCCATTTCCCTGTGGGATTAGTATCACTTGGTGCTTAAGCACAGACTCCAGAGCCTGATTACCTAGGCTGACACCTTGGCCCTTCCACATATTAGCTGGATGACCTTGGGAAAGTTAATTAACCTCTCACATTTAAATGTTCTTACCTGCAAAAATGGGGATGATAATACTGCTTACTTCCACGAGTTGTTGTATGGATTAAATGGGTTAAACAAGTAGAGTTTTAAAAACAATGTCTACTACGTATTAAAAAGTAAACAAGTGTTATTAATCTCACTGGCAAGGACAAAAATAATTTTAAGTGTGAAACCTAACTACTTTCCTGAATTTTTTATAAAAATATACTGACCATTTTAAAAAACATAGTATTATTTACCATTCAGTCTATCTTCACTACATTTCACATAATGATGCACTCCCAAAATATTTTTGGAATAGGTAGCTATTTTAGACATTGCTTAAACAGGATTCAGATTTAAAATTTACCATATCCTAGTCATCATAACACAAATACATTCGGTTTTAAAGAAAATCTGGTTTCCTTTTTCTTTTTTTTTTTTGATCTTTCCTCACTGCTAGAAATTTTGAGTCTATTTACTGAATTGCTTAAAACACAACGAAGTAAACCTTTTTTTTAATTGTCAAAACTCCCCACTACAATGATAATCTGATCAATGGAAAATCTGTGATTTCAAAGATAAACCTTAACTAATTAGTATTTACATGATAAAAAGTTGCAGTGTGGGAATCTTTAAACAACAAACTTAGTGCTTAGAACAGGGGGTCTATAAATAGCGAACAAGTCCTTGCAAATGTATCTCAGACCCTTTGAATGCTGGGCTCCTGGAGACCTCCCCAGGCTGACCCCTCTCTTAGGTCTTTCTAAATCACTCAGAACTTCTGATCCATGAAGTGGGAACATTCATTCCATTGTTTCTTCTTTCTCAAATACCCCATCCCATCTTTGCTTTAACATCTCGTACTCTGGCAAAATTCAGTTATTACCACATCCTAGACTACACGTTCGAATTTGCCAACAGTCTACTTCTGACAACAATCAAAACAACCACCAAAAAAATGCCTATATAAACTCCACTTATGTAAACTCCATTTAATGTTGCATAATGGAAGTTTCAATTTAGTAAAGATACCGGAGTTAATACATTTAAATAGCTGTTACCACCTTTAAAGTAGCAGCTTGGGAAGTTACATCTTGATTTCACTAATGATAATTGCTGAAATATTTTTAAATTTTTCTTTTGGAACTATCTTCAAGGCCTGTTTTATATATCTTTAATGGACAAAAATTTCTAAACCTTGAGAGTGAACTTAATAAATATAAATATAATATGTTAGGTAAATCCAATATATTAAAATACTTATTGCGAAGTTAAATATGGTCACAACTTTGAATTATTATAACGGCAAAAAATTATGCATTACTATTTTATTGTTTCAAATAATATTATATTTGTTTACACAGACAAATAAAAGTCTGGAAAGACAGTGGTCAACCTCTTAAATAAAACAGTTCGTACATGAAATTCAGGATTACAGGAGTCATTACTTTTCTATTTTGCGTAAACATATTGTAAGGCCAACTGGCCCGAGGCAGGGGAACACATTCAGATTCACAGGTTGCATCAGACCGAAATTCTCCGGGCCACCCAGTTCCAGGAACTGACCTGGGGATTTGAACCCAGCCCAGCCTTCCCGCCTTTCGAGGGGCGGGACTAACGGTCCCCCAGGATACCCGAAAAGACCACCAAATAAGGAATACCCTGCGCCCTCGCAGATTCACCACACCCCTTTCCCTTCTTCCCCTATAAAATCTTGCCCAACCCTCGCCCGGGAGCGACTTCTCTGGCCCCTTTCTCTCGGACCAGTGAATCTCGCCCGGGAGAGCTCCGTAATGAAGCTCACTTGAAGCTCACTTGAAGCTCACTTGAAGCTTTCCTCGGCGGTGCCGTTTGTTAAGATCCGACCTTACGCATATGTATTCCTTAAATATTCTTCCAAGTGAGTATTACTTTTAAATACCATGGATTTTCAATTTCTTATGTTGTATTTTTCACATCTAGAAGTTCAGTTTTGGGGTTTTTTATATCTTCTATTTCCCTCTCTTCATCGTGCTCAGATTTTTCTCTACTGTCTTGGGCATTCAAAACACACATAATATGCAATCTAATGTCCTAATCTGTTAATTCCACCGTCTTCGCCATTTCTGGGTCTCTTCCCAGAAATGACTTTTTTTTTTTTTTTTTTTCCCAGAAATGACTTTTAATCGACTTGTCTCCTGGCTATAGTTCGTATTTTCCTTCTTTGCAAGTGTGGTAATTTTTTTTAAATGGATGCCAATCAGTGATAATTTTATGTTTTCAGGTTCTTCGGAAATGTTGAATTTTATTCTGGTTAGCAATTAAGCAAGTTGAAACCGGTTGGATTCTTTTGTCTTGCTTTTAAGCTTTGTTGCTGTAAATCCAGAGCAACTTTAAAGTTAATTTAGCCCCACTACTAAGACAATATCCTTTTAAGGATTCTACCAATATCTCACATGTGACGAGATCTTTCCACTTTGGCTGGGGGGAATACAATTTCTAGCCCTGCGTGAGGTCCAGGAATTTTTTGACATGCTGTTTGCCATTAGTTCTTTCCCTGGCCTTAGGTATGTCTGTTCTCACACAATGGCACATCAGGATCAACCAGAAAAGGTGAGGGTCTCCTCTGCAGGTCCCTGGCATACTCTCTATGCAGTTCCCTTCTCTCTGGTTCTCTAGCCCACAGATTCCAGCTGCCTCAGCCTCTTAAACTCTAGTTTCTGTCTTCTCAACTCAGGGAGGTTGTGGAGCTCTTTTGGGGTTTTCCTCTTTCTTTGCTTCAGTCTGAAAACCAATTTCATGTAGTAAACTGGGACGATCACCAACTCACCTTGTTTATTTCCTTTCTCTCAGGGTTCACAGTTTTGCATATCATGTTGCCCCAATGTCTAAAAGCAAAGGTTTCATATATTGTGTAACCTTGTCTAGTTTAAGGCTTCTGCAAGAAGGGGACTTGGATAACAGTGGTTTTGATCAAGAACAATTCCAAAGAAAGCACATCATCAACAAAAGCATTGCTCCAGTAAAGGACCCATCCGTGGGCTGTTTGACCTTGTGAGAGGAATTCTTCATGAATAATTGATCAATCAATATATTTACTGAGCATATACTACATGCAAAACAAAACACATTTATTTTTCTTTACATGAGTTTACTGGCACAACGGCCAAGACCATGTCAAATTAGATCAGTAAACACTCTGATGTTGATACATTTTTAGGAAACTGCTTTTCTTCTGTTGTTTCATTATGCATAATTTGTCCATCTTATCACTTCAGCTTATGTCTGATAATCTTCCTTGTTTATTGCACCATGTTTTAATTATAGCTCTAGTTCTTTTTAATCCTACTTTGAAACTCTACTTTTGAACCCTACTTTAAAATAATTAATTAATTAATTAATTAATTAATTTTTGGCTGCATTGGGTCTTTGTTGCTGCACGCGGGCTTTCTCTAGTTGCGGGGATCAGGGGCCGCTCTTTGTTGCGGTGCACAGGCTTCTCATTGCGGTGGCTTCTCTTGCTGTAGGAGCAAGAGCTTCTCTTGCTGGAGCACGGGCTGTAGGGCGCTCAGGCTTCAGTAGTTGTGGCACACGGGCTCAGTAGTTGTGGCTCACGGGCTGTAGAGCGCAGGCTCAGTAGTTGTGACACACGGGCTTAGTTGCTCTGCAGCAAGTGGGATCTTCCAGGACCAGGGCTCGAACCTGTGTCCCCCGCATTGGCAGGCGGATTCTTAACCACTGCACCACCAGGAAAGTCCCTGAACCCTACTTAAAAAAAAAAACTTATTTATCTGGTTGCACCAAGTCTTAGTTGTGGCAGGTGGGTTCCTTAGTTGAGGCACACAGGCTCCTTAGTTATGGCTCCAGGGCTCCTTAGTTGCAGCACATGGGCTCCTTAGTAGTGGCATGCAGACTCTTAGTTGTGGCATACACGTGGGAGCTAGTTCCCTGACCAGGGATCGAACCCAGGACCCCTGCATTGGGAGCATGGAGTCTTATGCAGTGTGCCACCAGGGAAGTCCTGAACCCTACATTTTAGCTATGTATACACAAAAACTTATAGCTCTATTCCTCCATTTTCACAACAGTGTAATTGTTTTCCTCAAATTAGAACATTGCCATGTAGCAGATGTTAGAAGATAAATAGATATTTCTAATCCTATTTAATGAGAAAACTCTGCCAGTACTGTATTGCTTAGTTTATTGTCTCATATTACTGCCTATCTACCTCTTTTCCAGAAACTTCTGTAGTTTTGAAAATTGGAGTGGCAATTGTGGAAAAGATAGATGTGTGGATTTCCATGTTACTACCAAGTAAAACAAAATTCTTCATTCTTGTTCTGGTTTTGAAGTATAATATTAGTCAATTTCAAAGTATAAACATCCCTACTTTTTTCTACCCAAATTATAGAATATCAGTTGTGAATAGTCCAAGAATTTATTGGTTGTTGGCTGGCTCAACTGGGTTCTTCTCTGCCTCCCATAATTCAAGCCTACCCTTTAACCTTCTCAATGGCGCTATCTACTTATGTCTACATGTGACACCATCACTTAGTGTTTGGTGAATTCTTAGGGGTATTTAGTGTAATATTCAATAGGAGACTCAGAGAGTCTTTTTCTGAATTTAAACAGAGACAAAAAATCCCAGCACTGCCAAAATAGCAATAAAAACACAGACAGCATAGACTAAAGGCAACAGATTACAAATTCTTGCAAGACTGAAAATGGTACATAAAGTAAATAGATGGATGGTAAATAAATAGTTGGGAGATGAAAGAGAATTAGAAAAAATAATGAATAATGTACACCATGCTTTGCCAATGAATTCACAGGTAAAATCCCACCAGGGACCCCTCAGACAAACCAAGGAGGTTTTATTTTTGAAGACCCCTAATAAGAACCTAGGTATATTGAACAGATTTTTAGAGTGGCAAAGCATGGTATATATTATTTATTATTTTCTTAGTGGCAGGGGGAGAGGGATACCAAATCCCTTTCCTACCACACAGGTGGGAAAAAATTTTGGTCATTAAGAAAACCTGCTACACTTCATCGAACCAATGGATCACCCAGCCTAGTATCTCATCACTATCCCAAGTGAAGTTTTCTGGGTGGTCCTACATGATATTAACCACCAGAAGTGACTCTAATTTCCTATCATTCCATATGGCGCCATCATTTTCCAATTCCTCTTGACTCTATTTTTGTCTTCATTTTTCACCATCTCTAGGAATAACAAATCCAGTAAACTCACTCTATACTGTATTTTATAATATGGTACTTTGATTTGTTCTTGATTGTTTCTTTAAAGCTTTGAGTATTTTGGAATTTGATCAAATCTGTGTTAATCATATTAATAAATTTTATAATTTCAGAGGCACTGATCAGTTTTTCTTTGTCTTAATCAGCTAGAGCCTTAATGTTCTAATTTATCTTCTTAAGGAAAAAATAACATGGATGTGAAATTCTGTGGGTTCTAATTATTCTGAATGTCATATGGATTATTCCCTAATGAAATGGAGAGAGCTGTAAGGGAAAGGGTTGATTGAGCTCATCTTACATCTCAGTGACTGTGCATCAGACAATTTAGTTGAAGGGAGACTCCACTTCAAGGTGGTAAGAAAAGACAGTGGCTTTACTGCATCTAATAAAAAAGGCTGTGTCTCCTAGTACAGTTAATTCTTCTTCTTATGTCTGCAAACAATGAAGGAAGAGAAAGTGACTTGGCCATGACATGGCATTGAGAATTAGGTCCCAGTGACCCAGTTCACTCTTCAGTGGAAAGCCTCAGAAACTGACAGTTTCCTTCCTTCAACAGCACATCTTACAAATCAAGAATGTTAAGGTCCAAAGCCCCAGGGCAAATCTCAGAAGCTCAGTAAGCGGCCCAGAAAGGTAAACCCTGGGACTTGGTATCCTGTGTGTTTACCACTAAGTATCATTTCCATAATAGGAGTGGAAGCAAATTACACTATAGCTGCAAATGCCCATCATTCATATTTATACAGCTAAGTGATCTGTCCATTTTATAAGGCCGGGATCCGGAAGTCTACCCTGCCTCAACGTCTTAATCCTTCAATTTTTCCCTTTGGTGGAAACTTCCTGTTTCTCTTTGAGAAAGATAATTCTATCCTGTTTTCATCCCCTTCCTCCCAGCAGGCTGCTGTAGAAAACGCGCGCGCGCACACACATCGCACAAAATGATTTAGAAAGATTTCTTTTCACAGTCGCTCCTACCCAGCTCTGAAAGTCAGAACCTATATGACTGATGGTGTAACCAGATGAGCGGGTCCCAGGTCCGGGAAGGCAAGTCCCCTCTGCCCCAGGTCCCCCTCTCCACCCACGGCGACTTGGGCTCCTCTCTCCGCCTTTGAAAGAAAATGCATTCTTTGCTTCCCTGGAAGACTTGGCAACCCGATCGATCTATCATAAAAAAGAAAAGAAAAATCGCAGCCTAGAGACAGGTCTAGCGCGCCACCAACCCAGCCTCCGTGGGCAAAGTCCCAGGGAAGGAACCGATTCCCAGTATTGAATCCTCGGAGCCCAGGGCCCAGGAGACAATGGCTGGGCCTTTGCCATAGGTCCCCACCTCCTCTGCCCGTAGTTCTCTCCAGCTCCCCGTCAAGCCGCAGTAAGTGACTTCTCGGAAATCTCAGCAGATTCTGCTGAGCAGGAAGGGAGGAAGGGGTGATGGGGGCGGAGTGAGGTAAGGGAAGGGCTCTTCTGGCTCCTGGACACACACGCGCGCGCCCCACCCAATGGGGTAGGTGAGGGTGCACGGTCTTGCCATCCCCTCCTCTGCCTTCTACTAGCGCACGGTAGCGAGACTGCAGCATCTCCAATACCTCGCCGGCTGGGTCCCCGCCCCGCGCCCCCTGCGGGAGTGGAGGGCGGCGGGGAGCGAGGGTGGGGAAAGGGCGGGGAGCGAGGAGGGGCCGGAGAACCGGGGCGGGGCCGCTGCTTCCCTGGGCGCGCCCCGGAAGGAGGGGCGCAGTCTCCGGGCTGGCCCTCGCCCGCAGTGCTGCGTCCGGTGTCTGGTTTCCAATTCCGCGGGCTCGGCCGGCTGGGGCTGGGTGCCAGCGGCGGGTAGTGGCAGGCGTCCGCTGCGCAACAGGAGCCCAGAGAAAGAGGGAGCGGCAGCGGCAGTGGCAGCGGCAGCGGAGGGGACGCCGCGGGAGAGAGGCCGGGAGCGAGGTAGGGTCCCTGAAGCCCGCCCCCTACCCGGCGCCAGACTCTGCGTGCGCACTGGGTGAGCATGGTCGGCGGGCAAGGTTGCAAGTAAGTGCCTTTTCTCTTGTTCCTCCGGTATGGCGGGGAGGGAAACCGCCAGTCTCTCGCCAGTGCTCGCCTCGACCGCCACACCCACCTGTGCCTGATTTCACATCTGTCGTGTTTTGGCCGACCGGTGTTAATGCCACCTGGAAAGTAGAGGGGAGAAGTTAGGCGAGGAGGTGCCAGCGACTGGACAAAGAGGAGCTGGAAAGGCAACCGGTCCTTTGCCAGTTTTGACGGTGTGGATTTCAGGTTCAGAAAATGTGGAAAGGCAAGGCAGCTAGCTGCACCTCATGGTTTACTATTATTTCTTTCTGTCTACGCTAGCTGAGTCGTTGGATGGGTTTCGGTTCCAGGGGTAGGTCGTATTCTTTACGAGCAAAAAGCATGTGTTCTTTTTCCCATCTGCAAATGTGAGCGTGCAGAACCAACAGAGCTGACACTACCTGTGGAGACGGCGAGGATGCGCCGAACCCCTTCGGAGCACACAAACACAAATGATTGACGGGACTGCTTAGCCCCATTTCTCGACGCAGTTTTTTTTCAAACGAATGTGCATTTTATAGTGAAATTCAGATGAGATTCAGAATCATTTTAACTTTTTATCGGCTTCAGCTGAAACCGTCATTTAGTTTAAGAAGAAAATAGTTGTTTTCGTCACTTCTATTAAAGACAAAAGATTAAAGCGAGATTAACATACTAGAAACTTCAGTGCCAACTTTTGTGATTACAGCAAACATATTTCTCATTATTTTAGTGTTTTTTTTATTACAGTTGCAGTATTCAAAATAATTTATATCTCCTCTGAAGCTAAGAGCAATTTTTATGTGAGAGAAGCTTAGGGGAGGTTTTAAAAAGCTCATTTCAATAAGATAAAGACCAAGTCAACATAGGCTTTTAAAAGAATGATGGATTTTCAGTTGTTGAGTGTGAAGTCAGTGCTAGAAGGTTCAGGTTTTTTCAGAAACACAATGTTCTTTTCTATTTCTCATGCTTCTCTATGGGCAGGAGAAAGGTATTGTCTTTCTTTGGTAATTTAAAATATATATTTATGATTTTTGCTTTAATGTCAATAAAACCTATCTATATATCATCTGCAAACCAAGTCCAATTATTAAACAGTCCATTTTATTGAAAAGTCTTTAACTTATTTTTCCATCATTTAAAACAATTTAAACTAGATTCACTTTTTTAGAAACTATGTTAAGTAGGATCTTTAACAAATTTTATTATCTGAAAGCCTTATCTGAGCCCTGTGTGTGGAATGATCATGATTGCTAGAACAGCTTATTTACAACAAAATGCTAGACAAAATATGGCATTTGATGTAATGAAGGATGTGCCCTGTATCAGGCAACCGACAGTAGTTTTGCTTAAGGTACGTTTTTGTATTTTGTAGCTGTTTAAAGTATCTCTTTATTTAGAGGTCCCCTTTTGAACGTGAACCATTGTGCAATCGTGGGACACCATGACATATTCTTATAAAAGCCGGGTATATGGTTTGCCATGATTCCTATGGTGCAGGGCAGGGCTTACAGGGTACCTGATGCTTCTATGGAAGAAAGATGAGTCAGGTCTGGCTCTCTGCCAAGAGCATCCTCCTGCCTCTGTGACTCTCAGGACCAGGAGAGACCATGGGAGCCCTCCTGTGGTAGTGCTTCTGTGATTTTGCTACCTGTTGCTGAGAAGAGTTTTGGCAGCAAAGAAAATGTAAGAAATGCAGAGGTGGAATCATTGGGGTCCTATTCACCTTATTTAATGTGACCAACCAACTTTCTCTGTGGCAAGGAAAAAGAACAGAATCTTGCATTTTTCATGAATAATAAAAATTAATATATACCTAATGTCTCTTCCTGTTAGACATGTGAGAGAGTGTGAAGTACTGGGAAGAATTATATGTTATTTTTCTAACCCTGTAAAGGAACTTAAAGTTTATTAATATGAATGGGTCATTCTTCACGTCATAGTGGTAATAATTTATGATTTTCCCTAAAACTCTTGTCTCAGATCCTTTTCCCCAGTCTTTGTCATCTGGATTAATGGTTCCACCATCCACCAAGTGTTGATTGCTTTCTGTTCCTCGTCACGGCATTTTATCCCTAATCAGTCCATGTTTAGATCTCTCAATCTTATCTCCCAAACGCATCTCTGTTCAATTATATTTCTCAGCTGTACCTCTTCCACTTTGTTTTCTATATCTACCCTGCCACCAAATTAGTGGCATCATCATAATTTTCCTGGATTCCTGCTACAGCCTTCACATTAACCTACCTCCATAGTTCGCTCCCTTGTGATTCACTCTTCATACAAAGCAATGCCATTATGCCTCTCCTTAAGAACATTCAGTGGCTCATAACTACATAGAAAAAAGGAATAAATGCAGAAACACAAAACGATTAATAACAAATTCCTTCTGGTAGCCTACAGCTCACTCTCTGATCTGGCCCGCCGCTACAGTCTCCCTGAGTGCATCTCCCACTTATTTATATGCTCCAGCCACCCTGGTCTTTTTTTTTCTTTTTTTAATTTATTTATTTTTGGCTGTGGTGGGTCTTCATTGCTGTGCGTGGGCTTTCTCTAGTTGTGATGAGCGGGGGTTGCTCTTTGTTGCAGTGCATGGGCTTCTCAATGCAGGGGCTTCTCTTGTTGCAGAGCACGGGCTCTAGACACGCAGGCTTCAGTAGTTGTGGCACATGGGCTCAGTAGTTGCAGCTCGTGGGCTCTAGAGCGCAGGCTTGGTAGTTGTGGTGCACCGGCTTAGTTGCTGGGAGGCATGTGGGATCTTCCTGGATCAGGGCTTGAACCCGTGTCCTCGGCATTGGCAGGTGGATTCTTAAGCACTGCGCTACCAGGAAAGTCCCCACCCTGGTCTTTTAGTACCTGAAACACATGAAACAATTTCACTCCCTAGGCCTCTTCAAGTGTTCCCAGTGCCTGGACTATTCCTTCCTCTCTTTAAATGCCTAGCTCCTTTGCAAACTTTAAACTTCAGCTCAAAGGTCTCTGCGTCACAGAGATCATTCTTGATCACCTTGTCAAAAGTAAGCTGTTATCTGTTAGTTTCTGTCTTGCTTCCTTGTTTTCTTCCTCCATAGGGCTTATTACAGCATGTGGGTATTTTGTGGATTTTGTGGATTTGTGGATTTTGTGGATTTGTGTATCGAGTGCTCCAAATGAACAGGCACTGCTTCCATAACAGTACCTACAATGAAGCAGTAGGGGTTTCCTAGATATTTATGTAAATAATTAAGTACAAAGATTAAGACTTATTTCATCATAGAGTGCACTAACCTTGAAAACTTACGCGTTTTAGGATTCAATTTCTTTTTTATTTGTTGAGCATTGGGTGTATTTACACTCAGTACTATGATTGTGAGGAGGTAAAGTTAAAATATCCTGAGATGTATTCCCATCTCTCAGCAGTGTAGGCATTAAGGTATTCAAAGGGAAGTAGACTGTAACACACCCTTAGAAAGGCAGTGACCATAACTGGATTAAAATGTATTTTGAAGAAACATTGGAGTGCATAAGCCAATGACTTTATGACTTCAGTGTAAGTGATTCCTAATATACAATGATGACCTTATTAGGTTTAAATCTGTATGTTTTACCAAAATTTGAGGGTCGCTTAATAATCACTAAATTTAAAATCATGTTTTGTAATAAATATGGCCACTTGAGTGGGCTCAGTTGATGGAAGTATGGTCAACAGGTGCCAACATGATCCAAATTGGTGTTTACTCCAGACTCAAGGGGCAAATTATCTCACAAATGCAAAGTGTTCACTAGGGAAGGCTCAGAGAGACACTGTGGACTAATACAGGAAAGTCCATCACTATTATTGGGGAAGGGGAGTGGGCTCAAGATTCACGTTGGTGAATGATAGCATCATAGTTACACTAGAATGTATACACACACACACACACACACACTCTTTTTTTTTTCTTCTTTTTTTGAATTTTATTTATTTTTTCATACAGCAGGTTCCTATTAGTCATCCATTTTATACACATCAGTGTATACATGTCAATTGCAAACTCCCAATTCATCACACCACCCCCCCACCCCCCGCCGCTTTCCCCCCTTGGTGTCCATACGTTTGTTCTCTACATCTGTGTCTCAACTTCTGCCCTGCAAACCATTTCATCTGTACCATTTTTCTAGGTTCCACATATATGCGTTAATATACAATATTTGTTTTTCTCTTTCTGACTTACTTCACTCTGTATGACAGTCTCTAGATCCATCCACGTCTCTACAAATGACCCAATTTCGTTCCTTTTTATGTCTGAGTAATATTCCATCGTATATATGTACCACAACTTCTCTGTCCATTCGTCTGTTGATGGGCATTTAGGTTGCTTCCATGACCTGGCTATTGTAAATAGTGCTGCAATGAACATTGGGGTGCATGTGTCTTTTTGAATTATGGTTTTCTCTGGGTATATGCCCAGTAGTAGGATTGCTGGGTCATATGGTAATTCTATGTTTATTTTTTTAAGGAACCTCCATACTATTCTCCTTAGTGGCTGTATCAATTTACATTCCCAGCAACAGTGCAAGAGGGTTCCCTTTTCTCCACTCCCTCTCCAGCATTTGTTGCTTGTAGATTTTCTGATGATGCCCATTCTAACTGGTGTGAGGTGATACCTCATTGTAGTTTTGATTTGTGTTTCTCTAATAATTAATGATGTTGAGCAGCTTTTCATGTGCCTCTTGGCCATCTGTATGTCTTCTTTGGAGAAATGTCTATTTACTTCTGCCCGTTTTTGGATTGGGTTGTTTGTTTCTTTAATATTGAGCTGTATTCACTGTTTATATAATTTGGAGATTAATCCTTTGTCCATTGATTCGTTTGCAAATATTTTCTCCCATTCTGAGGGTTGTCCTTTCATCTTGTTTATGGTTTCCTTTCCTGTGCAAAAGCGTTTAAGTTTCATTAGGTCCCATTTGTTTATTTTTGTTTTTATTTCCATTTCTCTAGGAGGTGGATCAAAAAATGTCTTGCTGTGATTTATGTCAAAGAGTGTTCTTCCTATGTTTTCCTCTAAGAGTTTTATAGTGTCTGGCCTTACATTTAGGTCTCCAATCCATTTTGAGTTTACTTTTGTGTATGGTGTTAGGGATTGTTCTAATTTCATTCTTTTACATGTAGCTCTCCAGTTTTCCCAGCACCACTTATTGAAGAGACTATCTTTTCTCCATTGTATATCCTTGCCTCCTTTGTCATAGATTAGTTGACCATAGGTGCGTGGGTTTATCTCTGGGCTTTGTATCTTGTTCCGTTGATCTATGTTTCTGTTTTTGTGCCAGTACCATATCGTCTTGATTACTGTAGCTTTGTAGTATAGTCTGAAGTCAGGGAATCTGATTCCTCCAGTTTCGTTTTTTTCCTTCAAGACTGCTTTGGCTATTCGGGGTCTTTTGTGTCTCCATACAAATTTTAAGATTTTTTGTTCTAGTTCTGTAAAAAATGCCATTGGTAATTTGATAGGGCTTGCATTGAATCTGTAGATTGCTTTGGGTAGTATAGTCATTTTCACAATATTGATTCTTCCAATCCAAGAACATGGTATATTTCTCCATCTGTTGGTATCATCTTTAATTTCTTTCATCAGTGTCTTATAGTTTTCTGCATACAGGTCTTTTATCTCCCTAGGTAGGTTTATTCCTAGGTATTTTATTCTTTTCATTGCAGTGGTAAATGGGAGTGTTTCCTTAATTTCTCTTTCATATTTTTCATCATTAGTGTATAGGAATGCAAGAAATTTCTGTGCATTAATTTTGTATCCTGCAACTTTACCAAATTCATTGATTAGCTCTCGTAGTTTTCTGGTGGCATCTTTAGGATTCTCTATGTATAGTATCATGTCACCTGCAAACAGTGACAGTTTTACTTTTTCTTTTCCAATTTGTCTTCCTTTTATTTCTTCTTCTTCTCTGATTGACATGGCTAGGACTTCCAAAACTATGTTGAATAATAGTGGTGAGAGTGTACATCCTTGTCTTGTTCCTGATCTTAGAGGAAATGCTTTCAGTTTTTCACCATTGAGAATGATGTTTGCTCTGGGTTTGTCATATATGGCCTTTATTATGTTGAGGGAGGTTCCCTCTATGCCTTGTTTCTGGAGAGTTTTTATCATAAATGGGTGTTGAATTTTGTCAAAAGCTTTTTCTGCATCTATTGAGATGATCTATGGTTTTTATTCTTCAATTTGTTAATATGGTGTATCACATTGATTGATTTCGTATATTGAAGAATCCTTGCATTCCTGGGATAAATCCCACTTGATCATGGTACATGATCCTTTTAATGTGTTGTTCGATTCTGTTTGCTAGTATTTTGTTGAGGATATTTGCATCTATATTCATTAGTTATATTGGTCTGTAATTTTCTTTTTTTGTAGTATCTTTGTCTGGTTTTGGTATCCTCATAGGGTGATGGTGGCCTCATAGAATGAGTTTGGGAGTGTTCCTTCCTCTGCAATTTTTTGGAAGAGTTTGAGAAGGATGGGTGTTAGCTCTTCTCTAAATGTTTGACAGAATTCACCTGTGAAGCCATCTGGTCCTGGGCTTTTGTTTGTTGGAAGACTTTTAATCACAGTTTCAATTTCATTACTTGTAATTGGTCTGTTCATATTTTCTAT
Source organism: Grampus griseus (assembly GCF_964374135.1). Taxonomy (NCBI): domain Eukaryota; kingdom Metazoa; phylum Chordata; class Mammalia; order Artiodactyla; family Delphinidae; genus Grampus; species Grampus griseus. The sequence goes on from NC_139001.1 coordinate 65,305,996, forward strand.
TTCTTCCTGGTTCAGTCTTGGAAGGTTATACCTTTCTAAGAATTTGTCCATTTCTTCCAGGTTGTGCATTTTATTGGCATAGAGTTGCTTGTAGTAGTCTCTTAGGGTGCTTTGTATTTCTGTGGTGTCTGTTGTAACCTCTCGTTTTTCATTTCTAATTTTATTGATTTGAGTCCTCTCCCTCTTTTTCTTGATGAGTCTGGCTAATGGTTTATCAATTATGTTTATCTTCTCAAAGAACCAGCTTTTAGTTTTATTAATCTTTGCTCTTGTTTTCTTTGTTTCTATTTTATTTATTTCTGCTCTGATCTTTATGATTTCTTTTCTTCTGTTAACTTTGGGTTTTGTTTGTTCTACTTTCTCTAGTTTCTTAGGTGTAAGTTTAGATTGTTTATTTGAGATTTTTCTTGTTTCTTGAGGTAGGCTTGTATAGCTACAAACTTCCCTCTTAGAACTGCTTTTGCTGCATCCCATAGGTTTTGGACCGTCGTGTTTTCATTGTCATTTGTCTCTGGTTATTTTTTGATTTCCTCTTTGATTTCTTCAGTGATCTCTTGGTTATTTAGTAACATATTTTTTAGCCTCCATGTGTTTGTGTTTTTTACGTTTTTTTCCCTGTAATTGATTTCTAATCTCATAGTGTTGTGGTCAGAAAAGATGCTTGATATGATTTCAGTTTTCTTAAATTTACTGAGGCTTGATTTGTGACCCAAGATATGATCTGTCCTGGAGAATGTTCCGTGCGCACTTGAGAAGAAAGTGTAATGTGCTGTTTTTGGATGGAATGTCCTATAAATATCAATTAAATCTATCTGGTCTATTGTGTCATTTAAAGCTTGTGTTTCCTTATTAATTTTCTGTTTTGATGATCTGTCCATTGGTGTAAGTGAGGTGTTAAAAAGTCCCCCACCATTATTGTGTTACTGTCGATTTCCTCTTTTATAGCTGTTATCAGTTGCCTTATGTATTGAGGTGCTCCTATGTTGGATGCATATATATTTATAATTGTTATATCTTCTTGGATTGATCCCTTGATCATTATGTAGTGTCCTTCCTTGTCTCTTATAACATTCTTAATTTTTTTTGCGATACGCGGGCCTCTCACTGTTGTGGCCTCTCCCGTTGCGGAGCACAGGTTCTGATGCGCAGGCTCAGCGGCCATGGCTCACGGGCCCAGCCACTCTGCGGCATGTGGGATCTTCCCGGACCAGGGCACGAACCCGTGTCCCCTGCATCGGCAGGCGGACTCTCAACCACTGAGCCACCAGGGAAGCCCAACATTCTTAATTTTAAAGTCTATTTTATCTGATATGAGTATTGCTACTCCAATTTTCTTTTGATTTCTATTTGCATGGAATGTCTTTTTCCATCCCCTCACTTTCAGTCTGTGTGTGTCCCTGGGTCTGAAGTGGGTCTCTTATAGACAGCATATATATGGGTCTTGTGTTTGTATCCATTCAGCAAGCCTGTGTCTTTTGGTTGGAGCATTTAATCCATTCACATTTAAGGTAATTATTGATAGGTATTTTCCTATTACCATTTTGTTAATCGTTTTGGGTTTGTTTTTGTAGGTCCTTTCCTTCTCTTGTGTTTCCCACTTAGAGAAGTTCCTTTAGCATTTGTTGTAGAGCTGGTTTGGTGGTTTTGAATCCTCTTAGCTTTTGCTTGTCTGTAAAGCTTTTGATTTCTCCATTGAATCTGAATGAGATCCATACCGGGTAGAGTAATCTTGGTTGTAGGTTTTTCCCTTTCATTACTTTAAGTATATCATGCCACTCCCTTCTGGCTTATAGAGTTTCTGCTGAAAAATCAGCTGGTAACCTTACGGAAGTTCCCTTGTATGTTATTCGTCATTTTTCCCTTGCTGCTTTCAGTGATTTTTCTTTGTCTTTAATTTTTGCCAATTTAATTACTATGTGTCTTGGCATGTTTCTCCTTGGGTTTATCCTGCCTGGGACTCTCTGTGCTTCCTGGACTTGGGTGGCTATTTCCTTTCCCATGTTAGGGAAGTTTTTGACTATAATCTCTTCAAATATTTTCTTGGGTCCTTTCTCTCTCTCTTCTCCTTCTGGGACCCCTATAATGCGAATGTTGTTGCATTTAATGTTGTCCCAGAGGTCTCTTATGCTGTCTTCATTTCTTTTCATTCTTTTTTCTTTATTCTGTTCCACAGCAGTGAATTCCACCATTCTGTCTTCCAGGTCACTTATCCGTTCTTCTGCCTCAGTTATTCTGCTATTGATTCTTTCTACTGTATTTTTCATTTCAATTATTGTATTGTTCATCTCTCTGTGTTCTTTAATTCTTCTAGGTCTTTGTTAAACATTTCTTGCATCTTCTCGATCTTTGCCTCCATTCTTTTTCCAAGGTCCTGGATCACCTTCACTATTATTATTCTGAATTCTTTTTCTGGAAGGTTGCTTATCTACACTTCATTTAGTTGTTTTTCTGGGGTTTTATCTTGTTCTTTCATCTGGTACATAGCCTTCCGCCTTTTCATCTTGTCTATCTTTCTGTGAATGTGGTTTTTGTTCCAGAGGCTGCAGGATTGTAGTTCTTGCTTCTGCTGTCTGCCCTCTGGCAGATGTGGCTATCTAAGAGGCTTGTGGAAGTTTCCTGATGGGAGGGACTGGTGGTGGGTAGAGCTGGCTGTTGCTCTGTTGGGCAGAGCTCAGTAAAACTTTAATCCACTTGCCTGCTAATGGGTGGGGCTGGGTCCCCTCCCTGTTGGTTGTTTGGCTTGAGGAGACCCAACACTGGAGCCTACCCGGGCTCTTTGGTGGGGCTAATGGCAGACTCTGGGAGGGCTCACGCCAAGGAGTAGTTCCCAGAACTTCTGCTGCCAGTGTCCTTGTCCTCACGGTGAGACAGAGCCACCCCCTGCTTCTGCAGGAGACCCCCACCAACACTAGCAGGTAGGTCTGGTTCAGTCTCTATGGTGTCACTGTTCCTTCCCCTGGGTCCCGATGTGCACACTACTTTGTGTGTGCCCAAGTCCTGTCGAAGTCCTGCAATCGAATCCCACTAGCCTTCAAAGTCTGATTCTCTAGGAATTCCTCCTCCTGTTGCTGGACCCCCAGGTTGGGAAGCCTGACGTGGGGCTCAGAACCTTCACTGCAGTGGGTGTACTTCTGTGGTATAAGTGTTCTCCAGTCTGTGAGTCACCCACCCAGCAGTTATGGGATTTGATTTTATTGTGATTGCGCCCCTCCTACTGTCTCATTGTGGCTTCTTCTTTGTCTTTGGGGTATCTTTTTTGGTGAGTTCCAACTGTCTTCCTGTCGATGACTGTTCAGCAGTTAGTTGTGATTCCAGTGTTCTTGCAAGAGAGAGTGAGAGCACGTCCTTCTACTCCGCTGTCTTGAACCAATCTCCTCACACACTCTTTGTGTGACGATAAGTCTCCTCCTTTTTTGAGGCTATACTTAAAGATATGAAACAAATAAGTAGTTTTGCTATTACTGTTTGGTTGAAAATTTAGCTTTTGGTTAAGCAGTCAGCTTTGATTAATGATATTTTTATCTAGCAAGTGTCTAACCATATTTGTTTGATTGTTTCTGGTAAAGAATTTGGCAATCATGTTTCTTTTTGAAGGACTAAACTATTTCACGAATTGTCACCAGGGATTTGGTTAAATTTTGCAATTATGGTGGCACAACGTGGTTGTTGTAATCTGTTGGAATGCATCTGTGCACTAATTGAAGTTGGGCCTCCATTTTACACATCTCACATTAGCTAATTCATTCTCACATGGAGGTGTTAGGGCTTCCTTCTTGAGAACTTTGTAGGATTAGATTACTGTTTAAGATGGCAAGGTCATAATGAAATGGATAGTCTAAGATTGCATGAAAATGATTTTCATATGAGAATTTTTAGGAGAGCATTCACAGACGTGGGTAGATTACTTTTGTGGAATATGAGAGAGCAGTTTTGGTGTCTTTTGCATTCTGCAAAATGAAATTTCTTCATTGAAGGTTTAACTTTCTCTTCCTTCTCTGTGTAGCTAGAAGGAAACTGCTTTAGGCAACAGGGAAAGCCATCAGCTCTTGGCAGCTAAAGGTAAAATGAAGTTTGGAGGAATGAAACCCTTGAGTGGTGAGGAAAGATGCCAGACCATGAAAGAGGGGAAGGAGGAAGGAATGCCTTGAACAGTGCCAATAAACATCATCGGCCACAGACAAATTTGAGTAGACGTTGTATATAGAATTGGATGATCTTATATCTTTTTAGCCCCACTGAGAAAATAATTCTTTCTTTTCTCTTTACAATAACAACTGTATTTTAAATGAAAAAATTCTGTCATTGCTTCTTTAATACAGGAAATTGAATACCTTTGGATATTTAAACTGACATAACTGGGAGCAAAAAGTACCATATATTATTATTGTTAAAATATACCATGAATGGGGCTTCCCTGGTGGCGCAGTGGTTGGGGGTCCGCCTGCCGATGCAGGGGATGCAGGTTTGTGCCCCAGTCCGGGAAGATCCCACATGCCGCGGAGCGGTTGGGCCCGTGAGCCATGGCCGCTGAGCCTGCGCATCCGGAGCCTGTGATCCGCGACGGAAGAGGCCACGGCGGTTGGAGGCCCGCGTACCGCAAAAAAAAAAAAAAAAAAAATACCATGACTTTAATTGTAATTTCATTGCTGTTCATTTTATGACTTCCTTTTGCTGTGTCAGGTGTTTGAGAGACTGCCATTATTGATCACAACTTTCTTTAAAATGTCTCTTTGGATTTTTTACAAAGCTCTCTGAATCATTTATTAAAATATGATAAAACTTTAATTGCACCTATGATTGTTCACTTGGAAATGGTTCAGTCTTACAGGGAGTGAGTACACTTACAGTATCATTAACCTACCATCTCTGCCCTGCAATGAATGCCTTTTTCTTGCCCTTTCTCTCTTATATCTCATCTTTGAAAACATTTGATCTATATACCAGTAATACAAATTTTGCCCCACTATTAGGTCAAAGTATTAACACAAATAATTGGAAAATTGAGCCTCTAAAGAAGAATTAGTAAGATTAGATAGATACATTAAAATATAAGTGCAAAGACATTTCTGTGTAGATGTTTAATGAAATCTTCTTTGTGTTATACGCCAAACGAAACTCCCGTGTCATCTGATTGTTTTTTAAAAATAGGGGTGATTTCACTAGATGTAATGTTTGCCAACTATATTAGTCACTCATACAATATATATCTTAGAATCTAATGTAATTAAAAATATGTCATCTTCTTCAGGGCCTATTACTTAGAAGTTCAAAAAAGGAGTAAATAGAAGTAAACAGTAGATATACAAATCCATACATGAAAATAAAACAGGGGAAAGTGAGAGAAATGTTATATGATAATGAAATATTCCCTTATGTATTGACTTAAACTCCACTAAATTATTATTCTTTCAAGTCCAATGGACAGTGCTTCCTTTAGGGCTTAGAGTATGGATAATTTACTAACTCTATGTACATTTTAAATAGAATAAATAGAATATTTTATTGGTAAATTATGCTTTCACTTTCTCTGGGTGATGATATAAAGTTAACATTCCTTCTAGATAAATTTTATGGGACCAATCTTCATAGGTGATCCTTTCATGGAACAAGTATTACAAAGTTGAAGTGATGATTTCCACACAAATGGAAATACATATATATTCTTGTTACCCTGGACAAACTTGGCTCAAGGTAATTCAAGTAGGGAGAAAAGAAATGGCATCCTCAGGGGTCAACTGGGAGCAAGCTTCTTATAATCCCATGAGATCGTCTGACAGACTTTCAGGAATGAATGTTTGTGGCATGGCTGTGCAGAGAAACTCTTTCGAAAATTCATATTATGTCCCTCCTATAGTTCAGAATCATTGTAAAATATTGTTATAACATGTTAAAAGCACAGAGGAATAAATTTGTGTTCACATTTGGGTAGTGAAAAAAGTGTTTGTCTAGTTATCTCTCTTGCTGAACATGTGATCTTAGTCAAATACTTTCACTTCTCAAATGCAACTTTGTTATAAAATTGGTAGTGTCTACTTCTCAGGGTTGCTGTACAAATTAGATTAAAAAATATATATCCACAGCAGCCATTTTAGTGTCTCACACATGATAAGGAGGTGTTCAATTATGTTGGCTAGATATTTGGTAACAGTATATAGACAGCACAGTTTACATCTTGTTAATATTACTGATACTAACATTAATTTAACAGCTTCATATCTGAGGGTCTCATTTATGCCGAGTAGTGCATTAAGGGATTTGCAAATGCTCCTTTTAAATCCCCACAACCGCCCTCTGAGGTGAGTAAACACTAAGGCTCAGGAGTTACCTTACCTTCACAAAGACTCACCGTGTTTACTAAACTTGAATAACATATATATTACTTTTAATGGAAATAAAATCTTATTTTTCCCAAGATTACACTTGCAAATATCCCACACAGGTATGCCTGGTTACCAGGTATGCCACAAAAGCCTTTTTAACCCATAATGGAGCTGAAAGAATACATTTGCAATTAAACATAGCAAACTGTAATTACAATACTATAGAACAAGAAAAAGAAAGGTTGAATATTGGTTAAATGTTCCCCTTGAATACTGATTCTTGGGCAGTGCATTTGTATTAAACTGAAATTGAGATTTAGGTAGAAGTTTGAAGACAGTATGATATTATGAAATGTATCTATACGTTTGAAGTGTTCCTGAGGTTGCTTTAGGCATTGAATAGCTTTGCTTTCTTGGTCTAGGGGTGTCCCTGTATTACTCTGACTTGACTTGGCCACAATTAGTGTATTGGGTTTTTTTAGTTTTATTATGAGAGAATCAAAGACAGGAAAGGGGACTTTCCCAAGGCAGACAAAAATTGAAAGAAGAGGGGTAGTATCATTGAAAAGGGTAAGTGTGTGAAATGTCTCGGGCAGGTTCATTCAGCTATGAGCTATGAAATGGAGTAGAAACAGGGAGTGGAGTTGTACCCATGAGATCCTGGGTGTTAGAGGATGGAGAAGGAGAGAAAGCAAAGTGATCTTGTGCAGGGTAAGGAAAGAAGAAGACAGTGTTCATCTAAAGTGTTCGTATGTCCTAACCTAAAGCTCAGTACTTATTGTAACAAAGAATCAATGATTTATATCAATAACAGTGATTCTTTAACATCAGTGATTCAGGGTGCTTACTCTTACGGGTTTTAAAACATTTGGGGAAAAATAATTTATTTTACATGATACTTATAATAATTTTCTAAGGCAGATGATTTTCTTTTAATATCTATTATCTACTTAGATACTGTTCTTTGAGTGAGATATGAAAATCATGAGAAATTGGACCCCTGAGTTCTACGATATGTCTCAATCTGTTCTAATGGTTGTGGATTGGCAGCTTGTCTACTAGGCTGTTAAGGTTTTAAGGGTAGAGACCATAACTTGTTCATATTGGCGCCCCTGCAGGGTGTCATACATGCAGTCATTCTTGATACATATTCCATGAATAAATGATACATACTACACAACCAGGTGCTTGACTTTTATGAAAAGTAGCTTTTTCACTGAAACTGAATGCTTTCTAAGAATATAGGAGGAATAAGTTAACAAGAATTTAATAATTTATGCTTCTCTTGCCTAGCTTTTTACCATTACTAGGTAAATTCATATTTCTTATTTCTTAGGGAAGGAATAGCATTCCTGCTTATTTTCTGCCCCAGTTTGGGTTCATCAATTCTAGGTGACAATGTTTAGCCTCCTTTGCAGAAAAGAGCCCAAATATTTTGACATGTACTCAAGTTGATGCATTAAAAAGGCTGAAGCCCAAATCCATCTCTAAAGATTTGCTTAAGAGGTGGACTGGTAATCAGATAGTAAAAAAAAGTTTGAACTACAATTTCCAACTGCTTTGTCTTGAGCTCATGATCAATCATTAAGCCCTATCTGGTTGGCCTCCAAAATGTGTGGGTCAGGAGTTCGAATCCAAGTTTGTATCAGTGCCATTGAGGTTTGTGGGGAGGGAGGACCTGGCAGAGATCCCAAGGGTAGTGGTAAAGAGATGCTGAGTTGCTCCAGGTCTGTTCCTAGAACTCTCAGCCTCACAATTCTCGGCATTTATATGTTTTCTGAAAGTAAATGGTAATTCCTTCTTTCCTTCCCTCTTCCTTTGTTCACTCCCTTCAGCAAGTATTTATTGAGTAGCTATTCAGGGCACTGCTGTAGACACTGTACGTGCAGCATTGAACAAAACGTAGAGGTTTCCTGCTAGTTTTGAGACAGATAATGAATAAGTAAACAAATGTTCACCACTTCCTGACCTTGTATTATACTATACACTGTGAAAAAAAATAAAGCAGGACAGAGAAAATTGAGGGAAGGAGGCATTGTTTATTAAGGGTGGTTAGAAAAGCCTTTCAGAGGTGCTGTTTGAGCAGAGACCTGAAGGAGGTAAGGAAGTGAGGGAGCCAGCTACTAAGCGACGGGAAAATTATACTAGTCACAAGAAGCAGCGATTGCAGCAGCCCTAAGGCATATTTGATGTGTTTATGGAACATCTTAGGAGGTCAGTGTGACTGAAGTGCAGAGAGCAAGGTGGAAAGTGGTAGAAGATGGGGACCTTTTCTTAATTTGGAGAAGATTACTAAGTCTGCCTAGAGGTCTGTGTGATGTCAACATTACAGTGACTGGCAGGGGACAGACTTTGGGAGGGGATGAAGTGTGCTTTCTTTAAAAACTGGATCCCATTCTGGACGTGAGTACCACACAATCCAAATATATGATTGGGAAACTCCTAATTTCCATACAAAATTCATCTTTCAGTCATTTTTTGTGATTTATATGTAAATGTTTTATGTTCTTTTCTCATCTGCAATAGATTAGATTCTTGGAAGCCATTTGAGGAAAGAAGGGCTAATATGACAGAGGTTACAATTGAGAGTATCTTTAAATGTTTAAATTCTGGAAATTAAAACATGGCAAGAGTACAGTAATATTTTGCATATTTTGATTAATTTTTATATCTATTGTGCAAATTATTTCTCGAGAAATAATGATACTGCACATAGATAAAGGAGTCCTGCCTGGCAAAATAGATACCAGAGAAGCACATCTGAATCCCATCGAGGTTGACCCACTGTTAACTGCCACGACTTTGGTATCTTCCTGACTCTCTTCCCTACAGTTCTGAGCAAATTTTTGCAGATTAAAAAATAAAAAATTTTTTGCAGTAAAATATACGTAACATAAAATTTACCATTTCAGCCATTGTTAAGTGTACAACTCAGGGGCATTAAGTCCATTCATATTGTTTGCGACCATCACCACTGTCCATCTCCGGAACTTTTTCATCATTCCACACTGAAACTCTGTACCCATTGAATAATAATTCCTCATGCTTTCCACTCCCCCCAGTCCCTGGTAACCAGCATTCTACTTTCTTTCTTTATGAATTTGACTATTCCAGGTACCTCATGTAAGTAGAAATATTCAATATTTGTCCTTTTAATAATATTTGTCCTCTGGCTTATTTCACCTCACATAATATTTTTAAGGCTCATTGATGTTATAGCATGTATCAGAATTTCCTTCCTTTTTAAGGCTGTATAGTAATGCATTGTATGTACATACCACATTTTATTTATCCATTCCTCCACTGATGGATGTTTGGGTTGCTTGTATGTTATGGATAATGCTGTGATGAACACCATTGTACAAATATCTCATTGAGTCCCTGCTTTTAATTCTTTTGGGTATATGCCCACAAGTGGAGTTGCTAGATCATAAGATAATTCTATAATTAATTTTTTGAAGAACTGCCATACTCTTTTGCACAGTGGCTGCACTATTTTATATTCCCACCAGCACTGCATAATGGTTCCAATTTCTCTACACCCTCGCTAACATTTATTTTCTCTCTTTTTAAATAATGGTCATCCTGCTGGGTGTGAAGTTGGCTCTCCCTGTGGTTTTGACTTGCATTTCCTAATGATTAGTGAAGTTGAATATTTTTTCATGTGCATATTGACCATTTGTATATTTTCTTTGCAGAAATGTGTATTCAAGTCCTTTGCTCATTTTAGAATAGGGCTGTTTGTTTTTGTTGAGTTTAAGAGTCCTTAATATATTGTGGATATTAATCCCTTATCAGATACATGATTTGCAAATATTTTGTCTGTTCTTGGGTTGTCTTTTTACTCTCCAACAGTGTCCTTTGACGCACAAAAGTTTTGATTTTTATGAAATCCAATTTTTTTCTTTTGCTGCCTGTACTTTTGGTGCCATATCCAAGAAATCATTGCCAAATCCAGTGTCTCACCCCATGTTTTCTTACTTTAGTTTTATAGTCTTAGCTTTTAAGTTTAGGTCTGTGATCCATTGCTGATTATTTTTTTCCATTCCTATAGACATTATAGAGTCTAAGAATCTCCAGCTTCCCTTCACCCATCACTCCCAGGGGTTTGGTTTTTAGTTCAATATTCCTTACTCTGAACATTTACCTTTCTTTTCAGTAACCCCCATCTCATTTGTTCTTTCTTGTATGCTAGGATTAAAATGCTTTAATTATTGAAAGAGTATAGTAGCGACAAATAGGGATCCCTGGTGCAGAAAGAATATTATATACTCACATGCTCCTTGTCTCTGATTGGGTTCATTCATCCTTTTGACCAATCTTATCATTGAAAAACGTTTGGGTTTAGTCCCTTCCTATGTAGTTTAGGAATTCTGATTCCTTACTCACTAGATAATAGATTCAGGAGCTCTTTATATTCTGATCCTAGGTATTAGATTATATGATTAAGTAGAGCAAGAATTTTGTCTTGCTACAGTTATAACCCCCCCAATCATAGCACAATATTTTACAGAGTGGGTGCTCAATACTACTTGATTGAATAAACAGACGAGTAAATGAATGGGAAAAAAAGACTATCTTGTTTCCTTAGGTGTTTGGTAAATCAATGGCTTCTACTATTTAGAATTTTAGATTCATTTTAATAAAGAGCAAGTTCGAAAATCTCCTTTCCCCTTTCCCTTAATTCTTAGTGAAGACACTAATTTTTCAATCAATTTTGTTAGAAGTGTTTTAGAAGAGTTTGCTGCTGAGAACTGAGGTTTGAAGATTAGAGTTTGTACCACAAATATTTCTGTTCCATTAGACAGTCCTTGTGGAGGTTAAGTCCTATAAGCAGCACCTTTCCCCTTGGGTAGCTACCAGAAAATGAAAAATGGTGACTGTTTATAGAAACTCAAGGTCACTGTGTACGGTTTATATTGTCATGAAAATATGATATATGAACATCTTTTTGTTCATAAACAGTTAAATGCATTAATTAGAACAATAGCTGAAAGAAGTAAAACCCATAAGTAAAAGTTAAGCCCCTTTGCCATTGAATTGTTATATACTCTTTTTGCCTAAACACTCACCTTATCTCAGAATACAAGTCTTCTGGTCAGATATCTACTGGAATGTAAATTTGAAGAAGGATGGGAATTATTTTCTCCCCACTTACTTGTTACTCTGTGGCCAGTATCTAATCTGGAATTTTCTCCACTATTCTAAGCCTGTTTACGTTTATTATGAGAGTCTGAAAATCCTGTTTAAAAGTGGCAGAAAGTAAGAGATATTATCATACATTTAATTCACCCCTCTTTAAAAATAGCCATACTTGGGCTTCCCTGGTGGCGCAGTGGCTGAGAGTCCACCTGCCGATGCAGGGGACACGGGTTCGTGCCCCGGTCCGGGAAGATCCCACATGCCGCGGAGCGGCAGGGCCCATGAGCCATGGCTGCTGAGCCTGTGCCTCCGTCCGGAGCCTGTGCTCCGCAATGGGAGAGGCCACAGCAGTGAGAGGCCCGCGTACCACACACACACACACACACAAAAGCCATACCCTTCATCTTCTGAATATCTTTTAAACAACGACTACCTCAAAAGAGGGTACTTTTCAAACAGTCTTATATGGGTTTCATCGTATTCCCAGATTGAGGTCAGGGCTACTGAATGCCTTGCCATAATTATGGCCTCTAGTTCTAAGAAGGGGTAGAGAAGTATGAAGCACAGGAAGTTCCTCTGTTGATGAACATATCAGTTCGATGGACATATTCGTTTGCAAAGGGCTTGTTTGTAAGTTCATGTGATTCGTTCCATGGTTCTTTACCATCCCTAGATGAATTTCCATTAATAAGCTGTTTCTTTAGAATCATAAAACCTCCTTTCCCTGCCATTATGCATTCTAAAAAAATGTCTACACCAAAAGTCTTATAAGTAGACTGACAACTTTTCTTGATAATGTCCACAAATAGTCCAAAGAATCTCTTGGCCTGTGTGCTACTTTATTCACTTGTTCTGTCATTGAGTTAAAGGGCTTTGAGTCTATTGAACCATTCCTGGCCTGCCAGGAATATTTTATCAGCAGCTGTCACTATGCTTGGATTTTTGCCTTCTTGAATGAATACCTGGCCTTCTCTTGCTTTAGCATTAAGTTCTGGAGCATCCACTACTAATGAAGAATAATCCTCGGTACGCGGGCCTCTCACTGTTGCGGCCTCTCCCATTGCGGAGCACAGGCTCCGGACGCGCAGGCCCAGCGGCCATGGCTCACGGGCCCAGCCGCTCCGCGGCATGTGGGATCTTCCCAGACCGGGGCACGAACCCGTGTCCCCTGCATCGGCAGGCAGACTCTCAACCACTGGGCCACCAGGGAAGCCCCCTATTTTTTTTTTAAATAATGTTTCTGTGTATCATGCTGGTTATTGCCTACCCTCAGCATTTTTAACCTATTGCATGATCCTTCTCAGTCCTAAAGAACCATTTCTAATGTCAGATGATTCATCTTTTATGAACTTGCCACATTCCTTATTTTCATATACTTTCAATTATTTTATTATTTCCACATTGGTTTTCATCAAATTCCAGTTTTTTGGTTATCAAATATTTTAACACTCTCAGTATATTTTCAGTTAACAAGTGTGATTGGTTTAATAATTTTTATCACCTTCTAAAAACAATGCACACATTCTGCGTACACTGCATGGACAGACTAATGAGCCTTATGTCAGGCAGGGACTAGATGACTGTATGACATATATCGCCATCTGTTGGTAGAAAGCACTGTCGTTTTGGTTGATCATAGTTTAGTTTTAATCTTTAAAATATCTTGAAAGTGGAGACTCACAGACTTGAAGAATGAATTTATGATTACCAGGGGGGAAAGGTGGGGGGGGGATAGTTAGGGAGTTTGAGATTGACATGTACACACTGCTATATTTAAAATGAATGACCAACAAGGACCTACTGTATTGCACAGGGACATCTGTTCAATATTCTGTAACAACCTAATTGGGAAGAGAATTTGAAAAAAGAATAGATACATGTATATGTATAACCGAATCACTTTGTTGTACACCTGAAACTAACAAAACATTGTTAATCAGCTATACTCCAGTGTGAAATAAAAAGTTAAAAAAAAAAAACCAGGTACAACCCCTAAGAAGAGCAATTTGGGAATATCTTTCAAAATTACAAATACACATATCTTTGACCTAAAAAAACAAAAAGCAATCCTGAAGAAGAAAAGTTTCTGTGTGTAGATAAATGCAAAGCTTTATCTATTATGAAGTAACCAAATTTATTCTCCTTTCTTAAGAACGTTAGGTGTGCAAAATCAATTGATAAGGAAGTTGATAAAAATCATTCATAATAACGGTTCGAGTTTTTGTGCACATAAAACATTATGAGGAAATAAGCCAAATGAATGGTTAGAATGTACTGTACACTTAAAGTGTACTAAGAAATGTGCTTCATGTTTAAAATGCAGTGTCTCGTTTTTTCCCTTAAAATGACCTTATTGGATAATTATTTCCAGCCCTGTTTTCCAATGCAGAAACCAAGCTTTAGAGAGGTTAATTAACTTGCCCAAGGACACAAGCTAATAAGCAGTAGAGATGGAATTTGAACCCAGGTCTCTCTCACTCTGGAGCCACAAATTTAAGAACTATGAATATTGCTAATATTTAGCCTAGGCACTGTGGTAGGCACAGAAACTGTTTGTATTTTACCTAATAAACAGCTACTTTCCCTGCTTCATGAATGAGGAATTTGCATAATGTCACAAGGCTACTTATGTGTTATAATTAGGGAAGTCAAAAAACCTAACCCTGCCTGGCATCAAAGGTATTATGCCCTTTCTCCAAAACCATGTTGATATTTTGGGGGAGGTGGGTATACGCATAATCAGAGTGCAAATGAACTCACTATACAACACTTTATAAAAAGGGGTAGGACCTCTTCTGCAGCCATACTTTAGTGACCCCAGAAGTTACCTAAGTTTGTGATGATTTGTGCTGTCAAGAATTCTGACTGACAGAGAAAATTTAATGTGAGCAAAGAAATCTTTTCCCTTTTTCCTTCATACATCACATGTAAATGGGACTACATGAATTTTCTTTTAAAAATTTCAGATATGCCAGCAATCATTGACAATCATCTTAATTTCCCTCAAGGTAATATACTTTTTGAGGTTATAAACTTTAATTTCTTATAAATTTGAGGAGTACTGTATTTTGTAAGCCCATACATAGAGACAACTTCTGTCTTAAAGTATAACATAGATAATCATTACAGGCTGTCTGAAAGACCCAGATCACAATATTTCAATAATTTTCCTCATCAAAGAGTCTAGAAATAAATCCCTAATTATCTGTCTGCTACTCTTAGTATAAAATTATCACATACAATCCTTAAAATTTTTTGTGTATCAGTTGATCAGATGCTATAAAATGTCATGAAAACTCTTTGAGTGATTTTGGGATGTGGAATATTGGGGCTACTCGTTTGAAGTGTTTGTCATCCTCCAAATTATACAGCTCTAAGAAATAATAATCACTTTGACAATTTATTAATATGATTAACATGGTGCTAAATATAAAGGATGTAATGGTAAGGTTTCAGCAATCATAAAATAATTAAATTGATCGCTTATTTATTGATTATTATATTTAATTTATAGATGATGTATCTCTACTTAACATTAGGGGCTTTAAAGTGGGTGGCCAGCTCAGCTCAGTTTTCTTATGATGGTATATTTTGTGTTTATGGTCTAAAGAGAAGGTATTAAGGAAAGGAGTTATAGCATATAAAGACAGCAGTTCTTTTTAAGTTAACTTATAAATTTACTGCAATCCCAATGAAAATAAAAATAGGATTTTCACTCTGAAATTAGATCAACCGAGTCTACTTAGCGAGGACAATATACAAAACACAGAGTAATGTCTGATAGGACTCACCCCATTAGATATCAAATGATTTTATAAACTAGAGTAATTAAAATGGTATAATATTGGTATAATACATAATGCAGTGGAAGAAAATATAATGTCCAGAAATAGACATAATTACATATGAGAATTATAAAGGCGGCATCTCAAGTAGATGCGAGGAAATATTACTTACTAGGTCTCGTTGGGACAGCTGGGTAGCCATGTGGATAAAGATAAATTCAGATTGCTACCTCACAACTTAATCCCAGGATACATTCAAATGAATCAAATATTTAAAATATAAACCACAGGAAGAAAAAATGTTACTAGAAGAAAACGTTGAATTTTTTCAAAATCTTAAAGTAGAAAATTTTTCTAAGGTAATGTAAAGCACAATAGCCATTAGAGAAAGCATTGCTGAATTCAGTTTAATAAAAACTAAATGTTTTGAAGGGGAAACATCACCATAAACCAAAAGAAATGAAAAGTAGCAAACTGTTAAAAATATTTACATCTTATTCCACAAAAAAGAACTAATTTCCTTATTATATTAAGAGTTCCTAAATTAATAAGAACAGACCAATAGCCCATTATAAAAACGGACAAAGGCTGTATACAGAGAGCTCACAGAAAAGGAAGAACCAGTGGTTTCTAAGGATAGGAAAAGATCCCCAACCTTACTCAGAAGAGAAAATGCAAAATAAAACAATAGGAAGTTGTCATTTCCCACTTCTCAAAATGGCAAAGATGAAAACAATTTTAAAAACTCTGTGTTGAAGTTATGTGCAAACAATTCCTGACATATTGTTGGGAGTATGAATTGATAGAACCTCTATGAAAAGTAATTTGGCAATATTATCTTTTTCCAAATTAAAAACAGAGATACAATTATGACCCAGCAATTCCACTTTCAGGCATTTGTCTCACAAATATAGTTCTGTATTGTGAAGCTATATATGAGAGGATAATCATCATAGCTTTGTGAAAAAAACTAAATGTTCTACAAGGGGGAATGGCTAAATAATTTTGGCATATTCATGGACATATATACACTACCAAATGTAAAATAGATAGCTAGTGGGAAGCAGCCGCATAGCACAGGGAGATCAGCTCGGTGCTTTGTGTCCACCTAGAGGGGTGGGATAGGGAGGGTGGGAGGGAGACGCAAGAGCGAAGAGATATGGGGATATACGTATACGTATAGCTGATTCACTTTGTTATAAAGCAGAAACTGGCACACCATTGTAAAGCAATTATACTCCAATAAAGATGTTAAAACATTTTTTGATATGTTCATACAATAGGAATTTATGAAACTGTTGGAAAAAAGAGGTGGTGCCTCTATACATACTATTATGGAAATACTTCCAGGTTATACTTTTAAGTGATAAATGCAAAACATAAAGCAGTGTGTATATAGGGTATTATTTGTGTGAAAAGAAAAATTAATAGGTATTTATGTGTTTATAGAAACACGTTAGATGGATACACAAGGGATTGGTACCAGTGGTTCCCTCCTACTATGGTAAGAGTATAGGTGGCTGGGAAACGAGGGAGAGAGGGAGAATTAATTTTCATTATATATACCTTTGAGTTTTGTGGCTGTGTTTAGTCTTCAAAAACAAATATAAGAACACTATTGAGGGGAAAATACTGAGTCATAAACCTGTAGTTTTGACCCAACTATTCAACTTAAAAGTATTCTATTCTCGGAGTTACTAATTGCTCTGAAGCTTAGGGTTATAATCAAATAGTGTATCCTCAAAAATATGTCTAGAATGAACTTGAATGAATGAATGATGCAGGTGAAAGTGTTTAGCAAACCATAATGTGTATAAAAATATATAATATTATTATTAGCCTTATTTAGAATAGAGTCATCTGAATTAAAGAAATTTCACTCTAGAAAATTCCAAATGCAGACAAGGTTATACAGAAGATCGGAGGAGGTGCGTGACCCAAACACCGAGAAAAGAGGAGAGGCAAAGGTTGAATTGGATGAATCCAGTCGAGGTAAAATGAGCAACCTGTCTCAGCCTCAGACCTGACTCCAGGGACTGTGTGAATAGCTCATTCCTAGGCCTGTGATTCCCAAAAATATATCTGGAAAATAAAACTCTGCTATCACACTAGGAAAAAATACGTATGCATAAAAAGTGAACATTTTAATTATAAAGTCACTGTATAGTTTTTTAGATAGCAATTATGTAAGTCTATTTTCAAAAACCAGGTTTACCAAAGACAAAAATTAAAAGATGACAAACTGGCAAAAAATAAGTAAATAGAAACTTTTATGCAAAGGGACCAATATCCTTAGCATAAAAAGACCCCTTATCAGGCTTCCCTGGTGGCGCAGTGGTTGAGAGTCCACCTGCTGATGCAGGGGATGCGGGTTCATGCCCCGGTCTGGGAAGATCCCACATGCTGCGGAGCGGCTGGGCCCGTGAGCCGTGGCCGCTGAGCCTGCGCATCCGGAGCCTGTGCTCCGCAATGGGAGAGGCCACAACTGTGAGAGGCCCGCACCGCACAAAAACAAACAAACAAACAAAACCCTTATCAAAGAAGGAAATGATGAAAACCCCCATAGAAAAAGGACCAAGGGAATAAGCAGATTTATTAAAGAAGAAACAGGAATGTTCCATGGAATGCACATTTTTAAATGTTTTTTTCTATCAAATTGGGAAGCATTTTTTAAATTACTATATTTAATATTGTTTGGGTATGGAAAATATATGCTTATATATTGCTAGAGGGAACGTAAATTTTTACAGCCTTTCTGGAAAGCATTTTTGCTGTATGTATGTGCGTAAAAACACAAAGCAAATACTTCAGAATATTGTCAGTAATTTTTTCTGAATAGATTCATTTTGTTTTAATCTTTATGCTTTTCAGTATTTTCTAAATTTTATACCAATGAAAATTTGCTATTTATATTCAACTATATTAATAACCTTAAATTAGTTATATGCACAACTTTCTTCAAGGTATTGTATGTCAGATTTAACAATAATAAAATATTTTCTGTATAACTTCGCCCTGTTATTTACCTACAAATTTTTAAATAAACTGCATTGTTAATGGCAAAATTTAAGTTAGAATGAATCACTAATCTACTATTGCATCTGTGCCTAAGTTTCTGAAACAATTAAGTTATCACTTTGCTAGAGATCCAGACATTTGGGGATTTGTCCTTAATCAAATAAGTGTTTCATGTAAAGTATTTGCAATTTGGGGGTGCTTAAGCACTGGTGAAATGGGAAAACATTCCTAATGAATTTTTAAGAGTGACTAGTATAATTGTGACTATGCATGACTAGTATAATTCAGAATTGAAGAATTTTACATTTAATTAGGTGATGTCCACCATATTGGTCTCCCTTCTCATCTATCAGATCAAGCTTTTAACTTTACTGTTTTTGGTTGTTTGAATGCTGCTTTGATTAAACCCAAGCAGATAGGCAGTAGTTTTTATTTTGGTATCATTAAAATGAGAAACAGAGTATAACAGCAGAATTTTATATTTCTTACACACATCAGGCTACATATAAGGATAGGAATTGTTTCGTTTCTGAATGTTTTTTAATTTTTTTAATGAGGAGCAAAAGGAAAATTGAGAGTGCCATACATTTTTTTCAAGTTTCTGATGTAAAGTCAATGACATGACAGTTATTGATTATTATATTTGAAGATCCTCTCAAAATTTTGAAAACTCTTAAGTAATTTCGTTGAATAATAACTAAAATTTGCTTACAAATCAGTGTGATGTATACATTACCTTAAAGGCAAGATTCTTGCTTCTTCATATATTTGGGTTAGGAGAAGTTGTCATTTATCAGTCATTCAGCAGGTTCCTATGATGTCTAGATACCATGCAATACACTAGTGATAAAAGATGCCTAAGGCAGGTTTCCTATCTAAGAAGCTTAGCATCTAGATGAAGAAGACAGGCATGGAGACTAATGAAAGAAATGAGGCATTATAAGAAATATGATAAAAATCTGCACTAGGTGGTAGTTGGGAGCCCAAGTCAGACAGGAGAGATGAGAGAAGGAGAAGCTGATGAAGAGTTGAATTTATATTTGAGGGAAGAAAGGTAGGCGATGAGATCAGATCTCTTCATATAAGAGGTGCTGAGCTGATTATTAAAAGATAAGTAATCAGATGATCTGGGTAGTTGAAACTGGATAGTGGGAGCAGCATGGGAAGGCAGTGATCATAAAATAATCTCGCTGCCCTTTGGCAAATGAAATGTAGAGTGATGTAGCTAGAATGTAGACGCAAATAGGGGAAGAAAAGAGGCTGTCAGCACCTGGCTAGGAAAAGCATTCTGTGCCAAACCAAAGCCATGGCAGACTATGCTGTAGGCCGTGGTCAGCTATAGAGGATTGTTTTTTTTTTTTTTTTTTTAAGCAGGGGAAAATCACTGAATTTCCCATTGTAAAGGCAGGATCTCTTGTACATTGAATGAATATTATAACTGATCCAAACTTACTTGGTACTACCCAACTAAATACTTCCCAGCATTTTCTGTAGCACAACTGTTTTTTCTTTTTTTCCAAAAGAAATCTTGCTGTGCTTCAATAAGAAAAATAGATAAAATGGAAAGATAGGGTCCTTAACAGTTTTAAATCTTGGTTTAGAGAAAATAATTCCTTTTTCTAACAACCCCTGATACTGCTAAACTGAAAACCACTAATGTGTGCCATCTCACATGCACAGAAATGACACCCAATTTTGAATTGATGGAGGCGACAGAAGAGAGCAGTACAGAAACGTGAAGCCCCCTTTCAGGTGGAAGGCTCAGATTCCTAAAATAGCCTCTGTTTGGAATTTCTTCCTTTTTTTAACATTTGAAAGTCTGACTATATTATTAGAAATGAGGGGGCAAAACTACCTTGACAAGATCTAGGAGAATATCTTACAATATATTCAGTTAATGAATTCATTAAAATCCATCCAGCAACACATGTATGATTAACCGTTAATGATTAACAGTTTGTGGTTGAGGATTGCTTTCCTAAATACTCCTTTACTTCAGTGTAGGATATACAAGGTCCTTGCTAAGGCATTAGTTGGTTTCTTCGTTTCAGTCTTGCTGTACTCTGCCCTTATGGTAGGTTTTTAAAAAAAATGTATCACCATCATTAATTTGCCATGGTGTTTCATTTTTTGAATTTCACTTGTTTAGATCATATTTTAGATGCTTTATTTCTTATCTCAGAGCAAAGGAATACACATGTCAACCATGTAAATATTTGTTGAGTAAAACAGTCTTTAAAAGTACATCATTAAATCAGTATGGATTTATCTATTTTAAATTTTCTATTAAGTTATCTAAAGTAGGACTGTGTAAAACTGATAATCTGTGAAATTATAATAGGAAATGTACCAGTATTCCAAGGTAGCAGTTTTTCCCCATCTTACAGGTATAAGGTTTCTTTTCTAGTTATGTCAATATAGTTTCAACATTGTACATGTTGCTTAAGAACATGCAGAAGAAGGACAGTAGACAAGAGTATTTTTGATATAGGAGATATCATATATAATTTAATAATATAATATCGGTTATAATGGGGCTAGGCTATATATATAATATACGTTTCTTTATATACTTTTTTTTTTACTGTGTCTTACAACAGTAAAAGCATTATTACACTACTGGAATAAAAGACTTTTTAAGTGTCACTGTATTATTTTCATATAAATATGTTCTTAGGTGGTATCAGCTATGCTGATGAGGTGCTTCATAGTAATTGTTTAAAACTCCACAATGAGATTTGTTCCCATTCTAATCGAGAAGGATAAGGCATTTTGAAAACAAAAAACAAAAACCAAAAGATCGATTCTCTGGTAATTAAAGTTAACCATATGGGCACCTGGCAGAAAAGGTTTGGACATCATAAATCCACGTGGTTTTTCTACCCATTCCACGAGCCTAATGACTTAGATGATCCTGTTGTATTTGCTTGTCTATTGCAAAGATAGACGGGTCAGCCAGGGAATTCTCCACTAGCTCTGCCTTTCTGAAACCACAGTCAGGAAATGTAATCAGAGTGCTCAGCTGAACCAGAGCAAGAGCTTTCCTAATGGGTAACTGTGACTTGAGAAATCACATCCATTAGATAAAGTGATTAAATATACATCAGCCCTTTGGCAAGGGAGCCATGAAGATATTGCAATAGAACATCATCATGTGACCCATCTCTCCTGCTTGAAAAAAGAAACATGTTTTTACCTTTGACATGTATCAGCTCTAAATTCCTCAGCTCAGTTGCAGGGAGACATTTTTTTGTGACAAGATTGATGCAGTTCTGATTTTCTGTGAACCATAAAGTAATTGCGTGGTTGGTGAAACATTATAAAGGAAATATTTCTGACTTGCTCATTCCCCCACACTGTTTTTGTTTTATATTGTTGTTCTGCATTTCTTAGGCATTTCACAGTTCAGTTATTTTTTAAAAATTCTTCCAGCGGAAGCTTTTTGTGTCCCCAAATTAGGTTTTTTTTCACTTTAGGTATACACATCTTAAATATCTATTTAGAAAAACATTTTGTTGTGACTGTGTTCATGCAGATTCCTCTTAGCTTTCCAAATAAGTTTATGTTAAAATAACATTTAAAGAAAATTTAGCTTTATAAAGAAATATCACCATCAAATAGCATTGACTTTGACTATATTTATAGTTCTAGAGATTCCTGTTTCTTACTCTTAGTTATAACCATCTTTTGGTTAATAATATGCTGCCCATGTTATATTAGTGTACTTGCTATTAACGTACTTGAGGTAGTACATGCATTTAGAATGTTCTTCTTTTTTTTTTTTTTTTCCCCGGTACGCGGGCCTCTCACTATTGTGACCTCTCCCGTTGCGGAGCACAGGCTCCGGACGCGCAGGCTCAGCGGCCATGGCTCACGGGACCAGCCGCTCCGCGGCATGTGGGATCTTCCCGGACCGGGGCACGAACCCGTGTCCCCTGCATCGGCAGGCGGACTCTCAACCACTGCACCACCAGGGAAACCCCTAGAATGTTCTTTTTAAATGATGAATAATCTTTCACTTTTTCCCTGGTGACCATCAGCAGACAACTGCAAGATGACTGACAGAGCATGTGTTTACAATCATGGAGTCATAGATAACTAAGTTGAAAGTATCCTCAAAAATTATAGCCAACTTCCTCACTTTACAGACGAATCCCTGAGCACTCAATTCATTGTGTCTAGCATCATAGAAAGCACAGTTAAAAACTAGATCGAAAGTAATTGTCATTTCTAAAGTTTCATTAGTGAATTCCTGAGCACACCTCTATACACACTAGTTCCTCTCCCCCAAATCAAGATTTCTCTTCATATTCTTAAATCTCCAAATCCTCAAAGTCAGCAGAGATGAGAAAGTGAAGCTCTGATTTTCTTGGGTTTTGTGCACATATTTATAGGGTTCTAAAGCACATATAGGGATGTCTACTATCATGAGACCAAGTGGTGGGGATATTACATACACAGAGAAAGTTGTCACAAACAAAACCAGACAGGAACGCATATGAAGTGCCTGGAAAGTTGTCTTCACTAGCCTGTATAATAATGTCTGCTGTTATGTAAAACACTCAAATTACCTGTAAATTATACATGTAGGAAAAATGGAATCAGAATCTTCGTACAGAAAGGAACCTTACAGATGTACTAGTATAAATGTTCTTGGTAGTTTAGCTATAGCATAGTTTAGCTATAGCATAGCAAGTTAGAGTCAAGTCTATGAGCCATTCATTGGTAGAAAGGCTTTCAACTGAAAATATAGCAGACCTAGCATGTTACTATGAAACATTTTTATGTACATGATGACTCTAGGCTCCTATAGTGTACTGCCCTCAGTGTCTACTTAGAGTGTTTAGTAAAATTGTGCCCTAACTTAATGTAGTGGAGATATTATAATTTACAGAATTGACAATATTTTAATTCTCTCTGACCATTGAGAATGTTTCTTTTAATATTCCAAAACTGGGAGATGAAGGGAAGGTACTCAGTAGGTAAGTAAAATATGTGGTTCAGTGCAGAAATTGAAATAAATAAAATGGATTGTATAGAAAGTAATAAATATGAGAGAGAAGTGGAGAACTCATTACATAAGTTTGTGACATTTTTCTTTTATTGGGATCTTGAGTTTTTCTAATCTTTTCTGGAGTATGGAATAGAGAAAAAAGTATATAACCATTGAATCAATGTTTGTTGTCTGCCTACTATGTGCCTCATTGGGAGTTGAAAGATGAATAAGATGTCAGATCATGATGAGAGTAACTACTTTGGAGATTTAAGGAAAGTGGTCCTGGGTGAAATAATCCTTGGACTGGCTCCTGAAGGATGAATGGGAATGCTCCATTGGACCAGAGCCACTTCGCCAGAGTGGCTGGGGATGAGGCTGGGGTCACTTAAGAAAGGCCTTTGTAGTTAATCTCATAAACCAACCATCGATGATTTTTAAGTAGAGAAGTGAAGTCATCAGTTTTTATTTACCACTTTGATAGTAATGTGTAGCCTGTAGATTAGAGGAAAAGAAACTGGAAACCTAGACATTAGGAAACTATTGTGATAATGCAGATAAGAGGTAAAGAATAAAGAGAAAAGCTGTGGGGATGTAAAAGGGAATGAATCTAGGGATGGTTTAGGAGGAATAATCAGTAGGACTTGTTGATTGGATATTAAGAGTCTATTCTGTATCCCTAGATAGTGAATGATATTTGTTACTTCTAGTACTGGCTACTGATTAACAGTGTCATTTAAGTGATCAGGGTAATATAAGAGTATAGGAAAAATAGATACCAGTTTGCTGAACCTGAAGGACATATATAGGCTGGAAAATAGCTGTTTCTCAAGTTTTTACAGTGGAAAGCCTTTCCGTTCTTAGTTTGTAAAAAAACGGTCCATATGATAATCAACAAATAATTGCACATGGTGGTATCTTAGCTGATTTCCATTGGCTCATGAGTTGACTGCTTCCTGGCGTCCTCTCTGAGAGTCACAGCATGACAGTTGGGAAGTAGGCGATCTCTCCCCCATGTGTTCTCCCTGCGTGTGCACCTGATTTGAGTACCCACCATCTTATTATACTGAAAGAAAAAGGCCTAGTCCCTCTGGATCATGGTCATGAAAAGTTGCCAGTTCCTTATGTAGGTCCTGGGTCTATTTGAAATTCAAATTCAACTGGGTACTGCATATTTTATCTGGCAACCCTATCCTATAGTTTTCAAAAAATGTTCATCCTTTTCTGTCTCCTCATGACCTCATTATATAAGCTGTAGATCAGAATGTATCCCTTAAATTCTGGGACATGAACTTCAAATGCATGTGAAGGGTGGGGTCAGGGGAGGATAGTCTACCAGTCAAGTCAAGGCACTTAAGACAGTAATTCCTGGGTTTATTTTCAGTGTTGTCATTTATTGGTGACTTCACATAAAGCCTTAATGTGTTTATAACTCAGGAAGGATGATGGAATAGTACTCACAGTGCCCCAGGTGTGTTTTGAGCATTAATTAGTTAATTATGAAACACTTGGTTGAGAGGCACCCTAAATGCACAGAACTCAAGGCTTCTCACCTCGATTGGGGGTCCACTTACATAACACTTTACTGTGCCAGGAAAAACAAATACAACTTGTCCATAAGGTACATCATCCCCTAGGAAGGCTGATCTCCCAGTGTGATCACGTGCATGAAAATAGATCCCTCGGGTGTCAGAGGCTTTCTAAGAGCAATGATTCATGAACCTCCTGGATTTTTAGGACAATATTGTGAACATATTTTCATCTGTATTCTTAAACAGTTACTTGACGTGATTCAGATATTTTATGCTTTGATCCAGGAGTTGTAGGTGTCAGTGGAAACGAGAGAATACTCCAAAAATATAAGATCCCAGAGGAGATTAAGAAGTGGGAGAGGACAAATCGGATAGGAGGGTGGAGAGAGTGGTAGGCCAGTGCCTAAAGATTTTAGACAGACTTGCAGTACTAATGCTTCTAGTTTGTGTTCTCTA
Organism: Grampus griseus; assembly: GCF_964374135.1. NCBI lineage: Eukaryota > Metazoa > Chordata > Mammalia > Artiodactyla > Delphinidae > Grampus > Grampus griseus. Next base: position 65,331,242 of record NC_139001.1, read on the forward strand.
AGTTCCATTCTTATTGATTCAGGGTCACCGTAATACTTAAAAAGATTTTTTTTTTTTTTTTTTTTTTTTTTTGCGGTACGCGGGCCTCTCACTGTCGTGGCCTCTCCAGTTGCGGAGCACAGGCTCCGGACGCGCAGGCTCAGCGGCCATGGTTCACGGGCCCAGCCGCTCCGCGGCATGTGGGATCTTCCCGGACCGGGGCACGAACCTGCGTCCCCTGCATCGGCAGGCGGACTCTCAACCACTGCGCCACCAGGGAAGCCCTAGAAGTCATATTCTTGATCGTGTACATTTATATATTATATACCCTTTTCATTGAGCTCGATTCCCACCTGAACCCATGCCATAGAGAGAAAATGATAAGTTTTCTCTGCACCTGTTCCATGTTTAGTAAGTTTCCAGTTCCTTTCGGTACCAAACAATAGCAGGTATCTCTGCAGTCCCTCAGGTCACTAGTGTGCTTGGTTTTGTTGTCAAGGTAGCAGCTGAGCTATATCTTTCACAAACAGGTGGTAAATTGTTTTCCAGCTTGAGCTGAGCACCGCCCATTCATTAGGTAGAAATGCCCCTAGAGGCCCATCTTTTTGTTGTCGACACGGCCAAAGCATTGTATACTTTAAAATGTCTAATACGTACAGTATTGAATTGTTTTAAAACATTAAGTATCCTTAATGTTTTAGTAAATCCTCTTTGTTGAGATGAATGAAAGGTGTCCAGTTTCCGAAGGCAAGACTGAAAAGATCTATGAGAAATGCCAAGTCGTGGTGGATTCATTTGGGGAAAAAAGAAAAGTTTCGTGCAAAAGATTTATGATCTTTGGTATTAAATTTTGGAATTAAGAATAGGCCTAAATAATGAGAAGATTTTCTGATGATCTGTTCCGTTTTCATATCCCCTGACCAACCCTGTTTTCCTTTTGAGAAATTGGCTAAGGCAGGAAAGAGGGAGGAAGTGTCAGGGCACCACTGGTGCTTCTTTCCTTGTTTGTTTACAAGTGGTGAGACAAATTATCTACCACAGCAGCACAGGTTAATCAAGAGGCTCAGAAGAGCAGGAAGATGAGACGCTCCTTACTGATATTTCAGTACACAATTCTCCATCTTGGTGGTTTCAAGGCAGATGACAGAAGTTCCCAAGCCTATAAGTCCCAACAAGCAGACCTAATGACATAGGACTTTATCACGTGTTCCATGGTGGCAATTTTAAGTGTATTCTGCACTTAAAATACTCCCTAGCGAGGGTGCTAGGTCTAGCTGTTCTTCAGTAATATTGGGAAGTCTAATCCATAATACCTGTGTTTAAACAGTCTTGTTTCTAAAAAGTTATATCTTTGGAAGATATTCTCTTGGGTGAGAACTTTAAAATACAGGGTAGGCAATGTTAGTTTTATTTTGGGAGGAGGTGGTAGTAGGGGAAAACGTAACCAAGGATATCATCCTCATTCCTAGTCACGGCAACATGGAATTCTGGGAGCTCAGGAAGAAGGAAAGCAACAAATACTTTCACCTTCAACAGGACCTTCTGGCAAATATACCTTGGTTTGTTTGTTTTTTTTTTGTTTCTTTGGGTTTTGTTTCATTGTTTTTTAATTCCTCTATTGATTTGAAATACCTATTTGTATTGTGTGTTTTCTTATAACTTACACCTTTATGTCAGTCAGTATCCCATTTTCCATAGCTTTTTCCCCCTCACCTTTTAAAGAGCCTACTGACCTCAATGTGGTGAAAACTTTCAAAGCAGGGAGAACTGAGTTTAGCTTGCCTCTGCCCCTTTCTAGGAGTATCAAAGAAGTTCTCTAAGTCTCCATGAATTGGAATGAGGGTAATAACACATTCATAGTGTTTCTGAAAAGATTACATTTCTAGCACAGTACTTAACACAGAGTAGCTGCTTTATGTATATATTAGCTTTCTTCTATAGCACAACCAAACTCTACCTACTCTCAAAAATCATATTCTTTGCTGATGGCATTTACAGTTTTGTAAAAGCTCTCATCACTGGCCGATTTTCTAAGCTATGTACACCACAACCTAGTACCAATTTTGTCATGAAATGACCTAAAGATAGCCTAAGAATAGAGATTCTATGAAAGAATTTTGGGTACTATTAAATCAAGATATGTATTATCAAGCAGCAACTTGCTGGCCATTCTTCTATACGGATGAGAGCTGAGGTCTCTATTTAGGGCACTTGATGCCCGTCTTACATGACAGTTGTGATATTTTAATTCTTGGAGTAATTGGGGGAATATTTGCAATACAATCAGCTCAAATCTAATTTATCAATTTTATGAGGTCTGAAACATGGTCAGAGCTCTCTTTCGGAGCCTTGAGGAAAAGCTGCTTTGGCAAGACAACAAAGGGCATGACTCAGGGCTTTCTGACTTGCACTCCTGGTTCACATCAGACGCAGAGAATTTTATGTTTAGTGACTTTCTCCTCCCACGTAGTTTGGATTTTCTCATCTAAAGGCACAGTTGTGACATCAGCAGTGGAAATTTCCATGTCTGGGTTTGTTATCTTGATTAGTTTTTCCTGCTTGCACAAAGGATTTTAGGTGGCTTTCCATAAAACACACATGAAAGGGATCACTAAAAGCAATTTCAAAATAAATTAGATATTATTGGCAGTGGAGGAAACAATCCAAGCAATAGGAAATTTTGTTTTGTCTTTGACAGAAGGTCTACCACATACTGATGAATTGCTAGTATGATGATTATGTATACAGCCCAGATACATCTTCTTAAGGTTTATTCTCTAGTTTCTTTTGACCAAGCCCAGTACTCTTATAAGGTTGAATGAATCTGATGATAGATGATTAGGAGGACCCCTTTCTAAGCCAATGTAAAAAATTATAAACCTTAGTTTCATAAGATAACTTCTCACCAAAAGGCTTTACTTTGTGGTTTCTCATGTTTCACACTTCTGTTAACTCCTAGGTGATGGTTAATGGTATCCTTTTTAGCAGTGCAATGTTGTTAGATTCAAATGAAATAATAATACTAAAAAGCTTTGCAAAGGTAAAAAATATACCAAAATGTGGTTTTAAAGATGCTTCATTTATTCTAAATAATATGATGTGGTTAATAATTTTTCAATTAAGTATGTGTCTGTGCCAGTTTAGTTTGGTTGATTGAAATATGATACTACTAAAGCTAATGCAATGGATTGGATCCATATAGGAACACTTAGCATTTATTTCTCCATGAAAAGCCATAGTATACTCTCAGGCACTCCTCCTTGACCCTAGTGGATTATCCACATAAGCATAGAATTGAGCCTTAGCAATTTGAGCTTTAATATTTTATTGAGTGGTTCTTGTGTTCAGCACCCCCTCATCACTTTATCTTATAAAGTCATCTATATAAATAGATGGCTTTATTTGCAGTATCTATTGTAATGCACACAATAACATAATGAGGAAAGGCACTATTGTCGTCTCCACTTTTTAGGTGAGCAAACTTGATCTTAGAGAAGTAGAGACACTAGTCCATCACACACAACCAGAAAATGATAGAGCTGGGCTTCAAAAGCTGGTTTGTCTGACTCATAGTTCCTAATACAATAACTATGTTCCTCAATCCAAAGGCTCTCTCTTGGCCGATTTTGAAATGTATAGAAAAATTCTTGGGGGAAAAGAAAGCAATATTTTATTTAAAATTTTTTCTTTCCCAGAAAAGGTATCTGGTATGTATTTTGCATCAACTGGAACTTCTTTTTTGAAACACAAACATTTCCAGTTCTGTAAAATACTGACATATGTAATGTCTCCTAAAAACTTGGGGTTTCCATATGTAAAGACTCCTTGCTTTTGTTTCAAAATAAAATACCAATCATAACTCTAAATGGGTTATCCCAAAGACGTAATTTTCTGCTCTAAAACCAGCAAAGGATATGACAAAAAATTTTATGTGTTCTCTTTTTCACCACACCAAGAAAAATCAGTCTTATAATTATTTCATATAAATATACATTTAGTGCAGATTTCGCCTGCGCTAAATTATGTAGTTAATTTCATAGCATCTAGAAAGGTGTAATACAGAAGATGTTACAATTAATCTTGATGCTGAAAAAAATGCTAGTTTTAAAACCAGAAGTACTCTGTGCACTGTAAGTATTTTTGCAGTATGAAGGTAGGAATAGATGGGACGTGTTTGCCGTGGTTCTCCAGGGAAGTTTTGGCGATGGATGTGAGGCCTGAGCTGAGCTGGTCAAATTATGCTTTGGACATGGGAAAGGCGTGATCTGCCGTCTCCAAGTGGATTATGCACATCTAAGGAGGATGCTGGAAGACTTTTTTTAAAATTCTTGTCTTTAAATTTTCAATCTTATATGTACATATTTTTAATTTATATAATGTTTTACAGTTGCACATGTAGATTCTTTAAAATTTAGCGATAGTATAAATTCATGTAGGAGATGCTCACTTTATTATTATTGTTATTTTCCTAGTAAAAATGAATCTGGGATGTTTTCTTAATGATAAGGATTGCAAACTTGATCCTATATGTATTATCATCTTAAGAAAAGGCAGGAAAACTAACTGCAGGAATTGCCTATTGGCATGTTGTAGGGGTCATGATTGGTCCAGTGTATCAGCAAGTGACCAGACACAAACATCTCCATACGGCATTGACTGAATAGACTGGGCCCACCTCTGATTTAAATCATTTGTGTTTCCTGCACAAACTTGAAATAACCCAATAATTCTAAATTATTTTAAAGTAAATATAATGTATTATTATATTATATATATATACATATGTGTTCATATATGTTTATTTGCTCTTCTTTTTTCTATTTGTAAGACATCATAATTTCCCAAATGTCAAGGAGTGAATCTTCATGATAAGATTTTTGGAAAGTATACGCAGTCTTCTCTCAATTAATTATTATTTTGATAGATATTTATGCAACACACAGAGAAATAAGTCTGAGACATTTCCTGTGTATTGACCTCATTATTCTGCAAGTATGCTTACAAAACAATAAAAGAGAGAGCAGAATCTCCTAGTTTTCTTAAAATTAAGATCAAAACTTGCCTCATATTTTCTGAATGAAATGACAGGTTAATATTATTAATGAAATGATTATGGCTTGGCTTCCTTGAAATATAAGCTGTTAGAAAAAAAAAGGCAATTAGGAAAATAAGAAAGAAATGAAACAGCAATTCCTCTCCCAGTTTTTCCTCTGTATTGTGTCATGAGCAAAAGAAACATAATAGCCACTAACTATAGGAAACCTCTCAGACTTTGTAATTGGATGTTCCATTTTTGCCACAGCAAGGGTGAACTAAGAATTTATTCACAGATAGACCTCGTTCATTCCCATGAACTCTCATCAGTGTGTCTTTCTGAGAGCCTTAAAAAAAGAGAGACCCATGTACATATTTAGACATATTGGCTAAACTGACTTTTTTTTTTTTTTGCGAGCAAATATCTTTAGGTTTATTGTTGCGTATTCTTCCATTTACTATCCAAATGACCTATCTTAAGCAGAATGAAGTGGTGGAAGGCACTGAACTCAAAGCTCAAAACTTGACTTCTAGTCATGGCTCCAATATCTCCTTCAACATGACTTTGCAAATACTAAACTCTAAACCTTGATGTCACCATTTATATTAAATTAAGGAAAGGATAGTTGCATTTTATATTTCAGAGCTGAGAAAGAGCTGTGAAAATTATAAACTATTGTAACTCAGCATATCTTTATATAAATCTGTGTTACTCTTGAATTGGAAATGTATTTTTAATTTTTTTCTTTGAAAAAGGTACTATCAATTAAGCGGTGTTTCCAAAAGAAATTAGTTCTGTAGAAATATGTTGGCATATTAATGTCTGTCAAAAAATATGAAGAAATGTTGATATAAAAATAAGATATAGAGCAAATACACAAAACCATGTTCTTGGTATACTTTTGTACATCAAGAAGTAAACTTCATAATGTGATGAGAGGACTGAATCTAAAACATTAGAAACCTGATAAAATAAAAATTAGAAAACCAGAGTCATGTACCACAGTGTTCATTGCAGCTCTATTTACAATAGCCAGGACACGGAAGCAACCTAAGTGTCCATTGACAGATGAATGGATAAAGAAGATGTGGCACATATATACAATGGAATATTACTCAGCCATATAAAGAAACGAAATTGAGTTATTTGTTCTGAGGTGGATGGACCTAGAGACTGTTATACAGAGTTAAGTAAGTCAGAAAGAGAAAAACAAATACTGTATGCTAACACATATATATGGAATCTAAAAAAAAAAAAAGGTTCTGAAGAACCTAGGGGCAGGACAGGAATAAAGACTCAGACGTAGAGAACGGACTTGAGGATATGGGGAGGGGGAAGGGTAAGCTGGGACGAAGTGAGAGAGTGGCATGGACATATATACACTACCAAATGTAAAATAGCTAGTGGGAAGTAGCCGCATAGCACAGGGAGATCAGCTCGGTGCTTTGTGACCACCTAGAGGGGTGGGATAGGGAGGGTGGGAGGGAGACACAAGAGGGAGGGGATATGGGGATATATGTATACATATAGCTGATTCATTTTGTTATACAGCAGAAACTAACACACCATTGTAAAGCAATTATACTCCAATAAAGATGTTAAAAAACAACGGTAAACCTTTCATATGATGGAATACTATATAACAATAAAAAAATTTTAAATACTGAAGAAAAAAAATTAGAAAACCAAGAATCAGTAGTACTAGTTGAAAGAAAATAAAACTGAATGAGAGGTCATGGTGGAATAGATGTGGAAACAATATTTGGTAAAATGCATATGTCTTTGCTTTTAAGTCATATATATCAGTGTTAAAATTGTATAGCTTGGGAGAAAACCCATGTCAAATGCAGTCGATATAAATTATAAAATTTCTAAAAGTACATTCTTTTCAGTTTGTATTAATGGGGAATTTTGTTTTCACTCATTTTCATTAAGGAGACAGATTTCCTGTTTGCTTGCTTCCTTCCTTCCTTTCTTCCTCCCTCCCTTCCCTCTCTTCCTCCCTCCTTCCCTCCCTCCCTCCCTTCTTTCCTTCCTTCCTTTCTTCCTCTCTTCCTCTCTCTCTTTTTGCTGTAATGCTGTAGAATAAAACTAACCAGTTTGTCGACATGCTTATCTCATGCCTTCTTCCTAACAGATTAGCCAGATAAGTTCCTCACCACTGATATGGGATGTAGAATTCCTGAGTATCTGAGAGAATAAGTTACTTGTTCTTTATACGACAGTGTGAAGCCAACATTTGGACCTGTGATTTTGTCACAAGAGTGCTTATGATTTGCTAGCTGTAATATGCTACCTCTCTAGACAGTGGACTTTAGTTTCAAAAAGAAATATCATAAGAGATGTTGTATGTACTTATATTCCTCACTAACGTTCTCATTTAAAATGTTTGCCATATTATTATATAGACGTTATTTGAATAAAAGTCATCTTAAGATGATTTTTATACTAACATCAAGTTTCTTCGTTGCAGTGGTGAATTTACAATTCATTAACCAATACTTATTGAGTAGACACTTAGATGCAAGGGACTCAATTTTGTTGTTAATATATTTCTTTTTTATTTAAATATAGAGACTCGATATCAAATATTGGGATGAAAAGTAATAGATTTAATAAGCTTCTCTTCCATCTTCATAAATTCATTACACTTAGGGGTGGGGGCCTGTAAAAATACAAGGACCAATAGATTTGTTGTACTTCAACAAAATATGTTTCCTTCCCAAGGTATTTCTTTAATATTCTCTTGTCCTCACCTATTTTTGCATATTTACTAATCTTTAATTAAAGTCCAAATTACAAATTTAGAAATTCCCAAATTATGTTCCTATCAATAAAAGATTACTGCCTACGAAATGAGCCTTTTCTTTGACACATTAAGTATCAGAGAGTTTGCAATTACTTGTGCATGCCTTTAAGGAAGTTAAAAGCAACCTGCCTGTCATTTTAAATTTGATTTTCAAAGAGCAGTGTGACAGAAATGTGACATAAGCACCCCAACAAATTGTAGCTTCTAGGTGTTACTGATGGGTAGACATTCCTCAATTAAGTTTCTGGAGATTGTTTTATTTAATTACAAAGGCAGTTTACTAGATCAACTACTTGCTGATTGAGTTTCTAGACTCAAGCCTGCTGAACAAAGCCAAATGAGTCATCAGTTAAAAACCGGTGATTCAGATGCCAAGACCTTTGTGATGGGTACATACTCTAAGCCATATACTTCTACATTTTGAACTTTTAAAAACATGAACATCCCTTATCTAACGTTATCTTTTCTTTCTACATTGGGGATGAGCAGACCTTCGTCCTCGTCCTGACTCTGCTTTACACAGCTCTGTCATCTTGGACAAAGTCACCCTCTAGATGACACTTCAGTTTCCATATTTGTGAATTGAGAGGTCTGACTTAGATTTCCTCTAAGCTCCAGTCACTGTAGAGTAGTATTTTTAAATGGGATTAGTGAGTTGTAGTGTGTAGATTTAACACACACACGTACACAAAGACAGTGAGCGGTAGACTAGAAGAGAGAACCTCCTGTGAGTATTACTTAACAGTAGGAATATATATTGTTTGTGAAACTTTGTTTTAAATATAAGTGAACATGTGTATACTCAGCCACAGTGTACAACATAGTTTGCACTGTGGGTCATGGCCAAAAACTGTGAGAACTTCTCTAGAATCTTACCCATGTTTCCCACTCTGTTTATAATGGTTGGTTTGCAAATGAAAACTTAAATAACACCTGTTCCCATCACAGAATTTTAATTGTCACAGCCTTAAAAACACCATGTCCCCAAACAGTAAGCCTCAAAACAAACCCAACACAAACCAGGATAATTCATGCCTGGAATATGTACGATATAGGGTTTTTTGATTATCCTAAATGTAGTCATGGAAAAGCAGAATGTGTTCAAGGCACTAAATAGTATTTTGCCCTGTTAAGGTGAGGTGCATTTTTAAGTATTTGCTGCATCCTAAAAGTCTGTAGTGGTTAAATTTTAATGTTGGCTTTGCTGCACCCTGTTCCTTTCAGAATAATGAGTCTGATCATTGCCATCTGAGATTTGCATATTAAATCAAGATGATTAGTAATTGTTGAGCCTCAGTAGATAGTAATTAATGTAGTCTTCTTAAAGTATTCAAATTGGCTTTTTATTTCTAAGCTATAAAATAGGTTTTAGCACTGTTGGTCTTGGAAAACTTCAATTAGGAAAAAATGTTTTAATATAGCCATTTGCATGCAGACCATTTGAACCAAGGTCTGTATGCACTATAATTTTTGGCATCTTATTAAAATATTATCTCTGGATTCATGGGTATAGTCCTTGAGATTTTCTTATAAGTGAAACTGATATGTTGCTGTACCTTGAACTTCCTCTCAAATGGCACCTAAGATCTAGTTGCTCTGTGCTTCGTCTTCTCTTTGGAAAAATAATATTAATTATGGTGTTAAAGTTATTCAATTATGCGATTGGTTTTATAGCCCTCTGCATTTCATAAGAACTGTGCTTTTTGAGGAAACCAACCTGTGTGGTAACATGTCAAACACTAAGATAATTTTTAAAAGTTAGGAATAATTATGAAAAATAAAGTTTGATAAATGTAAAAGAACAGAAGCATGTAAAATGTGTTTCAATGTTGTATATGATGTTATTAAGAATAATTTCATTCAGCATTAATCAGTTTATGAATCAAATTAATATCACTTGATTGGATAGGTAGTCGATATTGCTTTCGTGTCATTTAGAATTAGATTCAGCTGCTAATAATAGCGACCTGAACACAGTAGCTCAAACTTTCAAGTTGTTATGCTTTCGCTTAATGGAAGGCCAAGATAGACATCTAGGACTGGTCCAGTGGCTGCACAAAGTCAGTGGATATCCACCCAGATCCTTCGTCCTGCTCTGTTACTTCTGACTTCCAACCAGAAGTTCACATTATAGTCCAGGACGGTTGTTGGAGTGCTAATATCCAAATTCAAGGCAACAGAAAGAAGGGAAGATGCAACTTCTCCCTTTCCAGGCATCTGCAAGGAAGTTCCATTAACATTTCTTACCTTTATTTAGTCAAAACTAGTCACACCCTTACCTATGAGGAAAACTGAGTAAATATGGTTTTTCAGTTGGGCAGATAACCCGGGATTCTCGTGAAAAGAAAAAAAGTGAGAATGAATATTAGAACACGTACATTTCCTCTTTTGTTCCAAATAATGGACCCATTTGGGTTTTTTTTATTTTTTCAAAAAGCCGTCTCACTAGCAAGTAATACTGAAGGGTTTATGAAATAATCATTTACAGACACTGTGCTTTTTATTCAGAACAAGTTAAACATATTCTGGTAGTATTACTGGTTCAGAAAAGCTATTTAAATTAACTTTTTAGACCAGAAAAGAACTTAGAGATCACCATCTAAATTCTGTGTTTTCTAGGTGGGATAACTGGCACCAGGGTAAGCTGAGTGACCTGCTCAGGGTCTCATAAGTGACAAGAGTAAGAGCCAGGACAGAAATATAGGTTTCTTAAGGTTCCTACTAGTACTCTTCCTACTACATGATGGCATAAAAATTGCTGAAAGGATTCCCTTAGAAGGGGGAATGCCTGTCACCACTACTCTGCTGCTAGCAAGTTCTGGTTCATACCATCTATTCCTGGGTTTAGGGCTACCAAGTACTCCATAGACCTCTCTTCATTTCCTTAACTTGTTCTGCATGTTTTCATGCATCAATGCCCTGGTTCACTTTGTTCCCTCTGCCTGATTAATAATGATAATAACAGCAGTCATCATAGGCATTTATTAAGGTCTTACTGTTTCAGATACAGTTCTGAAGAGTTTATATTTGTTGATTCGTTTAAGTCTCCATCATCCTTTTCATACTCATCTTACAGATGAGTAAATTGAAATGCCCAATTAAGTAATTTGACCAAGGTGACACAGCTTCTAAGTCTTGAAGTCAGGATTAAAAAGAAGGTATCCTGGCTCAGACAGTCCAGCCTTGAGAAATACACATTCAACCATGTACTTCTGCAGAATTCTGACTTATCTTTCTTGTACTAGCTCCAACCCACTTCTACTTCCTTGTGTTTCTAAAGTACTTTTGAAATACTTCCATTCAAGTAATTATATCATCCCTTGAATTATGGTAATTTGCATATAAGTCTTAAAGGCTATTAACCTATTAAGAGTAGAAATTTTCCTGGTCAGTGTCAAATAGTTCTTTGTGCTTGTGACTCCAAAGTTACTATTTCCAACCCAGGCTAATGGATTGAGTTCTGGAACAACATGGCTGACTATTTATTGGACCTGTATACTCTATGTCTCCAGGCATCTCAGACACATGGTGACCAAAACTGGAACCATCATTTTTCCTCCCTTGTTTAAGCCTCATCCTCCTAGTTTTCCGACCATAAGAAATTATGAGAGCATTTCTTGGTTGACCAAGTCAGATACCTGAAAGTAGTCCTTGATTCTCATCTCTTTCCTAGGGTCCCACATTCCAGTGTCAATTCTAACTTTTCATTATCTCTCAAATATGACCACACCTCTACATCATGATATGCTACAGTTTCACATTCATTTGCCAGCTGATCTCTGTGTCGTAAATTCACCCTCTGCACAGTGGGAGACCTGAGCTTTACAAAATACAGATTTGATCATTTTCCTGCTTAAATCAATTCACAGTCATTGCATCTACCTTCTTCTCCAGCTCCCTTTCTCTCCACTTTATTTTTTCAAGGACATAGTTACTTTAAATATAATGGAAATGGTGAATATTTCCCAGGTGAATTAGTGTCAGTGTCTAGGGTCTATAGCTCTGCACAGATATTCTCTATAGAGAGTACTACAATAGGAGTACCAAAGGTTGGACCAAAGGTTGGACCAAAGGTAATGACAATGTAATGATTATAAATGAAAATGGTGGAGGCTTTGGATTTATTGACAGCCTATAATACCCTTCAGGAGAACTAAAAACTGAGCCATCTGCTCGGGGTGTTTACAATGTAAACAGCAAGTAGATAATGTAAAAGTCAATTAGAGCCAAATTAGCAAGTAAGTTCCTAAGAACCCTGGTCAGGGCTACATCAGAGAGGCCTACAGATGAAATTGTGGTTTAAGCACAGGTTTCTCAACTCAGCAAGGTTGACATTTGGGCCATATAATTCTTTGCTGTAGGAGGCTTTCCTGTTAGCAGCCTTCCTAGACTCTTCCTACCAGATGTCCATAACAAACACTCCTCCCTCTTATTGAGTTAGGAGTTAATCATAAAAACTGTACTTCTGAAGCAGAAACTGATACACCATTGTAAAGCAATTATATTCCAATAAAGATGTTTTTAAAAAAACAACAAAAAAACCTGTACTTCTTTTGGTGGAGACAATACAAATATAATTTGGTGAATGTTTACCTAAAGGTGTGTTGTTTATTCAAAGTTGAAGCAAAGTATAAATGACCCTCTGGGTGGTGTTAGCTATTCTGCCGTATTGTACATGATGAACAACATCTGGTGTTCTTTATATTGACAGCAAAGTAATTGTCATGAAATTGTTTTCTTATTTTAGGATTCTGTTCGAACAGAATGATTAGAGGATTTTTGTGTTTTTGTTTGCATTCATTATTCTTCAGTTCTCTTGCATTCTAAAAGTTAGTGGCTCTCTAACAAATGAGGTGGAGAGAATCCTCGACTATTGAAGCACTGAAATCATACATTAATTCTGAAAAGGCCCCACAAATTCTTGCTGACTTTTTAAGTAGCTCATTGTGTGAAGCCTACTTATTCCCTGTTTATGGTTTTCAGTTTCTCTGTAAGTAGGATTATGCTGTTTGAAAGAAGAGTAGAAAGTATTATTGAAGTACTCCACTGCTTTAAAGAACTTATTGAATGAAAAAAATGAGTGAAAATGTTACTCATTAAATGTCAAGGCTGTTTTTAAAAGGGACAACATTGCTTAGGAACACGTGGGGAAAAAATCCATTTGAAGTGAATGATTTTTACAACAGTTTTCATGACTGTATTTTGAAATGGATTCTACCTCTTGAAGAATTTGATTCTTGTATATGAATATTGCTAAATACTCTTCCAGAATGGGAATAATTGAAGTCATGTGTAGTCAAAGAAGAGAATAAAAATTCATGACATTGCTCTTGTCAGTAGGCAACATTTTAACAAGTTGTAGATCAAGAGATACAACTTAGTCCTGAAAAATACAAAAGCAAGTTATGTCATGAAAGATAACAACTCTGAGCCTTGCTGTTTCTAACTTTATATACATATGTGTTCAGTATCCCAGCTTGTAAGGCTAATATTGACCATGTTTTCTCATTAATGAATGTTCAGTGGACAAAAGAATGAAATAAGTGGATGTGACCACTATGGGAGCTGTGTCACAGTGTAAATGGAACATAGACTCTAACTGCAAGAAATTTTAGGAGAAAATTCTGCAAAACAAGGGGCTGTTAATGAAAGCCAAATCATCAGATATTCAGGAAAGATATATATATATAGTTTAGATACTGATCAGTTATTTCCAATAAACAATGAATGAAGTTTTAGAATAAGTATGCTCTGTATATATGTTTTATTTATCTCAAAATGTGCATAGGCAATTAGAAATAATTTAAATTTAACTGAATGTTGTGATTTTTTTATTTCCTAACTTTGGGAACCCTGAGAAGTGAGTAGGGAAGAATTGCCATGTTGAGAGAACCACTAATTTAGGCCAAGATCAAATAATATAGCATTCTTATGATTATTTAAATTACTTGATTATTAGTCTTTATATTTCTCATAATCACAATATTCCTGTATGTCCCAGACTTTCCTGAGGATGAAAAACTACAAATATTTTATTTTGAAATGTATTAAAAATGTAACTTTAAAAGAAAATTTAATTTTGAAGTATTTTAATCACTTAGCAAAACTGCCCTGTCTAAAATTAGCCTGTTCTTATCATAACCTAGTTTCCACACAGTGAGTAAGAAGTAATTTTCCCTTATTGAACAAGAATATTGGTTGACAGCAAGAGAAATAAACGTTGGCTATCTCAAGCCAAAGGGAGATTTATTGAAAGATTCTGGATCCTCACACAGTCACTGGAAGGCTTTGGGTATCTGGACGAGCTGACTGGGGAAATGAGCAGACCAGCAGGAGGGCTAGAGGCTGTTCGGCAGACTCATCTGGCCAGGACAGAACTGCTGGATGATTCTGCCGGAATTGGACTCTACTGTAGTTGCACAAAGGAATTCCAACTAGACCTTTCTTCATTTTGGCTTCACTCATTCCAGGATCCAAGTAAAGGGAAAGTTAATCCATTCGGATTAGTTTAGGAGATGCGGCCTTGCCATACTAACAAGAGTAGAAAGGAAGGATAATTCACCTTAGATTTCCACAGCAAGAGGTAGGGCTCAAGTTCCATCACCACTGCTCCCAAGGGGAGATCCTTGTTCACCCCAGTTAAGAAGGAAGATTGGCTGCTGGATATAAATATAAATATATATACATACACACACATATGCATAGACACACCTATAATTTGCTTTGGGGTTTAAAAATGAAGCAGATTAATATCTGATTATGCGAGATTGATCAGGTATGTGCAGTCAGACATTGAGTGACTGAATGGTTAGAATAGATATACCTTATATACTTGAAGCAAAGGAAGGCATTTTACCTCAAGTAGTAAGTATAACAATTAAATAAAGTATCATTTTACATTTGAGTTTAAGTCATCTGGTGGCAATGGATGTCCCTCCTCCCCAAGGTAATAGATAATTTGTGGTGCTTTTCTAATTTGTGAAGTTATTCTGTAGTTCAGAGAATTCCCAAGTGATTTATACCCAACTATGCCTATTCTCTAATTTGATAAGTGAACTATGAAGTAGTATATTATGAAAAGATAACATAAGTGTGAAAGGTAATGCACTAAAAGTAAGTTATATTAAAAAGAAGCAGTTAAAGTTGAGGGCATGGCATTTTGTCTTTTTTATCATTGAATTCCCAGATCTTATGCAGTATCTGACATAAAGTGGTTATTCATACTCTATATTGGTGCTCCAAGAAAAGAAAAAGAAATAAAAGGAGAAAAAATTGTCATTATTTCCAGAAGATATGATCATCTATTCAGAAAGCATAATTGACAAACTATTAGAAATGAAAATTAAAGATCACAGGATATAAAGTCCAATCAGTAGCAATTACCAACTAGAATGTATGTGTTTTTAAAATAGGACCTCATTTACAATAGCAACATAAAACTATACAGTGTCTAGAATTAATTCATTAATTTAAGTAGTAATATACAAATCCTTACATAGAAAAATTTAAACTCTAATAAGGGACATATAAAATTATCTAACCTCTTCAGATGGGAAGACAAATATTATAAAGGTATAAATCCTTCATAAATTATTCAATGTGTCAATTGGCTTTTTGGAAAAATTGATAAAGTAGAAGGCTAAACGATCATGTATAGGTAAGTTAACCTCAAGTAGAGAGAAAAGGAGAGGACATGTCTCAATATGGATGAAAACATACTATAAGAAATCTTTGTAGGAGGAGAGGTGAAGAAGCCTATATGAAGCAAGACTTTCAGAACATTAAAATAAGGCCAATTAAAGATACCTGTTCAATGAAGAAAAGATACCACTGACAAAGTTAATGATAGAATAGAAGATACTTGCAATTCTGAAACTGAGGTATTACAGTCTAGTTTATACGGGAACACCTGCTAATCAACCAGTAAAAGACAACAATCATAATAGAAAAATTGGAAAAAGGATAAGAACAAAGAATTCACATAAGAAGAAACCCAGAAAGTGAGTAGGCATACAAAGAGATGCTCAACATCATTATAGACCAGAGCAATGGTAACTCAGTTTGAAAAGTGATAGGTTTTTCACCTCTTAGCCTGATAAAAGTTAAAAAACTGAATAATGCCATATGTTGGTGTGGATGTAGAGATATAAAACCTTCTCTGGTGGGAGAATAGAAAAGTGCAGCCATTCTGGAGAGGAAATTGGCATTACTTAGTCCAATTATGTATATATGTACCCTAGGACCCAACAATTATGCTCCCTACCTCGGGAGATTGCCAAAGAATTCTTACACAGCTCCCTAAAGGGACGCATACAAAGTTGTTCATGACAACGTTATTTTGTGGTGGTGACAGAAGTGAGTTTAATGAGGAAATAATCAAGTTTAATCTAGGAGGAGCTTTAGCAATGTTTTCACATGTTACCTATTTTGATAACATTTACAAAAGTAAGATATTTTAACTATCGATATTACCATGATTTTCCCTGCTATCAAGTAGTGTTGGAGTAGCCATGACCATATCTGGTTTGTAGCAAAGAGGAGTTGAGTTGGAGATACATTTAATTTGAGTTTATTTATGGGGTTTACAGTTACTTCCATGTACATTTATCACACACACTCTTATAAAAACACTAAGTATATAGAATAGGTGCCATGTTCACCTCTTTAATCTTGCCAGAGGAGCTTCCCAGTAACTGAAATTGTGATTACTTTGGTATTTTTCAACAGTTACATGTTTTTGTTTTTTACTGGTCACATTTCATAGATGTCATATTTGATACACAGATGCCAACTTGGAATTTTCTTTTATTTACTCTGCCTATTATAAAGCTTCCCAAATTACATGAAATAGGTACGATGAAATTCCAAAATATATCCTTAATATATATTTTGGGTTTCTTGAGAAACCCAGTTATAAATGAGGTACAAGATATTTATCCACAAACACAATAAATCTCAAATATGACAGTTTAATTGCAATTTAGAAAGATATATAAGAATACTCTAAGTTAAAAATGACACATTAACTATATATAATATATGTATATATATGAAAGGCACTTTGTTTTTCATCTTTAACTTTTTGTATTAAAGTACTGAGAAAATTTAGATATTAAATTAGTGGAATATGAAACAAAAATTGTAAAAAGCAAGGAAATCATTATATATTAACATTGAACAATGAAACATAGCAAGCATTTTGTCATATCAGAAGCAAAAGTAAGAAACAGTATTTCACTAAAAGGAAGAGGTGAATTTCTAATAGAAGTATTAAATAGTCTCTTGGATTGTTTGATAATCCAGTTAAAGAAGAGTGAATCATATAAATATGTTGGGGAAAAAATACTTAAATTTCTTGCTGGTTGGCCATGAAATACCCGAACACATGAGATAACATGAAATTCATTGTATATCACTACGTTGAGGACGTCGATGACAAAGTGGTTAGTGAGTGTTGTCAATTCAGAGTATATAAGATTAGCCGTTGAACAAGGACACGCAAATGCTCTGGTATCTTAAAGCTCAAATATGAAAGGAACTTGGTGGAGGTTTTCCCAAATCTGACAGTAATACTAAAAATGGACATGCCATTACCAAGACACATTCCAATTAGTTATACTAAAGGAAAGACTAAATTGCCTCTGTTTCCCTCATTAAAAAATTGTTACCCTGTGTAGAGGTGGTCAACCAGAATGAAGCCAAAAATGGAGGAAAAGTATTAAAAGAGGTGTACTAGGGAGTTAATTCATTAAATTTTGGAATTTATGGTGTTTGTGGTATTGGTTAGTTTTTTTTTTAATGGAAATACATTTAATTTCTGTATCTAATTTGTATTTGTAATTCGCATTTTTCCCTCAATCCTCCTGCTAAGAAATTGTATAGGCTACAGGATTAAATAACCTGGATCTGTCTCTGGGTCCCCAGAGAGGTAGGGGGGCCTAGATGGCATCCAAGTGTTCTCACTAAGAGAGTAGATAGGTAAAATGTCTGATAATATACATTGGAATATTAGAAGTAGTTAGAAGCACATATTAGATGTACTTATTGTAACACAGATGGATCTTATAATCATAGTGCTTAGTTTAAAATAAATAGAAATGGAATGAGGTGTATAACACAAAATTTATAAAAATTTAAGATACTTGCATCCAAGGTAATATTCAATTTTTAAGAAAACATAACACAAAGATGCACAGTAAACTCATTAGGATGGTTGCGTATGGATGAGAATGGGAATGGGAAGGGGCTGGAGTAAACAGGACTGGCATACCGGGCTGAATAAAGAAAAAAATAATAATAGAGGCTTTGCATGGCCAGTGGTGATGATGGGCATGATCTGGGGAGATTAACTCTCCAAACCTGAGGTTAAAACAAAAAATTTATGGAATGCAGTGATGGTTGATATTATGCACAGTACAGCTAAATTATGATTTAATCTTTACAAGCTTTGTGCAAACTTTTAAAAAATTTAAGTTAGAATAGCCTGAGATTAGATAAATCCAGGAATAGACTCTAAAGAGCTTATGAAGTTATACATTTCAGAGTCCATGGAAGGACAAAGCGAGAGATGATTTTTTTTTTTTTTTTTTTTTTTTTTTTTGTGGTACGCGGGCCTCTCACCGCCGTGGCCTCTCCTGTTGCGGAGCACAGGCTCCAGAGGCGCAGGCTCAGCGGCCATGGCTCACGGGCCCCGCCGCTCCGCGACATGTGGGATCTTTCCGGACCGGGACACGAACCCGTGTCCCATGAATCGGCAGGCGGACTCTCAACCACTGCGCCACCAGGGAAGCCCCAGAGATGATTTTTTTATTGTTTAGAAAAACTGAGTGTGGAGAAGACGATCAGGCTAGGGACAAACCTAAAAAATGACAAAGACAGCTCCTGGACCATAGTAGGCACTTAACAGTCTTACAAATAAAGAGTGCCAAGGCAGAGGACTTATCGGGGCTACAAGTCATAGTACAGACCACCCAATTCATCTTCCCTCCTTGACCAAAATCTTCCTTCCAGAGTCCAGGTCAGGTGCCTTTTCCATATATTCTCATTACTGTCATATGATAGATGGATTGCAATTGTTTGCCTTCCCATATTCCCCAATAGACTGTAGGTCCCAGAGGACAAGGACCAAGGCTGCCTATTTTGTATTTGTGTCCCCAGAACCTGGTATTGTGTCTGACACTTAGTAATCAGTTTAAAAATATTTGTTGAACAGTAAGTAAAATGGAATGGACATATTAAAGGAATATTAACATCATATGATTTCACACATGTAACAATTATTATTTGTGTAACCTATTGGGAGGTGATCTTAAAATCAGGATTACCTTCAGTTTGTCTTAATAATTTGACCAATAAGGAATTCGTAATATTTAGGTCTTCTTGCTTTAGTCTTTTGTAGCTTAATAAAGAAAAATCCCCAAAGCACATCCTGTTAATTCTGCTGACAGTTTATTGTGATGGCATTTAAAAATAAATTTTAATACAAATAATCATGTTGAAAATACTTTAACTGATGGCTGCTCATTTAAGATTCATTTTCTAATTTTCAGTTATTGAAGGCTCTTTCAAAATAAGGCTACTTTGAAAATAGTAATATTTATACAACAGTATGCACTAAGGTCGTCATGGACAGTGTTTTCTACATAACAGAGAAGAAAATTCCATCTTCTTTTTTTGAAACCTGAGAACAATTACCTTAATAATAAAACTCAAATGTTACAGGCTGAAATAAGTAAAAATTAAATAAGATTAAAGGAAATCTAGTTTGTATAATGATGGATTCAAGAAAATACATAAACTGGAATTCATTCATGCATTTTATTCTACATCATCTTAAAATCCATGATATAGAATTATTATTGCTTTGTATAGTCATTCATTTTTGTAGAGTCAGTTTTTCTTTTTATATACACAGACACATACCCATTCCGATGTTCTTCATTTCTCTCTGTATTTCCACTCTTCTTCCCTTAGGATCTTTTCCTGCTGCCTAGGAACTTCCTTTAATGTTTAATGTATATTTTCATATGGTGATGAATTCTCTCAGTTTGTGTTTTCTGAAAAAAGTTTTTAAATTTCACATTCATCTTTTTAAACTTTCCATGAAGTACAATATACTTACAGAAAAGTACATATATCCTAAATATATAGTTCCATGAATTTCTCCAAACTAAACAAACCACTCAACCAGCAATGGGGTAAAAACACAGAACTGTTCACTCTAGAAGGATATTTTTATACCTTCTAATGTTCTGGATTGTCAGTGACCACGAGACTACAAAACCAAGTGGCACGTCTACTTTGTCCTAAGCACAATTACAGACTAAGGATACACTGCTCTCTAGGATCATATGATCTTAAAGATTCCTAGAGACACCTAATTCTAACAATCAGTCAAGTGAAGCTATATATTTATGGGCTATAGTTCAATGATGACACATATTAGTTCATCTAACCCATCTTGTAAGGGAAGGCTCCTTAGTACCAGCTAGATGTGAGGAATTACTAGGATATGCACAAGATAAATCCACAATGAAGATAGGCAATTAAATGGTAAAGTATATTATATTTAGTGACTACTGATGACATTGTAAGAAATTATATAAAGTTCAAAGCAAATTGAGGAAATAGAGGATTGCATATAGATTCATAAAGGCTGTCTTAATTCTAGTCTCCTTACTGCCTACTTAAGTGAAAAATTTTTGGTTAATTTTTAAATTTCAGGTAACGAAACAAATAATATGGCCATCACCTAAATCCCTAAACATAATGGATTACAACCACTGGTTTTACTGAACCGTGACCTGGCAAAGAGGAAGATAAAGCAACAGAGGTAGAACAATTGACAATTTGAAAATTTGTACAATTTTCAAAAATGATAAACTGATAGGAAGTGTTAGAGGTTCTGCCCAAATTAGAGCTAAAATTATGTATTTATTTTGATCAAAATTAGATATATCAAGACAGCAAATTAAAAGATTAGTCAAAGGGTTTTTATAGACCTTTTATTGCATATTAAATGCAATGCCAAGCAGTATTTGAATATAACCCATGGTGCTTCCAGCCTGCACCTGAAGCTGGGAATCTTTAGTTATCTGAGGTCCCAGGCTAGAAGACTCCCTGGGATGTCATTTAAGCAAGATGTAGGATTCCCAAAGAGTAGCAATGTCATTATGATTAAATCTTAAGGATATAAGATTTAAGTTCTGCCTATGTTTATTTTGGTACTGCTGTGCAGCCATAACGTCTGTCTTTCAGCAAAGCACACAGTAGCTGTGGTACACCTAGACAAATAATGATCAAGACAATTAGTCTTATATGCTCCCATAAAAAGGAAAGTATTACAAAGGAATGTCTTGTAAGGATCTTAGGTCCTTTTTGATAACTTCTAGGCTGTCTCAAAAGTAGGATGAGCACATATCGAAGTTTGCCCAGAACAGTCCCAATTTATGTCTTGGTGTCTGATGTGATGTAGCATTTATTCTTGACAAAAAATCTTGCTTCACAACATAAATGCCATGGTCATCCTGCCATGAATGGAATAAAATTTGTACAGCCAGGGCATATCTGTCTATTGCCTTCCTCCAGTGATGTTATCAGGTATTCATGTATCAGCAAAATGAACGTCTATTGAGAGGCCTTCTAATTACAATTCAGGGAGCAGCCAGGAATGGACTCAAACCTGGTTTAGTTACTGTTTTTTTCCCTATACTCTCCAGATTCAGTCCTCCAGCAGCTTTCACTTTCTTATCTAAATAGTAGAGCTACTGGATGATTAATGTACACTTCCTCTTATCTTTGAGTGTTTCAGCTTCATCTTCCTTGTCGCTGACAGATAGGATTTGTATGATCTAGGTATTCCTCTCATGTACTGCAGCTGGGTATAGGAAGGATCCAGGTGTTTCCTTTGGTGCCAAGATGTAGAGCAGAACTTCAGACTCATCTGAAGTTCTGTAGTTCTGATAAAAGAGAGCTTATATCATAACAGTTCGTACTGGAAGTAAAGGTTGCCTCTCGCATCTCCTGATGATGACTTTCTCTTTTATCATGGGATTTTAGATTTTATGAGTAGAAAAATTGTAAAGGGGATGTCACTGAACATAGATGAGGGTTTTAAAATGCTATGGTGGCAACAGAGGACTTTCGTTATAAGAAATGGTTAATTAAGCGTATCCCTGACTATTATCAGGTGTTTAGAAGTCAGTAAAATGAGAATTTCTGAGTCAGATAGATTTCCTTCATCGCAGTGTTACCCCACAGTTTCTAAAGTAATACAGAAACCAAAAGAGAGCCTTTTATATCTTAACTGCATCATCATGACAGACATATAATAATGCATTAATATAACAACTTAAAAAATACTTGGTATGCTTAACACTACCGAGTGAGCTAAATTACCCTTATTCTAAAAGAAAACACATATGAATCCCTTATAGATGAATTTTTTAGCCTACTTAGTCATAATGATCTCAAGTATAATTAGGACTCAGACATTGTGACTCCAGTCTAATTCTATGTTTATAAGTTGTAAGCTTATTCCTTACCCAAGAGGGCACGTTTATAAAAATTACCCTCCCAAGCATAATAACTTAAAAATTGTTCAGCATTTCTAATGGATCTCCTGTTTATCAAAGCGATGCTGTTTTTTACTATGCAAAATATTTTTATGTATTAATTATAACCCATTTAAATTAAAGTAGCTCAGTTTTGTAGGTCTGTTATCACTTAGGTACATTGTAAATAATGGCAATGTATTTACTTGATAAAATAAAATTACCGATACATTGTTAACTTTACATAATATTAGTGTAATTTTACACCTGTGTTGTCTCTTTTTTTTTAAATGAACTTTTTATCTTGGAATTGTTTTAGGTTTATGAAAAATTATGCAGGTAGTACAGAGTTCCCATGTACTCCATACCCAGTTTCCCCTATTAATAACAATTTACATTTTTATGGTATATATCTTGCAATTAATGAAACCATAGTGATACATTATTATTATTAAGTAATAATACTTTACTCAGATTGCCCTAGGTTTTCCCCACTGTCTTTTTTTCTCATCCAAGATCCTGCCCAGGATACCAGTATTACATTTAACCATCATGTCTCCTTAGACATCTATAGGCTGTCACAGTTCCTCAGACTTGCCTTGTTTTTGATAACTGATGATTTGAAGGAGTACTGGTCAGGTATTTTGTAGAGTGTCCCTGACTTGGGGTTTTCTGATGTTTTTCTCATGATTAGGATCAAAGTTTTGAATTTTGGGGAGGACGACTATACAAGTAAAGCACCATTCTCATCATATATCAAGAGAACATATCATCAACATGAGTTATCACTGTTGATGTGAGGTATGATTTATTTTAAATTGCCCTTTAAAATGCTTGTGTATGGACTCCATGGTGCCTTGAGAAGGCTTTAAAAATGAATGGTACTCGAGGGCTTCCCTGGTGGCGCGGTGGCTGGGGGTCCGCCTGCCGATGCAGGGGATACAGGTTCGTGCCCCGGTCCGGGAAGATCCCACATGCCGCGGAGTCTGCGAGTCCAGGGCCTGTGCTCCGCAGCGGGAGGGGCCGCAGCAGTGAGAGGCCCGCGTACCGCAAAAAAAAAAAAAAAAAAAAAAAATATGAATGGTACTCCAGCTAAAATTTTACCTGTGAGAAAATATCACTGTCTGTTTCCAGACAAGTGACATTTTCAAAGCAATTTTTCATTTGACAACAGTGAGATCAATATAACATGCTATTTTACTTTTTTTACATTTGCCCACTGTCTGAAATAATTTAGATTTGACCAAAGTTGATTCAGATTTTGGCAGATCTTCAAAATGGTTTATTGGATCTATTTTAATTTTATATAAATTTAAGTAAGCTATAGGTAAGAGACTCAGTGATGGAATATAAAACAGAGCCTGAGTTTATTATAGAATTATGAACATGTAATTATTCTCCTGTTCCTTGAAATGAGGAAATATCATATCTTTAATTGTCCAATCACAAAGAAATAAGAAATTCAAATATTACCTGATCTCGACAAGAAATGTTGAAACTTGTCAAATGAAACTAACTGCTAAAGTATTCCATAGGAAATATTTTAAGAGAATAATTCTAATTTTAAATATATATTACATGGGTAAGACAAAGTATGCTGATAATCATTACAAAAGCCCATTTCTTGTTACAAAATTATTTGGACATGATATACACATATCCTACATGAACCACAATAGAGTTGACACTCTGGCATTAATAAATTAATTGAGAACTGCCATTTAGAGTTCTAGTATTAGGCACCTGCCGTGGGGCTAAGGTAACAGAGGCCACTGGGACCTTTACCAGCATAAGATAATGGGCACAGACCACATTTTTTCCCTTTTCCACATTTAAGTAAAAACTGGTGTTGGGGTTCACTTCATTGATTTCTGGGAGATTCCCAGTTTGGACTGTAAACATCTAGGGGAACCCACACCCATCTCACTCTCAGAGATTATCCCTATGTGAGGGGCTTCATAGGACCTTGAGGACTAAAGGAATCCCCCAAAGCAGCTTTGTCATGGCTGCTGCTGATACATGACTACAAGAATACAGTTTTTGGAACAGTATGTTCAGAGCCATAGAAGGGTCCCTAAAACTTTCTAGAGACTGATATTTCTTTGCTTGAAGGAAAGGATCATTCCTGTACTCTGTTCAGAGACTCCATTAATGATACTTAAATGCTTCTCAGAAGATGAACCAAGTGGTAGAATTCACTTCCTTTCGAGCCTGTACAGAAATACCACTTCAATTAAAAAAAAGAAAAAAACATCTTAATGATAACTCTTGAACCACATAATTTCATCTAAATAAAAAATTATCTCACAAATGTTGATATAAAGTTCAAGGCAGCAAAGGCAAAATAATGGGAATTTACTTAGACAAAGGAAACTCAGCAGCCGTCTAAATCTCTGAGCAATGAAGATTCATTCTGGGGATATTTGTAGTGTTTAACATTATGTTTTACAAAGTAACTGGTTCTGTTGTAAATGCTTCAGTGTCTTTTAGGCTCAGATAGGTTGCATAACTTGGATATACAAGATCACATAACTAGTAACTAGTAAACCCAGGATTCAAACTCTAGATTTCTGGCTCCTGAACCTGCACTTGAATCATGTCTCTAAATCAAATCTCTGCTTGTGTTATACATATATGTGAACTATGTTTCTTGTTTAAAAGGCTAATAAATTTCTATAAATTGAAATATCCTCAAGTTTATTGTAATTAGTAGATCTTAATTACAAATGTATGATGTAAATGACCAAAGCGAGGAATTCAAATGGAAACATGAGACAAGTTAATAATATTAACGGCACCATATATGGTTACTATGTGTAAAATTCTCCTAAACACTTTATATACACTTAACCATGCCAACCCTAACCACTCTTGGAGGCAGTGATTATTAACGCCATTTTCAAACTAGGAAACTGAGGCTCAGAGAAATTAAGTCATCTGTAAAGGGTCAATACGTATAAAATGTGGAACATGGATTGTGATGGGAAAGGTCAAGATGATGACTGATCTGTGAGCTACTGAAACCAGTTTGAGTTTTTCTGTATTGAATACAAGTGCACTTCATGGTATATATTATGAAGGATTTTGTCCATTTTACATTTTTGGAAATTGAGCCATATTTTCAATGTCTTGCAGAAACTCAAATTTGAAGAGAAACTGGAGAAACTTATGTAAAATGAAAAAAAAATTTTAAAGTGTGTACATTGCTAAATATTTAGCATTCATAAATTAATACATACCTTTAGTTCTTAAGCTGATAAACATGTTTCTTTTAATATCTTTGTCTTCTTTTTTTGCAGCGCTGTCATTTATTCCTAAAAGTTGAAAGATCAACTTTTTTTAAATTGAGGAATAATTGACATATAACATTATATTAATTTCAGGTGTACAACATAATAATTTGATATTTGGGGTTCCTGTCTTAATAGAGATGAAGTAATAGGACATGAATGATGCTTAAAATGTTGAGAATTAAAAATAAAAATTAATATGGTGAAGAACTTGCTTTGTTTTTTTGTTGTCTTGGACTTTGTAGCCGGAAGGGAGCTAAGGGACCAAGGGTATTTTTATTAGTCTCTCTCCCTTTTACCCTATTACACTCTCCTTTCCTGTTTGTTTATCATCTTCCTTCTCTCGTTCAACCTTTTTCATTTCCTCCTTTTTTCCCCTCATTCCAAATCTTCTTTCTTTAACTGAGCATAATATAGATTCAGAGTTCAAAAAATGTGTTGTTTTTATTGAATGGAATTTATGTTTATCTTTTCAATTTTAAAATGGAGACTTTAAACTGTCATATTTTACATTCCTACTGCATACTCTTCAAATAAAACAAAATCCAAAACTTTTGTGTGCTTTTAATTGCATTTGATTTATCTTATTGAATAATAAAACCTGGTCATTAATTTATATGTATTCATCTGCTGTTTTTGATTTAGTGCATTTGTTGCTTTAAAAATGGTTCTTAAAAGGGGAATCACATCAATATTTTATGCTTTTTTAAAGTAGATAAACTTAAACCCTCCCTCAAAAATTTTATTTCAGCATTACTTGGATAAGCCCTGGCAGCTGTAGTTTTTAAGTTATGCAGATGATACTTTTATACACCCAGGTTGGGAACCAAAACAGAGTATACCTTCATTCTGACATACATTTTTTGGCAGCAATAGGGGAAAATGACACTTAGCTGCCTTTTTTTTTTTTTTGGCTGCATTGGGTCTTTGTTGCTGTGTGCGGGCTCTCTCTAGTTGCAGCGAGAGGGGCTACTCTTCGTTGCGGCACGTGGGCTTCTCATTGCGGTGGCTTCTCTTGTTGTGGAGCATGGGCTGTAGGCATGCGGGCTTCAGTAGTTGTGGCACATGGGCTCAGTAGTTGTGGCACGTGGGCTCTAGAGTGCAGGCTCAGTAGTTGCGGCTCCAGGGCTTAGCTGCTCTGCGACATGTGGGATCTTCCTGAAACAGGGATCGAACCCGTGTCCCTTGCATCGGCAGGCAGATTCTTAACCACTGCACCACCAGGGAAGTCCTTAGCTGCCTTTTTACTGTTACCTAAGTGAAAAGAGCTTTTAAAATAGTAGTATTTAAGAAAATAGTAGGGAATAAGACTCATTAATTTTATAATATGGGTTCTTGATATTGTTTAACATGATGCCAGTATCCATACCTAGTTATGGAAGAATTGGTGTGAGATTCAATGAAAATTGATACCATTGGAAATCATACATTCAGCAAGCCAACCATAGGTGTCACCTAATAAAGCTTTCTGTATTCATCTAAGCAAAGAAAGTAGAAGAGACATTCCTTACCCTGTGGGAGTTTGCAGTGTGACACCTTGGTCCCTTGAAAGGAAGATATTAATAAAATAAATTTCAGATTGTCTCCAGTTTACCCTAAAGAGAACAAAACAATGGATCTAATATATGGATTTTTTTCAAAATCTTGTCTTTCTTATTGGAATTCTAAATTTTCATTAGAATCGACCTTTTTAATTGAACCTCTTTTGTATTTTTCAGCCTGATGACTCTTGATTAATTTTCTTTTATCTTTTTAAAATTATTATTTTCTCTTTTCCGTTTGCTGCTCCCTCTTTTGGAAGCTCAAATGAGACTGATGTTGGGACTCCCTGGATTATTCTATATCTCCTGAATTTTATTTTGAGCTTTCCTTTGCTCTTTTGCACTACTTTTTAGGAGAATTTTTTGACACAAATCCAAAGTATACAACTCCATTAATTTTTACATATGTACGTACCCATGTGACCATCACACAGATCAAGATACAGAACATTTCCACACCTTAGAATGCTCACTTATGCCCCTTCCTGGTAAACTACCCTTGAAAGGTAACTAAAATTCTGACTTCTAGTTCTTTTCAGCAAACATTCTATTGAAATTTTTATTTTGACCATCATGCCTCTAATTATTAGGAATTTTTGTTGTTTTGATACCTCTTTTTTTTTTTTTTTGGCAGCCTATTCTTTTCTGTAATAGATTCTCTATCCTCTCAGGTTTCTCTGGGAATACTAATTTTAAACTCTTAATATGCCCCTATGTTTGCTTTTTCCTTTCTTCTAGAGTTAGGAGTTTGGTCTGTTCGTCTTAGTCCTTCAGTTTCATGTTTGGTAGTCTTTGATTACCAATTTATCCTTAATTATCTATTAATAGTTATAAATGAAAGGCTATGCTGTTGTTGGTCAGGATTTCTCCTGCCTTTATGTAGGCCTGTTTTCCAAACAAATACTCCCTTGAAAGAGAGGGATGACGGCAAGCTCTCTGTGTGTGTCTGGTGTGTTGATAGGCTGGCTTCCTTTTAGGACGTATGGGCAAGAAGAAGAGTCCACCTTTCCCCAGTCTCCACTCTGCTTTCAGCTAAAATGGAAATGGACACCCTAGGGGTCTTATCTCAGTTAATTCAGAGATTAACTTTTTGGTTTTAGCCTGGGGATAAATTCTGCTGCTTTATACTTGAATATAGAGGGAGTAGTGGGAAATGTGACCTGCAAGTTGTTAAATCGACAATCCCTGGGCTAGTCAGCTTGTTTTCTGACATACTTGCCCTGTGTGCCAACTCTGTGACTTCTGTGCTGGGAAGAAGTGTTTCTTTCTCTGTTCTGACATTCTCAGATGAGTGTTTTAGGCTGTGCCTTCTGCTCTGATCTCTTCACTGGGGTAACCCCATCTGCTATCTCTTCTTCAGATTTGTGAAAGCTGTTTAGTGTCTTTTTTGGTGTTCAATGATGTCATGAAACTGTTCCCTACTGTGCATCTTTGTTTTCAGTGCAGTGGGAATTTGGAAGCCAAGGGGTGGTAAACACATGGGTCAAAACCATTGTCATGAACTGGAAGCTGACATTGCTTTGACTGGAAAAGATGTATGAGATAAAAATAGGTAGATGATAGACACAGAGAGAGAGAGAGAGAGAGGGAGAGAGAAATGCATACATACATAGATAATAGCTAGAAAATAAGAGTTCAGAATAAATATTTTCATACCTATTATAAATGTAAGAAATCCTAGATACAAGGATAATACCTTCAGTTTTTATTTTCAGAAGTTAAGTATCTTCTATTATGAGATTAATGGTAGGTCGGCAAAATAGTCATGAGAACACAAAAATATTGTCTTCATGTGCAATATTGTGATCTTACTCTGAAGAAGACGCAGTCATAGTGATATTAATAAGTGGAAACATAGTAATTTTCAGAATTGTAAACTAAACATGGAAAGAATAAACAGAGGCTGATTTCATTAAATATATTAAATCCGGTCAAATAAATTTAAGTGCTTCTTTTTAAAGTACCTTTTTTTGGATAAAAAAGCATGACATTTTTACTGTTAAAATTTGAAAAATAAGTATAAATAAATTAATAAAAATAACTCATAAGCCCTCAGCTAGGAATGACCTTCATTAAATATATAGTGTATTTAATTTCAGAGTTTCTTTCTATACATTTTTAAAAATTAAGATGAATATAAATATATGTTTGTGTACATGTACCCTGTATTCTATTAATTATCCTTTATAAGATTTTTTAAATTTATTAAATAGTCTTTAAAAGCACTCTTGAAATGCCACTCAGTTTTTCATTGTATGTTTATTTTCATTTAATGAAACCCTGACTGTTAGACTTTTGGATTGATTACAATTTTTCAATATTATAAAAACATTGCAGTAAACATCTTCATAAATGTTTGAGGACATCTGAGATTATTGCTTTTGGTTACATTCCTAGAAGGGAGGTTATTTGGCCATAAAAATGAATCAACATATTTGAGGCTTTTGATAGATATTGCAAAATTACCCTCAAAATTTGGTACACATTATTTTTTCCCATCATCCCGACAGGAGGCAGTGATCTCCCCTCTACCTTCCAAACTAGAGGATGATTATGGAATCTGACCGGAGTCTCTTCAACTTAACTTTTCAAGGCCCTGACGTTAAGCAGGTGCTTAGTGTCTTCCTTCAATTTAGCCTGAGGAAAATATGTCCCAGTGGTACCACTGACTTGAATCACCCACCATCCCTGCTATTTCCATATACTATAGTGACTCAGAAACTGTATATTGAGAATGTGCATGAGCAAGGAGAAGAAAAAGAGGGAAAAAGAGAATAAGAATATTGAAAGAGTGGAGCTGGTGACTGGACATCTGAGTTACTGACATCTACTTACCTGGATTTCTGTCAAATAATTCTTGAAAGAGGTGACACCTTCATTTGAATGTAAGATGGACAAAAATACCAGTTCTTCAGCCATCTCTTCCCGCAGGAGACCATGTATGTGTACACTGAAAGTCAGTTGACACAAGTAACCCCTCCTCGCCTTTGTGATTTCCAAAAGTGTTGAGGAATCTCCTAAGCCCAAGTGGCAACTACACTCACCGCCTTGCTTCTCAGATTGATTTGTGACCACAGTTTTAAAACCTGTACCAGGCTTGGCCTTCAAGGGCTAGAACTAAACCTTAGCTTCTCCTGAATTAATCTTACACCAAGAGCAATCCCATGTTTATACTGAGACTACAGAGACTTATACAGTGAATGGTGTTGAGTATGTGCATTTGTTTCCATTTTCCTAAACCTCTCTTCTCAGCTCAGGGCAATTTTCACAGATTTCATGATTCAATTTTTTTAGAAAGCATTTATAATAATTTTATTGAGGTGTAGCTCACATACCATAAAAATCATCCTTTAAAGTGTAAAGTCAGTAGTTTATAGCATATTCACAGAGTTGTGCAATCATTGCCATTATCTAATTTTAGAACTTTTTATCACCTCCCCAAGAAACTTCATTCCTATTAACCATTAACCCCATAACCATTAATGATCTTTCCTCACTACCCCCTCCCCCCAGCGTCTGGCAATAGCAATGTACTTTTTGTCTCTGAGGGTATGCCTGTTCTGGGCATTTCATACAGATGGAATCATCCAGTATGTGACCTTTTGGGTCTGGCCACCTTCACGGGGTTTTCAGAGTTCATCCATGTTGTAACATGTATCTGTATTTTATTTATTTTTATTGTCGTATTCCGTTGTGTGGATACGCCCCATTTTGTCAGTCGACAGACATTTGGATTGTTTCCACTTTTTGGCTATTAAGAGTAATGCTGCTATGAACACTCAGGTACAAGTTTGGCGGGGACATGTTTTCAATTCTATTGAGTACTTACCTAGTAGTGGAATGCTGAGTCATGATTCATTCTTTCATGAGTCACTCTATCCTGCTTTTGAATGTGCACATGCAGTGTCCCTTATTTTTCACTACATTCTTCGAAATTCTTCTCAACTTTCGTTTCCATCAAAATATATACCTCTTCTTACTGGTTTGAATTTATAGAAATAACAGAATAAATAATCTTAGTCAAATACTTTAAAACCCAGGGCAAACCAGCAGACACATAGTCAATTAACTATATGAATTTTGTTCAAAAGCAACAATTTTAGCTGCTTGTGGCCAGCAGAATGGACTGACTTTGCTCTTCTTTTTCATAATTATAAAATTCCATAATTCTGAACCCATAGGTAGAGATGTGTTCTTATTTCCAAATATGCCATTGCATGGCTTTCAGCAAATTTTCTCCCATGAACTATTGCTATATATCTACTATTTATAAGATGTTTTGAGTTCTCCATGTTTGGAGAGGCTCCTAAAAGAGTCCTGGAATTTATGTCAGTAATGTTTGAAATTTTGTACTTAAATCGCAGGAACTCGCCACTTCCTATTACCTATGGTACCCTCTCTCCTGGCACATGCCTATATCTCTTTCTCTGTGTCTACATCAGGGTATAAAGGAAGGCTGTGAGTTATTTAAGCTGATTGTATTCTCCTGTAGTATGGCCAAATCAGGCTTGTCTTTGCTATATGATTTGGTATGATTGGTATTCCTTTTTAGAATGTAAGGTCCTTAATGACAAAAACTGTGTTTTCTCCTTACTCTCACAGCTTTAAATATCTGATATAGGAACATGCCCAGATTAACTATTTGGTAAAAACATTTTAAATGAATATGGGTTAGCAGATTTAAAAAGAAATATGTTGATACATACCATGGCAAAAACCAGACTCATTTATGTGATAAAAACATAAAAATGCATTTTTTCAGAAAAGCTAAATTTGCATTATAATCCTTTCTATAATTTTACATTGCAAAATGAGTTTCTGTTGTTTTTAAGCTGGTTTTCCACCTTAAAAAAATACATAGATTTCTGATAAGGGTTATTCTTATACCATACCCAAATAACTAAGGGGAAAAGTCATCCATTTTGCTCTAAACATAATTGAAGTAAATTTTGTTTGACATGGGAATAGGAGAAATCTGTTAAAGAATAATTAGTTTCAGCTTTTTTTCACTACTTTTTCTGAATCTATATAACCTGTGTTGTCACTATTGTGATTTGCTTAATTTTTATGTTTCGCATTGGAAAATAAAAGAACAGACCGTGGCTTCTCTTAGCTTATCCTCCCTCTGTGTGTCATGATATCACTTAATATACAACCTTTCAAGTTGTTCACAGTGGGTTGACATACTAGAAGTTGGTGTGTCCCAACTCTCAGGCAATCCTAATGCAGAAGGACTCATTTTTATTTTCCAGTGGAGGAATTATGAAGTTATCTTGACTCATTGAAATAATAAGTCTCTTATTTTTAAAATAGGAAGTTATTTTTTATGCTCTTTTATTTAGAACATTCCAAAATAATAATATATAGAAGTTTGCATTTTTTATTTTGTATTTTTCTTTCCTGTAGTTCTTGTAATGTTTTGTATACACATGTAAGTTAATTAGGGAAGTCATAATTTGAATGCCTATTATAGTGTTTTCACTTTTTAAATTGAATCTATCCCAAACCTTTCCCAAATTCCTTTTATCTTCTTTGTTCTTCTGAAACATTTGCCTAAATTGTTTTTAATTCAAAATGGAAATATATTTTTTTCGGATTCATAAAGGTATATGTATTTATTGTAAGAAAATCTAAATGTGTAAAATAGAGTAAAACAATCTTCCACCACCTCACTTCACAGAGATGAGTTTCCTCAAGAAAGAGAAGCAGAGGGTGTGAGTATATTAATGAGATGTCAGACAGAAGAGGATCAGGTGACGAGAGAGGCAAGAAGGGAACCTGGAGAGTGGTGCTGTCAGAAGCACTGTCATAAAGATTTTTAAACAAGGAAAGTTGAATTGAATTGCACTAAGAGTAAATACAGATGAAAAATAAAGGGAATTAAACATATTTTTCATTAAGTTATCACTTTAAGTTCTGTGAAGTGTTAAGTTCAAATTCTTAAATAAAGATCATTAGAGAGCATGGAAAATAAGTCATGTACGTAGTAGTCACTTAATAAGTGCTCATTCAACATGATGATAATTCCGTGAACACAGTGCTTCTTGTAGTTGAAACCAAAATCTGTTTTATTATTACTATTACTATTATTATTTTTTTCAAGTGCCGTCCCTGGCTGGCAACCACTTAAGGCTTTGTTTGTTTCTACTTAGGCCTCTTATGTAAGAAGCTGAAGGGGAAATAAAATATACAGGATGAAAAGATGGCAATGTTGCCTCCCCCAGGACCTCAGAGCTTTGTCTACTTCACAAAACAGTCTCTTGCCCTCATTGAACAACGTATTGCTGAAGGAAAAACAAAGGAACCCAAAGAAGAAAAGAAAGACGATGACGAAGAAGGGCCAAAGCCAAGCAGTGACTTGGAAGCCGGCAAACAGCTGCCCTTCATCTATGGGGACATCCCTCAGGGCATGGTTTCGGAGCCCCTGGAGGACCTGGACCCTTACTATGCAGACAAAAAAGTGAGTTTATTGTGCCTGCAATGGCGTGGTCTCTGTTTACCTCTTTTGTACAGAAAGATATTTTAAATTGAGATTAAGTGGAATTTGGTGAAAAGCCACGTCATGACAAAAATGTTTAGTTAAATACATATGTAGGCTCTTTCAGAATATGTACTTTTACTAATTTTTCATCAAAACTG
This sequence comes from Grampus griseus, assembly GCF_964374135.1. Taxonomy (NCBI): domain Eukaryota; kingdom Metazoa; phylum Chordata; class Mammalia; order Artiodactyla; family Delphinidae; genus Grampus; species Grampus griseus. The sequence goes on from NC_139001.1 coordinate 65,365,087, forward strand.
TTTCTGTCACTGGCATACTATTTTGATTTTTTTTAATTTAATAGCGTTCCGTATAATGTTCTGCCTTTTGGGACATAACATAAGTGCATCCTGGTAGGAACAAAATAATTGTCAGTTTGAGAAGTAAGACCTGGGGATATGTCCAGAATGCATTTGCACGGAGGTGACAGGTGAATCCATGGGAATATATAAAATCACTCAACTAATAATGGGATTTAGAGAGCCACTCATTTAGGGGGTTGGAGAGAAAGAGCCTGAGATGGTCAGAGAGGCAAGAGATTATAATCAGAAAAAAAAAAGGGAAGAGAGTATCTCATAAAATTATCCAGAAAGTTGAGGCTGGAGAAAGGCTATTGGAATGAACAAGGAGGATGAGTTGGTAACTTTTTGGAAGCAGTTTGTGTTAGGTGATGGAAATAAAAGCAAGATAGTGGTGGATAGCAAGTAAAAAGAGGAAGTGGGTGGCAGTTGATGCATGCTGAAAAATTTGAGAAATTTCCACCAGAAAGATAGTCACTTGAGGCAATGAATAAATTGAAAACCTTTTCAATGTAGGGTATAAATAGCACGTTTGAAAGTGGAGAAAAATTATTCTCAGAGAAAAATACAGAGGGTCGAGTAAGTAGCTAGTTGCTGATGTTAACAGACAAGGGATAAACCACAGGTCAGCTTGTATTTGCATTAGAAAAATGGAGTGAAGCCTTACTGTGTGAGCCCTGAAGGGCAAATAGGAGGATGAATTTGAGTCCTGATATGTTGAAGTAAAGGTAGGCACATCTGAGGAAATGCATGTTAAATCATATCAATATTTTCCATACTACAGGAGTGGAAATTGTCCTTTGCGAGTCAATCTTGAGAGCAGCAGAGCTGAGAAGGTGTTGATTGCATTAAGGGGAGAGTTTGAAACACTGCTACAAAGGTTATTCTACCAAGAAAATGAGAAGGGGATTACAGTCATTTCTGAGACAGTAGCAGATACAACCAGATTGAACTTGACAAAGAGGAGACAGTAAAGGATTAGATCAGCAGGTTCCATAACTTTCTCCAACAATGCTTTGCTGCATGGCAACTGCAGAGTTATCTTTAAGAGGTCAAGAAAGGCAGGATAAAGTCCATTAAAAAGAACTATTTTGACTTAAGATGTAAATAAAAGAGATTATTTATTGATAACACATCTAGCAAATAAAATAAAGGGCACTGAAATGTCTTAAGAAATAGAAATAGAAAATGTGATGAAGTTAATTTTGATGGTAGAAACACATCTTCTTTGGGATAGTTGCTCTGAATAGCAATATGTAATATTTTGCTTCACATTAAAGCCAGCATCTCAGCAAGCTGACAGCACAGAAGGAGAAAGCAGAATACCTGAGAAGCCTTTGAGATACTACCCAGCATTCCAATTAACCAATCAGTATTCTGACACAGGAAGGAAGAATGTTAACATGTATTCTGGATCTCTGCTTCAGGCACTAGACTTTTTATACAAATTAACACACATATTTACTATAACTTGGTAAGACAGGAAGTAACAAAGGACCTGGGGAAAATAAGTAACTTACAAAATGCTACATGCTGGTAAGTTTTGTCACAAATTTTTTAGTTCAAGTTGATTTGACTCCCTACTGAAATATTCTGTTGTGTAACATCTCTTAGTTTAATTTCTGTTGTATAGCAATCACCATGCTCACAGCTTTACAAAAATGAATGGAAGAATGAATGGGTAAATAATGAAACCGGCAATATAGAAAGTACTTTCTCATTTTACTTACTACTTCATCCTGAAAAATGCCTGGCTTTTCATGGATACCTCCTGCATTTCCCATTTCTCAAGGGGGCCTGGATGTTACTTAACCAGGAACCCCTGAAGGAGGAAAGGAATCTTTCTGAAATAAATCCCAATTCAGAGATATAAACTAATATTGGCTTAAAATGACTTGGGAGGTAAGGAGAAAATGTTTGTATTTGGATGGAGGATTAACTAATGGAATCATTTTAGGTATGTGGTAGACAACTTTAATGGAGAATATTTAGGGGTGGGTCTCCAATCCCTCACCTTGGCCCCAGCTCCTTTCAAATATGACGCCAACCACATTAAAAGCCTAACGCACATCGGCATCAGTGTACTTGGGTAGAGCTAGGTCAAACGAAGTGATCTATTTTCACAGTCCTCTATTAACAGATGAATAAATATCCACAGGGATTACCGAGTCTTTTTATTTTAATTTTTTGGTTTCGAGCTTTAAATGATCGGCTTTTTGTGCCATGTCCTAGCCCTTCAATCATTCTTGATTAAAGTAGTTTTGACTTCCATTTGCAACTTCAGGATTGACTTCTGTGTGGATTGATTTCTTAATGTTTCGGGTTATTCACACTCATTGACAAGAACTTTATTTCTGCTACATTACAATCACTGCTTGGATTAAAAATCTAAATGACTCCTGATTTGACCTGGGTTCAGATTTTAACTTATATTTGAGTGTAGTTATCAATGCTTTGTTTAAAAAAAGGACACTTAATAAACTAATGATAGAAGTTAGGGCTTCATTTTCATGTGTGATGAATATATTAAGTGCTTCTGAAGAGTTTTATGCAGTGCCTTTATTATAGATGAAAGTTTGTGTCTTTAAGAAAGAATAAATTACCAATCACCCTCTGCTATGGGTATTAAGAGGACAGGTACAATGTCTTATTATCTTCATATCATTGGTGCCTTATATGTTGCCCAAAATATCAGCAGCTGTTCCTACCATTTACTAAGAATTTACAATACACCAGAACTTAAAAGCTTCACAGACATGAAGTGCTAGCTCTCAAGTTGTGAAATGGTAGATCAGGTATTTAGAATCCTATCTGTCCAACTCCAACGCTTATACTCTTTAAGTACCTTAATTCTCTAATTTTATGTTCAATAAATTATTAAATAAATGAGCAATATTAAAAACAATTTATTCAAACCTTGACATCTATGCATTTCCTAGTAGGATTTTAGACTTTGCTAAAGAGACTCATTCTGCTACCCAAAATTTCATAGGCATATCTGTTTTTCCCACCTGTAATTAACTCCTGCTTGTTTATAAACCTAGACAATCCTAAAGAAGTTTTTAATGAAAATGAAAATTGGGAATCTGAATTTAAAAATAGTAAACCGGTTCTTTTTTTTTTAATATCAAGTACAAGGTAACTTGATCTTGCCAAGTTGAGGCGGTAATATGATCTTCACATTGGCTCAGATGACCTCTGGTTCATGAAGTCCCCTGATTATTCTGACAGACATGTGACCACGCCCCCTCTTTACTCTCATGCTCTGCCATTTGTATTTCTCTGTATGCTACCTGTCACATCTTGCCTTGTATTAGAGTTATTGTGTTCTTATCACTTTTCTAGGAAGCTCCTTGAATGCAAAACTCATGCCTCATTTATGTTCAAATCCCTTTCATTGCCTCTTATGCCATAGTTGCTCACTGCACAATTGTAGAATATAATGGCTGAATGAATTTTAAAAAGCACAGTGTATTGAGATTTAAGAAGACAATAGTTGTACTCAAAGGTGAGATATTAATTTTAAAACTAATTTTCAATGTAAAAGTGAACTTTATGTTAAATTATGTTTAATTTACTATATATAACTGGTATAGTACAAGGGACCAGGAATATAAAAGGGCATCTGAAAATAATAGATTCTGTTTGTTTTCTTGGGGGCTCTGCCACATACAAAAGCAAGATTACCCGAAGTTACATCTCCAGTTTGGTGAAAAATATTTATTACCAAAAGCTCCCTTATAAACTTATATAAAATTCAGAATCAACAACAAAAAGACCAAATTAGTGTCTTCTAGATAACACAAGGAATTCGTTTGCCAACCACAGAAAAATAAGACAAGGATTTGAACTTGGTCTTTCTGATATCCAAGCCAACTCCTTCGGTTGTTTTAATGTTTTGTTGTTATTGCTGTTTGTTTGTTTGGGTTTCAAATTTTTCAACTAAATACCAAAGACATGGAAACTGTCACTCATATGCAATGGTTACATAACATATTTCTTAAATGTTTGGTTCTATTCGTATTATTTTAAAAAATTGCCATGGATAGTAGCAAGCAAGTCCTTTATGTTCTTTTATTTTAGCTGTTATTGGTATTAACATCTAAAATAGGAAAATCATACTGAGTAGTAGGATTCTTTCAACTCTAATATTCCTTAAATTTATGAAAATATTTTTGAAAACTCATATTTTGGTACATTTGCTACTAAACCTGACAATAGCCAAGAAGTATTAAAATTCTCTCAGTGATATGATAAAAATCAAGGATAGCTAGTATCTATTTGGTTTGCATAAAATGCAATGTAATGAAAGAACTAAGTTGTATTTTAAAATATTTACGGTGGCCACAAGTTATTGTTACTGATTTGGGTGTTGAAGGGATATGAAAAAGTGAAAACTGTATTTTGAAAGCTCTAAATAATACATGCTCATAAATGGCTCACTTCTTACTTTACTGATGAAATGGACAATGGACTTGGAGTTCATTGGCCAACATGACGTGAAGAGCTGCATCAATGGTATTGGAACCACATTGCTTGAGTCTAATGGCAGTGTTTCTTTAATATGACCCTACCACATGGAGAGGTAAATTGCAGATATTAATCTACTACATTGAAATTTTGGAGTCTCGATTCATACTGTTTTCTTTTTACTCCTGCAGACTTTCATAGTTTTGAACAAAGGGAAAGCAATCTTCCGTTTCAATGCCACACCTGCTTTGTACATCCTCTCTCCTTTCAGTCCTCTCAGAAGAATATCTATTAAGATTTTAGTACACTCATATCCTTTTTAAAATGCTTACTTACAATGGTTCTTTAAAATGCAGTTTTTTGTTATTTTTTTTAAAATATAGATTTTAGCCATTTTGTACCTGAAAAGACTCTGGTTTACCAATCTCAATATAATTTGGTGTAGATCTGTGAGTAGATTGGGAGAATGGCAATTTTAGTATTTTAGGAAAAATTGCTTTTGTCTATTACTCCCTTGTTCAAAGAGATTTTTTTTAAGTCTATAGACGTGCTTAGAATTTTTTTCTAAGGAAAAATTGTTAGCATTTCAACAAATGTCTTTATCAAATACTCAAAGTTCCTACCGTGGTCTTTTATCATATTCCTTGATTCTAAGCTACCGCATTCAGCATGCTTATCATGTGCACTATTCTGACGAATTGCATATTTATGACCATGAGTAACCCTCCAGATTGGACCAAGAATGTAGAGTAAGTGGGTTTAAGTACATTTTAATATAGTCTTAGTATGGTCATTTTTATCCTTTCCTTTTTATACCAGGAAGTTATTGCATCTATAAATATTGTGGTGTTTATCTTCCCATGTTACATAGTTGCTTTTCTTTCAATTATTTTTCTCTCCCCTACAATATTAACCTGCTAATATTAGAATAGAATAATACGTGCTACAGTCTTTTCTAGAAAAAAGACCTTATCAGATGCCCTGCTTTGTTCTTAGACATGCCACATATATCTTGTCCTTGGGTATATTTCTGATAGGAACAATGCAGGAATTTTCTAGGCAGATCTAATACCTGTGTTCTTAGTAATTTTTAAATACCTCTACTTTCTGAGAGTGTTTCTGATATGTACATTTTAAGATTTTCTGGAAGGACCTTTACTGTAGTTTATTCTAATAGTTAGAATGGGTCCATAAACCAACAGCCATACTCCAACAGATGCCTTCCTTTGGTTGATCAGAAAAAATTAATTATAAAGATTCACATGGTATTGTATTCTTTTCACACTTAATATCCCAATGGATTCTTGTGCCTAGGTACACTTTTACTGGAATCTATACTTTTGAATCACTTGTAAAAATCCTTGCAAGAGGCTTCTGTGTAGGAGAATTCACTTTCCTTCGTGACCCTTGGAACTGGCTTGATTTTATTGTCATTGTTTTTGCGTAAGTACTTTCAGTTTTTTGAAATGCCAAACTCATGAAAGTCTCAGACAGCACAATATTCCAGTAAGAACAGACTTTTGGGGTTTGACTTTTCCTGCATATAATGATTGCATTTAAAGGATACTGTATGAAAGTTAGTCATCAAAAAAATATTAATATTTTTTCAGTTAGAGCATTTTCTACTCAAAAATGTGTGACATCATTAAGATAGATGGTCTTCCTCCATGCTCAGTACTTGGATAGATAATATATGTAGTGCCAGTTAGGGTCACACTTTTTCCAAGTTCTTATTTAAAATCTGGTAAAACCTATAAGAAAAAACTCAGACATTTATTATAAGTACGGTGCTCTTTTTTTAAATTAACCTATATTATTCAAAAGCTAATAAGTATATTAAAATATAGAAATAAATCTTTTTATAAGGGCTGTCACTGCGTACTAAACCTAACATCAATGCATTGTGTATGCATTACATAGGCATCCACAGTTTATTTTCAAGGGAAAAGTATCACATTAAGATATAATTTTAATTTATTCATATTGCTGCTCTTTTCCTAAATATATTTGTCAGAAACACTTCTTTATTTTTTAAATCTCAAACCTATATACAGTATTTTCCCTCTGTCATTTTGAATTGTAAAAGTAATACGTGTTCATTGGAGGGATTTAGACAATACAGAAGGGTCTTGGGATTTCTAGTCTCCAATTCCCGCACACGTGCCCCACCTCTTTGTCCTTCAGGCTGGCTCTTTTTGTGGTCATATAAGACTGCTGTAGTGCCACCCACCACCTGCTAAGACAACACTGTGTCAAAGAAGGCTGCATCTTCTCAGGGGTCTCCTTTTTTAAATTTATGTGCCATAAACTTTACCATTTTTAAAGTATAAAATTCAGTGTTTTGTAGTATGTTCACAAAGTTGTGCAACCATCATCACTTTCTAATTCCAGAATATTTTCGTCACCCCAGAGAGCAGTCACTTCTATTCCCTTCTCCCCCCACCGCCAGTCCCTGGAAACCACTCAGCTGTGTTCTGTCTCTGTGGATTTGCCTATTCTAGACATTTCACGTGAATGGAATCATACAATATATGACCTTTTTGTGTCTGGCTTCTTTGAATTAGCATACAGTTGTCTAGGTTTGCTGCTGGTATTTTATAGAATATTAAATATCTATATTACCATAATATTGAAGTTTAGTAATTGAAGCATTTAATTGTTTAGTTAGGCATTTATGTGTATGAAACCATTTTAATAATACGTTTGTATTTTGCTCACATCAAATGACTCAAATCAAATCAAATTAAATTAGTAATGATAGAAGCAAAAGACTTGCAGAACTGTAAATTTAAATAAGAGGTTCCAAGCGTAGGAAACACCTTGACTAAAGGCACAGGTAAGTATCATAGACTCTATCTAAATTCTGAATAACTCTGATTTAATTCTACAGGTATTTAACAGAATTTGTAAATCTAGGCAATGTTTCAGCTCTTCGAACTTTCAGAGTGTTGAGAGCTTTGAAAACTATTTCTGTAATCCCAGGTAAGAAGTAATTGGTGTGAAGCATTAGGCCACTCATAACTCCAACTATTTTGGGAGTTGTTCTTTGTTTGTGTGTGTGTGTTGTTACCGTGTTTGTGTATAAACTCCCCTATTACAGATATGTGACAGAGTTTGTGGACCTGGGCAATGTCTCAGCGTTGAGAACATTCAGAGTTCTCCGAGCTTTGAAAACAATTTCAGTCATTCCAGGTGAGAGTGGGGTTAAACACCGGGGCTGACTTTGATCTTTTGAAGGAAAAACAAGAAAAACTTTCTCTTACGCAATTTTAATTACATTTGATCTCTTACGTTTTTCACAATCGTTATTAAAAGTCAGCCTTTGAGTTTAATCAGTTGCATGAGTCTTAGGCGATGAAGATGACCATTTGGTTCACATCTCAACTTGAAATTTTCCCTCCTGTCTAACAGTTCATTTTCCATTTTGCTTATCCAGGAATGAAAATTTCAATTTGTTTTATTGCTTTTCATATGGTTAAGAAAAGAGATACAAAATATCAGCATGGGGAGGATTGCATGACATAATGTTTTTTTCTTTCCTCAACAAACCATTTCTTAACTGAAATTTAGTAAGTTGTCACTGTGTGCTGCAATTCAGCCTCTTTTCTGTTTTGGTGTCGTTATAAAGAGATGTTTTGTCTGACAAACATTCACTGAATTGACACTTTTTAAAAATTATTTTTTCAAGTGAGTGTGGATATGGTTTGAGCAACCAAATTATTCATTTTGACAGTTTGGTTATTCTCTGGAAATATTTCAAGTTTTTAACCACTTGCTGTAATATACAGAAACAAAATATATAAAACAGCAAGTCCACCCTTTTGAGCTGGTAGACTTTTTTCCAACTAGGTTATTTAAGATCATTGGTTTGATAAAATGCATGCATTTCTAGGAAAGCTTGTGTTTTGTTTTCGTTTCTCATTCAGAGGCTTTATTTCATTTTGAACACCTATTTCTCCTCCCCGTATTCAGGCCTGAAGACCATCGTAGGGGCCCTGATCCAGTCTGTGAAGAAGCTTTCTGACGTCATGATCCTGACTGTGTTCTGTCTGAGCGTGTTTGCACTGATTGGACTGCAGCTCTTTATGGGCAACCTGAAGCAAAAATGTGTGCGGACCCTGCTTGAAAATAATGAAACAATAGAAAGCATATTGAATACTCTCGATGAAGAAGACTATGGAAGTAAGAATGCCCTTGTAGTTATTAATAGGTTGAAATAAGGCTAAGAGCATTGTTCTCTTCTGGCAATGGAATGTTGCTTTCATTTTAATTGTTTCAAAATCACTCAAATATAGAGAAAGTTGCTGCAATGTGAATTTGGATCATGTTATATTTTCATAAATTTCCCTGGATCTAAGCTTTCTAGCGGTTCTGGTATTAAGAACATGGGATAGTTGCATAATTCTCAATTTCTGTAAGATAAAAAAGAATAAGTTTGCTCTAGAAAAATAAATTTAGCTATGAATTAATGATATTGACCATTAAATTTCATAAGTTATATATTTATATACTATAGTTTTATTGAGTAATTTATACTTATGTTTATTTTATAGTATAATTTATTATATAGTAATATAATTATATTTTTACCCTTGTATTTTTCTTATAACATTGTACAGTCATGTTAATATGTTATAATGATAATATTATCACATATTAAAATGTTTGTCTCAATAGTATTTCTAAAGATTTGTATAAGCAGAACAGTTTATTCAGCTTTATCAGCACTATCCTCATACTATAACCAATGATGAGTTTTACAGCTCTTTCTAATGGCTGCCCTCAATCTAGCTAATGACCATCATAGTTTAATTCATCAGAACTAGTTCTGTAGATACCATTTACGATGATCTGTACGCACAGTCTCAGAAGTCTACTTAATTCACAAGTGTATTTTAGAGTATCCTACAGAAAGCATAAACGGCATGTTTTCTAAATAGTTATCCCCTAACACAGTTTCTCTCACCAGAGCTGATGAGTTTGGGTGAGAATGAAATCTAGCAAGATTGTAATTTCTGTCTAACACCTACAGGGTGTCTGTAAGATGTTGCCCACGTGAACCCATAAACCTTAATGATTAGATCCAGAGGTAAGGTGGACATGCAAGTGCCTTTGATAGAAGGAGATCAGGGAGTAAAGGTCAGGTGTTAATTCTCCTTAAATAATAAAGAGTCGTATACATCATTTTTTTTTTTTTTTACTTTACTCAATGTGTTTTTTCCTACTCACGGAGTAATATAAAGGCAAATAAAACCTAGCTGATATAGTGAAAGACTGTAAATAAAGAAAACTGAAAAAAAGGAAGCCTAAAACAAGAAAACTGAAGGGTTTCAAAGTAAAATTTTTAATGTATATTTTTTTTACTACCAGCATTTGATGAGGAATGTAGCATATTTTCCTTTGCTTTTCTTTAATTTATTTTTTCAGCTTCTGATTTTTATTAATATGATCTTAAATTTTATTTCTAGTTTCCAAAGGATTTTATTTCTTAATTTATATACCATGCAAGTTATAGAGCTTACAGGTAATTGCTGACATTTGTACTTTGTTTTATGAATCAGTTTACAGCACTTACTTAAACTTGACTTTTTTTTAACTAGGATCATTACCAGTCCTTTTATTCTGAATCTTGGTCTCATTCCTGAGTTCATACTTTGATTTTTTTTTTTAACTTTCTGGAATTGCTTCAAGCAATTTTTTTCAAAAGGAGTAGAAAAAGCTCTTGGATTTTGCAGTATATCTTCATATTGGGTTCACACATGAGTGAATGACAGCTTAGCTAACAATGAAATTTTATACCACAATCTTCTCCCTCAACTCTATACATTATTCTTGATTTTCTTCTGAAATATAGTTTCACAGCAGAGATGATTGTGTTCACTCCGTGTTTGGTTTCCTACCTGTTTTCTGTGTCATAGAAGCCCAGTCTCACTGCAATATTTATTCAAGTATTCATCACATGGGTTTATTGAGTGCTTCCCTGAGCTAAGCATTGTACAAGTTTCTGGACCTGTAGCAGTGAGTATGATAACCTCAGCCTCTGCATCCACAGAGCTTATCTTCCAGGGAGAATGAAAGAGTAAAAGGAGGGGAACAGACAAATAAAAAATATTGCAAGTTATAACAAATGCTATGTGAAGAAAATAAATCTCAGGGGCTGAGATACCAACTAAATGAGAAGCCCTCTCTGAGGAGGTGGCATTTAAGCAGAGATCTAAAGGATAATAAGAAGCCATAAAATAGTGTAAGTGTAAATTGGGGGCTGTTCCTTGAATTAGAAGGAAGAGCTTGTGGAAAAGCCCTGAGACAAGAAAGAGTATCATGTGTTTAAGGAATGGGAGAATAGCAGTGTGGTTAGACTTTAGCAAAGGAGAGGCAGAATGGCAACAGAGAAAGTTAGAGAAAAAGGCAGGGGTCATATCATGAAGAATGTCTTAGCCCATGGAAAGGAGTTTGGATTTTATTTTAAATGCAGTGGTTTTAATCACTTTACCATATGGGGAGCTGATTGGGTAAGATAGATGGTAGATTAGAAAAAGGAAGACCAGTTAAGATGATGTTTCTATCATTCCAAACAAGACAAGGTTGTGGTTTCATCTAGAGTGGCGGCAGAAAGTGAAAACTGTGAGTTCAAAATGACACCTATAGAACTCACTGATGAATTAGAGAGGAGAGAAGGGCTTGGGGAATCTCATCTACGTTTCTGGCACAGTAACTGGATAGGTGGCAATGGGAAGTGAGAGAAGAGTGGGCAGGTTTGTAGGAGAAAGTCACTATTAACCAGTTAAAATTGAGATGTCATTGGGATATCCAAGTGGAGATAGAAAGTAGACAATTGGAGATTTAAGCATAGAGATCAGAGGAAGTGCCTAGTTTGGAGATATACACTTCGAAGTAATCAGCAAAGGGAAAAGATATGTACACACATACACACATCCTTCTGAAAATCCTCATGTTTATAAGTAGGTAGACAATGGGAAACCTGGTGTTTAAAGCAAATTTGGTGTTTAGAAGATGCTCATCTCCACAACCCTAATGTCTAGAAGGCAGGTAGAGAGGAGGACCCCAAAAAAGATGCAGAGAAAGAGTGGCCAGTAAAGCAAGAAGCAAAGATATAAGTAGGAAAATCAAGAGAAAAAAGTATGTTGAGAAAAAGGGAGTGCTTGTGTTGAATGACGCTGCAAGATCAAGGATTAAGATCAAGATCAAGGATGATGAGGATAGAGAAATGTATATTAGCTTAAACAACATGGAAGTCATTAGAGAATTTCATGAGCAAATTTTAGTAGAGCAGTAGGACACAAGGTTGGATGAAGGTGGTGACGGGTGAATAAGATGTCAGAAAGAAGAGAAGACAGTATGTGTAGACAATTCTTCCAAGAAATTTGGCTGTAAGGGAATCAGAATAACAGGGGCAATGGCCGGCATTTTTTTAAAAGATGGATTTTGATAGGGATGTTTTTCTAGTGCTAGAAATGAATGAGTAATAAAATATGGATTAATAATTCAGGAGAGCGGGGGAGAGCAAGTCCTTGAGAAAGTGGGAGAGCGAAGGGGAGAGACATCTTCACCGTAGAAGCAGGAGGAAAGATGGAAGAGCAGGCTCCAGCGTAATCTCAGGAGGATTAAGTCAAGCCCAGTGGCTTTTATTTCCACAGAAAAATGTGAGGTGGGATCATTGGCTGGCAGTGCAAAAGAGGAATTCTTCTCTTAGTATTACATTTTCCCTTTACATGTTAACCTTAAATCCTCTTGAGGCTAATTATCTTAATAATTTACTGTTTATTTGTTTGGGAATTATTTTCAAGTGTTCTACAAGACCAGAGTGAGCTACTCCCATTGCTTCACCTTTCACCATCCGTGTATTGAACTGACTATGTTAGCCCTGCAACATGCCCGTACAGGCAGCTCTAGAGCCTACTTTTATAAAGCAACTCCTCAGTGATTGGTAAATGTGAACTGGTATTTCTTTAAAGGATAACTCTAAAGTAATCCTTCCATAATAAAAATATCTCAGAGGTTTATGTATAAAACGTTGCATGATCACCTCCTCCATCCTCATTCTGCCATGCCTACCCTCCCCAAGGCACAGGATTTTCTGCAAAAATGAACACTGAGAGTTTTCACCCCAAACTAAGGGGCCTTATTGGTTTATTTGTGTCTTCTAATATTTGTATCTTCTACATAAGACCAAACGATGGCATATAAGTCAGTTAGTCTTATCTGAAGTTGTTTAATAAGAGCTGCTGCTCTTTTAGCATTGATGTAGAAAGTGTGGGTCACTGTGTTAAGTGTTTTACATGCCATAACCTATTAGTACTAATTCAACAGCTCTACAAAGTAGGTGTTCTTACCCACATTTTACAGATGCAGAAGCTAAATCTTAAAGTGATAAAGTAATTCACCTACACAGGAAGGGGTAGAAACAATATTCAAATCCAAGTACATCTGACTTCAAAGTCTTCGTTCTGCTGTTACTCCAGAGCCTCCTAGAAATTACATCTTTATTTATTTTGACTTGAGCCAGATAGGAAGTTGGGCTCTTATTAAAAAAATTCTTTTTGTCCTTTATACCTTTACTGTATAGGTTTGGATCAGCCCCCTGTATTAAGAATAAGTCATTATAGTAAATAAAGGAAGAGTTATGAGTTCCTTTACACCTGAAAATGGGCACAGAGGGTACCATGAAAGGGGAAAATGTACATTTATTTCAGTTCTGTATCCTCAACATCCAGAACTTAGTAAGTCCTAAATAGATGTTGATTGGTGAGTAAACAATGAGAGAATTTCAGAAAATAAATTTCCTTCACTTATAGTGTTGCCTTGCCAACTGTACCCCTTCTGGAATACTTGGGGCTGAGCTGGGGGCTCTTTTCCTTCTCTTTCCCTCCCCTTCCCCAGCTCCACTTTCTCTCTGGGTTAACTCATCAGGTCCCATGGCCTGACGATGACGCCCTTCTTTGTATCTCCATAGTTGATACCTTCACTGACCTCAAGACTCATATCAATCCAGTCACTTACTTGACAAATATAATTTAATACCTAATAATCATCTCACGTGGAGCACAGCTAAAACGGAGCTCCTGGTTGTCCTTCAGGCCATTCTGTGCCCCACTCTTCCTTATCCCAGTAACTGGTACCACTCTTGACCAGCTGATACATCCTTGTGTCTCCTCTCTTCCACATACCCCACATGCACTCCGTCAACACTTCCCGTCCGCTTGATTCTATCCCCTTCTCTCCGTATCCATGGCTACTCTCTGAATCATAGCCATGTCACCTGTCACTGTAGTCACTTAGCTTGTATCCCTGCTTCCACAGCTCTGAATTGTAGCCATGTCACCTGTCACTGTAGTCACTTAGCTTGTATCCCTGCTTCCACACTTGCCCTCCTATAGTCCATAGTCCACAAAGCAGCCACAGCAACATTCAGAAATGTTAATTATTGTCTCACATCTCTACTTCCTACTTCTATTACTTCCTATCACACTTACAATCCAAACTCCTTTCCATGGCATGCAAAGCCTTGCTACGTGGCCCCGGCCTACCTCTGACACCACAGTCCTCCCCACTCACTGCACTATAACTGGGCTGGCCATTTTGCTTTTTTGTTTCCATATACCAACTTCATTTCTACCTTGGGGTTTTGCTCTTTGCTCTTCAGTCTGTCAAGATGTCTCACGAGGGTCCTCGAATGGCTGGCTTCTCTGTAGCATTTAGGTTCCAGCTCGAATGTCATCTCTTTAGAAAAGACTTCCCTGACCACATTTTGTCACATTGTCTTAATTTATTTTCTTTAGGGCATTTATCCCTATGTGAAAATACCTTGTATATTTACTTGTTAAGTGTCTTTCTCCATCCCCAACCTCCACCCTTACCTAAACATAAAGAAAGCTTCATAAAATTGATGATCTTATTTATCATGTTTGTCATCATATTCACTGCCTGGCCCATAAGAGGTTATCGACAAATATTTGAAGGAAAATATATAAGAATACAATAAACAAATGAATGCCTATTGCCTGGCACTGGGCCTGAATATCTTTGTAAATATATCTATATTAATTAACTGACCTGCTGTGTCACTCTTAAAGCTTACACTCCATAATGTTATATTGTTCAATTTCTTTCTGAACAGAATATTTTTATTACTTGGAGGGATCCAAAGATGCTCTCCTTTGTGGTTTCAGCACCGATTCAGGGTACGTAATATTTGTTTTCAGTTTTCTCTTTAAAGAGAAAAAAAGTCTTAAACTAAAAATCTCTATGTACTTACACAATTGTTATCTATTGACTGTTCTTGATTCTAATTCACCCCAAGAATAATTTGGGGAGACAATTTTATTCGAGGCCTATATATCAATCTTTATGGGTACAAGAACTACTATATGACATCTGGTGAAAGTTTCCAAGTCTTAATGATGGATGTTGATGATGATACTAATAGCAGCTACCATTTATTAAATGCTTTCTGTGTGCAGGAACTAGGCTAGGTAATTTGCATACATTCTCTTCTTTAAACTTAATAACAGTCCTAACCTTTGGAGGTTGAAGGAAAATATATAAGACTATATATATAAATATATATATAAATATATATATTTATATATAAATAATATATACATTTATGTATATATAAATATATATTTATATAATAATATATACATTTATATATAAATAATATATATAATATAATATATGATAATATATTTATATATAAATAATATATATTATATATTATATTAAATATATAAATATATTTATATATAAATTATATATATATATATATATATATATATATATTTCCTTCAACTTTTAACCTTTGGAGGTAGGTATTATTATCTTGTCTCACAGAAAGAAGGAACCCGGCCTTGGAGAATTTTAAGTAATTTGACAAAGTCAACAACTAGTAAAAAGTAAGGATGGGATTCAAACCCAGTTCTTGCTGACTCCAAATAATGTGTTCTTAATCATTATTCAATATTGTCCCCCTGGAAAGGAAACCTTGAGTTTCCGACTTCTCTGTAGTACCCTTTAGCTTGCATCCTGAAGGTACTCTGACTTCTGATATCCTTTTTCACATGTAGTCAGTGTCCAGAAGGGTACACCTGTGTGAAGGTTGGCAAGAACCCTGATTATGGCTACACGAGCTTCGATACTTTCAGTTGGGCCTTCTTAGCCTTGTTTCGGCTAATGACCCAGGATTACTGGGAAAACCTTTACCAACAGGTGAGTGCCAAGAGAAACATTCATTGCATTCATTGCACAAAAATCTGATGTATGTTCCTTACCAGCCTTATATATGAGATGTTTTATTCAATTTAGAATGGAGAAAACTCTATTGTCTTAGTACTAAAATAGACATGTTCTATTTCCAGCACTATTAGAATGGATAGTTCTTAAATCATAAATTATTTTCTTACTCTTCTGGGCTTTTTGATCTCTAGATCTCTTTCCCCCTTTCTGAATATAGCATCCCACGGGGTCCTAGGTAAATAGCAAGAAATATACTGTAATGTTCTCTCACAGCACTCCTACACACGCTATGCTTTCCACACTTGCCTCCCTGCCTGCAGTGCCCTAAACATCAGGCTCTCCTGTGCTCACTGTTCTTTATTTTGTGCACTCCCATGTACAGTTGTTCTGGACTGAATAGTATCTCCCCCAAATTCATATGTTGAAGTCCTAACTCCCAGTACCTTAGAATGACTATATTTAGAGTTAGGGCCTTTAAAGCGGTAACTAAAATGAGGCTATTAGGGTGGGTCCTAAACCTATCTGATGTCCTTATAAGAAGGAAACATTAGGACATGAGTAGAGATACACACATACACAGAGAAAATACCTTGTGAGGACTCAGTGAGAAGGTAGCCATCCACAAGCCAAGGGGAGAGACCACAGGAGAAACCAAACCTGCCAATACTTTGATCTTGGATTTCAATCCCCTAGGACTGAGAAAATAGATTTCTGTTGTTTAAGTTACCCAATTTATAGCATTTTGTTATGGCAGCCTGAGCAAACTAATATGAGAATGGAAGACTCAATTCATGTCTCTGAGTTTTTCTCTCTCAACTCACTTGTTCCTTCTTCTACACCTCCATGCCCTTTGTTCTTCAGTTTATAGCATCCATCTCTTGTACTGGAATTCTTCATTCATGTGAACATCTCCTCTCTAACTTACATGTGATCCTCTTGGGATTGTGGCTCTATCTTTTCACCTATATGTTATCAGTACCCAACCCCAAGAGGAAGGAGATCAAAAATGATTATTCTATATTATAAAAAATAGTGAATCACTTCTCAAATTGCTACAGATTCTTCTTTTGGCCTGTTTTATGTCTGTTTAATTTCTGAGAATATTATAAGTGAATGTAGAAATTATATAAAAATCTTACTTCACAGGAAAAAAAAGAAATACAAGTGACTTTTTAAGTATGCAAAAAGATACCCACCTTTACTGCAAATTAAAACTGGAGTGACATATAACTTTTCACCTGTCGGAATGACCAAAATCAAAAAGTTGATCAAAGGAGAGATACTGTCTGACTAGATGTGGGGAGGTAGACTTTCTCACACATGTCTGGGAACCACTGGAGAAGATATCATGGCAATTTCTATGAAAATTAAAATGAATATACCTGTTGACCTAAGAATTCCACTACAAAGAATTTATCCAGAAGAAGAAATCAGTAAGAACAGTAACTGATAGAAAAGGCAATTGAGTTACCACGCATCAGAGATAGAATAGAGAGACTTATTTTTCATTTAATATCTGTTTGTACCATTTGAATTTTTTACCATGTATTACATTTAAAAATTTTTAATAAATGTTGATTTAAAATACATAAAAGATGAATGCATAAATTCATATAATAAGGCTATCTACCTTGTGTTAACATAATCATTAATACTTCTTAAAGATATAATTTTATCAGTAAATGATACTATGGAAATTGTCTAGTCCTATAATTTGAAAATGAGTAAAGCAGCTAGTTTTTGAGTAATTTTCAGATTAGGGGAGAAAAGATCCAGGGTTATTATTATGCTTACTAATAGTCAAGAATCACACTTAATTTCAGTACAAGCTTAATTAATTGCTATATCTTTTGTACTGAAAAAGTGTGTATTTTAATACTGATTGTTTTCGATGAAGATACAATTTTATTCCTTTATATTTTTGATAACATGAGAGTATACAGAGCTGTACGATTTACATACCTAATATGCCATTCAAGTTGAAATGATTTACCAAAAAAACCCTTTGTGTTATTAAAATAATAATTACCATTTTTCCCTAGACACTGCGTGCTGCTGGGAAAACCTACATGATCTTCTTTGTTGTGGTGATTTTCCTGGGATCCTTTTATCTAATAAACTTGATCCTGGCAGTGGTTGCCATGGCCTATGAAGAACAGAACCAGGCAAACATCGAAGAAGCTAGGCAGAAAGAGTTAGAATTTCAACAGATGTTAGATCGACTTAAAAAAGAGCAAGAGGAAGCTGAGGTATTGTTATTTGATTTAAAATTCTTCCTAGAAGTAGAAAAGCAGCGGAAACAGCAGAAGCCCTGTGGCCTATGCTCAGCCTTCCCCGGGGAGATTTTCCTTCCTGGTTTCCTTTCATTTTTATAAGTGAAAACTGAATTTTCATTCTGGTGTGGTCAAAGGAAGCAATTCTGGATTGAGTTAGAACTGACATCTGCCCCATTCCACCTTCCCACATAATCAGCTCACTCCAGCAAGGAGAATGTTCTAAAATCTTCCTCCTAAACCTGTTACTCACAATTTCTCTGTGTGTATGGCATTATGCAAAGTCCCAGAACGTATATGATGTATTTCCCCAGAGTAACAATTGTACACAAATGTTTAGGGAAAATTATTTGATGTTAAAGTTAGATACTCTGTGGGGTAGAAAGCAAAATGTTCATCAGTTTTGGTTAATGTTGCAAGGATTTTAAGATAACGTGTGAGATGTTAAGAAAATCATACTTAAGATTGTGCCCACTTTAGGTTAAGTCACAAATTCTTGAGGATTTCTCCTTACTTCTGCCTCCAAAGGGGTACTTCAGTGGAAAAGTTTGAGGAGGCTTGTACTAAGAGAACCAAAATTTCAAATATTCCACACGTGTTTGATGATTTGACCTAGCAAATCTCTTCAAGCAATCTAACCTATTTGGGGGAGGGTAGTAATCTGTGATGCGGAGAAACTTTGAAGCAGAAAGATGTTCAGGACAGTATTTTAATAATATTAAAAATCAGAAAGCATTTTCCAAATTTCCAAAAATTAGAAAATGGTTAAGAGGACTATGATATGTTTGTGTTGTGGAGTATTATTCGGCCATAAAATGATGTGTTTTAAGAATATTATGACAGGAAAAGGTATTAATATAACAATATATTAAGTTGTAGAATACAAAATAGAATATAGGATACAAACAATTTAAAAATTATATATATAAAGAGTGGAAGAAATGTTAACACCAATTATTGCTAGGATGTAGGTTTCTGGCTGATTTTTGTTTTTTATTCACAATATCTTTATTTTCCAAATTTTTACAAGGATTATTTTACTTTAATAATAAAAATTTAATTTTTATAAAAGGGGTAGCACTAGGCTATCCCAGGAATTTCCTAGAGAACCCCTAAAAGGCTCTTTCATTTTCTTGAGATATTATTCTGTAATAATTTATTTTATTTGCAAATAATTCATTCTTCATTAAAGTATAGCTGTACCTGAATTTATTGATAATATTGAGTTAATTACCCGAACAAGATATACAAATGAATTATCACATGGTTTATGTGTTTTATGACCCAGAATTACCTAAAATTAAAACTTTTACATGGTTTATGTGTTTTATGACCCAGAATTACCTAAAATTAAAACTTTTACGTATACAATTTAAAATTCCACATATACTACTTAAATTGCTTTACTATATAGTAATAGTATGTAATAGTTTAACTTCAAGGCACAGTATAGCTTTATTACAATGCAGGAGAAGCAATAAACATAGATTTTGTAAGCTCTCTATTCAGAGTGCAAAGGAAACGACATTACTTCCCTTACAAGGGACGTGATTACATGAACAGTGTAACTGAATTTGTAGTAAACAGGTGCCCCATAATAGGGTTTCCCAGACTTTGGAAATGACTCACTGTGTGTGTAACCTCTTGGTGCAACAGGCAATAGCAATGGCAGCAGCTGAATATACAAGCATTGAGAGAAGCCGGATAATGGGCCTCTCCGAGAGTTCTTCCGAAACATCCAAAATGAGCTCTAAAAGTGCTAAAGAAAGAAGAAACAGAAGAAAGAAAAATAATCAAAAGAAACTCTCCATTGGGGAAGAAAAGGGAGATGATGAGAAATTGTCCAAATCGGAATCCGAGGAGAGCATCAGGAGAAAAAGTTTCCACCTTGGTGTTGAAGGTCATAGGCGAGCACGTGAAAAGAGATTTTCTACCCCTAACCAGGTACCACTGACACCGTCACATGCATATCACCAGAGGTGGCATCATAGAGCAAAGTGTTCTGAGGGAAGGGACCTCAGGAGAGGAGTGAATTGTTGTAGCCACTGACTACAGAGCAAGACCCACATCTTGTCAATGCCATGGACTGGCTTCACCTCAGTCCTACCTTTCTCAACCTTCATGTACCCTCAGTCCCCCATGATTGTTTACTCTCACCTACATGCCCTATATTTTCATTCCTTTATTACTTGTTACACATGGTTTCCTCTAAGTGGGATGATTTTCTTCCTTGTCTGCCTCCTGGCATAGGACCACCCATTCTTTATCCATTAGCTTAGGTGCCACCCATCCACAAAGATTCCTCTGTCCTCTCCACTCTTCCCAATCTGCTCTTCAGTTACCCACGCAGAATTCCTATCCTTTTTATCTACATCATCATTTAAAATTTCTATCTTCTACTACTTAAGTCTGTAAGACCCTTCCAGATACATACAAAATAAAAGTCCCTGCCTTCAAAGATTTCATAATCTGGTTGGGGAGACAGAACTTGAATACATGTGATATCAATAAAAAGAAATATGACAAGAGCAGTCCAAGCTAGTTTTAAGGTAACGACCCTGTCATACCCATTTTCCATTATTCACTATGCCTACCACCTTGTCCTGTATATAGCAAGCACTAATGTTTATTCAATTAGATACTTCCAAAGAATATGCAGTTTCATTTAAACCTGTACAGAGCCACCTGCCCTCAAGCCAGTGGTCTCAGTGGAAGTTATGGGAAATGAACTTCTGTTTTGGGGTGCTTCAGCAGATACGTGTCATCTCTTATTTTTTCTGCAGTCACCACTCAGCATTCATGGCTCCTTGTTTTCTGCAAGGCGAAGTAGCAGAACAAGTCTTTTTAGTTTCAAAGGTCGAGGAAAAGACATTGGATCTGAGACTGAATTTGCTGACGACGAGCATAGCATCTTTGGGGACAATGAGAGCAGAAGGGGCTCACTGTTCGTGCCCCACAGACCTCGGGAGCGGCGCAGCAGTAATATCAGCCAAGCCAGTAGGTCCCCCCCAGGGCTGCCGGTGAACAGGAAGATGCACAGCGCCGTGGACTGCAATGGTGTGGTCTCCTTGGTGGATGGACCCTCAGCCCTCATGCTCCCCAATGGACAGCTTCTGCCAGAGGTGATAATAGATAAGGCAACTTCTGATGACAGTGTAAGGACGTTTTAAATACCTCAGGCATGGCTCGGCCCTTACTCTTGCATCCATCAGTCTCTCTGCTGGAGGTGCCTTCTCTCTGGTCCTGTGAATGCCTCTGCATCTTGCAATACCTTTTATGTTAGAAACACACCTTTAACTGATTAACATATTCCTCATACTATCGTTATAGGTATCTAATTCCAAGATATTTAAAACCCCATTTTTGAAAAAAGGTACTTATCTTCTGTTACTGTACTTGATTATGAATCATCCCCTTAGAAAATAATTTATAAAAGATCTATATATCAGCACAAAGTGCATTGATAATGCTGATCTTATTAGTTGATAATAGGTCCCATGTCTCTAAGGAAATTTGGATTATTTGTCACCTACTGCTATTTTTTTCGAGTCACTACTTAATATATACCTTATTGCAAGGATCTTATTTGAGTTGTTAATAATCAGTAATAGTAATAATAATAGCAGACACATTAGTATTTACAACAGCCCTATGAGGTGATATATTATTATCCCTGTTTTACAAATGGGGAAACTGAGGCACAGGGAAATAAAGCAGTTTGTGCAAGGTCACTCAGCTAATAAATGGTAGTCCTAAAGTTCAAACAGAGACCCTCTATTTCAAAGCTTGTGCTTTTAACCACCATACTTCCTCTCCAATGTGTGGTAGGCTTCTTGGAAATAATTTAGAATAACTGTGCTTTTTCCCATACGTAAATGAAACTTACTGTTTTCATTAAAAAACAACAAAACTCTTTTATCTGGAACCTATGAATAAAAACATAATATCCAAAACACATACAGAAATGCAAACGTATATATATAAAGACAAAAACAAAACACCTTTCCAAAACAACAGTTTCAAGAGTTTAGGAATCATTGAGTGGTTTGAGAAAAGGGTGTGATGAGGCTTGAAAGTCTTTCTGGTTTATGGAGTATCTAGGTAACCTCTTAAGGCCACTCACTATGTTACACTGCATTACTCAGTATCAGCAAGGCTTTGACTTTGAACTTGGGCTACCGATTCATAAATTCACAGTTGCAGACAATGTAGTATTTCAAGTGAGAATAAAGTTCCATCAGACCCATGGCCACACACATATTTTCGTTTGGTTTGAAAGAATGCATGTGCTTTTAGGTCACCTGTGACCTCTATGCTTGCATGATACAGCTTCAGCCCTCTGTGAAGGTATTTTTCCTTATCAAACGAGCATGTTAAGTTTCCATAGAATCAGATCTTTGTTGTGTTTTGCTTTTCAACAATGTGTATTACCTGTAAAAGATTATATAATGTGTATCAGATTTGGAGATTAGTTCCTATTTTTAAATGAAATGTTTCATTTAATACTTTATTTTTACCCACAGAAAAATCAGTAGCACTCTAAATCCTGAAACTAAAACTACAAAACTTGAGTAATTGGTGGATACTTTAAGATTCAATAGAAATGCAAAACATAATAGTGTGGAATAATGTACAGTTTAGATGAAAAAATTGCATGAGAAATAATATAAACTTGACACCTGAGACATGTCTACATGGAGAACAAATTATTTAATCAACACAGCTGATTGTTTGGGGGAAAAAGAAATCTCTGCTTCTGGAAAGTCAGTAAATTAGAGAGTATATCAGAGAAAACATGGTTATAGAAAGATTTCTATATAAAGCCACCTGCAGATATGTGTGTGTGTCTTTGCAATACACATACATGCATACATACACACATACATATATTTTTGCCTGTTTGTCAGTGTTTTAATATATACACAAATATAACTATATCTAAACAACTGTACAACTTTACAACTCTAGATCTGTATATTTATATATATGTAGAATGGTGTGTGTGTGTGTATACACATGTACATGCATACCACACACATCTAGATAGATAGATGATAAATGTAGACTTGTATAGTTGTTTGTATGTATATATATGTGTGTGAGCATGTGTGTGTGTGTGTATTGTTGGCCTGCACTGAACTGGCATAGTGTTTTAACTTTGAATTAGTTGCTAAGATTTAGAAATAAGACACCTTCACATGAAAATGGGTATACCTGGTAAGACTGAGCTCATATTCCTGCATAGCAGCAATCCTTTAGAGCTGGAGAGTGGTCACCTCTTTTAGATGGAGCTTATATTCTCCATTTTCCTACAGTTTCCATCAGTCTTAATTGTCCTTTTCCAACTGAGTCATTTATCCTCATAGCCTCAGAGCAGTTCATGAGATCTTCCTTGGCAGTGAGAAACAATCATTACAGTTGCCTCTGTTATTGCTGAACCTTAACAAAGAATAATTACAGAAATTTAATTTAACCTAGAAATCTAGGTTCTACCCCTTTACACACACGCCACTTACAACAATTGTTTAGCTGTTTACATGTAGGATTCTTACATAGTAAAACTATCTGAATAAATTGGAAACCCTGAAAGATAGATAATGATAGTGAATTTAACAATAAAAGCAGCTCATTTTATTTTTTATTTCCTAAGTACTAATTCATTTAATACTCATAGCAAGATTGTAAGGCAAGTGCTATGATAATCCCCATTTTACCAATGATGAAATGGAGACAGAGAGGTTAAGTAACTCTCCTATGATACACAGCCTGTAAGTAGCAGAGCCATGATTCAAATCAACAATCTAGACTCTACTTTTAATTATTCACTACAACTATGTGAGCAAGATTTTATTTTCTACCTACAATTTATTAGAATTCCATTCTTAAAACTGTAATTAATCATCTTTCTTTTTTTCAGGGTACAAACAATCAAATACACAAGAAAAGACGTTCCAGTTCTTACCTCCTTTCTGAGGATATGTTGAATGATCCCAATCTCAGACAAAGGGCAATGAGTAGGGCAAGCATATTAACAAACACTGTAGAAGGTATGGAATAATATTCTCTTTACCATACAGATTTTTAACAAAATTCAGGTAAGTCCTAGTCAGCCTTAAATAGATATAGCAAGTTCTTAGAAAGAATTCAAAGAATATAAAATGGTTATAAACAATGGTAAGGCTAACCAATGGACACTAAAGGAATTGTCTTTATGTGCTTAAAAAGTGGATAAAGTTATTTGTGATTAAAGACAGGCTTTGGGTGATATGCCTTTCAAAGATAGATAGCTTTATGGTACTAAATGAAGAAAGGGAGGTTAACCCAGGCCTGTGTGGTTCTCTCACTATGTATTCTTCGAAACTTTACCTAGTCTCTTGGAATTGATCATCTTTCTAAAATGTGAGAAAATAATACAAACTTCCAGGTGTTTATACAGTGCTGCCTCTGAGCACCTTCTATAAAATTGCAAAATGGTAACATGTGATATGACATCTGTTAAGATTGTGATCCAAAGGAATTAGAGAAAGCAGTTCAGAGAATATGATGTGAATAGTAGTGGCCGGTCAAAGGGTGGCAATTTAAAAAATGTGTTGGCTCCCACCTTCTCTCCCCACAATGTGCCCCAGGTCTTACCTTGTCCATGGGCTACCACCTCATCCCCCGACATACCCATGATGGGCCCAGTCAAAGTTTTCACCCACCTCCTAAATTTATGATGAGAACTAAATGGGCTAATGGTGTTTAGTGCCTATAGCATGAGTCACTCTATAAATTATTTCCAGTCTCTTGGTTCTGGGATTGTTTTCACCTGTGAACTAGCAAGAGCTTTTCCTGGAGAGAGTAGAAGTGTATTATTGTCGTAATGGGTTAAGGACACAGGGGAAAGTATGTATACTGGTATACATACATTTATCTTAAAAATATACATATCTCCATTAAGAAAACATCATTTCTCTTGTTTACTGTCATATGTTAAGTATATGTTTCTCTCAGAGATATCCATATCTGCTCTCATTCATTAATTTCACTGCCTTCTCCTTGGTTGATCTAGTAAATGAATGTGTGATCAAAGATTTGTATGTAACATGCTATGCTTTCATAGAAACAGTACTGTTAAATTTGCAAAGTCTACTGTTAAATTTGCAAGAAGACTTGTTTCAGTGTTAAAGTATACTGCTGATTTGTATCTTGTGAGGAATAAAAAGTGTACAATATGCAAATGATTGACTTGGTGTTCTCTGTTGTTTTTTCTCCCAGAACTCGAGGAGTCCAGACAAAAATGTCCACCTTGGTGGTACAGATTTGCACACACATTCTTGATCTGGAATTGCTCTCCATATTGGATAAAATTCAAAAGACTTATCTATTTTATTGTAATGGATCCTTTTGTAGATCTTGCTATTACCATTTGCATAGTTTTAAACACTCTGTTCATGGCTATGGAACATCACCCAATGACTGATGAATTCAAAAACGTGCTCACTGTGGGAAATTTGGTAAGTCTCTTAATGTGAGTTATGTTCCCAGAGCTGCTCTCTTTGTTTGTCATGATTGTCGTTTCTTTTTTTGAAGTCAGATGGATATTTAGCTAGGTAATTAGGCATCTTCAGAATTCACAGTATGAATCATTGTACAGAGTCAAGTTTCTGGTGATAGTTACTATTTTTAAATAACTTTGCAGTAATATTGAGGCCTATAAGTAACAATACTATTTCTATAACGAGTCACATCTTGGGAGTTGATAGTGTGTTCTGTTTTTCTGCTGGCATGTCTCTTAGCAGCAACACTTTGAAAATTTGATACTTCCTTACCCATTTTATAATTACACTGCAGCTTCCTTGTGAGTACATACCCTACATGTTTTCAGAAAAGCTATGGATACTTTGTTTTGACATAATAGGTAAAGAATCTAGACCTTTGGAGGCCCAAAGTCCTGAGTTTGAATCTTGGTTTTGCCTCTTACTGGTTATATGACCTTGGGAAAATGTTTTAATATCTATAATCTTTAATTTTCTCATTTATATAATTATAATACTTTATAAAATAATAATTCTTTAATATAACGATAATAATATTTTATATATCATATTATTGAGAGGAATAAAAACTTTCTACTCATCATCCTGGCATATAGTAAGTACTCAACAAATCAAACCTATTGTCATCATCACCATCATGCTTTCAATGAATCAGCAGAAACAAGCCTTAAGAACAAGAATATTTAGAAACTAGAATGATTAAACTAGACACAGAAGACATAAGGGCAGACTAGAAGGATTCTAGTAAGAAAGTTGATGCTCTTTAATGTGCAGTGTTGATCACACTCAAGTTAATTAATGCCTTACGGCAAATAGAAAGGGCTAGTTTCCAACAATCTGCATGAACCAGGCAGAAGTACTATTTCACAGCCAAAAGGTCCCAACTTATGACTCTTCATAAATCATAAAAAACTCTGGATGTCTTTGCAAATGTCTGTATAAGATAATTTTACTTTTGCCGTGGTCCCAAACCAATCGATCTTTGAAGTCAAAGAGTGTTTCTGAGTTGATCGTCTCTCTAAAATTTCTTATGAATGTTCCCAGTCAGGATGTTTAAAACTCATGTGCTCTAAGTTAGCATTCTTCTTTCTTTCTATTCCTCACTGGAAAAAGGCAGGACTGTCTAGTTTCTAATTGTTGGTAGAGGTCCAGATTATGAAAATCAGTACCTTCTTACTGAGTTGACTGCATCACTGTGAATCCAAAAGAGACTCACCATGTTTCTTGTCTATAACTACGATCCCAAGTCTGGGTGGTCCCTGCTAGTCTTCCTGATGCTGCATTATTTTAAAAATGACTCACACAGTTATAGAGCTAACTATTTCCCTTTGAACCTTCTTTGCTTAGTTTCTTTGAATCAAATTGTACCCGAATGATTCATAAGTCTTTCACTGTTGCCTTTTTAAATGAGTCCTTAGATGCCATGTCATGAATTAATGATGTTTTGTGATGCACTTTTGTGTCAGAGCTTTGGCAGTCTTACTTTACCTGCTACTGTATCAATTAAATACTTTTTCCTTTACTGATAAATCTTTAAAGAGTGAGTCAGTTTGTTCCTTATTACCTTAAGAGTAGTCAGATCAGAAGAAAAGCCTGGTTCAAAATTTTTGTATCAGTCTGTTTCCTTTATATTATCTTCCAGAATAACTTGTTGACGCACAAAACTTGTTTTGCAAAGATTGCCTGTGTTAATTTTCAAAGGTTTTATTTATCTGAAATTTTAGTGTGCTTTTCTATGATGCTATCTAAAGGTGATGAGAGCTGATAGGTGAGTTAGAGCTTCATGACCCTTCGATGCTTGTATTAGAGCTATAGGACTAGTGATACTTGGTTTGTAGGATTGAATGAAATAATATGTTTATAAAGTATCTAGCACATTGTCTGAAACACAGTAAATGCTAAACATATAGTCATTATTATCGTTAGCTTGATTCCATACCTTCTAATAATACTAGAAAAATATTATATTTTTCATGTAGGTCTTTACTGGCATCTTTGCAGCTGAAATGGTTTTAAAACTAATTGCCATGGATCCATATGAGTACTTCCAAGTAGGATGGAATATTTTTGACAGTCTTATTGTGACTTTAAGCTTAGTGGAGCTTTTTCTAGCAGATGTGGAAGGATTGTCAGTTCTACGATCATTCAGACTGGTAAATATAGACCAACCTTACCATTATATTCTATATATAAAGGGGTGTTTCTTTGGTTTTGCATTATTATCATTTAAAACTTTTGGAGGTTTGAATCAAAAGACAAGATTAGGTCTCAATATCTAATAAAATAAAGCCCATTCAGTAACATGTACTTAGAGCTCAAAATCACAGAGATATCTTAATTTTAGGATCTTGAAGACATACTCAGTTGTATGCTAGTATAATGGTAGGGCAATGATTTATATCGCAATAAGCTTATGGTTTATAGAATTTCAACCATTATAATATGTTCATTACTTTGTGTATTTGATAATTAAAGATTATACCCTCAAAATTGTTCTCTGATATCAAAAATATTAAAAAGTAAAGACTTTCTAATGCTTTTTTCCTCTAACATGTTAGGCTTTCTCCCTATGTCAGCATGAAAAAAATTATGAAAGTATCAGAAAATAGAATTAAGGATAAATTTTCAATTTAAAGGGTATAATATCTGATAGAGGTTCTATAACAATCCTGAACTAAAATTACAGTTCCTTCAAAATTTGTGTGGTAATTATATGGTGGCAAGTATAACAAAATAACAGGAATATTGAGAGTAGATGAAAATGAAAAGTAGAAATAATCGATTTTAGCTAGGTAATAATGACAATATTTTAGAAGTAAATTTTGGAACAAAATTCAAGATTAGAAACATTGAGAACTTTTTCATAAAAATTAATATTAAGCTTTGTGTTGACTTTTAGCTCCGAGTTTTCAAGTTGGCAAAATCTTGGCCAACACTGAACATGCTGATCAAGATCATTGGTAACTCAGTGGGGGCTCTGGGTAACCTCACCTTGGTGTTGGCCATCATCGTCTTCATTTTTGCCGTGGTCGGCATGCAGCTCTTTGGTAAGAGCTACAAAGAATGTGTCTGTAAGATCAATGAAGACTGCACACTCCCACGCTGGCACATGAATGACTTCTTCCACTCCTTCCTGATTGTGTTCCGAGTGCTGTGTGGAGAGTGGATAGAGACCATGTGGGACTGCATGGAGGTCGCCGGTCAAGCCATGTGCCTTATTGTTTACATGATGGTCATGGTCATTGGAAACCTGGTGGTATGTAATCTGATGTTCATACATTTAAAATTCTCCATAGAAAATTGTTACATGATGATATGATCCGTTACTTTTATAATTATAGGATTAATTAGATCTAAAACTGTTAATTATAATGGAATATTGACTATTTTAATTCAGTGAAGAACAGAAAAGAAAATGAAATATTGTCTACATTTCTGTGCCAGATAACCTATATTTATATTTTTCACAATATTTATTTTAATGGAAAGTGTTCTATTTTATTCTTTCATTTTGATAGTGATGTCATATGAATTACATCTGTGGTTTTCATGTCTCTTAAGTGTTGATTCCAATGTGAAGCTATACTAGTAAACAGAATATTATTAAATTAACAATAACAAAAATGAAGTTATAGTGGAACAAGGCAAATGGAAGGACTAGTCCTGCTCTGTTAAAGTCACATATAAGACTAGCACCTATAACAAGTATCAGCAAACAATATGGCCCATGGGCCAAATCCCACACACTGCTTGTTTTTGCATGGCCCTGCAAAACTGAAATGTTTTTTACATTTTTAAATTGTTAAAAAAATATAAAGAAAAATATTTTTTGGCACATGGAAATTATATGAAATTCAGATTTCAGTTTCCATAAACAAAATTTATTGAAACACGGACATGCTCATTCATTTACATATTGTCTTTGGCTGTTTTACTCTACACAGACAGGTCTGAGTAGTCTCCATAGAGATTCTTTGTCCTACAAAACCTAAACAATTTATTACCGGGCCCTTTTACAGAAAAAGTTTGCCCACTACTGCTCTATGGCATCTCTTTTACAAGTGATCTGCTTCTCCATTAGTATTTTCCTAGCTTGTACGCCTTCACTGTTTGTTTCCTTCTTTCTTATACGTACCTGTTGGTAGGAATTTTCAAGCTTAGAGGCAGGAGATAATTGGGATAAGATGCTCTTCAATGACTCAATTCAGTTTTCAAAGCCACCATGTTGGTTTGGTTTAGTTGGTCAACCTAGCATCAGACTGTTCATCAGGTATCCCAGGAGGTTGTCTGTGATAATAGCCATATGGTTAGTACCTTCACTCCCCACTGGCTTGAATATAAGTTGCTCATTTTTTTTGTCCTTGCAGCCCACATGCCAACTTGAAAGTTGCTAAGAGAGTAGACTTAAATGTTCTCACCACAAGAAAATAATGGTAATTATGAGACATGATGGAGGTATTCCCTAATATATAAGGATATCAAATCAACATGTTGTACACTTGAAACTTACACAGTGTTGTATGACAATTATCTCTCAGTAAAGCTGGAAAAATGAAATCTAATTAAAAATTTGAAGGAAAAAAAGAAATCTATTAACATTTGCATTGATTAGGGAGACTAAAGGGTAAAATGAGCCCTTGGCTTCCCATCAACATTCCTATTAAAACATACACATAAACAAACATGCATTTCATAGTGAAATATATTTTTCATTGACAATAAAAACCAAAATGAAAATAACCAATTCCGAATTCCTTAATGATTCATCAAATTGTTTTCTATGCTTTTCTTTTTCCCCTCCCTCTCAGATTCTTCTCTTAAACTAGACATATTAACACAGACATTTTTTTTTTAATTTTTATTTATTTTTATTTTTGGCTGTGTTGGGTCTTCATTTTTGTGTGTGGGCTTTCTCTAGTTGTGGCGAGCGGGGGCCACTCTTCATTGCGGTGCGCGGGCCTCTCACTGTCTCAGCCTCTCTTGTTGCAGAGCACAAGCTCCAGACGCGCAGGCTCAGTAGTTGTGGCTCACGGGCCTAATTGCTCTGCGGCATGTGGGATCTTCCCAGACCAGGGCTCGAATCCATGTCCCCTGCATTGGCAGGCAGATTCTCAACTACTGTGCCAGGGAAGCCCAACACAGACATTTTTAACTTGTGCTTTTCTACTTACATTTCTGAGAAATTGTTTTAGGTGTGACCAAAATCAGGGGTGAGTCCCTTTTCCTCAGTTTGATCTAATTTTGATTGTTTAAATGTGAGGTAGATGTTTTTGACCGTGAAGAGACTTAAATGAAAGTTTATTTCAATTATCTTTTTGTTTTTTATATAAAACACTTTTAAAATATGATTTACATATTTTTAGCCCTCTGTAAGAATTCTTTTTTTTTTCTTTTCCACAATGTTCAGTTCACCTGGACCCTTACTTCCAGGAGGAAAAACAGAAATAGTTTGCACACAAACAGAACTTTGCTTCAAGTTGGAGTTGTCTTGACCTGGAGTTGTCCGGGGCGAAAATGATTGGCAGTGAAGCCACCCAATCATAATGCCATTGTCTCATTTGAATTGGGTTCAATGGGCAGGTCTTTTTCTTTGCTTTAAAAGCTTCATTAAGGGACTTCCCTGGCAGTCCAGTGGTTAGGACTCCATGCTTCCACTGCAGGGGCCGTGGGTTTGATCCCTGGCCAGGGAACTAAGATCCCGCATAACACACAGTGCAACCAAAAAAAAAAAGCCTCATTAAGTTGCAAGTTGGCAAAAATCTCGGACAGAATATTTTATTACAGGCGCTCTGCAAGTATTATGTGTTCCATTTGTTGTAATAAGTGACATTTATCTCCTGGGAAAAGTGAACACAGATCTTGGCTTAAGTAACCTTCACAATAGACACTAGTCACAATTTTCTTGTTCTACTTGTTTCTCACAGGTAACAAATATCAATTAAAGGTAGTGTTAGAAGAGCTATTTAGACCCATAAAAGGGAATTTGGACGAGGGATTCCTGCTGTAGAAAGGAACTTAGGAATGACATCCTGGTAATGGTGAGGGAGCATTCTCTTTGCTCCTCATACCCTTTAAGGGTATGGCTGACCTCTGTTCCCCAGAGCTCACAGAAGCTCAGACATGGAGAGACTGATGAGGACTCTAGCTTCTCCTCTACACCTATCATATGTTCTTATCTATGGGTGAAGAAGTGCAGAGCTCTTCGTTGCTGGTTTGGATTTTGGCCTGTATTTCAGAAAACTGCACTTATTTTCGTTTTTATTTCCTGTCTCCCTTTTTCTCCACACCCTATCCCCACCCTGACATAGGTCCTCAACCTATTTCTTGCTTTATTATTGAGCTCATTTAGTTCAGACAATCTTACAGCAATTGAAGAAGACACTGATGCAAACAACCTCCAGACTGCAGTGGCTAGAATTAAGAAGGGAATAAATTATGTGAAACAAACCTTACGTGAATTTTTTCTAAAAGCATTTTCCACAAAGCCAAAGATTTCCAAAGAGATAAGACGAACAGAAGATCTAAATTATAAGAAGGAAAACTACATCTCTAACCACACACTTGCTGAAATGAGCAAGGATCACAATTTTCACAAAGAAAAAGATAAAACCAGTGGTTTTGGAAACAGCATGGACAAATACTTGGTGGAAGAAAGTGATTGTCAATCATTTATTCATAATGCCAGCCTCACAGTGACAGTGCCAATTGCACCCGGGGAATCTGATTTGGAAATTATGAATACTGAGGAACTTAGCAGTGATTCAGATAGTGAATACAGCAAAGGGGTAAGATTGTTTTATACGCATTTTGTTTCATGTTATTAACTAGTACGAAATGAGTTAAAATTTCAGATTCTTGGCTGTCCTAAGTTTATTCTAATATTGCATGCTAATGAGTAGTTTGTGTGTATATGAATTTATACTGTAGCTTCCTGAAAGTTCATATGGTAAGGTTTTACTTACTGATTCTTCATAACTGATATAATCCATTTAGCGAAATTGGAAAGTACCAGGTATCTTTAAGTCTTCCCTTCCTTTATTCCCTATTTGTTATCAATCGTAAAATCATATACCATCTCCTTTCACAGTGTCTGTTGAATCCACAGCTCCTGTTCGTCACCTTTGCCTTTGCCCTCTCTACTTCTTACCGAAACCATTCCACGTGAATTCCCCACTGGTGTCTCTGCCTCCATTTTCCATCTACTCTAATCCACTTGTTTGATTAATTTTACTTAGGTTCAATCCTAATCATACTTCTCCTTTGAAGTATCCTTGATCCCCAACATAGATTTGAATTGTGGACCATACATAAAGCCTTCACACCATGGCCCTGACCAGCTGTCTCTCCTGGGCTTGCTAGGGCTCCTGTGCCTGAACCAAGCCGATTTCCTTCTGGGCCACATACACTCACAACCTGCATGATTTTGCTTGGGGTTTCCTTCTTCAGTCAAAATCCTAAACACGTACTTCAAGTCATAGCCCTCAGCTTCCTTGCGTGTAAAATTATTAGCCCTTACAGCATAGGGTTAGGTGAGGGTTAAATGAATTAACACATGTAGGATGCTTGGAACAGTACTCAGAGTGCTCAGAAGTGGTAGCTGTTGCATCATTCCTAGTTTCTCTTCAAACAGATATGATCTCATTTTGAACCCCACACAATTCTATGCCTTTTCCTAGATTTATTATTTAGCCTTGTATCTTAATTTTTTTGAGAAATTATTGTATGCACCAAATGGTACTGTAAACTCATTGAAAACGGGAGACTTTTATTAAAACTTTTTTTGTATCCTCCTTCCCCACACCTGCTTGCATATATGCAAAGCATTATTGAGCTGTATTTTTATTAATATGGAATATAATAATCATAAGTGAGTTTTATCACAAAGCATTTTTTATGACATCTCTTTAAAGTTTTAAGATATCACTTTAAAATATTTTTCCTTTCTTTAGGTCATATTTGAAAGTATTTGACAGGTATTTCCCAAACATCTTCTATCTTCTTAACCTTATATCAAGAACTATCCTCCATGAATTTATAGTGGATTTTGGAACAAAGATACACAGCTCTGTGTGTGTGTATGTGTGTGTGTGTGTGTGTGTGTGTGTGTGTGTGTGTGTGCATGCACACCATACGACCAGTACTAGGTGCAGAGTAAATGCTCAATACTTATTGAATGAATAGATGATTAAATAAATTATGAACATATATATTTTACGTAGCCAAAAAAATTATTTCCAAGATCACAAAGTAAGGAATCAAATATTTTATTTTTTATTTAAAGAAATCTTTACATGGAAGAAGTAATCCAAAATTCAAAAGGTGTGGTTGATTTGGCTTGAAGATAGAAAATTAGATTTCACATACCCCGCTCAGGAACAGTAATCTGGGGCTAGTCTCATGTGAAAATGAAAACTAATTCAATTACCCACTTTTCTCCCTACAAAGATTAGAGTTGTAAAACTCTAACTGCCTGGCAGACTTTCTGAATAAGCTTGAGATTCTGGGTGTTAAAGCACTTTGGTAGCTTGGTTGAGTTTACCAAATACTGCTTTCCTCTTAATGTTTGGGAGGAATCATTTCTTACCTGGTCGTTTTTTCTTTTCTCAAAGCCTGTGACTCTCCCTACATGGATTTCCTTAGTCGCTGGCAAAAATCATATTCTTAGTATGTTGAATTATAGCATTGTAAAGGGACTATAATAGACCTGCCCCATTTAGCACCTCATTTCCTAACTGAGAAAGCCATTAAGAGGAAGTGACTTTATCTGTAGTTATAAAGCTGGTTCAAGGCAGAGCCAAGACAAGAATCCCAGTCTTATTATTCATAAGTCTACCTTCCTTCTCCTGTCATTGTCTATTTCAGGGATAAAACCCACATTCCTATTGGGGTTAATACCCAGTTTGTCTCCCCTGGGATACTGAGCCATGCTTCTGAAGAATTTACATACCCTGTAGTATCCAGAGGAAGTTTGTGATGTCATAGTATCCAGCAGTCTTTTATAATTAATGATTTAATCTATAAACTATTTGGTTACTGAAATAGACTATTTTAACCATCCATAAAGTTACTCTGCCACCTAGCCCATAAATCCTTCCTAAAAAGCATGAAATTTAGTGCACTTAAACTGTGTTATCCAAAGACCATTTGCTGGTAACATTTTAATATTCTTAATTATCATTGGTTTTTGTTCATGACATTATAGTCATAACTACATGAGAAAAAATACACTTTTTCTAATTCATATCTGTGGTTTACATGGTATAATATTCAGGAGCTTGAGGCTACCTCAGAGGTTGTAATAAGGAATACATAAGCTAGTCTCTTTAAATCATTTAGCACAGTATTTGACTTGGTAAGCCCTAAAAAAGTGTTAGGTGTTGTGTTTATTATTGAATTCATCATCATTATTAGCCTCTAAAAGTTCAGATTTTAAATTATGGATTTTGAAAGTTTATCCTTCTTCATAAGACATTTTCCATGGCATATCTCAAAATGTGTCATCTTGAGTACATTCAAACCTACTTGACTATATACTGGACTTGAGAAGTAATGAAATTTCAAGCTCTACAGGAAATTTGTTAGATAATATTAAGCTGTTGCCAACTGTGACACCCTGTGTCTAGAGCCTGTCTCTCCAGTAGCTTGAGATTTAAATGATCCTAGTTATGACTTGTTGGTTTTATTTTTCAATTTGGACCACTATCATTATTCACCACAATTATAAGGACCACAATTTCCTTATTCACCTAAAGTGTTTCTAACGCCCTTCCAGGCTAACCTCCCTGCTCTAATTCCCCTAATCTTCAGCTCTTACTTGAGTTCCCAATTTTTTAACTGCTATGTAACTTTCTTATTTTTCATGCGTCAGGTATCTTTGAAATAATGATTCTATGTTCTTGATGAACCTTGCCCAAAGAGGCAAATCATGATTATCCAATGGAAAATAATGCCCAATTGAATATATGTAAGTTATTTAAGTCTTAAGCACTACCTTGGAGTATGATGAAGAATGCATCCTCTGGAGATAGAATACTTGCCTTAGATCCTGTATTTAATGTTTGCTAATAACTCCATGATCTTGAGCAATTAAAAAAAAAAGACTTCTGTTTTTTTCTAGTTTACTTGTATGCAACATAGAATTGTAATAAAGATTGAATGATTTAGGTAAACCAGTGCCTGTTGGAAAATAAGTGCCCAATTAACAATTATCATGGGTATGATTAGTAGTCATGTACACACTGTAAGTAGCTATTTGCTACAGGTTAAATTTTAGTGTGTAAAGACAAACACAGGAGCTTGTTACAAACGCCTGTTCTGGTCCGTATCCTCCAAACTCTCTCTGCCTAAGTCTGGATGCAACCTCAGAATCCTTACCAGCAGGGTTCCCAGGGACCACTGTGCTGGATTGAGTTTGCGTAGGAAGTGAACCTAAATTCATCCCTGGTTTATTTTGATCCAGGTTTCTGAGAAATCATTTTCTTTATTCAGGGGCTGGGGTATTTTCCACTTTTACCTGTTTAAGAATCTGCATTTTGAACAGGGGGAAAGAATATCTTTGACCTTTGACACCTTTTCCTCTTTCCCTTTCCCCATCCAAAAAAACAAATCCACCCTCTCTTTCATGTCCTAGCATACTTTTATTCCCATTGTATTTTATGGAGACTTTCTGTCCTCTTCTAGTGTCGGCTCTCAGATAGGCAGGTTTCCGTGTTCTGACAGACAGTTAGATATACACTCCAGATTGAAGTCAAAATATTTTGTAATCAAACACCTTACCAGCAAATGACCAAAGAGATGAGTTCAAATAAGGTGTTGAGTAAAATATCTAAAAGAGTTTTGAGGCAGTAATTGGCAATAGAACGTCAGCATTTCTCTGAAGATAGAGTCTGCCTCAGAATCGAGAAAGGCATACTGTCATCTCAAGGGGACCCATGAGAGTAAGACTCCTGTCACTGCTTCTCAGAATACACTCTAAACTGATGGCCCTTCTCAGAATCAGCCTCCACCTGAGGCAGCCCTCTAAGCCCCGGGCAAACATTAACACGCTGCAGATTTTCACCATTAACAATGAAGTGCTTCATTATTCTGAGCCTCAAATGAAGCATGAAATGCACCCATTCATTCAATAAATATTTATTGAGATCTACTATGCTCCAGGCACTGTGCTAACAGCTGCTTAGAGAAAAAAAAGAAAAATTTTTTTTCACCCAGCTGCAGTAATTCAATGTGATCTGGCTTAACTAAATTCTTAAGAAGTGTAGTTTTTTTCTCTTTTTTAAATCATGCCAAATCTCAAAATTGAAAGTTCTAAAAAACTAAATTAATAAATTTTTTAAAATGGAGAGGTCTTTCTTGGAGAGTTAAAGAGACCCTTTGTTTTCAGTTATTACAGATTACTTATTTCTTTGCTTTAAAGATAAAAAAAGAGCCATTTTACAGAATTGTGACGTTGATTTGAAACTGTATGTAAATTTGGGGGAAAAACGTTAAATTTATCCAGTTTACTTCTCCAAATATTTTAAAACATAACAGCCTCATGTGATTTTGGGGTGGTTAAACTCTGACAGCTTTCAGAGAAGCTACTCACTATGAATCTAATACCCCAAATCTTCTTTACTGCTCTTTTGACAAATGTATCTATTATCAAGGCTTAAGTGAATTGGCTCCTGTTGTGTACTCAGCAGAAAGGAAAACATCCTGTGTAAAGTTTTCCTGCACAGAAAGATCCCCTATTCATTCCTCCTCCAGTCAAACACAGAAACTTTACTCAGCTTTACTTAGTAGCCCTTTAGTGTTTTGAAACACTGTCTCCAAGTTGTGATGGAGCTAACTGAGGTCCTTGAAGAAAGGAAACCAATGAAACCTTCAAATTTTACATAATCAAACTTCTCACCTTCAACGGAGTGTCATTTAAAACACTGCAAACACAGTTATGCAAAATTTTTGTTCTTAAAGGAAGCAAAGTCCATTCACTTTGATCATTGTGAGAGAAAAAAATTGTGAAGGAATACCTGAGTACATGTTCAGTAAACTGTGGCTATTCATTTTTTCAATTCACATTTCCTAAGCACGTGCTTTTTGCCTTATGCCTGCTGGACACTAGAAAGATGTCATCGGTGTACTCATTTCCTCAGTAGACGTAGGCTCAGGGTCTTCTTGCTCTCTGGCACTGTCTTAAGTGATAAAGAGTAAAGCAAGGTCCCTGCCTTTGAGGAGAAACATGTATAGAAATCAGAAATTATAATTAAACATATAAAAAAGAATTAAAACAGATTTTTAGAAAAAAATATTGAAGCAGGATAAAGATATGGTTAATAATCTTGAAAATAAACTGGAATACTTCACAGTGGAGGATGCACTTGAAGAGGATTTTATGGTAAAAAGACAATTCATCAGGAAAGAGAGAATGAAAGAGAGGGAGCCCGGAAGAGAGGGGGAGGAAGGGAGGGAGACAGACACGGAGAGAGACAGAGACACCCTTCTGGTAGATGTAATGGGCCCAGCATGTGGAAGCATCCAGATGCACAAAAGCCCATGAAATACACATGAGGATGGCCTGCTGGGAAGTAGTAAGTGACAGAGGTAAATTGGAGCCACAGAGTAAATGGCTTGACTTACCATGGGCAAGAGATTGAAATAGGTTTCTTTTTATTTACCAGAAAGAGAAAACTTTGTCTTGTTTTGTTATACTTTGTTGTTAGCAAACCTCTACTTTTTTTTTTTTTTTTTTTTTTTTTGCGGTTCGTGGGCCTCTCACTATTGTGGCCTCTCCCGTTGCGGAGCACAGGCTCTGGACGCGCAGGCTCAGCGGCCATGGCTCACGGGACCAGCCGCTCCGCGGCATGTGGGATCTTCCCAGACCGGGGCACGAACCCGTGTCCCCTGCATCGGCAGGCGGACTCTCAACCACTGCGCCACTAGGGAAGCCCCTCAAACCTCTACTTTTAAAGAAAGTTTGGTTGGGGGTGTAATAAAGGGGAGAGGATGAAAGGCTATTGAAGCCATCCCAAGCACACTTGATGAGGGCTCAGTCTAAGGGAGTGATGGTGGTGTGTGGGATAATGGTAAGACACCGCAAGTTAAAAAATAAGGGCTCAGGGTCTGGATATGTGAGTTGTGAGCTGTTTCAAAGGGTATATTCATTTCCTGTGGCTGTCATAACAGAGTATCACAAACTTGGGGCCTTATACAACAGAACTGTATCCTTAGATAGTTCTAGAGGCTGTAAGTCTGAAATGGAGGTGTAGGCAGGGCCATGCTCTCTGCAGGCTCTAGCGAGGACCCTGCCTCGCCTTTTCCTAGCTTCTGGTGGTGGTACTTCATCCTTGGCCTCCCATGTGTAGCAGCTGCATCACTCTGATCTTCGCTTCTGTTGTCACATGGAGTTCTCCCTATCTATCTCTGTCTTTTCATTTTATAAAGATACTAATTATGTTAGATTAGGGCCCACCCTAGTGAATTCCTCTCAATTTGACTACATCTGCAAAGACCCTATTTCCACATAAGGTCGTATTCAGAGGTACCAAGCATTAGGACTTCAACATATCTGTTTTGGGAGATACAAATTAACTCATAATCAAAAGTTTTGGCGTAGATGACTTGGATGGATATTGATGCTATTAAAAATACACGGGGTCGGGGGAGGGAAGAAAACTTGGGGGGTAAGATAGAGACAGAGTTTAATTTGGGGACATC
This sequence comes from Grampus griseus, assembly GCF_964374135.1. Classification (NCBI taxonomy): domain Eukaryota; kingdom Metazoa; phylum Chordata; class Mammalia; order Artiodactyla; family Delphinidae; genus Grampus; species Grampus griseus. The sequence continues at coordinate 65,404,358 of NC_139001.1, forward strand.
TTAATTGTGAGCTATGTGCAAGGTAGCTAAGTGATGGTGAGCAGTAGGTATTTGGAGGTTTTAAGAAGATAAGTCAGAGTTGTAGACAGGTTGGAATTTTGTATGTTAATTTTGAGGTCAGGTTCCCTGGGAAACCAACTCTGGGTAGTGTTCTCGGGTTCAGCACCTAACACCTGTAAGAAGTGAGGGAAGCAAGATGATTGCACAGAGGGAGAAGCTGAAATTCTCTGCAGTTGCAGCAGAGGCCTCAGCTGACCCTGCAGGCACCTCTGGCACTGGAGTGACCCTTTGGAGTAGTCCCAAGTTGAAGCAAGGGGTCAGGACTTTGTGTGCTCCGCACCAGTCCGTCGCTGGATACAGGCTCTCCCCCCACTCTTCCAGGCCAGGGGAGGGGATGTAACCTTGAGTGAGGTAGCTTCCTTCTGTATTTCAATTCCCAGAGAGGGACTCAGCTGTGAGCCTTCAGCTGCCAACACTCCTAGCAGGTGGAAGAATGAGTGGCTTGTCTGAAAGGGGGACTGGGGCAGTGCACCACAGCATCCACTGCAGTACAGGGACCATAGAAAGGAAGAGGACAAGTGATCAACTCAGCACTTGAGAAGTGGACACAAGAAAGCACCAAAGAGACCAAGGAGAAAATGTATACATTAGTCTCTTTCATATAAGCTATGTAACTTTCCTCCTTAAAACAACCCAGGAAAGTGGATAATATGAATCTATATTTACTAAGATGCTAAAAGATTAAGAAATGATGCTGGTTAGTCACTGATGTTTCTAGGGTTCTTTAAAAATTTGAGCTCCAAGCTTTAACCACCATAATACATATCATATAGAAAGGCAAGAGAGTGGATAGGAATATAATTATTTTCTGTTATATCTCTGTAATGTTGCAATTCAGGATCAGATTTTCAGTTCTAATGGTATTGTGCATTTGCTGATTCGTGTTCAGTGTCTAATCCTCCTTAATGTTAATTTATTAGCTTATAGTTTACTTTGATAATACAGCAGAGCAGAGCAAAGTACAGTCCATAAGAGAATAATAAACCAGTCCATTGAGGATGTATTAAGTAAGGGATTATATCAGGTCGAAGGCACATGAAAGGAGGTGGCACCTAAGCTAGACCCTAAAGGATGGAGATCATTTCATTGTGTGAATGTGGTGGAGAAGGAAATCCCAGGCAGAGGAACAAACATTCATGTTGTTCATCTGATTCACTCATTCATTTTATCCATCCACCTATTCATCTATTCAGTATTCAATTTTTGAAAGCCATCATCTTTGGAGAAACTTAAATGTGCTTACTTGTTATTAAATTCATTCCTTTTATTGATTTTATAAAAAGTTGTTTAAATATTTATAGTCATCAAAGTTAAATATTTTATTTATTTTTAATATATGGTGGTTTTAATTACATTGTTATTAGGTCTATCTCTCCTTAGATTTTTTATAAAGTTTTTTCCACAAAGAGGCAGTTGCAGGCAGTTTAGATTTCTTCTCTTTACTGCATTTTAGAAAATATAATAATCTTCTCCAGAAATGCTTTTGATTTGGCAAGATTTAGGGATTAGTTTCAATTATACCTTTGGGGGAAGCTGACATTTGATCCTATCTTTTATGCATAGATTCTTGCAAAAACAAAACAAAGCACCCCTACAGAATTTTACTTAGATAATTTCTTTTTTGCAGATTGGTTCCAAACTATTTGAAATTATTTTCATCTTTATTGGATTTGTTCTTGTGTCTAAAAACAGTGACATTTTGGTCTGACATTTAAATCAATGTTTCTTAATTTTTATATTTTGATAAATTTGAAAACATTCCTTTCCTGTAATGCTGTTTGAAATATCAAAATTAAAAGTAAATCAAGAAATGCTAATTTTAGAAGATGCTTCAAAAACCACATACTCTCAACTCTCACCTCATTCCAATATTGAGGATCACTTATTTTAAAATGTTTGTTATGAAGAGCAAGCAGAATGCAAAAGATTGCCGTCGCACATTATATCAATAGTGTTTAAATTCATCTCCTAAATAACAGAACTATATTACTGTTTAGTTCATTATTTCTAAATCTGTGTTGAATGATATTTAATCTTATTACTGTGTTTCAAATACATTGCTTTGCGTTGAGCATATAGCATGCATTGTCAAATATAACTAATTTCTACTTACAGGTATATGTCTTTAAACATTTCAAATCTGTTGATTAAACTGTTCCATCATGCTGCATTTACAGACTTCAGTACCTGACCTTCTTACTTCTCACAGGGGTAAAAACAAACTGGATCCATCAAGATGCAGCTCTGTGCTTTTAACCAGGCACAGACATATGTGACCACTTTTACACAGGTTACCTAAAAAAAAAATCATACATATGTATATGATATTTTTTTTCAGTGTCATGCATGCTGTTCAGCTACAAAATCTCTCTGCCTGACCCATTGCAAGAAAGTTACAACATATACAATTTTTCCATAGATAAATTGACATCACAGCATGTCACTGGGGCAATTCCATCGTTTTTTGTTACTCTATTGCTTAATTCCTTGATACAGCTCTCATGTCCTTAGGTGATTTCAAGTGCATGATCTATAAATTTTATTGGCTGGATTATAAAAGTTAGTATGTAACAGAAGCCACTGAAGCAGTATTTAATTAAAAAAACCTCTATCAACTTCCCCTCCTAATTTAAGCCATACAGTTGACCCTTGAACAACAGGGGTTTGAACTGCGTGGTTCCACTAATACTGGGATTTTTTCAGTAATAAAGAATACAGTACTACACGATCTGTGGTTGGTTGAATCCACGGATGTGGAACAGAGGGTGCTGAGGAACGGTGGATGCGGAGGGCTGACTACGAGTTATAATCAGATTTTAGACCTCACAGAGGGTTGTGCCCTGACCCCCATGATGTTCAAGGGTCACCTGTATATATATATAGATGTATGTCATACTAAACTGTCAGGTTTATTGCAATGAGAGTAGAGTTTTAATATTCTCACCATAATAACAACAAGGAAATGGTAATTATGTGAGGTGAAGGACGTATTAACTAACCTTATTGTGGTAAACATTTCACAATATATACATGTATCTAATTATCACATTGTTTACCTTAAACTTACACAACGCTGTATGTCAATTACATCTCAGTAAAGCCGGGGGGAAAAGATAAAAATTGTCACATTCAAATTCAGTAAATTAAAACTCAAGAAATAATTTTTGTGGGAGAAATATTTCAGGCATAAACATAAAATTCTTGTAACAGGAAAGGACCTTTCTAGTGTTAGTCGTGTATTCACAGGTAGGGAAATTGAGACTCATACAGTTTCTGAGTACACATGTAGAAAGTTGGAGACAGAGCCAAAGTACCCAGCTTCTAGGCCAGACTTTGAGTATGTTTTGAAATTATTTTAAGCACAATGATAACTAGGACTTTATTTCTTTAATTAATTCAGTAATATTTGATTTTTATTTGGCAGTATATAAAATGAATCAATTAATAATTTACTGGCTCTGCCTATGAAGGAATGAGTTGTAAATGCCTGAAATGATTAATTTGATTCCAGAGCAGATTTACACACTGATGAGACTAAGTTTCTGATTATGTACATTTGGCCCTCTGTATCCATGTGTCCTGCATGAGCAGTTTCAACTAATCGGGATTGAAAATATTTGGGGAAAAAATTCCAGAAAGTTCCCAAAACCACAACATGAATTTGCTGTACACCAGCAACTATCTATATGCATATACATTCTATTTACAACTATTTACGTAGCATTCACATTGTATTAGGTATTATGAGTAATCTAGAGATGATTTAAAGTATAAGGGAGAATGGAAGGATGTGCATATGTTATATGCAAATACTACACCTTTTTATATAAGCGACTTGAGCATTTGCAGATTTTGGTATCTGCTGGGGCCCTGCAGCCAACCTCCCAGGATACCGAGGGATGACTGAATATATTTCATGATGAGATAGATATACATGTAGCCTCAAGAAAGATAAGAGGTTTAAATGGAACATATTACGAAGTGAACACTAAACCTGTCAATAAGACATGAAACACTGTCCCTAAAATTAGAAAGATTAATATGGATTGCTGTATCTGGCTAACACATATAAAAGAAATATACTACTAAGATATAATATCTTGTTTTAATTTTAGTATAACCTGTTGAATGAATGAACTCTAAAATTCCTTGGAAGGAAAAAAATCCACATTAATAAGAATCTTGCCTTTTTTATATTTAATGCAGTTCATATTTTCAATTTCTCTGTCATTGTTAGGATGTTTGTATTATTGTTTTCCGTTTGCAATGATGGAAGCAAAACTCTATCCTAAAATTGATACACTCTAGGAATAGTAATGATAGGAGTTTCAAATTTAAAAAGAAACATATAATTGTTCTAGTTTACTTGCAGTTAATTTTAAAGGTGCTCCTAGGTAAAAGACATATTTTTCTATTTCAAATTGATGGTGATTTACAGGCAATATTTTAGAGAACCATTTTATTCCAAAATGCAGTAAATTTCCTTCCCCTAGAACATAAGTAAAGATGTACACATATACAATAGAATCTATATATGTACAGCTAAAACACAATTTTTGAGAAAACTGTTTCTAGAAATATATATGTGTGTGTATGTGTGTGTGTGCTTAATTCCTAAATTATTATTACTTTTTTTTTTTTTTTTTTTTTTACCAAACTACTGTTAGAAAACTTGAGGCACATATTAAGGAGTGGTTGTTCTCCAGATAAACAAAAATTCAGTTGCAAAAAATTGACTTGAAATACAATACTTTTCTTTGTCAGAAGCTACCTACATAAAGGTTAGGAAAAATATATTTTATCTGTGCCAAATTTTATTTTACATTGTGTTTGCAGTATTAGAAGCCCCGGTATTTAAAAACTATTGGAACGTTCCAATTGGAATTGTTGCAATTGGAATTTCTTTCCTTGTCCTTCCTCATTATGGGTAGTTTTAGGGAATACCATTAATCACTCAGATGTACAGGTAGTTTGTTTTTTGTCATTTCCTTTTTTATTATAAATAATATTGAGTGACCTTGAGTCATAGAGTATATGCTTTTACCTCACGTTTTCCTGTCATGTTTGCTTGTGTTCCAATCCGTATTTACCTACTTGGAGTTCCCTAGCAGGCCGCAAAAGTAGAACTGTTTAAGTGTTCGTTCCTAAAGTTTTTAAGGTATTTCTTCTGATTTGGCCCACTGTATTCCAGCTTTTTAAATAACTATCCTCTGCAAATAGCAGTTCTGTGTTAGTGCACAAAGCCTTTGAATAATGGGGGTTGCTTTACCTTTCAAGACCTTACTGGTGAATGCCATTTGCCTTTCCATTAGAAAGAAGTTGATGATACTGTAGGATCTGGCTGAGAAATCTATAGCCGGTCAGATCTTATATGGCCCAATTTTGCTGCATTTGTTTGTTTGTTTTCATACGCAAGATCTTGATCTTGATCTTTCAGCCCCGTAAATTGTCCTGTTATTGAATAGAAAGTACCCTAGCTAGAAGATTCTGGGAAAACTAGGAACTTTCAGTAAACTATTTGCTTTATTTTGAATTTCGCTGGTGGTGACTGTGATTTGACCTCATTATTTCTCCATCAACTAATACTACAAACCATCTGACCCTGTGATGGAGTTGTTAAGTAGATTTCCTGCTGAATGAACAACTATTCCCAAAAAGCCTACACAGCTTCTCTAGTAGCGATAAACAAAACACTAGGAAAGGAAAAACTCCATTTTCTTGCCCTTTATATGAAAAAGTGCTGGAGTTTTAGTTGCCCATAATGTGAAAAAAGAATTTACTGTAACTAGTAAATAAACTATTTTCTGCTAATTTAAATGGAAGTGAAATGAAAATCTAGATCACAGAGAGGAAAAAATATTTAATTTTCCATTGATGAAGTGTATCTGGAGTACTTTTTAACTTTGGTCATTGCCTTTTTTTTTTTTTAACATCTTTATTGGAGTATAATTGCTTTACAGTGTTGTGTTAGTTGCTGCTGTATAACAAAGTGAATCAGCTGTATGTATACATGTATCCCCATATCCCCTCCCTCTTGCGTCTCCCTCCCACCCTCCCTATCCCACCCCTCTAGGTGGTCACAAAGCACCGAGCTGATCTCCCTGTGCTATGCGGCTGCTTCCCACTAGCTATCTATTTTACATTTGGTAGTATATATAGGTCCATGCCACTCTTTCACTTTGTCCCAGATTACCCTTACCCCTCCCCATGTCCTCAAGTCCATTCTCTATGTCTGCGTCTTTATTCCTGTCCTGCCCCTAGGTTCTTCTTAACCACTTTTTTTTTTTTTTTAGATTCCATATATATGTGTTAGCATATGGTATTTGCCTTTTAAAAATAATTTTGAGAGAAAGCAGAATTCCAGAGAGACTGGAAAACGATTTGAGGGACTTTGAGGGGCCCAGAAGCCAAATCATGTAAAGAAACGAAATATCATTACTCTCAAAATAAAAAAAAAAAAAAACCCACAAATGGTAATACCATAGGTAATCTTTAGTTTTAAAAGGCTGAAAGGGGTAGTGTTTGCATTTCTTCAGAAGGCAAAAAAAGAGCCTAACAATTGCAAGGGAGAGGAAAGCATATTTTGGCTTTAAAATTCAAGTTATCCCATAATAGAACGGTAAACTTGGAAAAACAAGCATAGTAGCTATCTGTGGAATTCCTCTGTAAATGTTCTTTGATCGTTTATTCTAAACTTTACCATTTCATTCCTCATTATAGATTCAGAGCCCTCATTATAGATATCAATTGTAAAATTAGGCTATAAAATTAAAAGATGGGTGATAATTGATTTGAATCTAATAGAAGTCTTTCTTGTTTATTGACATACAGTGGAGCTTAGTGTATCACTAATGTCTCCCATAATTTTTCTGCCCTTATATGCCCATCCTTTCCTTTTGATTTGCTTCTTTCAATCTTGCTGTCCTTTGGGTTTTTTTGTTTGGACGTTCAGGTGAAATAACTATTCTAGACTCTGCTACTCAAAGAATACCTTTCTTGTGTTGTGTGAAGCAAACAGCCTTATAGCATGTACTTTAAACATGACATCTTTCGGATGTTTTCAACACCAACCATCCTCTTTGAATAAGGCTTTTGTGGAGTTCTGTGTTTTCTACAGTGCTGCTATATGTTGATAGTGTTTTTGATTTTGAGTGCCAGATTGTCACGTTATTAGACAATCCTACTTCATACCTCTCGAAATAAATGACCAACTAGCATTAACCACCATCCTATACTAGCATCAAATAGGCTTACAATGAGATCGCCTATTTCAGGAAATGACAGTAACAAATTTGTAAGTGACCAGCCTAGGGCAGTTTTTCATATGACACCTATATTTAACAGAGTTTCTAACTATATGCAGTGTTGTAGAAAACACACCTTCAAGACAAAAGGAGATCCATGAAGAATAATTAAGCTTTAATTTGATCATATTTTCAATAGTGAAATAGCTACATAAGTTTATAATCAAGAGTAGGATGTTTCAAAACTACTTCAGTGTTTTATGGATGCTTATTGAAGAATATAGAAACACATGTCAAAAAGTACATATATATAGTATAGTAATTACCTAAAGGAAATAGAATCAGGGCGAGAGTGGAGGGGACTTGTATTTTTCATCACATGCTATTGTACATTTGAAATTTTTGAATCAAGTGTATAGGTTTTATTTAAAGGAAAGAAATAAAAAAATTAGAAAGTACCTACAGTCAATACCATATTATTTAATAAAAAGTCAGGAATGCTAACTATAGCATATTTCCTATTTTATACTATACTAGTGAGTCTACCTTTATGGTCCTATTTTTACACTTATTTCTATTAATATGTAGACCACGACAGATTAAGAATTATCTTTGTTGACAAGCAAAGAAGTAATAGACAAGAAGTATATTTCACATTTTACTAAAAATAAAATCGATGTGAAATTTTAAAATGACCTATTTATAAAACCAGAAGGGAACTTTTTCATACTGAAGTATTTATTTCACTGCTCTTAGTATAGTATAACTATTCTTCCATTTCCAAAATCACAAGAAAACTAAATAGTAAATGAGTATACAGAAATGAAAATAATCATATAATTAATTATATAAAATGATACAAATGATTGACTTGATCTTTACTGTATACTAAATAAGAATAAAAGAAGATTCAATAGTTAAATCTAGCAATGCCTACTATGAGATTTAAAAGAATTTACCTTCAAGAGAAAACCTTTGTAATAGATGTTAGCCTTTCTATTTAAAAATGTCCTTTTTGGACCCTGTTAAAGAAACTTCTGCTTTAGTAGGTATGAAGTTTAAAAGCTGAATAGATTAAAACTAAACTGTCTATATTGCTAGGACATGCCCATAAATATTTAACATTATATACAGTACTGAAATAGCTACTTGTGAATACTTAATGCGTTCCCAGGAAAACATTGAATTCCTAAAAACATTCTAAACATTGAATTTGGCTTGTGATACAAATTATAGTTCATATTAAATATTTTGATAATTTCTGTTCCAGTGAGGAATAATTTTGAATAACTGTCATTTATGATGTAAGATCCGAGCCAAACTCCGAATTTAATTGACAAAATATTGCCATAAAAGTTATGGGGGGGGGAAGCCTTCAATGGCAAGAATACACGTCATAAAATCATCTTAATTTTTACTTATAAATTAACTTGGTATAAGTCAGCTTTGTTACTGCTCTTTTAAAGAGTGAGAAAACCAAATGTTGAGGTTGAAGATGCTTTCATTAATTTAACATACATCAGGGTTCTGCAGATTTGAAACATTTTATTTAAAAGTTGTTACAAGGTGAGAGAAAAATCATTATAACTATATCCTAATTGTCAGCATTTTGGCTAATAGCAGGGAGGAGCTTTGTATTCTATCAGCTATTTCACCCACTGCTTTTCCTCAAGGTCCAAGCCAATAACTTATTTTCAGCATGGAAATGTTTGGTCTCATCTCCACAGAATCATAGTGCCTTGTCCTTCAATTCCCTAGTGACAGTTCACTTGCAACTGAAAGGTCAGGAATTGAAGACATCAAATAATTGTAGTCTTTTAGATATGGTACTTAAAATGGGTTTTTGTGGTAATTGGCACAATAGGACATATTAATAATTATAAGTTTCCCCATTGTTTCCTGGAGTAATATATATTTTAAAACCTTAAGTCTTACAGGATATTGTCTTACAATTAATTTTTATTTGTTTTTTTAAGTAATTTTAGATTAATTCAATCAGTTTAACCTGCTTCTTAAGTGAAATTTCATATTGATACTGTTAATAACGTAATATTCTAAAACTCTTCGACTATGTGGGAATAATACTGCTATGCCAATGTAGATTAGAAGTAGTAATTTAATAGTGTTCATAATTCTTTACCTCAGTTATACAAACCACTTTGCTTACATCATTCCTTATGTTCAATTCTTATCAATGCCTTTTTTACTGATATTGAATACTGTGTGATAATAATAGTACTGAGAATTTAATGTGTTACCCATAAAGTATACTTTTAGCTTCCGAAGTCATTCTCTAAAAGTTAATATTTTAGTTTGGGCCTATGATCTTAATGCAAATCAATAGATTGAAGAATCAATTTAAATGAAATAAGTATTTCCTCATTTTTAGCACTTACATTTGTTTGAATTATTCTTAAAAAAACAAGTAAAGCTGTAATCTTATTAAGAGAAGTACATGCTATAATAACTAGTAGTTTTCAATATTCACATGTCGTTTAGCAAATGAGAATGAAAATTGAACTCTTCCATTGATGTGCTGCTCTACCCCTTATAAAATAATATTAGGAAAATTTGACACAGTTTTGCTACAATTGCTGTATGTATTTTATCTAAAACTTTCTGTGTATGTGTGTGTTTGTAAACATCATGTTTGATCACAAAGTTCTGGGTGGGGAAAATTTGTGTTATGATCAGTTTTATGATCATAATGACAATGAGTTCATTCCTCTCATGTGTTGGTCTGCCATGTTCAATTTCATGGAGTCTTTGTTTCAGAGTTTGCATGTGGTGCTCACTTTAGTAGCCACTATCTCTTGACATTATAAATAATATTTATGATCTCTTCTACTGTATCCTGAAATTCTATCACTGAAATAGGTGGTATTGGATAAGATAATTACTATGGTCTTTGACATTTTGATTCCAATACAGTATTTGACTTTTTTTGTTTTGATGAAAGGCCTTCTATCTATATCATCCTGATACATATTCTCAAATCTAAGCGTTAATAGAAAAAAATATGTTTGGATTTCATTTTACACTGATTTTATTCTTTTTAAAAATTTTAAGTACCAACAAGCTTTTTCTGCCAGTTGTCAGATCTGACCTTTCAGTTATCAGGTGTTGGCAATTTGGCACTTGTATATTATTTCTATCAGGGTCTTGGTTGTTCTAAAATAGTAATTATTGGTGTATACAAATTTATATTAAACATAAAACAAAATAAAAATGTGGCCAATACTTTGCAGATGTTATAGTTTACATAAAAATATTACCTTAAGACTAATTCTGTCCATAACTTGTTAGCATACGAAAAATAAGGAAATGTATTTTTCACAGGATGTGTAGATAGAAAGATCAAGCACAGATGCATTGTAAGGTGACCTGACCTCAATGTATGTTTATATGTTTTTATGGCCATCATACTGTTAATCTCTTTTCATAACACTTTGCATGACTCTGATTATCAAATATGGTTTTAATGCAAGATTTGAATGAACCCTAAATGAACTCTCTGGTGGGGTGGTGAATTTCTTTTTAGAGGCTGAACGGATCGAGTTCCTCTGAGTGCAGCACAGTTGATAACCCTGTGCCAGGAGAAGGAGAGGAAGCAGAGGCTGAGCCTGTAAATTCAGATGAGCCAGAGGCCTGTTTTACAGATGGTAAGAGAAAAACTGAGACCTCAGTTAGCAGCCATTTATTAGTGTTTTGGCTTTGGTCTTAAAACCTAATACTTACTGGGGGTTGATGAGTAAAAAGTCAGAAGACTCTATTCCATGCTGATTCAGTCATGGCTCTGTGACTAAGGGCAAGTTGCTGGAGCTTTCTAAGCTTCAGTTTCCACACTTACGATATGCTACTAACAGTAATTTATGATGGTGATGCTGTTGTACTATATAGCACTCTACTTACTGAAAGATGTTCATATTCTCCTTTAGATCCTTAATTCATGTTCTCAGCTCCATGGAACCAGTAAACAAATTAATGGGGTAGATGGTACTGTTGTCCTTTTCATCAAAAGCTGGAGCTACTCTGTCAGGAAACCATTTGAGACAGTTGACCATAGTCTGTCTCAAACTTCTTCCTTCCCTTGGTTTCAGAGGCCACACTCTACTTTTGTTCTTCTTTTACATCACTGAGAATTCTGAGTTTCTTCCCCTGTTTCTTTTAGTGACTATTTTTTATGCACAAACCTTAAATAATGACGTTTCCCCACATTTTGATGCTTGGTTATCTACTTTTCTTATTCTCTAGCCCTAAGTGGTTTCATCCACGTCTGTGGTGTAAGCAACCATTTCTGTACTGTTGCTCTTAAATCTTTATCTTTACCCCTGACTTCATTCAAGTTCCAGATCTGCCTACAGCTCCCCATTGCTCATCTCCATCTGTTGTCTTTAAACAACAGTTGAATAAGTTCAAAACAAACTTCAGTGGGGTTTCCACGTGTAATCTACAGCTTCTTCCAGTCTCTATCACATTTAGTGACGTCATGATCTATCTTGCCTCTCAAGCTAGACTTTAAGTCAGTCCTAACCTCTCCCTTTCTAGCCACAGGTTGATCACAAAACACACAAGTTGATCAGAAACTCTGGAAATAGGGTCCGAGTCCTTCAGGGGATTCTGATGCACACTAAAATTTGAGAACCATTGGTAGGATAAAACCTGAAGTCCTTAACTTGGCATGTAAAGGCCCTTTACATTTGGCCTCAGTGTCTTATTTTATAACAGTGCCTCTTTTCATTCCTTTTCACTTTCTATCTTACTGAATGTCTTACTACTCCTGGAATTTTTCAGGGATTTTATTCAAAGCAGTAACTTTGAACTTGACTTGGGAAAGTATGCAGTTTTCTAAGCAAGTATTGTGTCATCTAAGTAAAAACGCAAACCTAGAGTAGGGTTGCAATGTAATACAATAATTTATTGTACAAGCTTTGGAGCATGATAAATATAAGTTCTAACTGGCCTACTGCTAACTCTCTATGAGACCTTGAGCACCTTTTAATCTTGTACCTCAGACGCCTTATCTGTAAAATGGGTACATTTTACATCCATATCATAGGGATGTTGAGGAGATTAAATGAGATAGCATTAATAAATTAATTAGCACAGTACTGTCTTTCATTTCCTTCTAGTTTCCTTATTGTTTTTAAAGTATTTTGTTAACAATCTTATCTAGAAGCAATGGTAGCCTTGATGCTAATGGCTCACAATCTACTCATGGCCGTAACTCTCAGCATTTGTGGTTTTTTGTAGAAATCACTGACTCGCTTTCATTCTTCAAGATTTTCTCAACCGGTCTCCTATAACACTCATGCAGTAAACAAAATGACCGGCAAATAAAGATATCTGCAAACTACAATGGATGCATGAATTCTCTTTAAATAAAAGCCAAATGTCATTTTTTGTGTGTGTGAGAAGCAAAAAAGTGTGACACTCAATTAATAGAAATTCGTGTTAGCTCAAATTAGTACCATAAGCAAAACACATGGAGTTTTCTTTAGAAGTGTTCACGTTAAAGGCATTTAAGAGTATCACCATGTATTTCAGCATTACGATGAAATTAAATTGACTAGTACCATGTAAACTTAAATTTGTACGGATGCTACCAAGATTTCTTCCACACATTTTATGAATGACCCTGACTTAAAATTCTAGGATAACCAGAAAGAAGTTGGGCTTATCAAACAAATTATGGCTCTATATCAGAAAAGGGCTTTAGAAAACCTTAAACCCTCTGCAGAAAGTATTAATGCTAAGCTATTTCAGACTGTAGGTGCTATCTTACTGAGATCAAACTTTACAAAAGTTATTTTAATCCCATAAAATACCAATGAGAATACTTATATATATAAGTATATATATATAATATATATAATATATATAATAACATATATAATAACATATACCAATGAGAATACTTATATAATACTTATATAATACTTATATAATGACTTTGAGTCTAGTATATAAGAGATATTATAGAAACACATTTTCAGTGAATTGTGGTCTTGACCACTGAAAATTTACTGGGAACCAAAGTTTCAGTTGTACAAGATGAATGCATTCTGGAAATCTAATGGACAACAATATGAGTATAGTTAACAATACCGTGTTGTGTACTTGAGATTTGCTGAGGGTCGATCTTCAATGTTCTCAACGCACCCAAAGAGAAGAAATTGGTAACTACGTGAGGTGTTGGCAATTTAATTAACTTGATCGTGGTGATTATTTCACAGTATAAACCTATATCAAATCATCAAGTTGTACACCTTAAATATATACAATTTCTAATTGTCAATTATACCTCAGTAAAGCTGGAAGAAATGGGCAAAATAGGAGAAGAATAGGCAAAATCAATCTACAAAGATAGAAGTCAGACTAGTGGTTACCTTTAGCGGGTACAGATTGGGAAAGGGCATGAGGGTGATTTCTGGGTGCTTGGAAATGTTATATCATGACCTACATGGCTGTTACATGAGAATATCAATCTGTATACTTAAAATATGTGTACTATACTGTATGTATGTTCTCAATGTAAATAAACAGATAAATATATTTTTTTAAATGACAAGAAAATATACTGGCAAACACACATCTCTGAGTCATATCACTTTGAGCAGCTGTGCTCCACTCGAGACTTTATACTCACCGGACCTGCTGGGCTAAGAGGCTCAGCCTGATAAATTAAACAGGGCAACCAATTTTCTGAGCCCTTCAACCCTTTATCCACTTAATCATTCTTTTATCCAATCAACGAATAATCGTTTAATACCTTCTGTCTGCCAGGCCCAGACCTGAGCACTAGACAGAGATAGAGCAGGGAAAACAAAACAATGTTTCTTACCCAAATAAATAGATAAATATTTAGTAGGTCCGATAAGTGATACATGCTATGGAGAAGTAAAGTGAAAATGGGAATATTAAGACTGAGGGGTAGAAGCCTACTCTCATAGAAACAGAGTGGTCAGAGAAGGCCTTTCTAAAAAGATAACATTGGACCATGCAAATATATGAAGGAAGAGTATTTTAAGCAGAGTAATGAAGGCACATGCCCTGAAGTGGCGATATGCACATTTGAAAACAAAATCAAGAGACCGGTATGAGTAGAACAGATTGAGAGGTGGAAAGGGTGATAGAAGTTGAGGTTAGAGACACAGTAGAGGCCAGATCTCAAGAGGACTGAAAAACATAAGAATCTCATTTAGAAGTCTTACAAAATGCCATCTTAAGAGCAGATAGGTGGATAGCAAGGGCAGAAGCTGAGAAACCTCTTGGATGTCCCTGCGGTAATCCAGGTGAGAGATGATGGGAGCATAGACTACTGTGGGAGTATTGGGGATGGTGAGAGTATGAGATTCTGAGTATATTTTCAAGTTAAAGCTGAAGGGATTTGCTGGTGGATTCGATGTTGGGTGTTAAAGCTTTCTTCTCTTCAGAAGAGTCAAAGATGACACCAAGCTTGGGGCCTCAAGAAACTGGAAATAGATGGTTTCCACATGAAGAGTTCAAAATGAGTAGGCTTGACAGGATGGAAAATTGGGAACTTGTTTACTCATAGTGGAAATGACCCTTACCAAGTCGTGATTGGTTGAGAAGTGTTGCGCTAGAACCAGTGCCAATTTGCAGTAGCATTTGGCCTCTAGAGGTTTTTGTTACCTGAAAGGCAGCAGAAAAATCAAAGGAAGTGGGAGAGTTAAATCAGAATAGTTGTGTTTCAGTGAAGACGAATGCTAAAATGATTTTGTTGTTCATAGCCTCACATCCACTGATCCTTTTTAACTTCGTAACTATCACTTTATTCATTTGCATCTTGTCCCTCTTCACCTTTTTCTCCTCCCTGTTATTCTGTGTTTTTCCTTAGTTCTGTTTCATTAGCTTTATCATTCAAGACTTCAGGTACCTTCCCCAGATCTGGTACTGCTCTTTCACTATCCTTAATTCTCCATGTCTTTGCAATCTGTGTAATTATGAACATGACATGACTCTGATTCTGCTTGGTTTTATATTATACTCCTTTTGGATTATACAATTAGTAACTCACAAAATCAAGATTAAGGTGTGAGAAGGATACACTCTTTTCCTTAAAATAATGTATTTTCTATTAATTTAGTAGGAGGAGCTGACTCAACTTTCCCCCCAAATGTTCTGAGTTCCACTTCCTATAAAATAACTAATTCTAAGTTTAGTAACACAATAACCAACTCCTTTGTGCCTATTTTTGTCTTTTTTTGGAAAGAAAATGTGGACAAAAAACTTGTTTTAAAGGATTTAGAAGTTTTTAAGAAGTGTTTAAAAAAAGACATGTTTTCCTAATAAATTTTTATATTAATTATGTGGATCATGCGATTATATTTTTATTAATGACTAAACTTAGAAGAGGCCTGTGGTTTCTTTTTTATTTGAAAGCATTAGTTTAACATGATGAAACACAATAGAGATTTTATTTAATGGATCACAAGAGCAAATTAATGAAACCACCCAAAAGAAATAGCATTTACCCATGGGGACCTATTAAAATGTTTGAGACATTCTGTGCTGTATTTACATTTAATTAATAGTCCTTTTAAAAAAGAAGGTGTGATATAACGTTGCTAACCAGCTAGGTTGGAAATCTCTTGGGATATGCCTTTGCATAAAAGCTAGACAGGCAGTGGTCCTATTCTCCTGCTCAAAATAAGAGAGAAACTCTCTGAGGTGTGATAAATCCTGAGGACAATACTTATGAACCTTCATCTCAGATAAAAAGTTTACTTACTTTTCTAATTAGAATATATAGTGCCTTTTCCTGCCTCAATCATAAGAATAATATTATCTTCCACCTTAAGACCTACAAAAAGAAATCCCAAATAGTAAAATCTTTTAACCAAAGAGGTAACTTTCTCCTCTGGTAATTGTACTTGATGCAGATAGATTCTGTTCTGCACAAGATCTTTGTTTTTAAAATAAATTCGAAAGTCTCAAGCATTAAGTTAATAAAAAAAATTCCATCTTAAATTTTTCCACTCTATCTGGTGTTTTCTTTTGCCCCGAAAAAGATGATCTGGTGTCAATTTTTGGCCTTACCTTTTACTATTTTTTCATATCATTTTATAAAATATTCTTTCTTTACTAAATGCATTTGAGATATAAAGTAATTGTTTTAGATACAATGAAGATAAATTCTTTCAGATCTGAGGTCATGTGAACTGTAATTAACATTGGATAAATGAAGCCATGTGTATATTTTCCTTTCACCATGTTGTTGTTGTTGTTTTCTGTTTCATCCAAATTTTGTGTAAATTCTAGAATTCACAAAGACACGACCCTTCAGATCATGACTAATGCTTAGATTATTTTAGAACTCTTTTTGGGGGGGTTATGTCTTTTAAGTCAACTATCCCAGCATGTGAATCTGTGTAGAGGATTGTAGTAAGTACTGTGAGCAGAAAGAAAGGGCATAACAGGCACAGTTCAGCCTTCTGGGAACTTAGAAGTTTCCAGAGAGAAAGGACAAGATCACATAAAATTGTTAGCAAAAATGTCAGACTTGGGAGAAAAACATAACTTGCTACATTTCTATAAAACTGGAAATTAAAGTACTAGGAGATACCTCGTATTAAGGATCAATGAATTAATTTCGCTACAGAATCGTAAAAGAAGCCATAACAAGACATTGTCCAAAAAATGTATTTCATCAAGAGAATTCTACCTTTGTTGTTTCAGGACAGACAGCTTATGATTATATGAAGTTATTACTTGATAGGCTCAATATTTTTAATGAAATATATTGTTTCATAGACAAGTAAATTATTTTGAGTGCCTAACTTGCAAACTTCTAAAACAAGTCTCTAAAAAGTGCTGTTCATTCTTGCTTTCCCACCTTCTACATTCCCTCCAAACGAGGTTTTTGATCTAAAATTTTTAAGAGAATTCACTGTAGTTTCTCTTTTTAAATTCTTCCTTTTTTAAGTAATTTTGATGATTTATTTTTTAATCAACTTTAATTTTTTTTTTAATTTCAATCATTATCTCTCTGAGCCTCTCTTGGTCATAGCTGTGTTCACCAGTCCTTCATGGAACTCTTCCCTGACTTTTCTTTTATTGCAGCCTCTTGTACATTTTCCCCACCCCAACTTTGTCACCTCCTTCAGGGTTTTCTCATCTTCCACCTTTCCCAGTGGTGGACAGGTAAATGTTTAACAACCAGTTCTCCAAGAAAAAGAAAGTATGCATACATCCATCAGTTTACCATATATTTTACTGATATAAAGGATATGTGGTACACAATTTACAGGCAGTAATATAATCAACATCCTTCATTGAACATTCATATAGCTAATTGGTTCCCACAGAATGCTTTTGTTGAATGTTGCCAAAATTTTGTATTTATAAACAACAGTGGTTGCAACTGATGAACAAGTATAGTTTTAACCTGAAGGTTGGTTGGTATTTTCATTTACGTTAATCAGTAAGGTGAGAGTGAAACAAAAAGGCTGTGTGTCAAAACTTGACCCATTCATCAATGATGTGAACAAATATTTGCTGAATCAGATAATAGAATTCGAATAATGAAAGAATATTTCCTCAATTTTTTGTGCTATTCACAGTGTAATGGCTACCAATATGGCATACTTTTTGCTTTATTAACATTTTCTCCATCACTTTCTTAATTCTACTCTAGAAAATCAACAAGCCTGAATTTATAGCATTTGATGACTTTTGTAAAGATTCCCACCATGGCTAATCTCAAACTACTGGTGTGACTTTGCTGCATGTAGAGTTGGGAAGAGATACGTAGTAGCCCAACAGTATAACATATTCTACCAACCAGGTAGAATGCTTAAATATATTCAAGAGCATAGATAATAGTAAAATGTAGAGTAATATATTTTTAGTATTTATTACCTTTTTAAAGTAAGTTATACTTTTAAGTTTATACAATTTAATTTTTTATAACAGCTGCATTTAACAACAGGCTAGCAAAATTTCCTGGCAATTTAACAATAAGTTGTCAAGAACCAGTATGAGTTGGCTCCAGCATACCACTGAATTCTGTCTCTTAATATTGCTGTCCCAGAATGTTCCAGACTTGACCCTTTTCTCTCCTCATCCTAAATACTTTTTTGTGTGTGACCTCAACAACTGTCCTGATCTCAGCTGACACATATGTGCTAATGATTCCTACACATTCTTTTCCAGCCCAGACTTTTCCCCTGAGCTTCAGATTCACACCTCCAAATATCTACAGGATGTCTGTATTTAGAGGTTTCACTGGCATCTCAAACTCATTACCACCCCAAGCAGCTCCTGTTCCTGTGGTCTTCATTTCATTACTGATATCCACCCAGTTGTCTGGGCTTCTCCCTTCCTCTTACATCCCATATCCCATCAGTCAGCAAATGTGTTGATTTTACCGGCCAAATATGTCTTGACTCTGTTATTGCTCTAGTTCCTAACCAGAGCTGCCCAAATCTATCCTTCTTGTTGGGGATACTGAACCAGACCCTAAATGGTTTTCTAGCTCTGGGTCTTCCTTTGCTCCCCACCCCTCCTTCTTCTTCTCTTCCAACTTATCCTCCACAGTTGCTGGAGACATCTATTTATTTTATTATTATTATTATTTTTTTATAAATTTATTTTACTTTTTAATTTAATTTTATTTTTTTTAAATTATTTTTGGCTGCGTTGGGTCTTCGTTGCTACGCACAGGCTTTCTCTAGTTGCAGCGAGCGTGGGCTACTCTTTGTTGCAGTGTGCGTGGGCTTCTCATTGCAGTGGCTTCTCTTGTTGTGGAGAATGGGCTCTACGTGTGTGGGCTTCAGTAGTTGTGGCATGTGGACTCAGTAGTTCTGGTTCACAGGTCCTAGAGTGCAGGCTCAGTACTTGTGGCACACAGGCTTAATTGCTCCGCGGCATGTGGGATCTTCCCGGACCAGGGCTCGAACCTGTGTCCCCTTCATTGGCAGGCGGATTCTTAAGCACTGTGCCACCAGGGAAGCCCGAGACATCTATTTAAATTACAATCTTCCTATGTAATTTTCTGCTTACAACCCTTCACTTACTCCTCGTTAGGATTTAGGATATAGCCAAACTCCTTAAGGTGCGAGAAAATGCTTTCCATAATCTGACCAGTTTCTCTTCCTTATCTCTCATCCATGCCTTTTCTGTACACTTTGCTTTCATCAAAATTCTGAACTACTTGTAAGTCCTGTACACGGCACATTTTGCTGCCTCTTGGCCTGGAATTCCACTCCACTCTTTTTGGCTACTACTTTGATTCAGTTCAGGTCCCACCTCTTCTAGAAAACCTCCTCTGACCTCACTTTCTCAACAAATAAGCCAGGTTAGGTGAATTTCTTCCAAGCTATCAAACATAACCCCAGCGTATCTGTCATTTTAGTTGCATTATCCAGTTATAGTCATTTATTTCTATATCTAGCCGCCTAACCAAAACACAGTAATAGATATCTTGAGGAGAAGAAACTATGTACACAGCTGAGTAAAAAGGTTAATCAATAAATGTTTGATGGGGATATGAATGAATTAACCTAAACAACTTTAAATAAAATATTCTTCAGTTTTTTATGGCAGTGTGTTTTACATCTGGGATTCCAGAGTCAGATTTGTTTTTAACTTATAGTACTTGAAACAGTTTCATCTGTTTCTTGTAATCAAGATCTGTTTCTTTTGAACTGACTTATAAGACCTTCTACTAATTTTTAAAGTGTTACATAGAATGCTGTTTCTCAAAGGGTTTTTTATAGAGGAGTTGAAGAAGCACCAGACTGTAGACTAAATTCATATCAAGAAGGCCATGAAATACATTTTTGTCTTGAGATTTTCATTCATTAACCAATAATTATTTACTGCTCATTGTGTATTAGGATTACATTAGGGCTGCAATCATAAAAAGAACAATATGTGGTTTAAACACTGTAGAGGAGATTGATGAGAAAGTAGGGAAGAACAGAAAACACGAATACATCCCAAGTTAGAAATTACTGATACAAGTATTAAGAAAACACCAAGGAGCGTTAAGAGATGAGAAAAGGCAGCATCCAAGTTGAAACTATTTGAAGCTTCAGGTGTAAGCATTAGAAATTATTTGGTTGAGGAACTATCATAGGGAGCACTTTGCATTAAATAATGTATGTTAAGTATTTTATGTATTCTGAATATCCAGATTTTACATGCCTGTCTTTCTTGCCAGGTTGTGTGCAGAGGCTCCCATGCTGCCAAGTTAACACAGAATCAGGGAAAGGAAAAATCTGGTGGAACATCAGGAAGACCTGCTATAGGATAGTTGAGCACAGTTGGTTTGAAAGCTTCATTGTCCTCATGATCTTGCTTAGCAGTGGTGCTCTGGTAAGTGATCTGACATCTAATGCTTAAATCAATTAAGTCATTATTTTTAATAGATGAGTTGAAGATAAAAATATCATGGCAAATGGTTTTACTTAAAAATTAATCCCTCTGATCAGTCCTAAGGACAAAATTTTAGTTAGCTCAGTAAATATTTACTCCATGCCTGGCATTATTCTTGCTGCCCTGAATGCAAAGTTGGATAAGATCCAGGTACTTTTCTCAAGGAGCTCAGAGAGCATTAGGGAAGTGAGAGGCACAAGTGATACAGAATTGGGATGTGTTTGTAAGTGAAGTATATGCATGATTAAGCTCTGGAGCAGGAAGTGTTGTCTGCTTGGGATTTCAGAACGGTAGATGTGCCTCCAGAACTCGGAGAAGGGAAGCAGAAGAGTCCTGAGGGCTGCACTTCAGTTCTTGCCTTTCAGTTCCATTGTCTTTCATAACCTCTGCTAGCTGCTAGAACCTTCTCTCAGCATCTTCATGGATCTGTCCATTCTCTCTGTTCCAACTTCTCTGTTTTCTTCAATACTGAGGATTACATTTCTACAAAAGTGCTAAGGATCATTTTTAAAGTATTGATATAAGAACTTGGAATAAGAAGAATAAGAATGGCACAAGTCCATGACTATGGACAGGTAGTCCAGTGTTACCACCAAGGATACAGGTCCTTTTGCTTTCATTTTCTCCAACAAAGTGAATATTGTTTAAACTTGAAAGAGAAAAATATAATACTTTAGACCTGTTTCGGTCAGCAGTCATTTTCAGTGGCTTCAGTGAGATCACTTCTTTAAGTCCATTCAGATTATTTCCCACGGGCCTTGTGGCTATGACCACAGTACCATCGTCTATCACTTACTAAAATTTCTTGGAAAGTGTTAAAAGATGTCACATTGATGGAATAAATATAACAGTGATTTGTAGAGCTGAAACTTTTAATGAATGATAAAGTATTGGTGCAAAATTCAAAGGAAGAAACCATCGTCTGTGTTCTATAGCCCTATTAAGCTACTGCATTCATTCATTTAGCAAGCCTTTCCTGCTGTGTTCTTGACACAGTGCTAGGCAGTGGGAATGTACAAGCACATAAGAGCTGAAGGAAAGGGCTTAAATCCTACTTCTGTGTCGAAGTAGAGTGCAGGGTTAGAGAGATTTATAAGAGGAGCTGACCCTGGAATCATGTCTTAAATTACTAGGACTTACCTAATTTGAAGGAGGATAAAAGGGGAGTCAGATGAGTGGAAATCCCTGAATGTGTCAGAGATCATGATTCTTTTAGGGGACTATAAATAATTTCATTCTTTTGCACTCTCTTTCTCTTGACCTCTGGTGATCAGCCCCCTGCACTGGTGCAAAGGCTAGAACTAAGTGTTACACAGTAACTGTAAACCAGAAGAAAGACAGCTGGCCTGTAATAGTATTATATCTCAGTGTTCTCTTTATCAGAATTTCATTTCCTGTTTTTGTCATGAATCATAAGCTTTAAGTTGTACCAAATTTAAATCTGAATATTATTTTCACAGGCTTTTGAAGATATATATATTGAAAAGAAAAAGACCATTAAGATTATCCTGGAGTATGCTGACAAGATATTCACTTACATCTTTATTCTGGAAATGCTTCTAAAATGGATAGCCTATGGTTATAAAACCTATTTCACCAATGCCTGGTGTTGGCTGGATTTCTTAATTGTCGATGTAGGTAATTTTGAGTAAATTTTAAAAGGGGATTTATTCTTACAAATAAGTGTTCTCAAAAACCTTCACTAATGTTAAATATTATCATATTTAGATAGGTGATATGCAAAAAAATTTTTTTTCCAAGGCAGGCATAGCTATACGTTATATCTCCTATGTTCTCTCAGACTTCCTCTATGAGATATTTAATTTTTGATACTGTATGTTAATGATTTCATATTTGATTATTTTTTGATTCACCTTTTTCTCATATACGTTACATAGTTAGTGCCTAGAAAAATGAATGGTAAGATGAACACTTTTGTAATACGATAGTTTTAAAGAAAGGTTAACCAAAGTAAGAAATAATAGAAGGAATGTAGGTTATTTCTTTTCTCTTAACCTGTAAATATGATTGCATCTTTTAAAAATTATAGAATTTATGATATTCAGAAACTTTTTAAAATATTGTCAGTGTTCTTTTCATCTCTCAGATTAAAAAAAACGTTTACAAGTAGAGTTGAATTTATTTTTAGTTAAGAAAGCGATATGGCTATTTAATGATGAAATTTTTTTGTATTTGAAAATCTGAAGTAGTGCTTCTCAATATTTAGGGGTATGTAATATGCAGAATTCAGGGAAGTTATATAGCTTCAATTTGAAATATTTAACATTTTGAAAAAACTAAGTAAATTATATATATATGTGTGTGTTTGTGTGTGTGTATATATATATATATATATATACACACACATACACATAATGCATATAATTATATATATATAATGTTTTCATAATGCAACAGAGAGAGCAAAACTCCACTCAATTGTCTTGCTGATAGAGGTGCAAATCTAGGCATGTGGATTTTGGGGAGGAGCTGAGATTTTTTTTATTTCTCAAAAATTGAGAAATTTATCTAGCACAGTTGCTCTCACAGTGTGATCCCTGAACCAACAGCATCGGCACATGTGGGTGGGAACTTGTTATAGATACTCAGGTCCAACTCTCAGGTCCAACTCTCAGGTCAAACTCAAGTGCTACTAAATCAGAAACTCTGGTGTTGGGACGCAGAAAATTCTTGTAATAAGATCTCCACATGATTCTGGTACATATTCAGGTTTCAGAACCTGATTTGATGTTCTTTTGATTTGATATTCAGAGGATGGATTTGTTTGATTTCTGCAAGCTTCCTGATTAGTTGAAACTTACCTGATTGAGCATTATTCATCAGTAGGGGCATATATCATGCACATACACATGTATACATAAATAAATATATGCATATACATATGTTCTCAGTTACAGACTACATATATTCAATATAATAACACTCATTTAACAGTGGTTTGGAGATCAGGTTAACCATTTCCTTAGGGGTTATTCAAATTATCATAGACATTTTAAACCTTTATTTTTTTCTGATTAAAAAGGAACATTTATTATTCTGATTAAAAAATACACATTTTTTAAAGCATACTTAAGTGGGAAATAATGGACCTGAATGACTGGGTGAATTTAAGAGTGATACTGAGGATTAGTTAGTAATTCTGAATACATAGCATGAGGACCTAAAAACAAAGAATTATGTTACATTTAGTGAGACATTTAGAAGTAACTGTATGAGAGCAAAACACTTCAACACATCCTGATTCAAAAATCAGTTCACTGTGTTTCTGATAGCAGCAGTAGTGAACTTGCAAGCAATAAATTTTTCTACTTCTTCAATAGTTAAACATAAGGAACTTGACTCTCCTGTTGCTCCTAATCTTTCCTGGAAAACTTCAATCTTTCAGTCATTACTTAATTCCAATGAACTGCATTGCGGACATTGTTCTTAGGCATTGCCTCCTGCTGCACGCAGTGTGAAACAATGGATATTTTAAATGGAACTTATTCAAAGACTGAATACATTTACCGATCCAGATCTTGGGTCATTGAAGAGCTCATTGGTCCTTACCAAAACATGTACTGATTTTACTTCTGTCCATGTTCTTTCTTCAGAGATAACTTACGATAAGAACACAAATTTCTGTTGGATACTGGTGATGGTGATTGTGGAGGGTCCGTCTAATATGACGAAGTTCTTGTGTGTTTATGTTGTTTGTGAAGCCAGTGAGATCACCTGCTTGTGTGCTCTCTTCAGTACAATTGAGATTTTCTCCCACTAATTATTGATAGGAAGATCTTTGGTGCCAATTCTGAGAAACTGTAGGTCAGAATAATCTTCTGGGGAATTTACCTCATCTCAAAGTCATAAGTCTTCAGAGTGCTTTTGAAAAAGGTCTATACTGGGACTTAGATTTGGTTGAGTGATTGCCATACTCTTTTAACTTAGCTTCAGAATCACACACTTTGTTATGCCCTGGGCTTTATTCCAATTGAAATTTTGATAGTTGCTTTACTTAAATGTTCAGGATTAATAAGCAAGTACAAAACCATTGACTACAGAAGTGTGAAAAGCATGTGTGATTTTTTTATTCAGATATAAGAAATAACTTACTTTCCTTCTATTATTTCATCTTATTTAGGTTAACTTTCCTTTAAATCTATTTCCTTTAAAAAGCATCTATCTTATCCAATTTTTAGACAATAAGTAGATAACTTTATGTATAAAATCATATTGTTCTTGTTGAACTGCTCTTAGTGATCTTTGAAATTGACTTTTTCTCTTCATGCTTTATTATTTCATTGAAATGATTAATGAAATTTTTCTTCTTTTTTAGGTTTCTTTGGTTACTTTGGTCGCAAACACTCTTGGCTACTCAGACCTTGGCCCCATTAAATCCCTTCGGACACTTAGAGCCTTAAGACCTCTGAGAGCTTTATCTAGATTTGAAGGAATGAGGGTAAGAAAATACTGAACTTCTAATATAATATTCATGTTTCCTAATGGAGTGTAAGATATGAAAAAATGGGTATGTAGGAATTATGGACTGTTTATATTTACACACATGTACATATATATACGTATATATGGGCTGTTTATGTATATAAGTGTGTATACATGTGCATATAGATGCAGTATTTCAATGCCTATTGTTTAACAAAGACTAAATCAAATACAGTAATGCCTCTATATTATATTGTGAGGCAGTGATTCAAATAAGTGACTTTTCCCTTCCTAAATGACAATCTTTCCTATACTAGGAAACTCAGGTGAAGGGGACACTCTTAGTCCTGACAGTCTCTCTCATATACAAGCCACGAAGGACTTGCCTTTATCAGGTGCTCAAACAATTTTTTAAGGAACTCCCCTGGGTGTGGGGCATAAGAAAAGACAGAGAAGTGAAGTAGCATCAGGCATCACTTTTAATTTCATTCTTTAAATACATGGCTCAGTGAAAGTGGAAATAGCTCCAAATTATATTTGAGAAAACTAAAGCTCTGATTTTACTTAATTTGCAGTAGGCAGCATAGTACCTGAAAAGAGATTCATTTTGCAGAAACAAACAAGGTGAGATAAATAATGACTACCAGCAACTTAGCTTTAGGGCTGTATTAAACCAGCAACTTCTTCATAAAATCCATGCTTTATTTTCTCTAATGAGTCTATATCCTCATTTGTTGCTTCTCTCCTTGAATTTCTTCTTCTCCAGATATATTCCTGCTTTCTCATTCCTCCGTTCTCTTGGCCAGGAATGTTTCTCCCTGCCCTATCTCAATCCTAACTCATCAATATAGTAAATACCTACTCATCTTTTAAGCCTCAGTTTAAATGTGCCTTGTCTGTCCACCACCAGGTATAATTGAGCATCCTTCCTATATGTTCAGACACATGACATCCTCGTTATATTGCATCGTACTTATTTATTTATCCGACTGCCTCTCTAACTGTAGTCTCTGAACAATTTGCTTACTGCATCTCTTAAATGTGGTCAGCATCATCTGAAAACTTACTAGAAATGCAAATTCCCAGGTTCCACCCCAGATATACTGAGTAATAAACTCTGGAACGGGGCTCAGAAATCTGAAGCCTCAGGTGAATGAATGTTAGATGTGTTTTAGTCTAGCAGATCTTCATTACATTATGACTGTAACCTAATTATGACTGTAACCTCTGCTTGTTAGTGTATCCGGTGTATGTTGGCCCCCATGTAAATATATGAAAGATCATGATTATACAAAGATTTTTTTTCATAAGTAAAAGTCAAGTACTTTTGGTCATGTAAGAATTGAAATTACAAGTTTCATTTTATACAGAACGGTAGTATTGGAGTTGACATTAATTTTTCTTTTTGAGCATTAGTAGAATGTTGCGATCTATTCAGAACTTATGACTGATCCCTGGACTCAAGCAGAGCGTGTACTACATTCTCATGATCAAGTAATATACTTTCCCCATCAAGACATTAATACATCCCTCAGTGATTAAGCCACTCCATTATTTTACCCTGTTTGCTCTCTGTTGTTTATCTAATATACAGGTGAATTGGATGCAGGAGAATGTTTTAATATATTTGGAGGGACAAGTATGTCTACTTAGTTACGTTTATTAGCCGTGCGAAACAGGAATGTTTCTTCAAATTGCAGGGTCGTTTTAAAGAATAAATGAAATATGATTGGAGGCATTTTGTAGTAGTTTCCTTTAAAAAAGCTTGAGGTTCTTGAACTTACTGACTTTTCCAAATGGCTTCTCATCAGAACTATATCCATCTCCCTCAGAGACTCATCATTACGCACATTCTTTCAGCACCAAAACTGTGTGTCAAATTTTGTACTATAAAAAGAGTACAATGGTAAATAGACCCCAGTCCCCCAAGAGTGAGCCAGGACAGCGGTCAGGGAGAGACAGAGAGGGGAATAGTAGTTATTCTGTGACATCTGCTATAAAACAGTAGGTACACAGTGCTACGGGAGTAGAGATGAAAGTGGCTGCCTGGGGGGGTCTGGGAGGGGCTTCATATGGAGGTGACCTCGCAGCCATGACTGAAAGAATGGGCCCCAAGTCACAGGCAGGTGGGCATTCCAGGCAGAGATGCAACTTGGTAGAGGACAGAGTTGACTAGGCAAGGTGTGTTTGAGCAGTGACTATAAGAATCAGCGTGCCTAGGTTATGAGCATAGTGGGAGTGTAGCAGGAAATGAGGATGAAAATGTAGGCTTGAATAAGAGCTGACCACTTGGAATTCTACTCTCTAATTCTGTTCTTCCTAACCCCTTGGGGGTCATGTACGTTGTAAGAATCTCATAAAAGTAGAAATCATTTCTCCGTAAAGAAAGCATACCCATAATAATGTTCTTCGTATGATTTCATGCCCCCATGGAACCTCTATAGGTCCATGTCTACCCATGAGCCCCAGGGTAATAACTGTTGTTCTTGACCAAGTGTCAACAACCAAAGCCTACAGGCTGGATGCCTGTTTTGTAAAGGAAGTTTCATTGGATCACAGCCATGCCCATTTGTTTATATATGATCTCTCGCTGCAATAGCAGAATGGAATAGTGGTAACAGAAATCATATAATCCGCAAAACCTAAAAATATTTAAGAAAATGTTTGACAACTCCTGCTCTAGACAATCTCAAAAGTAGTCAGGGATCCTGCTTGATACATTGCAAAAAAAAAGGGAGCACGTGCTCTTTACTTAACAAGTTATTCTTTAACACCTTTGCACTCAAATTCAGAGTAGAGGTCAACTGTAAGAAGATAGTAAGTGGAAAGATGAGGTAATTTAGAAAATCTGGAGAGTGATAAATGCTACAGTGGTCGCCATGAAGGAACAGTGGGTGGCAAGAGGCACTGGTGATCAATAGTAGTGGAAATGCTGAAAAGCAGAAATAAACGGAGTATTAAAGATAAACTATTCTGCATTTTTTGTTTTAATTGAGGCCAGCACTATCTATATTTAGCCAAGGGCTTATGTGTAAAGTGTTTTTAGAGTTAGAATAATACATTTGAAAAGACTGCTCTCATTCTGTAGATGAGGAAACAGAGGTCCCAAGGTCTTAATTAAGTTTACATATCACACAACTAGCAGAACCAGTTAAATCTATGGCATTCAGACCATGAAAAGATTCCCAATCTTAACTCCAGCTTATACGTACTAGTAGTTTCGTTATATGGGAGAATTTTAGCACTGGTAATTCTAGGACTATGAACCATTAAATGTACATTTTATTTTCATTGTTTACATTTATAAATTTCTTTCTTTTCTAGAGCATGC
Organism: Grampus griseus; assembly: GCF_964374135.1. Lineage (NCBI taxonomy): Eukaryota > Metazoa > Chordata > Mammalia > Artiodactyla > Delphinidae > Grampus > Grampus griseus. Next base: position 65,432,840 of record NC_139001.1, read on the forward strand.
AGATTTTATGGCTTCACCTTACGTGTATCAGGTTTTTGGTTTATTCTTTTTATTTATTTTTTTCATTTATTTAAGCTGTCATATAATCTTAGTGATTTGTTCTGTATTGTTGCTAGTAGTTTCACTGTGTGATCCTCATGTACTTTTGTAAACTCATTGATCAAGGGGCTCCTGTCTTATTTTGTCCTGATGAGCACACAGTAGGCCTTCAATAAGTACGTGTTGGTTGATTTATGTCTTAAACATGTAAGGGTGGCTTTTCTAACTTCTTTAATTCTGTATTGAGTTTCATTAATGTTGCCCATTTAACATTCATACTAATCCTAATCATTCTTTCTTTTGAACGCTAGGTGGTTGTGAATGCACTCATAGGTGCAATCCCTTCCATCATGAATGTGCTACTTGTGTGTCTTATATTCTGGCTAATATTTAGCATCATGGGAGTAAATTTGTTTGCTGGCAAGTTCTATCAGTGTGTTAACACCACAGATGGGTCACCGTTTCCTACAAGTGCAGTTGAAAATCGTTCTGAGTGTTTTGCACTTATGAATGTTAGTCAAAATGTGCGATGGAAGAACCTGAAAGTGAACTTTGATAATGTTGGACTTGGTTACCTGTCTCTGCTTCAAGTCGTAAGTGAGCCCTTTTATGAATGCTTGACATTTTGGTGCACACTGGATGGAGGAGCTGTCATTATTTATATAATTATTAACTAAAAATTAAAGATAAAGTACTTTGTGACTTTAAAAATAGAGTTGGTCTTTTTAGAACATGTGCCTATAAACATGAGAACAGAACATGGGTTCTGTTGCATTTTAGAGTTATTAATCCACCTTTTTGGAGTCACCTGACCCCCTGCCACTGTGCCATCTGAATACTGCGTCCAAAAACGAATAGTCACGTTTTGGACTGCACTTTTACACTACAGGGAAATGAGAAGGATTTCCCACGGGTATGGAGAATCCTTAAGATATGGAAAAAAATTGTTTCCTTTGTTATTCATAAAATTCTCCTCCCCACTCTGGAAAAAAATAAAAGTTCACGTACAAAACTCACAGGCAGTTGTGACAACCTGGCAATAATTAACTAGGAGGCAGATTTAGGATGTGACTTTGTGATGTGTCCCTCCCCTTTTTTCCCTTGACACAGCATCTTATGTTAAATTGGTATTTTGAAATACAGTGGGCTCTCCTTATCCGTGGGTTCGCATCTGCCTAATGCAAGGGACTTGAGCATGGGCAGATTTTGGTATCTTCAGGGGGGCCCTGGAACCAATCCCCTGCAGATACCGAGGGACGACTGTATAGTAAAACTCACTAATTTAGTATTAATTAATAAATGCTATAACATTAAACACACTAAACTCACTTGTGACTATTTTAAAGTATGAGGTTCAGATTCTATAAATTTTATATTTACAGGCAACATTTAAAGGATGGATGGTTATTATGTATGCAGCAGTTGATTCTGTTAACGTAAGTATTGGTAAACATAACACTAAACTCTACAATTTTGAAAAGTTCCTTAGTTTAGTTAGGCTGTTTTCAAACAGCAGCTCCAAGGAGCCCTTGGTATATGCACACACACTGAAGAACACCCACCTGGTGGTAGTCTAGTGGTTACCTGTGCTGCATTTGGAAACAGAGCTTGGCTTAAATTCTGGCTGTCCCATACCAGACAAGCTTGCATATGACTTCGAGCAAATTACTTTATCTCTCTGAGCCTGTTTATTGATTTATGAAAAGAAAGTAATTCACTGCCTACGTCATGGGATTGTTCTGAGTGAGGATCCAACTAGAAAATGTTAAGTAGAGCGCTTAGCACAGCCTGGCAATAATAAGTGCTCAGTAAATATTTGTTTATCAAAATAAAAAGGAAATAACATATTTTATTCATAGTTTTTACTGCTTTTATATTTTAAAGTTCCTTGAAAGAGTTTATGCGAAATTAGTCACACACTAAGAAAGTTTGAAGACTGCTGACTATTTCATATTGTCACAAAAGCCACAGAAGACATTGTAATCAAATGAAAAAAAAAAGATTTATATAAATGTGATATCTCTTTTATTTTTTTCTGGAAATAAAAATTATGCATTAGGTCCTTTACTTACTAAATTGTCCTACAATCTGAGAATAAGTACTACAGTGGATAAGCCCTTTGTAGTAATTTGAAGATTATATTCATAGTAAGCATGTAATAAATATTTATTTAGTGTTGAATAAATTTTTAAGAATGATTATGTTGAACCTTGTCAACACTATGGCTTCTGAAAAACCACGTTTACCTAGGATAGCACTGTTTGAATTACCTTGTCAAACCATGTGAAAAAGAAAATGATGAATTTTATTGTCAACATACTGCTAACTTTTGTTAATTTTATAGGTAGACAGGCAGCCCATATATGAATACAGCCTCTACATGTATATTTATTTTGTCATCTTCATCATCTTTGGGTCATTCTTCACCTTGAACTTGTTCATTGGGGTCATCATAGATAACTTCAACCAACAGAAAAAGAAGATAAGTATTTCAAGTTTTTGTCATTGCACTGAAAGAAATTAACAATTATTTTCCCAAAAATACAATGTGAAATTTAATTTGATGTCAGTTAGTAATTAGTTCATTAGAATTTCATTAATTTTCCAAGTAATTGGTTACTATACAATGATGGATATGCTTAATCTCATTCATCTCTGCACAGAAAATAATCATCTCCTAAGTCATAATTATTTTTAAGAAATACATCAACTATTCAGTTTTATTTTCCAATGTTCCCTGTAGGGGATTGATTAAGAAAATTCAATGAACTAATTATTTACTCAAAACATGTTTCATAAGTAGTTACTGTATTCTGTTCTGAGCCACTGTTCTGTGTGGTATGTATTGGGTTGGTACTTAAAGAGAACAACAGAAGATACTTTCCTGAGCTCAAGGAGTTTATTATAGCAGAAGAAATGACACAGGTAATTAAAGTTAAGATTTGCAGGTCAAACACAATGAGATTTTTGTTTCATTAATGTTCACATCAACTGTATCAGTCTTAGGGCTGCCACAGCAAAGTACCACACACTGGGTGGTTTCGAACATCAGAAGTTGATTCTTTCACAGTTCTGGAAGCTAGAAGTCCAAAATCAAAGTGT